>NC_042617.1:54344436-54944436 GCF_901001135.1 Rhinatrema bivittatum
AGGATATAAATGTTTAGAGACAGGCTGCTGTTTGAAGAGGAGGCCACTAGCACGAGGATGTGGGTGCACAGATCAAAAACACCTCTCCATCTTCTATGGTAAAAATGTTTAAGGGCTAGAAAAAATATGTAGAAAGTTCTCTGCAGCCAGCCAAGTTCTAAATGGAGAAAAAGCATAAATAATCCCGACTAAAGGCATAATTAAACACTGTAATTAAAAGTTTATAGTTAATATAAAAAGGTATAATGCTTTTCTGCCTCAGTGAACAGATCACCACAGATGCCTTTGAAACATAAAAGGAAATGCAATTTATTAAGAGCTAAAACTAAGTCAAATTAAAACAAAACAGACGGCATTTATAACTTATTTTATGGAAAATGAAATAAAGACTACACTGTAGAATTGCCAACCGAGTCCAGATTTTCAGGACAGACCGGTCCAGTACTAGATTTAACCCTCTGCTTGCAGGGGGACTTGGAGTTCTGGTAGCCTAATTCCTTTCCTTAAGAAAAGATAAGCCCGTATTTTCAAAGGCCCGCACGCGTGAAAACCTGAGTTTACGTACGTGGCCGGGCCTTGCACGTGCCGCGCGCATTTTAAAAACGGGCCCGACAACACGCGTAAACCCCAGTACGCGCACAAGTCCCTGAAAAAGGGGCAGACCGGGGGTGGGGTCTGGGCAGGGAGGGGCGTGGCGGGACGGAGACTATTAGTCATTGGCCCAGGGAAGCGTGCGCTGGCACCCTGCCGGCGCGCGGAAACTACTTCTGCTCTGGAGGAGCAGCAAGTAGTGAAATAAAAAAATTTGGGGTAGGTAGGTAGGGGTCGGGGTGGAGAGGAGAGGAGAGGAGAAAGGGAAGGAAGGTTAGGCAGGGGGAATTGGGAAATTCCCTCCCAGTCCGCTCCTTATTTGGAGCGGACTGGGAGGGAACTGGGGGAGGCCCGATTGCGTCACCGCGTGTATTTACCGAAAATTCACCCCCACGTGCGCGTGACCATTGTATTTTATAATATGCGTACGCCGGTGCACATATGTTATAAAATCGGTGCGTGCGCCGGGAACTACGCACACGGGCACGTTAGCGTGCTCCTTTTAAAAATCGAGCCCGAAGGTTGTCAAGTCCCTGCAGGCAGTAGTGTGAAACCAGGACTGGATCGGCCTGCAGCCAGGTGGCAATCGTATGCAAAAGCCACATCCATTCCTCGTTTGCCTCTTCATGGTTGGTATCGGCAGCCCTAAAGCTACCACCTCTTTTCTGTGAAGGTTATGCCACACAAGAGAACAAGCCTTCTTGCATCATGCTGAATTTCCTGAGGAAAACACATGTAGACACAGTACTTTCAAATGAATATCTTTATTTGTAGTTCATACCATTTTTGCAGCTGACTCACTTCTCCTACTTCTCAATGTACATTACAACTCTTACTGAGTACTGTCCCAGAATCCAGGGCAGCAGATGTCTGGCAAAAAGCAACTTCCTGATTACTCTAGTGCAGGGGTCAGGAACCTTTTTGGCTGAGAGAGCCATAAACGCCACATATTTTAAAATGTAATTCCATGAGAGCCATACAATATGTTTAAAACTAAATACAAGTAAATGTGTGCATTTTATGTAAAATCACACTTTTAAAGTACAAAGGAAAAAAGAAACATCACCCATCCTTATAAAACAAATCAAGAAATATAAAATCATCAGGAGTAAAACTGTACTAACAAAAAGAACATATTTCGAAACAGCTGATGAGTGGAATATCCAATAATTAAAAACTCATATAAAACATTGCCAGATACCAACAAAATATTTCAAAATAGCAGACACAAAGACCCAGTAATGAAAAATAATAAGGATACAAAAATTTTTTTGTTCTGCATACCTGGGAACGTTTGATATCCAGGTGTCCTGAGATTGTTCTCAATTAGCAGGAGGTGGGGTGGTTTGCTTGGAACTTTCTCCTCTCTCAGTCACATACCAGCGCTCTCTCTCACACTGGCTCTCAATGACACACCTATACACACATGCTCTCAGTACTCACATATACACATGTTTTTTCTCTCTCACTTATATAGGTTCTTAATTACACATTTACACACATGCTGTCTATCTTTTCACGCTTACACACACACACAGGCTTTCAATCACATAAATACATGCTGTCTTTTTCTCTCACACACAGACTCTCATTCACATGCTTACAAACATGTCCTCTCTTTCTCTCATTTACACACAGGCTCTCAATCACATACTCACATGCTCCCTCACCTAAATCAGCTCTCAATCACACACAGACACACATGGTCTCTCTCTCTCATTTAAACACAGGCTCTCAATCACATACTCCATCACCTAAACCAGCTCTCAATCACACACAGACACACATGATCTCTCTCTTACTTATACACACAGGCTCTTAATCATACATACACATGATTTCTCTCACACACAAAGGATCTCAATCATACACACATACTCTTTCACACAAACAGGTTTTCAATCACAAACTTACACATACAGGTTCCCAATGGTAAACTTACATTCATGCTCTCTCTCTCTCAGGCAGGCTCTCTTTCACATGTACAGGCTCTCAATCATTCACATACATGCAATCTCACACACACACACACACAAAGGCCCCCCGCGGCCCGGAAGAGGAAGCGGAACGCGGCAGGACAGCTGGAGTCAGCGGCACCGGCGTGCTCTCTTCTTACCGCCCTCCCCCCCGCGGCCTGGAAGAGGAAGTGGAGAGTATCGGGTGCGTGCGCGGGAAGAAGAGGCCACGCTAGTGCGCTCGGCATCGGCCGGAAGAAAAGAAGACTGCAGCGCGGCTCGGAGGAAAATGAAGAGGTTCAACCACGGCCGATGGGACTCCGCCTCCGCGAGTGCTGAGAATGAAGGAGGTTAGCGTTGGGAGGAGGTTGCTGCTCCGCGAGTTCCCGGGATGGGGGAGAGTGAATGAGCAAGCACTCTCTCTCTCCCCCACCCCGGGAACTCGCGGAGCAGCAGCCTCCTCCCAACGCTAACCTCCTTCATTTTCAGCACTCGCGGAGGCGGAGTCCCATCGGCCGCGGTTGAACCTCTTCATTTTCCTCCGAGCCGCGCTGCAGTCTTCTTTTCTTCGGGCCGATGCCAAGCGCACTAGCGTGGCCTCTTCTTGCCGCGCACGCACCCGATACTCTCCACTTCCTCTTCCGGGCCGCGGGGGGAGGACGGTAAGAAGAGAGCACGCCGGTGCTGCCGACTCCAGCTGTCCTGCCGCGTTCCGCCCGGGCTGACAGCATTTTAAGCTCGGGCGGAGGAGGACCGGGGAGCAGCTGGGTCAGCGGGAAAGTGTGGCGACACTTGTCTGCGAGCCAGATGCAGCCCTCAAAAGAGCCATATCTGGCTCGCGAGCCATGGGTTCCCGACCCCTGCTCTAGTGGGACGACAGCTGCACTTTTGATTCTTTCAAAAGTCAAACATATATAACCAATAATTGTTGGATGACTGCCATATTTGCTGACCATAACTGGTTCGGGTTAATTTTACATTTTGTAAGCCAAAAATGTCTATCTTCAAGATTTGAAGTATTTACTTGGTGGATGAGAACATAAGAACATGCCATACTGGGTCAGACCAAGGGTCCATCAAGCCCAGCATCCTGTTTCCAACAGTGGCCAATCCAGGCCATAAGAACCTGGCAATTACCCAGGTTCCCTCTGTTTAGAGCTCTTTGTTGCTGCTTCGGATCCCTGATCTGGTCTTTGGCTTCTGACTCCTGGTTTTAGACTCCGGCTTCCGTCCCTGGACCTCCGATTCTGCTTCTGTCCTTGGCTTGGTCTTCGGCTTCTGATTCCTGGCTCCCGACCTCGGCTCGTCCATTGACTTCTGGCTTCAGCTTCCGACCTTGGCTTATTTCCGGCTTCTGACTCCTGGCTCCCGACCTTGGCTCGTCCATTGACTTCTGGCTTCAGCGCCCATCCCTGGCTGGATTCCGGCTTCTCTTCATCCTCAGGTATCCGATTCTTTGCCCACCAGGGGGCCTTGCCTAAGTCCCAGCGGCTCGGGTCCTCACAGGCTCCTCCCAGGGGGACCACGGGCTTCCAAGGGTGAAGTCTTCATCGACCTCCTGGTGTCGGCTGCTTCCCTGGTCTATCGCCACTGGTCCTCGGTCGCAGAGGATCTCACCTAAGTCCCAGCGGTTTGGGTCCTCCCGGGCTTCCACGGGTGAAGCCTTCCAGAACCACCTCCTCAGCGCCGCCTCCCGGCTGTGACGTCCACTGTGGTCCCCCACTGTGCATCACCATCCATTTCAGCTGACTCAAGGGTCCATCCTCCTAACACTGATAGAAGATCTTGAGAGCATCAGATCATATTGCTCCATGCCATGTCCTCTTCATTGTCCTTACTGCAGGTAAGTATTAAAACAAAAAAATCTAGGGTAGTCAGCGGGGTTTAAGGGGTCGGTATAAACCCATGCAGGTTATAAAATCAGCGCAACGATGTGTGCACACCGGCAAATGCGCGTGAACGTGCACCCGGGCGGCGGTTTGAAAGTTACCGTCATTCTTTATATCCTAATCATTTCTCTACAGCAAATCTACTTCCCACAGACTCTTGTTTGGCATGTATGTTTGTCTTGACTAAATAGTAAGCTCTATGGAACAGGGACTGTCTGTGTGTCTTCTTATGTCTAGTAGTGCTTTAGAAATGATGGGCCCAATACTGAAAACTAAACGTTTATTTAAGTGAGCCGGATAAGACTTATTTGGCTAATTTAAATCGGACATTCAACAGCACAGCTATGCTGCTGCATACCTGCGTGCATATTGCTACATAGCTGGCTAAGTTAGATCTGCTCTATGGCCAGTGCCTCCCCCAAGATATCTAGCTATCTACTTAGCTGGATACGCAGCTGCCAAGGAACATAGCTGGATGATCAGCGGCTGCTACTTATCCAGCTAAGTAGTGCTGAATATCAGTCTCGATAAGCTGTAGTAGCAATAGTAAATGCGGTTACCCCACAGCCCCACTGGAAATGTAGTATACAAAAATTTGCCTGGCACAGTATTCTACATGGGACACTCACATTTACCTAGTTAGGGGAAGATGAGAAGAGCCTCTTATTAAATCATGCTGAAGAAAGCAAAAAAAAAAACCCCCAAACAAACCCCAAAAAACAATTTTGTTGCAAGAACTCAGTGCCTGGAGAAGCTGCATATAAGATGTAAAATGCAAAGAAGCTAAACTAGTCAGCCTCACTTGGAGCAAGCAGAACACACAAGTACCAATGGCAAAGATGATCAGGTATCAATTGTCTGCGTCTTATAAACTATAATCAGTATCATGATCCCCTGTCATTCTATGGCTGTGAAAAAAGTAGCAGAATTTGACTGCCAAAAAAACCTGTCAACGCCAGGGATGCTCAGGCCTTTGATTCCTTGCCACCTTTTCTCTCTGACTGTCACTAAACCCAACCAGCACTGCACAGGAATCTCACCATCTCCTCTCTCCCATTTTTGACACCACTTCGGCTACCACTGTTACCTCCTCCTTCCCTCCCACCTCTCCGACTGCCAACTCCTCTCTTGCCGCTTCTCCTTCCTCTACCTCCTCCCTCCTACCCACCACTGGCATTGTTCCGGTCTCCGACAGCCACTCCCCTCTTTCAACCAGCGCACTTGGAACTCAGCGGACAGACGCCTCCCTCTTTCTTACAGAAGGTTCCGGCCTGAAATCTCCCTCTATTCTTCCTCATGAATCAAAGTAAACAGAGCATGCAGTGTCAACAGCAAAAGGAACACACCTGAAGGAGTTGCCAGGGAGGGATGAGGGGAACTGGATGGAGGTCACAAGACAAGAGACAGAGAAGAAAGAAACAAGAGACAGAGGGAAGGGAAAAACTAATGAAGGAGAGAAGGACAGGGAAAGAAAATTAGGAGACAGCACAAAAAACACAGAAAGCAAGACTGAGAAAGACATCTGGGAAGGAGCAAGCAGGGATACAGAATATAGGTAATGCTAGGGGAAGAAAAAAAAAGGCAAGAGTGGGGAAGTGAAGTCAGATGAGAAGAGGCCTTTTTTGGGAAGGGGAAAGCAGGCTGCAGCAAATGAGGAGAGAGAAAGGGAGAAGACATGTTTATAGGCTAATGCCAGAAGTCTAAGAGGAAAGATGGGAGAGTTAGAGTGTATAGCAGTGAATGATGTCATAGACTTAATTGGTGGAAAGAAAATAACCAATGGGACAGTGCTATACCAGGGTACAAATTATATCGCAATGACAGAGAGGAGCAACTTGGTGGTGGGGTGGCGCTTTATGTCTGGGATGGCATAGAATCCAACAGGATAGAGATCCTGCAAGAGACTAAATGCACAATTGAATCTTTATGGGTAGAAATCCCATGTGTGTTGGGTAAGAGTATAGCGATAGGAGTATACTACCGTCCACCTGGCCAAAATGATGAGACGGACAGTGAAATGCTAAGAGAAATTAGGGAAGCTAATCAAATATTAGTGCGGTAATAATGGGAGATTTCAATTACCCCACTATTGACTGGATAAGTGTAACATCGGGACATGCTAGAGAGACAAAGTTCCTGGATGGAATAAATGACAGTTTTATGGAGCAATTGGTTCAGGAACCGACAAGAGAGGGAGCAATTTTAGATCTAATTCTCAGTGGAGCACAGGATTTGGTGAGAGAAATAACGGTGGTGGAGCCACTTGGCAATAGTGATCATAATATGATCAAATTTGAATTAATGATTGAAAAGGTGGACAGTAAGTAAATCCATGGCTCTAGCACAAAACTTTCAAAAGGATAAAATGAGAAAAGTAGTTAAAAAAAAAACCTGAAATGTGCAGCTGCAAAGGTTGTGTGTGCAACAGGCATGGACATTGTAACTGTACTTTCTACTTATGCGTTAAATAACCCAAATTCTTTGTAAACCGATGTGATATGTTACACGAACGTCGGTATAGAAAACCTCTAAATAAATAAACTTCCTCATTAGTAAACACAGAAGCAAGAATTCATTTAGTCTTTCTGCAATGACCTTATCTTCCCTAAGAGCCCATTAACCCCTCGGTCATCTAATGGCCCAACCGACCCCCTCACAGGTTTTTTGCTTCGGATACATTTAAAAAATTTTATTATGAGTTTTTGCTTCTGTGGCCAACTTCATTTCAAATTCTCTCTTAGCCTGCCTTATCAATGTTTTACCCTTAACTTGACAATGCTTATGCTTTTTCCTATTTTCTTCAGATGGTTCCTTCTTCCAATTTTTTAAGGATGTTTTCTAGCTAAAATAGCCTCTTTCACCTCACCTTTTAACCATTGTATTTTTAAAAAATGTCCAAGCTTGTTCTACACTTTTAACCTTTACAGTTGCACCTTTCAGTTTCTTTCTATTTTCCTCATTTTATCAAAGTTTCCTTTTGAAAATTTAGTTTTAGAGCTGTAGATATACATATTGTCCCCCTTCCAGTCATTAGTTCAAATTTGATCATGTCATGATCACTATTGCCAAGTGGCCCCACCACCATTACCTCTCTCACCAAATCCTGCATTCTACTAAGAATTAGATCTAAAATAGCTCCCTTTCTCATTGGTTCCTGAACCAATTGCTCCATGAAGCAGTCATTTATTCCATCCAGGAATTTTATGACTCTAGCATGTACTGATGTTACATTTACCCAGTCAATACTGGGGTAATTAAAATCTCCCATTATTACTGCATTGCCAAATTGGTTAGCTTCCTTGATCTCTCTTAGCATTTCATCATCTGCCTGACCATTTTGTCCAGGTAGACGGTAGTATACTCCTATCGCTATACTCTTACCCAACACACATGGGATTTCTACCCATATAGATTCTACTAAGTATTTAGTCTCTTGTATGATCTTTATCCTATTAGTCTCTATACCCTCCTGGATATGAAGTGCTACACCCCCACCAAGTTGATCCTCCCTATCATTGCGGTATAATTTGTACCCTAATATAGCACTGTCCCATTGGTTATCCTCCTTCCACCTGGTCTCTGAGATGTCAATTATGTCTATCTCATCATTCACTGCTATACATTCTAATTCTCCCATCTTACTTCTTAGACTTCTGGTATTGGCATACAGACATTTCAAAAGTGCATATTTTGTTCGTATTAACAACCTGCTTTTCAGTTGATAGGGATAATGTGGAATTATTTAGCTCAGGTGATTTTTTACTTATAGGCACATGGGCTATGTTTGCTTTTAATGGAACCTCTCTGTTGGGATGCCCTAACTCTCCTGTTTCATTAGTATCCTTCAAAGATACATTCCTCTGAACCATGCACTGCTGAGTGACTGTTGGCTTTCCCCCTTGTTCTAGTTTAAAAGCTGCTCTATCTTCTTTTTGAAAGTTTGTGCCAGCAGCCTGGTTCCATTCTGGTTAAGGTAGAGCTTGTCCTTTCAGAAAAGTCTCCCCCTTCCCCAAAAGGTTCCCCAGTTCCTAACAAAACTGAATCCCTCTTCCTTGCACCATCATCTCATCCACGTATTGAGACTCCGGAGCTCTGCCTGCCTCTGGTGACCTGCACATGGAACAGGGAGCATTTCAGAGAATGCCACCCTGGAGGTTCTGGATTTCAGCTTCCTACCTAAGAGACTAAATTTGGCTTCCAGAACCTCTCTCCCACATTTTCCTATGTCGTTGGTGTCCATATGTACCACGACAGCTGGCTCCTCCCCGGCACTGTCTATAATGCTATCTAGGTGACTCGTGAGGTCCACCACCACTGTAGTCAACTCTCCAGGGAGGAGGGCAGGCATCTCATGGCTAATTCATCCTGCTATCTAAGGAAAACACTGTTTACGATTTGCAAACTTACTTCCATCAGTAATTAGGCTGAATTAGCCATGATCTGTGGAAAGTCCCAAGCTGAGAGCTGCAGCGGATTCCACAGTGGAGAGAAGACTACTGTGAGAGAGGATATGAAATTGTCTAGGCAGTAGTGAATGAAAAAACTATGACAACGTAGTGGCCTTGTATTTGTCTTCCAGAGATACCTCTCACAAGTGGGCGATGGAGGAGGTCCATAGCTCAAACCTGGTGGGCCCTGACTGGATTAGCAAGATTAAATCCTGCAGCGGAATAGCAGTGCCTGATAACATTCCATTATCCAGTTGGACAAGGTGCATTTCAAAACCACTAAGCCAAGTGGATTCGGGTTGTAAGAGACAAAAAGTTGGGATGCTTGGTGATGAGGCTTAGTCCTCCATTTATAGTAAACCAATGCTATTTTGCAGTCCAAACTGTGAAGAGATTGTTCACCATTGTGAGCAAGAGATTGTGAGAAAAAGTTGCCAGGACAATCGATTGATGTGAAAAGCGGAGATTACCTTTGGGAGGACCTTGGGATGCATGCGAAAAACCATGTTATTGTGGAAAAACTGTAGATAAAGTGGATAATGCACTAGATCCTGAGCAGAGGTAACAGCAACAAGAAAAACCACCTTCTGTGAAAGGTGTTTGAGGGATGCCAGGTCCAAGGGTTCAAAAGCTGGTTTCATCAGTTTTTATTTATTTGATTTGTATTCCACTTTTCAGGCACTCAGATAGGAAAGCACAATACTTAGATCGGGGGGGACAAGAGGTTTATGGACTAGTAACTTGGATGTGTAATAAATCTTTCCTGAAGTTGGATGCCAGTGGATTCTTTGAGATGAGTCTGTTATCAGCAGAAGCATGGTAGGCCACAATGATACTCTGATGAAAGACATTGCTAGGTCAGAGTCTGACAGGTAGTGCAGATAGGCTAAGAGGTGCCAAGATTCACAGGAGAATGGGTCTAAGCCAGTGATGGCGAACTCCAGTCCTCAAGTGCCACAAACAGGCCAGGTTTGCAGGATATCTACAATGAATATGCATGAAAAAGATCCGTATGCACTGCCTCCATTGTATGCAAGTCTATCTCATGCATATTCATTGTGGATATTTATTTATTTATGTAAATGCTTTTCTTTACTGACATTCATGACACATATCATATCATATCGGTTTACATCTAACAAGGAAAATACACATTAACTTAAACGTAGCTAGGGGGCTACTGTTAGGGAAAAGAGAGGAGGTGAGTTAAATGAACAGGGTTACCAGAAGCTTGGAGGGTAGAAAGGGAGTGAGGAGCTAAGGAACAGAGAGAAGAGGTATATCTAACTCAATTAACAATGATACTCGGGGACAAGTGATTGAAATTAGATATTACTACATACTTAGATATTACTACAAAATTAGATATTGCTACAAAATGCAGGTGAAGTATACAGTATAAAAGCTGAGTTTGACATTACAGATTAGTGAGAGATGGTGAGAAGGGAACAGAGGGTAGACTTAAGCATATGAGGTATATACAATATAAATACGGAGTGTGACATTACCGATTGTAAGGTTTGAGAGAGTAAGGAGAGAAAGAACTACAAGAGGATCTCTATTTAAGTTGAATAACAGCAGTGGGAGGGATAGGTGTCTGGATTTGCCATAACACCATTATACGTATAAAATTAAACAATATAAAAACTGATATCCTAAAAAAACTTTGCCTGTTTGTGGCACTCGAGGACTGGAGTTCACCATCACTGCGCCATTTTGGTTGTACCATCAAGAATATCTCTGCCATTTAAAGTAGTTACATCTAGAAAAAGGCTTTCTAGCAAAATGGCTAAATATATAAATATAAATAAAATATACATAAAATTAAATAAAAATATGTATATAAATAAATAACATCATGGCTAAATACCACGAAACTAGTAGCAGACAGCATCAATCCCATTATTACAAAGACAAAACAACAATCCATACACAACAACCAGTGGTATAATGATAACATCAGAACTGCCAAATGTATACTCAGGAAAAAAGAAAGAGAATGGAGAAAACACAAAAATACAACTACACTAAATATTTATCAGAGCCACTTGGCACAATATAAAAATATCATCAAGAATACAAAGAAGGAATTCTTCTCCAACAAAATCTCCAAATTTCATCATAACCCCAGAATGTTATTCTCAATAGTTCATAAACTTACTAAAACCACCCAAGATTCTACATGTACCAAACATGGAAGCGATGACTTTGCTGACTTCTTCAACAACAAAATATCTCATCTAATCCAAACCAACATAACCAACAACAACCAAAACATCAAACTGAACACTAAGATAACCTCATCATGGTCAAATTTTGATACCGCCTCCACTCTCGAAATTCAATCTATTATAAACAAAATGAACCCCGCCAGCCATCCAATAGACAACATCCCTATAACAACCCCCCAAACAATTGAACCCACCATATCTAAAACTACCACCAAAATCAATTTATCCCTGACTGAAGGTAATTACCCCAAATGCCTCAAATCTGCAGAGTTATCAAACCTATTCTAAAAAAGAACAACTTAGATCCTGAAATCCTCGCTAACTATCGCCCCATCTCAAACCTATTCGTTCATAGCCAAAACCATTGAAAAAGTCATACACACCCAACTTGACGATTATCTGGAAACAAACAACATCCTACCTCCAATTCAATATGGATTCAGAAAAAACCTAAACACAGAATCTCTCCTCCTCTCACTAAATGACATAATACTAAGAGGCTTCAACAAAGGTGAAAAATACCTACTCATCCTCCTTGACCTCTCAGCTGTTTTCGACACAGTAAACCACAATATACTGTTAGAAAGACTGACTCAAATCAGCTTAACTGACACCACCCTACAATGGTTCTCTTCCTATTTATCTGACAGAACCTACCAAGTTTTAATCAATAACAACCCATCCAAAAAGATCAACCTCAATACTGGAGTTCCCCAGGGATCAGCGTTATCCGCCACCCTATTTATCTCCCCATCTGCCAATTAATAAAAGATAATGGAATCACCCACTTCCTCTACGCCGATGACATTCAACTTCTAATTCCCATCCAAAATTCGATTGAAGACATCTACAAGAAAATCTCGACTCTACTTATCTCAATTAAACATCTCCTAAATTCTCTGAAGTTCATAATCAACATCGACAAAACTGAAATAATACTCATGGACAAAAAACCTAATCCAACTCCGCCACCCCTGCCTTTACTTGACAAACAAATGAACTCTATACTCCCCACCACCCACACCAGGAACCTTGGAATTACCATTGATAAAGAACTTTCATTCAAGAACATCATATCAAATAAAACTAAAGAAGGATATCACAGACTTCTAACCCTAAGACACTTAAAACAGTTTCTTAACCCTTATGATTTCAGAATGGTCTTACAACTACTCATTTTCTCCACCTTCAACTACTGCAACTCCTTACTAATTGGAATACCTTATTCAAACCTCAAACCGCTCCAGATTCTGCAGAACTCAGCAGCCAGAGTTCTGACAGGAACAAAAAGAAATGAACACATAACGCCCATATTGATCTCACTTCTTTGGCCCCCAATTAAAGCACGCATCGAACACAAATCAATGACCATCATTCATAAAATTCTAAACAATGATCATCATGGACTAAATGGCTTAAACATAACCCCCCAGAATCCTCAAAGAAACACGTTCAAACAACTCAGGATGCTTAAACATCCCCCATCACAGATGCGAATCTAACAACAACAAGAGAAAGAGCCTTTCCATTGCTTCCCCTAAATTTTGGAACTCCCTACCTAAAGATCTGAGAACCCAACCCAACCTCAAAACGTTCAAAAAAGACCTAAAAAATTGCTGTTTCGCAAATTCTACACTGACCTTCATACTTCTGAACATCCTAACTCCCAATCGAACTTTCATCCAAAAACCTCAAAATAACTTCTCTCCAACCAGAACAAACAATCCCTCCTCCTCCCACATAATGATACTTTCTGGACTTGAAATGTTTAACCTCTGTTTAATATGCACATTGTTATATTTTTTCCACAATTGTTAAGAGAGTTACAAATTAAAGTTTGTAAACCGTTATGATGGCTTTACCGAATGAGGGTATATAAAACTCAACAAATAAATACATTTATTTATTTAAAGAACTTTTATATACCGACGTTCATAGACATAATCACATCGGTTTACAAATAGCAGGGGGATAAATAAATTGAAACTGAAAGGGAAGAATAAAGTTACATGTAGCAGGGGTATAAAAAACTTGGGGGAGTGGAAGAAAATGGTCAGGTGACCTAGGTGAGAGGGTTAAGTAGATAGAAAAGAAACTATAATATCAATGTTAGTATAATTCTGGAGGATGGAGGTAGAGAGGGAGGGAGCTAAGGTTGGGGGGGGGGGGGGAGCTACATTCAAGTGATATCTTCTATGGCCTTAGGTAAGGATAGGTTGGCTATTACTGCGCGCTCAACATCTATGCAATCAGGCTGAAAGATGGAAGAGCCTGATGAAGCTGATGGTCACTTTCTTGAGTAGGAAAGGATCTGACCAGAAGTGGATTGGAAGGCATTAGACCACACTAGCGCCCAGCACTCACTTAATCCATATCGCAACTATCCCAAGCCCTCCCTATATCCCACAAACCTACCATCCTCATCAATCTTTCATGACAAACCTCTTCTTCTTACCTACCCACTCTTTTCCATCAGACTATGCCACACAGCTGTTCAAATTACCGACCCCCTCATGTTCACCAATTCCCATAATTACTGACGATAGCAAACACTACCCACACCATACCCACCCCCACAGTGTAACTTCTGCAAGTCTTTCCTCTATCCACCAAGAATAAACCAAGACCTGACACCCTCCCAGGGCCAGCACCCCTCCTGTGGGATCAAAATACTACTCCTAAATACTTGATCAATTAAGAAGATGGTAACCTCCTACATTATCTTTTCATGGATGCCTTATAGAAACATGTGATCAGGATACTGACTCCCCCAAGTTTAACCACTTTCTTATTATCTATTTGATCTAGTTGTTTTTAAGTTAATTCTTATCCTTGTTTTATTATATTTATTTTATTGTATTTATTTCTAGCTGTTAGTTTTATCTTTTCTCTATCAGTTTTATTCCAGGTGTTTGCCATTATTTCAATGTATTTATTAGTTTTTGTTTTAAATTTATTTGATCTTAAGTTAATTCTTATCCTTCTGTTTTAATTATATTTATTGTATTGTGTTATATGTACTATTCTACATTTTGCTTTTATTGATTCCTTCTTGGAATTTCTTTTAACCTTTTTCTTTCTAGTTCCCAAGTTCTGCTTCAGAATTATTAATTTTCCCGTTATTTGTTGCATTAAATCTTTGTCAGAATTTTTACAATTCTTCTTGCTGTATTTACCTGTTAAATTATAAATTTGATCTGTCTATATATGCTATTAATTTGCCTAATTTACTCTATTTTGTTTACGTATTGCAATTTTATTTGCCTATTGTAATTCTTTTTTCATAGCTTATTTTTGGTCTCTTTCTTGCTTTAGTGCAATCTTTACACTGTTTTTGTTTTTAAACTTGTAAGCTTGTTCCTGGCTTTTTATGGTTTCTGGTATTTTATGTTAATCATTCTTTCCTATTGATTTGTTTCTTTTCAACTGTACTATATTTTTTAAATTTGTGACTGTTTTCGGTCCATTCACATTTTTTTTTTATTTCTGCAGTTCTTTTATTATTCTCTGAGTCTTATTACTTAGTCTGTTCCTTAATTCTATTCTATTCTTTGATTATTAATTGTATTTGTTTTGGTTTTCATTCTATTTATGGCCTTTTCTATCCCCTGTTACTTGGGGAAATGGCTGCTATGGCAACCTGGGTCCTCGATCCTGTGCCTATTTTAATACTCCTTACCCTCTTGTTCCAGTACCCTCTGGACCATTTCTTTATCTGAGTCTTTCATTTCTTGCAGCCTGCTAAATATCAGGTCGCTTAGCTCTAAATCTAACTACATATATGAACTAATTACTTCACTCAAACTCCGTCTTATATTACTGACCAAAACATGGTTAAATTCAGGTGATACATTACGTCTTGCCCATGCTTGTGCTTCAGATTATTCCTTCTTCTATAAATGTAGAAGTTGCAGCTCTGGTGGGGGAGGGGGAGTTGCAATTTTATTTCATAAGAGCTTATGCCTTAAGGAACTCTAGCTGAGATCCTTTAGGCTTTTGGACTGCCTATTGGTCCAATTTGCCCAGTCCACTCAGTTAACATTTCTGTAGTTTATAATCTACCTAATCCATCCTTTACTGCATTATCAGAATCTATGGAAATTATTGCTGACATATCTACACATTACCAAAATATGATCATCTTGGCCGACAACATCCATGCCGACAACCCTGTTTGTCCTACTGCTATATATTATTTGTAACTATCAACTGAAGTTGGCTTCACCCTGTGGGCTAATTGCCCCCTCACATGGAGCTGGACATATGTTAGACTTGATTTTTTCTTCTAGTAGGGATCTTCTAATTGCAGATTCAATTGCTTTTTCCACTTTCCCATGGACTGACCATATTTTTTATTTTTTTTCATCTCAACTATGAGCTGCTTTCATTTTTGTCAGCCAGGAAGAAATATTTCTCTTAGGAATCTTAAACAGAGATATTTATTTGCTTCTAGTTAGCCTTTTTTTCCAATTGACTGAAAATTTGTCTCTGGACCAGAAAGTTGATTGCTGCAATTCCATGATCAACAATGCTATTAATTCAGTTCCCCTCCTTGCTGGGTTATTCACTATTGCTCTTCTCATCCCTGGTACCATTCTGGTCTGCGGAATTTAAAAAATACAAGTATGGCACTTCAAGCGCACGTGGCGCAAGAATAATTCCATTGAGAACAAGAGGAACTAGTCATTTGCTAATAAAAATTACCAATCAGAAATATTGTCTGCTAGGACGACTAGCAGACAACTACCCTGAGCAACTATTTAAAATGGTTGGCCAGATGTCAAATCAACCTACTTCTTTTCCACCAGCAAATTCTTCCTGTTCCACTAGAAATTTAATTTTCTCCAAGAAAAAAGTTGTGAAAACTATCCATAAGGAATTCTCTTCAGATTATAACCCTGATGGTCTCCCTGTCCCTTATACACCAACTAGACCTCTGAACAGTAATTTGTCTTCTTTCAATCGAACTTCTGCTCCAGGTGCCAACCTGTTGAAAACCCTTCATCCCACAACCTCTCAGATTCAATGCCTACACAATTCTTGAAAAAATGCTACTTCGCAAACCCCCCTCAACTATTAATTCCTCTTTGGTCTCCAGTTCTTCCGCATTATCTAATTTCAGGCCAGTTTCTAATCTTGCTCTCCTGTCCAAGACAATAAATGTTTGTGATCAATTGATTTTGACATTAAAACCAATGTTTTTCACCCGTCTCAATCTGGCTTCAGAAAAGGCCACAGTACAGAAATCGGCACTACTTGCTTTACGTAATGATGTCGGGGAAGGATGCCCTTATTGTTCTGTTGGACGAGCGCTGCCTTCTACACTGTCGATCACAGCCTTCTTCTTAATCGTTTAGTTCATTGACCTTACTGAGACTGTCCTGAACTGAGCACATTCATACTTAACTGGTCATTTCAAGTTGAATGAGGACATGAGCTGTCTGAGTCTCTCCCACTCTCTTCTGCTGTTCTGCAAGGATCAAGTTTATCTCTTTTTAATATTTTTCTCTCTCCTTTAGCAAGTGTGATTCAAGACTGTGGTTACAGAACGTCTTTCTATGCCGATGATATACAGATCACAGCTTTCTTCAACCTAAGAACAGCTACTTCACGTGCCAATTTTAATTACATTTTGGATCCAGTTGCTCGTTGGTTTTCTATGCTTAATTTAAGAGTCAACCTAGCTAAATCAGAAGAGCTATGGATCTACCATACTTTAGTCTCTGCAATGCTCCCCATCCCTTTAAAGGATACTGTGATTACCTCAGGAGTTCACTTAGATTCTAAGGGGGTCATTTATCAAAGTGCTATATGGCATTTTCGCATGCAAAAACACCATAACAGTTGGTGCGATGCAAATGAGAAAAAGGGGAGGAAATTTTGGCTGAGTGGGCAGGGCTCACAGTTTTGCGGTGCGATAAGGCTTTATTACGGTTGTGATATTTTTCACTCCCCGCGAGCCAGCCTTGCTACCGCAGGAGGGAGGAGAGAGAGAGAGAGAGAGAGAGAGACTGACTAGCCCTAATGCCCTCACGCTAGATGGGTATTTATATCTCTATGGGAGGCCCACCTAGTAACTCGAGGTGAGGTTTAGGTATGTGTAGGGGTTAGGGGCCACTTTGACATTCAAAGTAAGACGTACGAACAGAACAGTGCTCTATTGTGAAGATTTGATGACATTCGGAGTGAGGAAACTCACCCAAAGATGAGATGTGTGCAGTGTTCTCTAAACCTAGCTTGATGGACTCTCTACCTGGGTAACATCAAGCTAGGTTGAGAGAACATTGCACAAATCTCATCTTTGGGTGAGTTTCCTCACTTCAAAGGTCATCAAATCTTCACAAGAGAGCACTGTTCTGTTTGTAGGTCTCACTGTGAATGTCAAAGTGGCCCCTACACTAATACCTAAACCTCACCTCGAGTTACTAGGTGGGCCTCCCATAGAGATATAAATACCTATCTAGCATGAGGGCATTATGGCTAGGCAGGCTCGCTATCTCTCCTGCAGCAGCTAGGCTGGCTCTCAGGAGCTTAAACCTATTAAACATGGACCCCACAGTGGTTGTATGTAGGAAATACATCAATTCTAGCACTTATCACAAAGTGCAAAAAGGTTATCGCAATTTGCACTAAGATAGTGCTTTACATAGGTATTAGCACAAATTGCAATAAACTGCCTATTACCATGCGATATTTAGTGCATTTTGATAAATCCAGGCCTGTTAGATATGGCTTCATATATTTCAGACATAATTCAGAAATATATTTTTTCCCCCCAATATATCCATCTGCTATTTTTAGATCCTCCCAATTTGAAATTGTTGATCCATGCCTTTATCATTTTAAGGATGTTACTGTAATTTTGAGAACATCCTTTTCTCAATTAAATCAATTACTATTGGTGTAAAATACAGCTACCAAGGTGATCTATGATCTAAAGAAATATGATCACACAACTCCTATTCAGTTTGCACTATTTGCCTGTTTCATGCCATATAAAGTTCAAAAAATGTCTAACATTTTGTACACTTCACTCTGGAATCCCTTTGTACCTGTCTACATTGCTAATTCCCTATGGCTCAGCTCATTCACTGCATTCTTCACAAAGTAGTCTACTACACTTTCTCCACCTTCAGTTAATGGACTTGGGCACTCATGATTCCTCGTTTAGTTATCAAGCAGCTGCCCTCTGGAATACTTCTTCAAAAAGCAATAAAAACTTAGTTGATTTATCAGACTTTTGAGGATAGACGTTCATCTGACAGCTTTTATGGTTTTTACCATTTACCAGCGAATTGCAAGTCTGTACATTGATTTTAGGGTTTTTTTTGTTTTGTCTGATTTATTATTTTTATTGTGCATGTATTTATATTATGTATGTTCTTTAACTGTATAGAAAAGACAAAATCTACTCTTTAGCTAATACACCAAATCAAAGGTGATGAGAGTGAGACTATCATAGACAAAACACAGACTGCACACATAGCATGTAATGTGGCCCAATTCCTGAATAAGCACTAGCAATTCTGGATTTTTACTCGACACTGATTCCTTTGGGGCATAATGAGAGAACTGACTGGCACTCATTATAATCCATTTTGGCAGAGACACTTGTTTCATTTCTATTTTCTTTCAAATCTCAACATTTTGACAGGTGTCAATCAGTGTCAGTGAGTTTTTTTCCAGTATTACATTAGCAAAATTCATTGGAGGAGCATTTCCCGCTTTTAAAATGGCAGCTGGATTCATGGCCATTGTGAAACGAGCCTTCAGTGCAAGCAGACTCTTACCCATGAACTGCAGCACATACAGTTTAATGATGGCGTATTTAGGCACTACCAAAGTAAGACTTCTTTAAGATTTCTGTCCGCGTTTAATTTTTTTGATGGGGAAGGTTTATTATGCCTCATATTTGCATACTTTCAGCATGATCAGATTAGCTGACAAAGGTTTTTCTTGTATCCTCAATGTATATTTTTTCAAAACACCGAATCGGTGTCAGCTTGCAAGAAAGATTGAACTTCTGTGAATTCATGTATGACATTGGACAGACTTAAGAGTAGTTTTATTTGCATTAATTGTTTTACTTGTATTGATAAAATTCTTAAAAAAAAAATAGTGACAGATGATTAAAACTGGATATGCACAAAGATATTAGTCAAATACTATTTGTGCAATCTGTGCTTTGTCCATCATAGTCATTCTCATCATCTTTGATTTGGTGTATGTGTCAGCTGAAGAGTGAATAGATTGTTTTTTCTATTTGATCCTCTCTCTACTCCTAGACCTTACATTATTTGGTACTGTTCTTTTATTGTACTACCATGTGGATGAATTTCTACAGGCAATAAATAAAGTTCAATAACAAATACTTTTGCCCACATCCCACATTTTTCCGTGTATGTTTTTATGATCTATGTACATTCCAATGGAATCCACTTTATAATATTACTGTGAAAGTATTGCGTATACATTTTTAATAATTCAAAGAAAGGAGGCATAACTATGATCTCTTGTCCTTGGTTTCCCTACTTGCATAAGAACCCAAATAAATCAAAGCCGGCACTCATCCCAAATGGGAGCTCCTATAATATACCACTCTCCATGACAATCTCCTGCATCTAATTTCAGAGACCACCCTGAAACATCCCAGGACCCTATCTTGGGAGACTTCAACATTAAATTTGATCCACTCTTGGGCCTCCTGCAAGAATTCCTAGCTTCGCTGGAAGATCTCAACCGTACCCAACTAATCATAAAGCCAACTCCTGCAGCAGGCCACCTCTTGACCTCATTTTAGCTCCTGCGCAATTCCTGCAGGAACATACATTCGAGAATATACGAACCACTTACGTTTCTTGGACCAGTCATCACCTAATACATTTTGATACTCACTCAAATCCCAGTAATCTAAACCAGTGAAAAACAAGACTGGTCTGCCCAACATCACACCTCGCCCCAGAATCACTTCTATGCAACCTCCAAAGCTCATCAGAAGGCTCCCTCCCCTCCATCACAACATGCAACCTAGTGGACAATTAGAACAATTAGAACTCGGATCTTAGTCTGCCACAGGTAAGATTGCCCCTGGAAAACCACAAGCATCATAAAATGTAAAACAATCCAGATATAAACGAACCAGCAGACAACTGGAATGGAAATCGAAGTCTCAATCTGACTGGATCAAATACAGAGAGCATCATACTACTTAGTGCAGGGTCATCACTGAAACAAAAGAGCCTATTACACAAAAACCATCACTCAAGCAGAAAACTCTAACAGCTTTTCTAGACCATCAAATTCTTGAACCCCAACTCCCACAGCAATGAACTAGCCACGTTTTTCAAAGATAAAATCATGCACATTCAATCGGATCTTGAAAGGATGCCAAAGGAAACTCTACCCCCAACACAGTACAGCCTACCATCCCAGTGTCTGTCTTCCACTAACTTCTTGAAGGTTGAGTCCTTGCTCAACTCCCTCAAACCAACCACTTCCTAGGAAGACCCCTGCCCATACTGGTTAATCAAACAAGCCAAAACAGGCCTACTAACCCACATCCAGGCCACATCATCAACTCATCACTAGCAGAAGCTCACCTGTCATCCTACCTAAAGACAAAAATAGTTAGAGCTCCACTGAAGAAACCCAACCTTGATCTGAACAATTTCAACTACTGGTCTCAAACCTCCATTTCCTAAGCTTATTGAGAAGGCAGTGCTGCTGCTGCTACTACTACTTTCTGCTTGCCACAAATGCCTTGGATCCTTACCAATCTGGCTTCCAATCATACCATAACACAAACCTTACTAGTAAGCCTAGTCAATGAACTGCAGTTCCGGCTTGATGGTGGGCAACCTGCTTTACTAATACTCATTGTCCTCTCTGCAGCATTCAACCCAGTTGATTACAACCTTCTCATCACTCAGCAGACAAGAACTAACAAGTCCAGCACTAACCTGGTTTACTCCCTACCTTAGTGTCTACACCGAATCTGTTTCTTTAGGAGCAGCCTATTTTCAAACCCACCTCCTCTCTTGTGAAGTCCCCCTGGGTTCTATCCTATTGCCCACCTTATTCAATATCTACATGGCCCTCTAGCCATGTATATTTCCATTATAGTAGGAATATAAATATTTTATATCAATTAGGGTCTGCCAAATTACTCACTGCTCCTATGCAGACATCCATCTATTACTCCCATTGTCATAAATCACAATGACTACCTTAGGAAAATTGCAGACTGGCTGCATCAAAACAGATTAAGGCTTGGTAAAAAAAACAAACACTCTTAACCTTTAGCCTAGGCTTCAAGGTAAACTCCCAACTCACCATCAAAGCCCAGGTTGAAACAGTGATCAAAACAGCTTTGTCCCAGCTATACGAAGACACAGCGTATGAAACTGCTACCTGGGTCTGTGTACCCTCCTGCCTGGACTATTGCAACTCACACTGTGTCAGACTACCCAGCACCCTACACCAGCGGCTGCAGCTTGTACAGAATGTGGCAGCCTGCGTGATTAGGAATAACACCAATACTGAAGTCCCTACACTGGCTCCCAATACTCTTCGGCACCAAATTTAAAATTCTAATCCTAACCCACAAAACCCTCAAAAACCAGGCTTCATCATATTTCAACAGATCTCTTCCCCCCATACGAGCCTGCTCCCTATCTCAGGCATGCGTAGTGGTTCCATCTTCAAAATCAATACACCTCACCAGTTCCATTAAGAGGACCTTCACACACACACTGCCCATACTCTACCTGTGACTTAGACTTGCTCCAGATCTCCCCTACTTCAGAAAAATGAATAAAACCTAGCTCTTTAAAGCAGCTTTTGGCCCAAACCAGCAAATTCAGAAGCCCTATTTTATCTCTGTACATTCTCTCTTCATCTTTTGGCATGATAGCTATCCTTAAGTCCTCTCGGAACTATTCTTCCACTTTTAAATATTATACTGCACACTGTTGGAAATATTTACATACTGTAACTGAATTGTGTGTAATACTTGCTATATTTGTCATATCTTCATATTGTATCTGAAATATTTGTTACATTCTTGTAATACACTTTGAACTCTCGTGTTGCAGAAGTGTGCCATAAATGCGTTACGTGATTTGGGATTCCACAAGATTGCTTGGATGTCTGTCATTCTAGTTCTGGAATGTTTTCCCCTTAGGGTAGGGCTGTGGAAATGTTAAGATACAGCTTACAGTGAATGAGGAAAGTCATGCATGCTATTATATCCTCTAGTTTTAAGTGATGATTTTTAATATAGATGGGAGATAAAAAAGGTTTTCAGGGCACCCCAACTATAAAAACTGTTCCAAACAGCTGCTTGTATAACATGCTCTAATTCTGTTTTACTTGGTGAGGGAACAGAACTGATTACTCAAAAGCTATGGTTTCCAGGGCTCATTTTCAAGTGCTAACAAATTACCAGTTCAAAGCAAAAAAGAAAACGACTCCAAAATGAACACTTTTCAATGTTTAATACCATAAATGTTATATAATCACAGACTGCAACCTATGTGCTAGGGTCTGCACCAAAAGCCCTGAGACTTCACTAAAATATGTGTATCTTAGAGGAAAGAAATAAGAGAGAAAAAATGAGAGAGACATTCAAATACCTCCAAGATTTAAATAAATATGCAAGTTTCTTTAGAGGTAAGTAATTTCAAGGTCATGCCAGGCTCCAAAATGGGTTGACTCAGAAGCAGCGTTAGAAAAAAAACCTGTCTCATAGAACAAGCGATAGATGCATGGAGTAGCCTTACAGTTGATGTGGTGGAGGAAAAACGAGTAACACTCCAGAAAACCAGGGATAAGCATATACACTCTTTAGGTGGGAAGTGAAGGGAACAGCAGAGATAAACTTAAGCTTTCTTGTGCATATCTGCCATCATAGTATCTGCTTGGTTTTCTTGGGCGAGTGCCCAAGGTGGGGCCTTCATTTCATCACCCACCTGCCAGTCTGTGGGGACTTCTCTCTGATGGGTGCAGACCCACACAGCCTGAACCAGTCAGCGGAAAGTAACGCACAACTATTTTAAAGGAAGATAACCTACAGGCGGCGGGGGTGTGGGTGGGCTCTCATCGCGCGAGAGGGGCTTCCGTAGGAGGAGGAGAACCAGCGTTATTTCTAGTGAAAGGGAAACGGCAGCGTCACCGCTGGGCTTCAGCGCTCCCACGGGCCATGCCTGCCGGAAGGCGGCACACGGAGGATCAAGACGAGAAGCGCTGCCGCTTGGGGATCGGTTTCCCCTCCGGGAAGCAGCACTGGCTCCTCTCCGCCCATTGCCGCGGAGGCCCCGTCGCGGCTCGCTAGCGCATCGCCCTGCTTCCGCCCAAGGGGATATCCGTCGCCTCCACCCGGCCTCCGGAGCTGAAAGGGAGGCCCGCGGCGCAGAAAAACAGAGCGACAGCAGAGCTGAGAAGCAAGAACGGACTAGCAGGAGCCTCTCCGGTCACCCACGCTGCCGTCGCCGCCGCTGCTGCCATTTTCCCTCCCGTGACGTTAGAGGGGAGGGGGCGCCGGTTCGCCGATCGCTTTGGCTGGTCAGCCAATCAGGGGGGGGAGGGCTCCCGGCCACCAATCAGAGATCGGTTTATAGTCCGAGTTTTCCTAGAGGAGGACAGTGAAAGGGGAGAAAAAAAAAACTCTTTCCCCCTCCCCTTCCCTCCCCCCCCCCCTTCCACCCGCCGGTGGCGCTCCTATTGCCAGGAGCTCCCGGTGCTGCCTCCGGAGCTCCTGTCCGCCGTTCGGCTCGGTCAGACAAGGTGAGCGGGACTGTGGCGCACCCGTCCGGGGCTGGATCAGGGGGCTCGGCTGGCAGTTTGA
The DNA here is from genome assembly GCF_901001135.1 of Rhinatrema bivittatum. NCBI lineage: Eukaryota > Metazoa > Chordata > Amphibia > Gymnophiona > Rhinatrematidae > Rhinatrema > Rhinatrema bivittatum. The sequence goes on from NC_042617.1 coordinate 54,368,395, forward strand.
ATGAGAGGTTCTGGCTAGGGTCCAGGGAGGAGACGGGACGTTTCCCGCGCGCCGCCCCCCCCCCCTCGCACAGGCACGCGCGCATCCTCGCGATCGGCTTTCCCAGACGTTAGGCATGGGCTGGAGGGCAGGAGAAGTCCGAGCCGGGCGTTGGAACGGAAAGGTTTCACTGGTAACGCAAGGGCAGGTTTACGTTTCCCCCCCACCTAACTGTCCTTGTAGGAGCTTCTTGCTGACAGAGGGGACGTTGCGGGACGGGGCTCCGGGGGGGAAAGACGCGGTCCAGGCGGGCCTTGATTGTAGGCTGCCCGCCATGGGCAGCGCGAGATCCAGCGGCATGTCCGGCTCGTAGGGTTTTGGCCGTGTCCGGTAGAAGGACTGGCTTTGATTTGGTCCGCGAAGGCTCTGATAAGAGAACCGGACATTGACTGTAACCCGAGTTACCAGAGGACGGGGGGCACTGTCTGATCTGTGGAAACAAGATCAGGGGGGTATTGGCTAACCGGGATAGGCGGTCATCAGGAAGGTCCCGACCTGGACAGATCTTGTGTGTACCCTGCTGGTCTCCGATCCAAATCAGCGCTCACGTTCCTCAGTGACACCCTGCTGTACTGGCTAATTTTAGGAGGTTGGGCAGCACAAACCGGGCATGTTGTTATAGGCCCCCCCGCCGCGAGATGTATATCTGCTTAGGTCACTGACTGCCCTTGCCCGATCTGTCCTGGCAAGCAAACCAAGAAAATATTCGAGTTTAGTCTAATTCAGGCCTTTAGAGAGTCTCTCTGGTTCAGGGCTCACTGGACTAGTGTTGATTGGGTTTTATGCTGATTTTGGTGAAGATAGCCTGGTTTTGGATCTATCAAGGTGAATGGTAGCCCGTTTTGAATGCCACAAACACCTAATTGAAATGAGCATACCAGAATCCACTAGCGAGAGAGAGTGTCTGTCTGTGTCTGTGTACATACACACACCACATTTATATATATGTATCTACAGATGAACTTTCTCACCAAGCAAGGGGGCAAAGTATGTTACAGCAAAAGCAGTAAAAATTAGAATTTGCCATTTGTAACAGTTTTTTGCATATTTGATCATTTTTGGTGTTTAACTTTTCTGCATAATTCGTTTATTAATGTTGCATATAAGGTCACTGATGTCCCATCTTCAGATGTGGCCTGTGCATCATTATCTTTGTGTAAGTCTTATAGTAATGCAATGAAAGATATCGCAACCTGAAAAGAAGTCATATAACTGATGATTATGGAGAATTTTTCCTAGTGTTTTTCTTTTGAAATAAACACTTATGGATACATTTATGGAATTTGGTTGATTAATGTAGTGTAATGTACATTTGCCCCCTTCTGCAGTGAAGAGGCCTTTCTGTATTTAGCACTTTGAATAAATATGTGTTTGTATACTTGTATATTGTGTGCTCCTCTGTTGATAATGATACCGCAACAAAAGAATCTTATTCCATGTTTGTGAACAGAATTTTCACTGTACCCAGATGTAAAAATGGTGTTCAGAAAATAAGCCAAAATTCGCACGACCTGATTTTAGAAAGCATTTACTGGAGTAAATGGGCTTTTGAAAATTGCTACAATATATGCCATTGAATTGTCCATAGGATTTACTTGTGTAAGTGCATTTTACACGAGTAAATGGCTTTTGAAAATTGCTGTGACAGCATGTTCATAACTCCTTTGAAAATTGCCCCTTTATTGGTTTTATGTAGCCTACAAAAAAAGCCAAAATAGATCATTTTAGCACCCTGTTCGGTGGAAGTGGATAGGTTGTCTAAAACCATTCCGAAGCTGTGGTAAACTATAGGAATACTTCCTAATAAGATGACTTGTATGTTGTTGGTTAGTAAACTGTCATCTCATTTAGTAACCACCTAATTTTTGTCTTTCTGTTTCTGCAGCAGAAAGTGCCCGCAGACCTATGTGTGAAAAGAAATGGCTGTGACTCTAGAAGCTGCCCAGAGCATGGGCTTCATGGTGCTGAAAGTGTTCCTGAGATTTGCCTTCATGATCATCAATAACCTGGTTGCCATTCCATCCTATGTTTTATATTTAATTGTCCTGCAGCCTCTCAGAATGCTGGATAGTGAACTGTTCTGGTATATTGAAGGAGTAATGTTTAAGTGGCTTTTAGCCATGGTGGCGTCCTGGGGATGGAGCGCAGGATATAGAGGTAGGACACACTTTTCAGTATTTGTATGATAAAGTCGAATATGTATCACAAAATGCTGTCACGATATTTTTTAAAATTTATATTCCACCTTTCGTGACTGGTCAGCTACTTCAAAGCAGATTATATTCAGGAACAGTAGCTAGTTTCCTGCCCGCAGAGGGCTCACAATGTAAGGGGTCCTGTTTACTAATGGTTTTCTCCCACCTTGTGTCTATGGGAAAAATGCTTAGTTAGTAGGCCCTGAGTTTGTACCTGAGGCAATTGAGAGTGAAGTAACTTGCCCAAGGTCATAAGGAGCATCAGCAGCCTTTGTAGCCTGCCGCTCTGTCCACAAGGCTACTCCTGTAGTGTTGGTCAATTCTTTGGGAAGTCTGTCTAATGAAGACATCAAATATTTATATATTTATTTCTGGGCATATCGGATTTGTTGTTGGCCTACATGTATTATACATTCAGTAATAATGATGGTTATCAAGTCACTTTAACTTCTTGCTGATAAGCAACGACACTGGAATATTTCACTCTCAAATTCCAACAATTTTCAGGCTTCTGTGTATTTTTCAGTTTGCAGAAATTGTTGCATTTTTAAACCTTTCTTTGATGCAATCTTTTTATTAGCAAATGTATTTGAACTAGCCCTTCTGTCTCCCAGAAGCTGAACCTTCAAAAACTCCCCAGTTATCTGTCTTCAGCAAGAACCTTTGGTTTTCTGTAGCATTTTAGAGGTGGTCTGCAGAAAGGGTTAAGACATGCTGTGTCATATTTGCATAATGTAAAGCAGAGGTTTCAGCCATGTTATATACACTATTTTTGTTGAAATGTTTTCAATTTATTTTAAAAAATAAAATGTTTTCTCAGCGGGATGTAAAATACTAAGTATAATCTTGTTTAGTTCTTGCCATTTAACCACTTACAACAACAGAGCTGGGCCCCAGCTTCACTGGGGGGGGGGGGGGGGGGGGAGTGTGTGATGGAGGCTGGAACTAGCTTCTTGCAGGGACAGGCGGGGGGGCAAGGGGCGTTCAGGACTGGCTTTGGATGCTTCCACGCTGTATCCCTGGCAGTGATACGGCTCTGCTATTTATTTATTATTTATTTTTAATTTTTATATACCGAGGTTCTTGTATGAAATACAAATCACTCCGGTTTACATAAAACAGTGAAATGCCCAAAAAAGGGTGGGAGCTTTACATAGAACAATAGAACAAAGTACAAATTGAACATAGTATAGTATAGTTACAAGAAACGTTTGAACTCAGTATCATAGTACAGTTACACAGAAAACAATTGAGCACAGTTTCTTAATAGGGGAACAAGGGGATGGGTCAATGTGAATGACTACTGAATATTTAGTATGTGAGTACAAAAACTTGAATAAATCAATCCGAGCTGAAGCAGCTTATCTGCTAGGCTAGATAAGCTGCTTCTCCCCCTCCACCTCACAGTTGCCACCTCACCACTGACGGTTTCCCGCTCTGGAACTATGCCCTCTCTGTCTCCTGTACTTGTTGACGATTAAATGATTAACCATTATAATTTCTTTGCTTTCTTCCTCCTTTCAGTTTTTGTTTAGTTTACGTTCGTTCACATCCCATCCCCTAGCTTGTCTGTCACTTTTGCTCCTAAAGCTGCCTTTCTCTTCTCACCTTCCTCCCCTCTCCAAGTCACTTCTCGTCTTTCTTCCTTTCATTCGTGCTTCCCTTGCCTCACTCTTTCCCGGTTTGCTTTTGCCACACTCTTCCCTCGGCTACGGTTGCCTGATCTTTCCTGTCACTCATTTCAGTTTATTGACTTAGAGCCATGGCTTTAAGTTTTTTTGATATGGCACCATGCGGTTGGTTGCAGGGGAAGGGCAGCAATGGTAAAAAGGATCGCGTGTTTTGCAGTGGGGTCAAGAGAAGGACAAGGTAGTAGATGATGGTTGGGATCTTAGAAATGAGGGTGTTGAGGAGGAAAAAGGTGCACGCCTCGTTAGAGTGGACTGAGTGGTGCACCAGTGCCGATGATGGTGGGAACTGGGTACTGTGTTTCTGTGGCAAAAGGTAGATTTCACGGCAATGGTCAGAGAACTGTAGGAAAGCCAGAGGCCTGATAATCAACTGTGAGCAGATAGGGCAGAGAATAGGAGAAACAGATAAGCAGAAGAGGATAAAAGAATCCAGTCTGAAAACGGTGGGCAGCGGGAAGGAAATGACTGTCAAAACAGTTTAACGCCTCTCCTGGTCTCGTCATTTTATTAAAAAAAAAATGTGTTGACTTTCTTATTTTTAAAACAGCATTTTAACATCATCCGATGCACTGTCCTAAGTGTGCACGTCTGAATACTGTCAAATCTTTAATTAGTTCCTTCTCTCCTTGGGGAAGGTTCCTGAATGAGTCTCAGTTCTCAATCCAGAGACTCAGAAAACAACAAATGTGAAAAATTCCACACATTTTTCAGAACATCCTCCTTCTCATAAAACTAGAATATTGACTGCAGATAAGGGCCATAAAGTTCATCTAGTCTGCCCAGTTAACTTCCTGGTGAAATGCCATCATCCCCAGTTAATCCCTAGTCTTCCCTTCACTTGTAGTTTTGCTTACTATCTTTTTGTACATCGTCAAGAACAGAATTTAATACTGAAAATGCACATTTTTCTGGCATTTCTCCATCCTATCTAACTTGCTTTAAATCCACAATCTTTCTAAGATTATTTATCTCCTTAATGACTTAATGCTATCATGCTGCTAAATATTTGTATGTTCAATTCTACATATTACGGCCTTGGTTTCATCAAATTTATCCACTTGCATATTTCCAATAATATCAATGTTCAGGGGTCCAAGAAAAATAGACATTTTTGCCCATTCTTTTTACTTATGAAAACAATTTCTTAACCATTCAAACTGGTATGCTTAAAATGGAGCAAATTATTTTGCAAATAGTGTCAACCTTATCTAATTTTCATATTGTTGCCATTTTCCACTATCAGCACAGTGGTACATTTAATATAAAATTGTACATCACATCCAAGTATGTCATAAACACACAAATACAGAAAAAAAAATCACATTAAGAACATAGATTTAATGCATGATTCTGTTGGAGAATATGCCCAATAATGATTATTGATACTTGTGTTCTTATTTCTGACAGGGAGGGTACCAAAATATTGTACACATTTCCATTCTGATTAAACAATAAACCGCATACTGGATATTTGTGATCATCTGTCTCCTGTTTCGGCTCGTATAGGAGAGCTTTACCGATTTTGCTCAGATGATATTTCAAGACAGCCTCACGACATTCTTCTTCAACAGCTTAGCAAGGCCTCAGCTCAGGATCACTGTTTAACCCTTGTTCCAGAGCCTGGGGATCCCTTATAAGGAAAATATTGCCTCACAAGCAAGAAGAATTGGATGAAAAGTTTTCCCAGATTTCCAGTGTTCTGGGACACAAGGCCAGAATTCTTGTGTCAGGATACGTGGGGCTGTAAAAAGAGGAGTTTGTCATCAGCAGTGTCAAGTTCCTCTAAACAACCTGTGAAACAGTATATTTAGTCTTAGGGACAATTCTCTGTAAATCTCTGGTGTCCTTGCTTTTTGGACTTACTAGTTTACATTTCTGGGGTGACTTTTTATTCCTTTCGTGCCCTGTATATCCCCTCCTTGGCACTCTGGTAAGTTTGTTGTCTTCAGAAATCCTCCCTATCCAGATGTACTCTGACCGCCAAGCCCACCCTAGTCGTAATCTGGATCCTGGGCTGCAGGAGTTGGCAGTGTCTCCATGAGCTTTGCTGGAAAAAAAAATACTTTAAATATTTTGGTCTACCCCTTTCTAATTTGAACAGCTGCATCATTGCACGTTTTGTGCAGCCAAGAAATGTAATGGGTTCCTCTGAAGCCATAATCCCCCCCCCCCCCCCCCCCCCTGCGAGACTTCCCATTAGTTTTTCAGTTCTGTTTACTGAGTCTCGGCAAATCAGTGGCTTATGGACCAACTTTGTGATATGTTTAAAGTCCTGACAACACGGCTGAAGTGTTCCTTCCTTCTGGGTGGACCGACTCTGTGGACCCAAGAGCATGGGCCAGCCACATCTTTGCCTCTGGTAAAAGGCAGTTTGTGCTGCCCAGGGCACCTGCTGTCAGTAGCAAGTGGCCACATGTGCCAGGGGGAAACATTCGTGTTCTGCCTCTTTCTGCATGGTTTTGCTCTTGGCACAGCTGATGGTTTGACTGTAAGAATTCTGTTTTCTCTCAGAAAAAAAGATCTATCTCTCTGTATTAAATATTGCACAGTCGCTTTAATAAGGAATCATTCAAAGTTAAAAGATGCTTCTGTAATTCTGTCGGACAGTTACTGGATTTGCCACAAGGCCAGACCTCGCCAAGGGGTTTTCTTGAGATTTAAATGTGTATTTTTGCGCATTTTTTAAAAAACTATTTCGGTCTTCCCTCGCTCTCCTCGGCTGGTGGATAAAGATGATGCTGAGATGGGAACGAAGCTTGTAGAGGAAAGGATGAAGGGTGAGGGATGAGGAAGATAGGCAGCCACTTGTGAAAAGCAGAAGTAATGTGAAGAAGCCTGAGCTTGCACAGCCCTTGAGTGAAAGGTAGCTTCTTGTTTTAATTGCTTCTCTTTCTTTTCTCATACAGCTATTAAAAGGGGGGGGGGGGGATTTCCAGACTTATTTGGGGAGATGCAGAGTCCACAGCTACTCTTCTGTATAGGCTTTGCCCTGTTCTCAAAGGGGGAAGCACACCTGCGCTTTTCCTTATTGAAAGTTGCCCAGGGAAAGAGGCTCTGCACCTGCTTCTTCGTTTTCCTCTGACAAACAATGCATATAGTTTTGAAAATGCAAAACCGCATGCATTGTTGCTTCCTCTGACCTGTCGCTGCCTCGGATCCCTCCTGCTTTTTCCCCGCAGTTTTCAGACAGTCTGTTTACGTGGGGAAATGGCTTTTGAAAATCGCTCTATTGTTATGTGGTCCAGCTTTTCCTAAGGCGGACTAGAGGACTATAGATCCGAGGGTACTTGTACACAGTAGTTTTAAAAAAAAAACAAAAACCAAGGCCAGCACAGGTTTTCTGTCCTGGCTTAGCCTTGGTTGGCCAGATATACGTTAGAAGGCAGTTTTCGAAGCCATTCCCCGCCCTGCGTGGCACCACGGGGTGTGTAAGTTTACCCGCGATGAAAAGAGGTGTTCTGTAGGAGACGGGCAGACTTCTGCAGTGAGCATGCAGCTTCACCCTGAGAGAGTATCCACACACACACACACAGGAGGTGCAAAGTTTAGGTGAGCAGGTTTCAAAGGCAAAGTTTCCATTTTTGAAAATTAGTACAAAGTCTGGGGGTAAAAAGCACGTGCGGGCTTTGAGGAGTTTGAAAATTGCCACCTTAAGGCTTGTTCCCTATTAGCTGGTTTTGGCAACAAAGCTACCCTTGTGGAAAAGGTGTTTAATGTGAGTTTTTTTTTTTTTTTAATACGCCATTTGATGCCTTGATGGGTACAGAGATGAGTGCGGAGGCTGTTTCCCAGGGGTCTGGTTTTAAAACTATTAACCAGCGAGGGCTTCAGTACTCTGCATCAGGTTCATTTTTTGTGTATTGTGGGCCTGGCCAGTTTTCTTTCAAGGGCAAACTCAGGTTATTTACAGAGGAGGGATAGTTGCTTTTCCCCCCCATCTCTTCCCAAGCTGCGTCTGTACAGCGTTGCCCTGTAAACTGTCCGAGAATAGCGTGCTGCCCCGAAGGTCAAACTGACATGCTTTGTACTTTTAGCAGAGACATTGCCCAAACTTGGAACTGAATTTTGGCAGTGGATGACTTACCTGTCATTACCTCCTTCATTCACTACTTTAGAGTACACAAATACATTGTACTTCTCACTCGGATGATCGGTCCTTTTCAGGAAGGCAGTGACTAATGACATTTCAGACCTATTAGTAAAAATGTGTAACCTATCATTAAAATCATTCATTGTACCTGAAGACTGGAAGGTGGCCAATGTAACCCCAATATTTAGAAAAGGCTCCAGGGGCGATCCGGGAAACTACAGACCGGTTAGCCTGACTTCAGTGCCAGGAAAAAGAGCGGAAAGTGTTCTAAATATCAAACTCACAGAACATATAGAAAGACATGGTTTAATGGAACAAAGTCAGCATGGCTTTACCCAGGGCAAGTCGTGCCTCACAAATCTGCTTCACTTTTTTAAAGGAGTTAATAAACGTGGATAAAGGTGAACCGGTAGATGTAGTATACTTGGATTTTCAGAAGACGTTTGACAAAGTTCCTCATGAGAGGCTTCTAGGAAAAGTAAAAAGTCATGGGATAGGTGGCGATGTCCTTTCGTGGATTACAAACTGGCTAAAAGACAGGAAACAGAGAGTAGGATTAAATGGACAATTTTCTCAGTGGAAGGGAGTGGGCAGTGGAGTGCCTCAGGGATCTGTATTGGGACACTTACTTTTCAATATATTTATAAATGATCTGGAAAGAAATATGACAAGTGAAGTAATCAAATTTGCAGATGATACAAAACTGTTCAGAGTAGTTAAATCACAAGCAGATTGTGATAAATTGCAGGAAGACCTTCTGAGACTGGAAAATTGGGCATCGAAATGGCAGATGAAATTTAATGTGGATAAGTGCAAGGTGATGCATATAGGGAAAAATAACCCATGCTATAGTTACACAAAATTAGGTTCCATATTAGGAGCTACCACCCAAGAAAGAGATCTAGGCGTCATAGTGGATAAGACATTGAAATCATTGGTTCAGTGTGCTGCAGCAGTCAAAAAAGCAAACAGAATGTTGGGAATTATTAGAAAGGGAATGGTGAATAAAACGGAAAATGTCATAATGCCTCTGTATCTCTCCATGGTGAGACCGCACCTTGAATACTGTGTACAATTCTGGTCGCCGCATCTCAAAAATATATTGTTGCGATGGAGAAGGTACAGAGAAGGGCGACCAAAACGATAAAGGGAATGGAACAGCTCCTCTGAGGAAAGACTAAAGAGGTTAGGACTTTTCAGCTTGGGGAAGAGACGGCTGAGGGGGATATGATAGAGGTGTTTAAAATCATGAGAGGTCTAGAATGGGTTTATGTGAATCAGTTATTTACTCTTTCGGATAATAGACTAGGGGGTAATTCATGAAGTTAGCATGTGGCACATTTAAAACTAATCAGAGAAAGTTCTTTTTCACTCAACGCACAATTAAGCTCTGGAATTTGTTGCCAGAGGATGTGGTTAGTGCAGTTAGTGTAGCTGGGTTTAAAAAAGATTGGATAAGTTCTTGGAGGAGAAGTCCATTACCTGCTATTAATTAAGTTGACTTAGAAAATGGCCACTGCTATTACTAGCAATAGTAGTATGGAATAAAATTAGTTTTTGGGTACTTGCCAGGTTCTTATGGCCTGGATTGGCCACTATTGGAAACAGGATGCTGGGCTTGATGGACCCTTGGTCTGACCCAGTATGGCATGTTCTTATGTTAAAAATCAGTCATTTGGAGGAGTGGAAGTAGACTGAAAGTGCATGTCATCCTTAGCAAGAAATTCCTAGAGCAATTTTAGAATCCCTGAGCATTATGAGATAGAAACATGAAAATAAATATACCATTTTTTTTAGGTCACACTGAACATTAACTTGCATAAACCATACAGCTCAGAACAGAAAAATACTGTTCCGTACCACATTTGAAAAGTGCATTTGTGTGTGTGTATGTATATATATATATCTATTTATCTATTTATATATCTAACTATATAGATGTAGATAAATGTTTCATTAGTGTTCTATATCTATTCATTAGAATCCAGTTTTATTACGGTACCAGACATTTTAAACAATAATGCATAAAAATGTTATTTAGTAGATCTTAAACCTGAGTCCCCTGTGTATCATTAACAAAATGCTTATAATGTATACTGAAACCCATTCATTGCACATTTGTCTTTCAGTAAAACTGGATCATGAACCAAACTCCAAAGAAGCCCAATCCTTAATAATCGTAGTAAAATAAACTAAAGTCCATAAACTGCTTGAATGGACATTCCTCTTCTCAAGCATTAATGTGTGGGGGTTTTTTTTAATTTCTGAGGAAATTCCATATCTTATGAAGAGGAATTCTAAAAATATACACACACAGTATAGGAAACTTATAATGAAAAATGTTTTTTCAAAAGTCACTTAATCCAATATCTTTCATCCTTTTGTCTTACTTTTTGTCATTGTACTATCCTTTTCAACTCCTTTCCTGGTTCTCCTTTCCACTACTTTAACGTCTATGGGGTTTATTCAAAAAGGCCGTCCCCATTCTGTGCCTGTCATTTATTCCATGCTTTTCCATCAAAAGAGCTCAGCACGTTGCAACAAATCCAGAAATCTATATCAAGTAGGGCGCACAAAAGAGTAACATGTGTATAAATAATTTGGAGTCCACTCGGTGTGTTACAGGCCAGAAAGCAATAAATAAGGCCACGCTAAATATAGTCAGGATCAAAGGCTGAACTTGGAAGGAGGCAGGAAGCTCATTTTCTCTGTGGAAAGCTTTCTCTGAAAGCCGCAGTTTCAGTAGTTTTTTGGAAACCATCAGATGTGATTCTGATTTGATGTTAAGTGTCAGTGAGTCCCATAGAGTTGGAAGTGATCCTGAGAAGGCCTTTCCTCGAGAAGTGGTGAATCAAAGTGATGGAGCCGCTTGTCATAATTGTAGCACTGAATGCAGAGGGTGAGGAACCATAGAAGGGGTTCGGCCAACAGCTCGGAGAGGGGTCTGGAAGGCCAAGACCAGGATTTTGAACTTTTATCTATTTATTTATTTATTTAACATGTTTTGTATACAGTCATTCAGTTTCGCCATCATAACGGTTAACAGTAATCTTAATAGGTAGACAAAGTTACATCAGGGTTTCTACAGTGAGTATATAAGGTGAAACAAGTTGGGTAAAAAATAAAAGCATCAATAAGTGTTGGTTAATACATATTGAAAGAAAAAAAAAGGTTCTTGAGTGGTGTATAGTGGGTTTAGCGGTTCTGATGAGAGTCTATGGGTGGACACGATGGTATCTCTGTTTTCTTGATGTTATATTGGGTGGGAGACTGTTGGTGTTGATGGTTGAGAGCGTCTGAGTAGGCTCTGGTGAATAGCCAGGTTTTTAACTCTTTTTTTTTTTTTTTAAATGTCTTGGTGTTTGTGTTCTTAAATTGGATGGTAAAGAGTTCCATAGTGCAGGGCTGGCGATGGATATAGCTCTCTCACGGATTGAGATCAGATGAGTGGTTTTTACGTGATGGATTTTGAGGAGTCCTTTATTCGTTGAGCGAAGGTTCCTTTTAGTGTAGTTCAATGTGTTTGCTTAGCCAGTAGTTTTGCTGTCCTGTGATTATTTTGTGGAGGATTGTTAAAACTTTGTAGTCAATTCTGTATTTTATTGGGAGCCAGTGTAAAGAGATGAGGGTTGGAGTAATATGTTCGCGGTTCTTTGTTCCTGATAGAATTCTGGCGGCTGCGTTCTGTAGTATTTGGAGCGGATGGTAGGCCAAGGAGTAGGGTATTGCAATAGTCGATGCTGGAAAATGAGTAGTTGCAGGACTGTTCTGAAATCATTCTGTGTAAGGAAAGGCTTAAGATGTCTGAGTGTAAGTAATTTGTGATATCCTTCTTTAATTTTATTTGTTATATGGGTTTTGTATGATAATTCTTTGTCTATGGTGATTCCTAGGTTTCTAGCATGGTTAACAGGAGAGATTAGTGTTTTAGGGTTTTCTGTTTTGAATGGTAGCATGGGTGAGTCATTGACTTTTTTGTCTAGGATGATTAATTCGGTTTTCTCAATGTTTATTATGAGTTTAAGGGTAGATAGACATTGCTTGATTTCTGCGAGATAGATTGTTATTCTCTTGTAGGTTTCTTCAAGCGTATTCTGTATTGGAATCAATATTTGAATGTCGTCAGCGAATAGGAAAAAAGTCAGACCTAGGTGATCCATTGTGTGACAAATTGGAAGGAGATAAATGTTGAAGAGTGTAGCCGACAGGGCAGATCTTGAGGGACTCCTGTATTTAGGTTTACTTTATTCGATAGGTTGTTGTTGAATATTACTTGGAAACTTCTATGAGATAAATAGGAGTTGGACCATTTTAGTATAGAACCCGTTGCCCCTATTTCTGATAGTCTGAGTAAGATGGAATGGTTGACTGTGTCGAAAGCGGCTGACAAATCCAGGAGTAATAAAATGTAACTTAGTCCTTTGTCGAATCCTCAAAGTACTGTGTCATTTAATGACAGGAGTTATGTTTCAGTGCTTAAATTTTTCCTGAATCCAAATTGGGTGGGGTGAAGTATGTTGTTCATTTCTATGTAGTCAAGAGAGCTGGGAGTGGATGATTTTTTCTATGATTTTTGCTGTGAAAGGTAAGTTTGATATTGGTCTGTAGTTTTGGATGTTCTCTGGGTCTAGGTTGTTCTTTTTTAATAATGGTTTAATGATTACTGATTTTAGGCAGTCAGGGTATTTTGCTTTGGTGAGGGAGAGGTTTACTATGTCAGTTATTGATTTAATTATTGGGTTGTCAAGTAATTTAATAGTGGTATGGGGATGCTGTCGATGGGATGGTTGGCTGGATTCATTTTTTTGATTTCCAATGAGGAGGCAGTCGAATTCATGCCAGGTTGTTGTAATTTCCAGAGAGGATATTGGAGTTTGGGTTAGAGTGATGGTGCTGTTGTTGGGGTTGTTTTATTCATTTTTTAAATTTTTTCGGTGAAGTATTCTGCAAAATCGTTGCTTTTGTTTGTGTTGAGAGGTGTTCTAGTTTCATTTGGTGATTTGGTGAGGTTTTGTACGATGGTGAAAAGCATTCTTGGGTTCTGTTGGATTTTAATTATTTTGGTAGAGTAGAAATCTTTCTTTGCACTATGAACTATGTCCATACGTGATATTGTGACAGTGTGACATTGTGACAGCAGCCCAGCAGGCATATTTTAAGTCCTGCTAATTGAAGTAAGCATTACTATAACATTGACTCCATTGTAGATTTTGATTATAAAATTATAATTATGAATAGTTAGCCTCTTCAGTTTTATATACTAATGTATTTGTTACGTTTTTCTGTCTACACCAATTTGATGTTCAGTTACATTTTAAATGTATTTTATTTTTATCCATGAGTTTATATAGTTATCCATGTATTTTAATATTTATGATTCAGAGTTTGTACATCTATACATGTATTTTATTTATTTATTCTTATATACATACATATAGGTATTGATTTAATTCAAGTTTGTACACTTATACATGTATTTTATTGTATGATTTGAGTATGTACACCTATACATGTATTTTATGTTTTTATTGTTTTGAATTATTTAATTGTGTTGTTTCAAATTTTAATATTGATATATTTATTCATTTTTAGTTGCCCCTGAGGCAGCTCTATGAGCGAAACTCGGCCAGAGTCGGGCGTTATAATAAAGGGCTACTTTTGATCATCCGATTCCTAGTGTTTTTACTCTAATATTGCCCACTGTTGGAAACAGGGCTGGGCTTGATGGACCCTTGGTCTGACCCAGTATGGCATTTTCTTACGTTCTTATGCATGTGAGAAATAAGTGATTTAATAATCACTGAGTTTCCCCAGGGGAAACATAGATGATTAACAGTGTGTGCGACAAGAAATAATCCTGTAGCACTCCCCGTTAGCGTGGATGAGAGTGCAGTGATGCTGATCCCAGTGAGACAACCAGAGAATGATTTTGGAGGAAGGATTTAAACCAGGCTACTACTAGACCCTCCATGCCCAGGTTCTTTAATCAAGAGATTAGGACATTGTAGTCAAAGATGTCAAATGCTGCAGAGAGATTGAGGAGCACCACTAAGGCTGCTTAATACCAGTCCAGACATCAAACATATTCACAAGTACAAATTTGGTGTTAAAGTGAGACCTGAAACTGGACTGACATGGGTCAAGACCATTTGTGGTGATGAGAAATTAGATAAGTACACTAGCACCACTTTTTTAATTATCTTTCTCAGGAATGGCATATTTGAAACTGAGTGATAGCTATTCAAGTTTTTAGTATCCAGATTAGTTTTCTTTAATACTGGTCTTACTGTTGCTTTCTTTAGACCATCTGGTAGGTGGCCCTTTGCCAGTGATGCATTTACAGTGGGCTGAAGGCTGTCAGGTAGCACTAAAATAGCCTGATTAACAGTTCAGGAGGGACCGGGGTCCTTGTGGCATGTTATAGCTTTAGGCCAGAGAGAATGGTATCAACATCTGTCTCCTCGCTGGATAGAATTTGTGAGGGGGTATATCTGGTTGTCCAGGTTTAGTATATCTACTGTGTCAGAGCCTAGCTCTTTCCAAATGCTTTAATCATATTAGAGAAAAATTTGCTAGGTTATTGCTTTGTGTCTGAGGCCAAGGTAAGAGTTGGAGAGGAAGTACCTCCCAGAAGCTTGTTTGCTGTCTGAAACAGCTTTCTGGCTGAGGTGTGTTTTTTTGTTGTTGTTGCTTGATGAATTGTGTTTGAGAAATATACCCTCTTAGCCTCAGTAATAACTCTATGGCATAACACCTGGTGCTGCCTGTAGTCCATTGTATCAGATTGCGGTGCTGATATCCGCCATTTACGTTTCAATCTCCTAACAGCTTGTTTTAGTTCTCGTAACTGAGGTGTAAACCAAAGAGTTGGTTTTGGATTTTTGATTTGACAAGCTTTCTGGTGAAAGCTTATGGCTGTTCTTCGGTCTTCATTCCAGGACTCCACTAATGGCAGTGATTAAGGTAGGGGATGAGCTGGTTCCCATTTTTAGTGTTCAGCAGGCTTTTTGGGTTCAAATGAGAAGTTGGATGGATCAGTTTTATAGTTTTAGGATTTCTGGTGTTCCGCAAGAGGAGCAGCTTTAGCTCAAACAGCACTATGTGAAGATGGAGTGATTTGCAAGTTATCAATGGAGAACTCTTTGGGCAGATGCTATGGTCAGAGCACCAGGTCGAATGTGTGACCTGCAGTATGTGTTGATGTAGCCACTGATTTGGCCAGACCCAAGGCTTCTACAAGAGTTCACAAAGTCACATGCAAGATCCAGCTCCATATCATCCACATGCATGATGAAGTCCCCGAGGATCAAGGTTTTGGCAGATTCCAGCATTAGCCAGGAGATCCTGTAGTGTGGGTGGTCCACAAGGAAAATCTCCTACTTAGGATGGGTGCAAGCTTGCCACTCTGTTCCCTAAACTCCCTTATGGGAGAGTGAACCAGGTCCTCTGAGTCTCTGAAAGCTATTACTACCCCTCCATGCTGTTAATTCTTCTTTCATAGGCCTCGAAGAAGCCAGGGAGCATCTACATATTGAGCCCAAGTCTCTGTGGGGCACAGAATATCAGCAGAATTGTTAATTAGTAGGTTTGAGTAATCTAGATCTAGCTTCTTTATTTTTTTATTAGGATTTCAAAATACATTAAATGAATAAATCACTTTGGCAATCATAAAATCACTGCAGAAAAGAAAACCCCCAAAGGAAAAAGAAGCAAAATAAGAACCATTATGAGAACTCCCATCGACATTAGACTGTTTTGGTGCTGACTGGCTGTTTTATTCTGAATGTTCTTGTTGTAAGCCGCCTAGAGCCTCAGCAGTAGGTGGCCTAGAACCCCATATAAATCAATAAATAAACCTCATTTGTAGAGAGTCCACAACAGCAGGGGAGGAGAAAGAAAATCTAAATAAAAAGACTTTGAAGAAAATATCTCACAAATCAAGTTGTGAATTTTTATCTTGGGGAACCCCGAACCCAAATTCCCATCTCCTTGCAAGAATTGGTCCATTCCGCTGCAATCATCCTGCCACAGTTTTATCAGATCTCCAGGTTCAGCAGAACCCCCCTGAAGGAGACGCTTGGACTAAGGTTTTGATTGTCTTTGTACTGAGTCTTTTCCAAAGGGTTAAACAATGGATCTTGGGGATCTCAGTAGGCTCTGGGATTTTGAAGATTAATTGGTCTATCTGATGTAATTGGAGAAGTAGTAGGGGGAGTTGCACATCAGATCAGCAGTTAATCGCATCTTGTAATCCGAGACACAGATTTCCAGGGAGAGGATAGTGTGGGAACGTGTGAAGTCCCCTGAGAGAGAAAGCCTGGGCAGGAAGACCAGCCTGAATTTCCAGGGGGGCTGCAGCAGGGCTCCTCTGGCAGTTGCAGGCCTTTGGTTTTGGTTTAATTTGTAGTGCTATGACTCTGCTCGAAAACTTTCAAGGTTCAGAAGTAACCAGTCATGGCAGTAGGGATAGCTACTCTACCTCATGGATCAGCAGACACTGCAGCTAGAGCTGCGTTTGGAAGTGCATGAAGGGTGCACACAAAGGGGCTCCAACCCACTGTTGCTGACCTGCTAACAGGTGACCCACCTCCGGGACAGCCACTTAAGTGTGATAGTGTCGGCTGCTGGTGATGTCAGCAGCTTGGTGACATGACCTTTTAATTACAAGTCTGATGGGAGAAGCTGCACATAGACAGGGGAAGCCCAGGAGATTGGTCAGCACAGTTCCTACCTCCCTGCTTCAGTCTGGAGGTGACCTCCCCACCTTCACTCAAGATGACTGACCTGATGGGGCCTCTAGTATAAAAGGTGTACTGCTGCTCTGGATCCATATGTATGAGTGGCATTCTTTAGGTAGGGCATTATCTGTTCAGTATATCCCAGATACCACAGTTTCCTTTGTTTGCCTCCTGCAACAGTTGTCTTGTTGCTGCTATTGGCTTGCACCATTTCTCTCTGCTGTGACGTGTTAGTCCATTTCTGGGCACCAGCTCGCCTTACTGTTCCTAGCTTCACGGCAAAGATGTACCAGATGTATAGGACACACGATCCTGAAACTCCAGATGTGGAAACATGACAGAACACACCCAAGTCCCTCAAACTACAGGTCGGTACTTCCTGTAGTTTAACTTCTGAAACAAAGTCACAGATAGATGGACGAACGTGATGTACCGAAAGGGACAGCTTATGGGTAGGGTGAGCTGGATGGTTGCCAGGAGTGCCATAGGATAAGGGGGCATCTCAGGCTCTGCCAGCATTGCCTGTTGGGCTAGTCAGCTGGTGGGCCAGGCAGCAGCAGTGATCATAGGCACCCAGTATTATTTATTTATTTGATTTAGATTTTGTCTTTCAGCCACTTCAAAGTGGATTACATTTGGATACTGTAAATATTTCCCTGACCCCAGAGGGCTCACAGTCTAAGTTTTTACTTGAGGCAATGGAGGGGGAAGTGACTTGCCCAAGGTCACAAGGAGCGGGAGTGGGATTTGAACCCTGGCTTCCCTGGTTCGTAGCCTGCTGTTCTAAACACTCCAAGATGAGACGAGAAGAGGCTAAGCTTCCCCAAAGCCTGGTAGGTTGGGTATTTCTCCATGTCCTCCCTCTGCCATGCACTCAATGGCATGTCAGCCTTCTCTGCCGTACGTGGCCAGTCTCATGGTGTGAGCCACGCGGTTCCATTTTATAATTTCATGTCTCAAACTAAGAGTGGCTTCATGTGTCAGAGGAAGCAGGTGTGCTAAGAAGCACCACTCCTGCCAGCCATGGGGGACCAGAAGGAGAGCAGAGAATACAGCTATGGTGCTGGTGGGTGGGGGAGAGATAGGTAAAGAGATGAGTATAGGAGAGCTTGAAGGGCGTGATTGGTGAGAGAGTCAGCATGGGGATGAGTGAGTCAGAAAGGGTGCAGCGGTTGGAAGGTAAGGTCACGGAGCCAGATATCTGGAGATTGGTGCGGAGGAGATGGAGGGCTGAGAGAGAGAGAGAGAGAGTTGGGGAGGTGGAAAGCTGGGGCAGCAGGAAAGAAGGAGAAGAAGAGGGTGAAATCGGGCTGTGAGTGAACAGATTGGGTTTTGGTTCTTTTTTTTTTTCCCTTTTTTTCTCATTTCTCTCTTTATGTCAGAAACATAGGAATTGAAGCAAATAGGAAACAGGAGAGAGAAACAACGGAAAATGAAAAGAAGTCTCTAGAAAAGGAAAATGGAGAAGAGGGAGGCACTGAAAGCATAAAAAAGGACCAAAACCATTCTCTGATTAGAAAAAAAATAAAATGCCCAGACAACAAAAGTAGAAAACATTTATTTTAAGTTTAATGACTGGAATATGTCAGATTTTAGAAAAGTGCATCTCTCTCAGTTCAGGAGGCTGTGTATTTCTGTTTCTCTTTCTCCACTGTTGCAATGCATGCAGAATCTGGCTTCTTGGGGTTTCCCGTTCAGTTATTTTGGTGCATATTTTTCTGTTTCTAATTTGTATCGGGCGAGGGTCTGTCTGTTTTCCACATGTGTGACAGAGGTGAGGTATTTTGCTAGGGGTTTCTTTGTTTTGCGATCTGTAGCAGCCTGAGTTATTCTGTTTTCCCAGTGGAATGTTGATTGGTGTTCCAGGGCCCAGTATAATATTTCATAGGTAAGATTTTTGCTCTTTGAGCCCTGGGAGTTAATTCTGTTTTGGTATGGCAAGTTTGCTGTATAGATTTAGAATGTGTATTTTTTTTTTTATTATTATTATTATTATTATTTTTTAAATTATTTTTTTGTTTATTTCAAAAGTGCCTGATAGTGGAGAATTTTGTTGCCTTTACTAAGGAGGCCCTAGAATTAGTTTACTATATACATTGAGGATGCCTGTTGGGAGGGAAGGTGGAGGAAGCAAAACAATGTGCTGAGAGGGGGCGAGGAGAAGGTACATGGAGGGAGAGAATGCCTAGGGGAAGGTGGGGGAAACAGGGAGAGAGGGAAAAGGGAGAGAATGGATGGAAGGAGAAGTGGGGGAGAATGTCTGCAGAAGAGAGAAAATGCTGGGAGGGAGGGAGAGATGGATGTAGGAAGGGGAGAATGCTTGGAGGGAGGGAGAGATGGATGTAGGAAGGGGAGAATGCCTGAAAGGAGACGGGGGGGGGGAAGGGAGAACATGCTTGGAGGGAGGGAGAAGTATGTGTGTCGGGAGGGGGAGGGGGGGATGTAGATTGGAACGGGGGTGCCATCAACAATTTTTGGCCAAGGTACCATTTCCCCTAGAACCAGCCCTGTGTACCCAGAGCAGACCAAAAATGTATTGATAAAGGCCTTGTATGTGCCTTCTCCATCTCTTCAGAATCTTTCAAACCACTTTTTCCTCTTTCTCATCTCTACCTATCTTTCTCTTCTTCCATTACCAGCTCTCCATTTTGTCTTCTCAGTTTTTATATTCATTTCCCCTTTACCCATCTCTCCATGTCTTCACCTCTACTGTTGCAGCCCTCCAGTCTTCTCTTTTTTTTTTCCTAGCCATTCATGCCCCTCTACCTTTTGCTTTCCACTCCCTCTCCTTTGAGTGGCAGAGATGGGCTCCTGCTGCTTCAGTATTGTTAGGGAGCCATACCCAAGGCAAACTGCTTATTTGTGGCTTTGGGCTTAGATCCAAAGCGGTGCCAGTGAAAGCGGAATTCAGCCACTCCCGGGGTCTGAGATTTCACCACTTGGGCTTGTCCCATCTTTGGTTCACTGTGGTAGGATGCCGAGGCACTCCTAGTAGTGCAGTAGATATAAGTAATAGTTGCCCATCATCAACCAAACCTCTGTGCTTTAAAGTAAAGCTGTTCAACAAGACATCAGAGGCTACGCTAAAAAGTCGTCCTTATTTGCAATCTTGCAGCTGACAGAAGAGTTTGCTAGCGGGAGCTGCAGTTCAAGGTGATGGTTATATACCGTAATTACTTGGGTCTTAAGTGCTCTTGATTGATGCCCGTTTCGTTGGGGAGGTTTCCTGCCTGCTACAGAGCAGAATGATTTCCTTGACATTCTGGTTGGGAAGTGGTCCTAGTAGCCCAAGTCTGCTCTGTGCCCTTGAAGCTGTCCTGTGAAATGGATGTATTGTTGCAGTTTCCACAATTTCAGTGGCTTGTTGTCAGCTGAACGCAGAACCGTTTTGTGAGCGCACGTGCAGTGGGATGGGAGTTGAAAAACACTGTAGTAATTTCTTCTGTTCATATTGCCAAAGCATAAGCTGTGCAGTCTGGGCTGCATATAATCCATGGTAATAATTAAATGTACGGGGGGGGGGGGGTATTTGTACTATGTATGTAGGAGTTATACAAATTGTTAAAACAATTAGAATTTGATTTATCAAAGGCAGGGGTGACACATGTACTCTTGCCGGCCAGGGCTGCTGGAGGGAAGTCTCCCCCGAGGTAGTGCTTAGTGCGGCTCTACAGCTGACTGCCTCTGCAGGAGTAAGAACCATCTGCTTTCCTTCCCCGAGATCGAGTATGTTGTCCTGGACATCTGATTCCGTCCTGCCACCGGGTGTAACCCTGGCCGCTCCGTGCAGGGTAGCCCAGTCTTCTCGGAAGCCCATTGGCCTGTATTCTTCCCTCTTTGAGTCTCTTAACTTTCCAATCGAAGCCCCCATCCCTCACTTTTTTTTTTTTTCTGCCGCTTATCTACCCCCCCCCCCCCCCCCCTTGCCCTTTACCCTGGCGCTCTGTATCTCTCTGCCAAGCGCATTGCAATCCTTGAATGGTTTTGGCTGACAGTATAGGCTGTTCCAGGCATCAGCCACCCTGTCAATAAAAAAAAAAATATTTTCTCAAATGCTCTCCGAACCTTCCTCCTTGCAACATCATATCATAACCCCTTGTTGAATTGTCTTACCTATGGAAAGTTCACAGTCTGTGCTTTAATGAAGCCTGTCAAATATTTGAATGTTTCTACTGGGCAAAAGTTGAGTAGATGGTTTTATTGGCAGAATAGGCTTTGAAATACTGCGATTCAGAACAGAATACCTTTGCTACCTTGTGGGGCTTACCTGGGAAGGCCATCTCTTCTGGCTTTCCCTTGGGGGCATTAAATAGATTTGGTGGAGCAAGCTTTGATAGCTTGTAAATCCCCTAGCCATAGTAAACCTTTCCTGTTGAATTGAAGGAGTCGGGACTGTCCATTGTGTGTGTCTGCACCGTATTGTGAACATTTGATATGTGCTGTACTATCCAGCTTCCTTCTAAGCACTAATTTGAAAATGTTTCTACCCATTTGTGTTAACCATCCAAATTCACGCTTGTATGCCGTGATCGCTTCATTTTCCCTGAACTTTCCTCCGTGAGCATAGTTCCAGACTGGTACCAGTGACACATGAATCTGTATTCCATGAGAACCTGCTTCCTTCCACATACTACTTACACATCTTCAGGATTGGATGGGCCATGAGATTGGGGTGGGGAGTATGCCTCTTACAGGTGCTTGTTTTTGTGTTGCTTCATGGGCAGGACATACCGTATTTTTCGCTCCATAAGACGCACCTAGGATTCAGAGTGGGAAAATTAAAAAAAAAACAAACAAACAAATGGTGCGCTACACCGGCTCTGTTCCCGGGTGTCTGTGCGTCTTATGGAGCAAATTAGGGGAGGGCATAAAATGTTTTTTTTTGTCCCCATCCCAACCTTTTAAATTTAATTAACTACAAACCCCCCCCCCCCCAAGACTTGCCAAAAGTCCGTGGAGGTCCAGAGTGATCTCCTGCACTTGGGCAGTTAATACATCTGTGGTGACCTTCCTTTTCAGTTTTTATTTTATTTTAACTGGGAATTTGAATGCTATGCAAAAAAAATATCAGTGGAAAAAAGACTTTGCTATAACACACAGGAGAAAAATCAATGGAAAAGTAATTTTTCCACAGATTTTTTTTTTTTTTTTTTGTAATAACATTGAAATTCCCAGGAAAAATAAAATAGAAACTGAAAACGAAGATCCCTACACATCTGTTAACTGTAAATATTGTGATTTTTAAAATGTGGTATGTTTCATATATTTTCATATTTATTTATATACTGTCATTCTTTTTTTTTTTTTTTATATAATTAGTAATTTTTATTTGAAACCACAATTATATACAGAGTTTGTTACAAACATACATGATATCAGAAGGAACATTTCAAAAGAAATAAAATTATTGCAGAACACTCTGGGGCAGATTTTATAACATACGCGCAGGCGTACATTTGTGTGTGCAACCTGGCGCGCACAAATGACCGCCCGATTTTTTTTATAACAAGCGCGCTTAGCTGCGCACATGTTATAAAATCAGGGTCGGCGCACAAAGGGGTGCACCTTGCGTGTGCCGAGCCGTGCTGCCTTCCTCCATTCCCTTCCCTTCCCCTAACTTTCCCGCCCCCAGCCCTAAGCTAAACGCCCCCTAAAAAAGTAATCTTACCTAGTTACGCCTGCCTTGTGCAGGCGCAAGTTGTGCGCGCCGGCCAATGGCGATCCCAGGCACAGCAGCGAATGGCTGCTGTGCCTGGAGGCTCCGCCCCCGCCCACACCCTGCCCCTTTTTTCAAGCCCCGGGACTTACAAGCGTCCTGGGGCTTTACGTGGACCACCGGGCCTTTTGAAAATAGGCCCGGCGCGCGTAACCCCCCTATGCGTGTAAATCTGCCCCATGAGAGGTTATCTCATTTATACAATATACAGTCATGGTGGTTTACAATAAAACAATGGTAAAAAAAAAAAACCAAACATAAAATGAATCACATATCCTGTAGACAAAGTTTCTACTTAACTGATTATTAAAAAAAAATTCTTGGAATCCCCTTTGTAGTTATACTTGACCAAACGTAACTTGCTCATGCTTTCCTACAGCTGTTCTGGTCCACTACCTACATACTGCGGCACTGCAGCAATGTGACCTTTATATAGTCCGTCATTTTATCACTGTTGAAAATATTTGTATTGTTGCAGAATGCACTAAGAGGTGCTGCAGGTCCTGTGCCTCATTTCTTCTCTCTCTTACCCTGGATCTTCTGTGCAATGGGGTTTATCGTCGGAGAGCGGTCTTACTCTGCTGTGGTGAGGGAAACATTCGGCTAGTATTTTTCTCAAAATGAAAATCCATCAGCCTAAGACGATAGCATCAGCTATTTGTTTTCCTTGCGATGTATGAATACGCTAGTTAAGGCTGGTTTTATGAGTTTTTAAGGAAGAAACTATTGATCCAAAGGTTGGGTTGATGGCATTCTAATTGTTGGCTCTATCTGCCAGACTGTTAAAAGAGGGAGGTAGGGATGTGACTGTAAAATGGAGAACAGAGTTTTTGAGAAGAGGGCCCTGGAAGTCCATTTTCATTTTCTGTAACGCAGATTAAAATAGTCAGATATGTCAAATGGTATGCCGTGAAGGTAGATTTATTAGTGCTGTACATCCATGTGCCTCCAACAGGAAGTGTCTTCTCGCTTGAGTACCGGTTGTAGCCAGCCTCGAGCATGAGGCCGGCTATCCTTTGCCAGGGGGGGGGTCCTGGGGAATTCCTCGGGGAGGGGGGGTGGCTTCTAATGACTAAAAACCCTCATTAGATAATTAGCAATAGAATGGGCTGATATTAGCAGGCTGGGTCTTTTTTAAAGCTTGTTTCAAGTTGGTGGGAATTTGTTTTTAACAGAGTATGTCATTGGTACATTAATACCACTGACATTTTAATTTCCCTGGTCCCTGTCTTACTGCTGAGAGAGATGTTACACGTTTTCTGCCTTGGTCGCAGTGACAGTATTGTGTCATTGGATTGCCACTTGCTTATGCAACAGTGGAATAAAATCTTTTCCGCCTCTCCTTTTGCAGTCTCTCTTCCTGCTGCCATTGTGTGCTGCATTCATATACATTTCTTGTGGTGGTTTGGCTGCTCCGTGACAAAGTGAATATTTTAATAGTCTAGGTCAAGGGTGATAAGTTCTGTACTCAAGAGCCACAGACAGGCCTGCTTTTCAGGATATCTGTAATGAATATGCATGAGATTAGCATACAGTGGATGCAATGCTTGCAAATGGACCTCATGCATATTCAATGTGGGTATCCTAAAAATGAGGCTTGTTTGTGGTTCTTGAGGACTGGAGTTGGCCACCCCTAATAATAATAATAATAGTTAGCTGCAAAACTTCTACCTCTTGCCTTTCAAAACTTTCCAGGCAAGTTGGTCTCTTGCAATATCCCCTCTCCCCATTTTGAAAATATCAAAAATATTTTGAGATTCCCACTTTTTTGCCAAAAAAAGTTGTAGTCTTTCTGGGTATTTTCTACAGTCCCCATGCTAAAAGGGGGATGCAGTTGCCTTCTGTTCAGAACCTTTAGTCTTTCACCTTCCTCTTCAAGGGCATCTTTCCAGTCCCCTGCCCCCTATCTTGATCCGTCTCCTCCTTCTATCTCCACTTCCATTCTCTCCATCCTGGCCCATCTCTCTGGCCTTCCACCGCTCTCCTCTTGCTTCTCATCAGGTTTCCCATTCTTCTGCCCCTTGTTTCAGGTTCCTTGCCTCCCACAGCTTCCTTTTTCAGATTGCTGTCCTCTCCCTTTCAGGTCCCAGCGGTGACAGTAGGGACCTGGTCCCATCAGCTGCTAATCCCCATGGGAGGAGGGGAAGCTGAGGCTTCAGTGATGGGGAATATGTGTTTGTTGTCACTGATGGAGCTGAGGTAGAAGAGAGAGGATCGGGTTGTGTTGGGCTCTACTGAGCCACAGTTGCACCCCCGTCTTGCACTAGTTATCATTTTTCCCACTTTACATCGTGGCGCCACTCTCCCAGGGGTAGGCATTCTTTTCTTGTTCCGATTTTGAATTTTTAAGGATCTGCCACACAAAAGCCCTGCAGAGAGGCTTAAGACACTTGCTTGGTCTGCCTAGGGGCTCCGAGGCAAGCGCTGCACACTTCGTGAGAGAGTCCTCGTTTTGATTCCTGGCTGGGCTGAGGATGCTGCTGAGGGGTCTTGGTCATCAGGAAGGGTGACAGCTGGCCATTAAATTTAGAGCCCATGATAGAGGGTTCTGGAAGAAGTCCTGGTGTGCGACTTCTGGCCTCAGGATCATTGCTGCAATGATCAGACTAGAAACAGTAGGGTAGGGCTATTAAATCAGGAGAAGTCGCCCCTGGGTAGTTGTGACTAAAGGCTCATGGCGTCAGACCCTAGCACTGGTTCCGCTTTGAGTTGGAAGAAAAGGAAAAACATCTGGACCAAACAAAGAAATACTTTCAAGAGGCAATTATGTCTGTCTGGCGGATGAGAAATACTTTAATAAATGGGCCGCCTGGAACATGGGATTGTGAGGCCTGTACTCATTTTAAATAAATAAAGAAGGGGAAAGGAGGATATGATGTAAATGTTGGAATAATTAGTAATTTTTGCATAGAAGAATACATTCGAGGGCAAGAAAGTTTGGAAAGAGGGCGTGTCAGAGGAAGCACATTACAGAGAAGGTGCTCAGGGCCTGGAATAACCCATTTTTTTTCAATCTTTCCCATAGTCTTTACTGTTAACACTGCAACTTGTTTTCATCTGCAGTTTTTTATTTTTATATTTAATAAGTTAGGAAGATTTAACTAAACAAGTCAATAGTAGTTTTATTTTGAACGTTCTAAGCATTGTTCCTTAAAAATGTATTAATTATGCAGTTGCTCATACCTATGTCAACTGCCAGTAAATGTGCTGAACCGTTTTGATGATGTCTAAACGTTTCTTGTTTGCGATCAGTTGCTCGGGTGAAGGAAGTACGATGTTGACAGAATGGTTCTTCTCTTTGGCATGGCACTGACCATTCAGATGCTGTTCTTGTTGTGCAGGAGGAACTTGTTTTTCTTACTCCCAGAGTCTCAAGAATGACTCATATACAAGTTATTGGCGTTTCAATTAAAATTCAGCAACTGTTTTTTGTGTTCACTGTTGAACAATTGAAAATAGAAAGTACGAGGTTTGCTTTGTCTTTGAATGATGTTTAAATGGGCAGTTCATGTTGAAGAGCCTCTTTTCATTAATGGTGTGACTTAATTGCATTCTCTAAGTTATTACTGTTATTCATTTGGTATTAAGCAGCATCTGGCTACCCAGTAATGTCTTACATTTCAGCTCCAGTAGATTTTTAAGACCTCTAGTACAGTGGTTCCCAACCTGGGGTCCACGAGACCATCCCAGGGGTTCCTCCAGAAGGGAAGCAAGAACGTTTTTAGTTAGGGAGAAAATGAGCTGCTGCCACAGGCCAGGAGTGTGAGAGGGAGGTCTTATTATGGTCCCGGAAACTTCACCCCATGTTGCTGCAGACCAGGAGGAGGAGGGACAGTTTGCACCCATTTGAAGTCTCAAACTGCACTCCACATGTTTAGAGGAAGGGGGAAAAGAAAGGGACCAATTGTAAACCCCAGCGCTGCCCTTTGTGAAGCTGTGGAGAAGAGAAGAGCTGGTTGTAGCTGTCCGAACCTTTGAGGCCTCTACTGCATGCACTGAGGAAAGCAAAGGGAAGCTGGTGAGAAACATTTCCCATTCCTGCCATGTGCTCTGCCATTTGCCTGACAGAGAGAGAGGAGAGGAGAGCTGCACCAGAAAAGTGAGTGGAATGGCTCAAAGGAGGAAATGGGACTGGGGTTGACAGTATAAGGGGAAAGACAGGAATGAAGGAAGCAAAGGAGGATGACAAAAGGGAGACATGAATCCATGATCTGCTTAAGGGGATGTGAGTGGATGGCAGCCTATCAGGGGAGAGAAGGGAAGGACCCCTCAGGAATCACGTTGGACAGAAGCAGAAAGAGAGGGAGGGAGGGAGAGAAGACCACCATGGTCCAGGAGGGACGAAGGGAACGATGACCGCCAGGGATCAAGGAGGAGGGAGGACGAGACAGCAGCCAGGTATGGATATGGCATTAAACAGAGGCTATTTGGGGGGGTAACAGATAGACGTGGAGATCTCATACGCCTTCTTCTTGTTAAAAGCAGGCTATTGTTTTGCTTTTTCCAAAATCGGAATTATTATGTGACCATCGTTTTCTGTATGTGTTTGTAAGAAGCATAAAAGAAAATAACAAAGTATACAAGAAAAGCAGGCTAAGGGGGGGGGGGGGGAGGGGAAGTTTCAAACCGTTCTATGTGGATAAACGCCACTTTACCCATGTAAAAAGGCCCTTGAATTGCTGTTCCCTACACTGTGAACCTCAGCAGACTTTAACCTGCAAAGGGCGGGAGGGGAGGGAAAGTAAATGCAGAGATTTGAACTCATTATGCGTACTTTCACGCATATGCTTCAGAGCAGATGAAAAGTGCATAAGAACAAAAGTATGGCTTTCCCTGCTGGCCCGAGTTTGTTCAAAAGGAAATTCTGCAGGCAGTTTCCCTTTGAAAATTAGATTGCAGGCCTGCAAGAACCGGTGCTGATTTTCTGCCCGCCCATGCCAAGTCGCCAACCTGGAATGAGTTTGGAGCTTTATTTATTTATTTATTTAAGGTTTTTTTTTATACCGGCATTCAAGAACTCGTTCTCATCATGTCGGTTTACAGAAAACAGGGGTGCGAAAAATACAACCAAAAAACATAAATAAACGTGATGAAGAGATGCAGTTACAAATAACAAGGGTTAATGAACTGGGATTGTAAGAAAATAAAGTGAGATAGAGGAGATTAATTTATATACAAGTGTACATTATAAATATGGAGTCCACTATATACAGCTTCTAAGCAGAGAAATTATTGATGGTGCGTGTTAGGTGGAGTTCGGGAAGGCTTGCCTGAACAGCCATGTTTTAAGTCTTTTCCTAAAGGTTAGGAGGCACGGTTCATTTCTGAGATCTGGGGGGATGGAGTTCCATAGCGGTGGGCCTGCTGTGGAGAGGGCTCGGTCTCTCAAGGTGCTGTGATTAGTAGTTTTTGTGGGTGGAACAAGGAGGCATCCTCTGTAGGCTTCCCTGGTCGGTCTTGTGGATTTGTGTAAACGGGGAGGAATTTGTAGGTCGATTATGGTATGTTGGTGAATGATTTTGTATAGCAAGGTGATGGATTTGTAAATGACTCTGAAATGAATTGGTAACCAGTGGAGGTCTTGTAGGACTGGGGAGATGTGGTCTCTTTTCCTGGTGTTTGTTAGTAGACGGGCTGCTGCGTTTTGAACCATTTTGAACCATTTGGAGCTTGTTTCCTTTTGCCCATTGCAGCTGGATTGGTAGGCAGAATGTCCTTACCCTTTAGTTGTGAGGGCAGTTTTTAAATAGCTTTGGAAATTGCCCGCCCTGTGTATTCAGTTTTACATATTATGAAATCTGGAGTGCATGTCATCATTTCTTTTGTTATAGCATGCAAAAATTAAAGAGAAGTGTGAGGGTGTCCGTGAACGTTTTGCAGCTGAAAAGGGGTCTACGGAGCCCAGCTGATTCATGGTCTTGGCAGAGATCAGGCCCAGAATCCTGCCCTGGTTCTTTTTTTTTTCCTTCGGAGATCATCACAGTTGGTTAAATTCGGGAGGGCTGGCATAAAGGGATGCCATGCTCATTGATAAAAAGGAAAAATCCTGCTTTCTGTGATTCCTCCTAATAGTATCATAGCAATACTAAGGCGGAGGAGCCAAATAAAGCAGTATCTAGTTTACAAAAAAGAAAAGTTTTTGAAAAAAGAAAATTTCTGGCCATTCACACACACAAGATACACCTGTCTAGGCCGTGTGTCTAGGCCATGTATCTTGTGCGTGCGCATGCCGCTAGCGAGAGAAAACGGACGCTCGTAGATTGTCTGTTTTCCCAGCTCACTTGACAGCTACCTCTCGATGTCCGAGGAGGCGCTAGGGACAGACATTTGGCCCTAGTGCCTCCTTTTTAGTGTGACCCCCTCATTTAAATATTGTATCGCGTTAGGAAAATGGCACTCAACACAGCACCCATTTTCAGTGCACAATTGTTGCATCGGCCCCTTTGACTTGTAATATTTTATTCATCTTGGTACTTTTGATGGGTGGGGTGAAAATTGACATTAGCATGTTAAAAAGAAAAAAAAAAAATTTTCTTTGAGAAGTTATATTTTCAAATAAATGCATGGGTGATTGGTATAAGAAATTTAAAACAGAATGGTAACCTCTGAATAGCTCTACAGGATAGCCAGCAAGAGAATTAAAGTAACTGTAGTGGTCTAAGGTCTTCAGCATGTAAATAAATAAAATCACTTTCTACTGACGTCTTCAGGTGACTAAAAACCCAAGTGCGCTCAAGGACCTTGGGTTGATTCCCTGGTTTTCCACTCTTGAAATTTCTAGCATGGATGTACGTTTGAGCTTGTCCCCTGAAATCCTGTGATAAGGGCAGGGATTTCCCAGGGCTGGGAAGTATGTACAGCGCAGCGCGTCTGTCGGGGCCAAAGGATTAAACCAGACGTCCAGGTTAGACCGCGAATGTGCTGCCTTCAGAATATGAAGCGAAGAAAGCCCGAAAGAAGGCGATTGTGCTTTTAACTAGTGAGCAATCAGGAAACAAGTCATTTCTTTCCGCTCTCAGGTTCAGCTTGAGGTTCATGCAAGATGGATTTCCAGAGCTGGCTCAGCAAGCAGATTCATCAAGCAATTGAACAGCGTTGCCTCAAAAGCAGCAGATTTACACCTTACGAGACCCTTTTTTTTTCTTTCTTTCCTTGGCTTTCAGACTTATAAATTATTGCTACATTCTAATTCTCCTGCAACAACTTTTTTTTTTTTTTTAATGATCTGTAGAAGTGAATCTAAAGTGAAGTCCTAGCTTCAAATATGACTGAGCTCTATGAGATGAAGACTTGTGAGTGTAGATTTTGTCGATTATGGGTACAACCACGTGGACTCTAAATCCCAGCAGAATTTTGCAGTGTTAATACATTTTCTGAATTTACATTTGGAGAGAGCTTGTTCAGGACCTATTTTATTTCTAAACAGCGACTGCTGTAAATCCTATGATGAGAAAATATTGCACGTGAGGAAAGGAATAGATTTTGACAAACTCTGAAGCCTGTACTGCCTTTATAGGTCATTAAGCATTGTTCTGTAAAAGGTAAAAGTAGCCTGCGCTGCATTGTTCATATTTTATGTATTTTCATGTGATGAAACTGTGATGCTATGCTGATGGCTGCATGCATGGTGTGCATTTTGCTCTGGGAGGAGCAGTAGTTGTTTGTGTATGAGAGGCTGAGCTGCAGATGTAAGGCTGCTTGAATGTAGTTGCTGCATGGGACTTTAGTACTGGCCACCCAATGGATATTTCAGCAGGCATTAGCTTACAGTAGGATCCTGCTGAATCTTCCTGCTGATAAAGTGGCTTAAACAAATGAAGAATTTTGTATCTTTTTTTAGATTTCATAGTCCTTGGCAGCAGGCATTTTCCCTTCTGTTACATGACTTATAACATCTGGCTTTCAGCACAGGTAATACATTCATGGTAATGGCCTCTGCCGCACTTGCCATCAATTTTTTATGCAAGGTCCGCAATTTATCACTTTATAGCAGCTACATGCATGTGACTTTCTGGCAGGCAACGGATGTCAGGGGCAGTCCCTCTGAAACATATCGTGGTGCGGTTTGCGTATATCCAGTGCTAAAATTGCACAACAGTTTTGTGATTCAAACGGGGTGTTAAAATTTTCGTACATTAATATCCCAGCGAGCGTTTGTTTATTTTTTAAATCAAGGGAGAGCGTTCTTATGTCACTCTCTATATTGTCTGGTTTTTCTGTGCTTGTGCAGGAATAGTTTTTTTTTTGTTGGCGAGTGGGAGGGTCTTCGTGGTGAGCTTGACTTGTTTAACAGGTCACGTAGGATGGCGTCCCTTCATCCTTCAGTGTTCCATCAAAGCACCATTTTCGTCTCTTTAAAATCATGCTGCCCTATCCAGCCTGGAAGGAAGGTCTGCTTGCATTGCCTGAGTAGATGGAGAAGGTGCCTTCCTTTTGCATGGGGGGGGGGGGGGGGGGGGAGCCCAAGAGCTGCTATCTCATTATGTCATGTTCCTTACTTTTCTCTTCCATCTCCATTTGATTTACAGGAAATGTTCTTTCTGTCAGAAAAGAACCTTTTTGTGAGATAGTGGGCTCAGAAAGTTAGGCCTTCAAGACTTTTACTGCAATCTTCATTTCAATTATTTTTTGATCACAAAAGAAGAGCCTCAAGCAATCTTAAAACCAAACACAACATAAAATTAAAACGTAGGAAAATAAGTCCATACAGTAACGCTCTCCATTCCTATAGCATAGCTCTCCACACTTGCTAAACCCTCTAAAATAAAATCATAGGAGTATCCAACCCCTATTATTATGTTGACTGTCTCCCAACAAAATCTCCTAGCTCTTGTCTTTTTATCATAACCGACTGGTTTGGGATATTTTGAAAGCTGGGGGCAATATGTGGAAGGATACAGTCTGAGAGAGGAACCAGAATTCTAGCTGCATAGTTCAGATCAAACATTGATAAAATCTGAAACTAGAATCTGTTGTTTCACTCTGTATTTATATTCTGCCATTTGCTAACAGAAAAGCAAAATAAAACCATGGATCAAATTGTTCACATTTTATTCCTTTGATCATTTTGCATTTCCATTAGTATTTATTTATTTATTTATTTATTTATTTAACATTTTTATATACCGGCATTCGTAGGACACATCATGTCGGTTCAGCGTAGTAAGCGTAGATCATAATAGTGACCTGGTGAGTAGTAATAGATAATGGATAAGATCTTATATTTTGACTCCTGACTTTCTTTTCTGTAAGAAAAATCCTCTGTTGATATTTGGCATTGATAGAAATATAATTTAAGAATGTAAGAGATGCCAAGGTCCATCCAGCTCAGCATTCTGTCTCCGACAGTAGCTAGTCCTGATCACAACAGTTGATCCATTTCTTGTATCACACACCCAAGGGATAAGCGTTGGCTTTCTCAAGACTACCTGGCTAATAATTGTGATTATGGACTTTTCTTTCAGGAATTGTCCAATCCTCTTTTGAAACTCATTATCAGGTCTATCCAGTAAAGTGCGGCCGCGTTTACCCCGCTCCTAACCCGCGTTCTACTCACTTCCCGGCCGCGTTAGACCTTCCTGCGATCCACAACCCCCTTTAAACTACTCCTACCGCGTCCTAAAATCCCCGGGCAACCCCTTCCGCACGCGGCATATATATTGCATGCAAACGAGCGAATTAGCTATTCCCTACCATCCAGTAACGCGTGCCCCGTCTATCGCTATTGTACCCTGCCGTTTTGCCCCGCGTTTAACCTGCTAACTTACCGCCTACCCCTACCCCTGCGTTAGAGGCAGGGGTAAGGGTAGGCGGCAAACTTTCCCCCAGCCCCCGCTCTCCTGCCCTGGCCGCGTCCATGGGTGCCGGTCCCCGGGGCAGCCCCAGTCCTCTCCCCTCCTCCCGAAGCCAAAAAAAAAAAAAAACGAAAAAAAAAGTTGCAAGAGAGAGAGGGGAGAGGACGGGCAACCCTACCTTCGGGATTGCCAGTCCTCCCGAAGTAGGGCGCGAAAAGCAGCCTTGCTCCGGGAGGAGGGGGGAGGGGACTGGCAAGTATAAAGCGACTTACTTTTGCAGCCCCCCATCCGGACATCAGCGAACGCGACCGCGGCTCCCCTCTCCTGCCTCCAGCTGCTCAGGAAGATGGATGTCACGTCTTGAGTGGCCATCAGCAGAAATGGATCGCGGCTCCCCTCCCCTGCCTCCCGGCAAAGATGGACGCCTGCACGGGGGAAAGCGGCCCCTGTGCGTGCAATTGGCCGCTCAAGACGTGACGTCACATGCCGTGACGCCAAACGTCGTGATGTCACGTCTTGAGCGGCCAATTGCACGCACAGGGGCCGCTTTCCCCCGTGCAGGCGTCCATCTTCGCCGGGAGGCAGGGGAGCCACGATCCGTTTCTGCTGATCGCCGTCTCCTCCGGAGGGCTGCAAAAAAAAAAAAGTAAGTAGCTCGGTCGCTTCACTCTGCCAATCCTCTCTCCCCTCCTCCCGGAGCAAGGCTGCTTTTCGCGCCTTGCCTCGGGAGGAGGGGAGAGGGACTGGCCATCCCGAGCTTAGGATTGCCCGTCCTCTCTCCCCTCTCTCTCTTGCAACTTTTTTTTTTTTTTTTTCGCTTTTTTCGCTTCGGGAGGAGGGGAGAGAGGGCTGACAATCCTGAGCGTCGGAGAACTGTCCACTTCCTGGTACCTGTCATTTCAAATGCCATTTGAAATGACATTTGAAATGACAGATACCAGCGCGTCCGTGAAGCATTAGGCCCGCGCAACCCGTTTTACTGTATAGAGCTTCACGGACGCTTCTAAGACGCAGCTTGCATTAGCAAGCTATTTACATACAGGATCAAGCGGTAGGTGAGCTGCACTGTGCGTGCGGCAACTGCGGGTGCGCCGGGCACTAACGCAGCTCTTCCTACCGCTTGGTACTGGATTGACCTGTATGTTAGTTGCCTTAACCATGTCCACTGGTAACAGATTCCATAGCTTCATTGTGCGCTGAGTAAAAAAAATACTTCCTCTGATTTGTTTTAAATCTGCCTGTTAGTTTGATGGAGTGTCTCCTAGTCCTAGTTTTTGAAAGGATAAATAACCATTCCCCATTTACTTATTATACCCCACTCAATTATATGCCTCTGTCATTGCTTTTCCAAGCTAAAGAATCCCCATCTGTTTAGCCTTTCTCTATAAGGGAGCTTTTCTACCCCTTTTATCATTTTTGTTGGCCTTCTCTGTACCTTTTCTATGTCCACTATGTCTTTCTTGAGATGGGGCGACCAGAGCTGCACACAGTACTCAAGGTATAGTCTGTAGCCTTGTACTTGCATGTTAAGGATACTAACAATAAGGTCTGTGTGTGTGTGTGGGGGGGTGTGTGTGTCATGTGACGTGATCCGGTGAGGACGTGTTCCTTGCTGGCTCCGAGTGCCCTTGCCCCAATTTTAAGCCATTTTAGCTGACTACTTACTTTTTGCAACTCGGCTATGCTGGTAATTCTCAGGGCACATGGAACATCGATACCAACACGTCCAAATTACCATGCCGGCAAGACTCACCAAACGGGATAAAGAAATGTTGAAGCCTACCGATGCCAAAATGGCCGCTGCAGCAGACAAAGCCTCGCAGGGCCCGATCGACGAGTCAGTACTTCACAAGTTACTTCAGCCATAACTGGGAAGCTGGATACAATTATGGGGCAAATTTCTGAGGTACAGTCTTCATTGTGAGAATTTAGACTGGACCAGCTTTAAGGTTGGGTGTCTTCGGTAGAATATGATGCGTTGGATTACGCTCGGCAACTGGACCGGCTAAAGAAATTGGTGACTGTGCATGAAGACAAAATTGACGATCTGGAAAACAGATCGCGCAGAAATAACCTGCATTTTGTCGGTTTTCCTGAAGAGGTGGACGATAGCGAACTGGGTAAGGTTTTGTCTTCATGGCTGCCGGAAGCACTAAATCTGCTGGCCCTTCCTCTACACTGATAGTGGAACGCACGCACTGACTGGGAGCATGGAGGATCAATGATAAGCACCCGAGGGTTGTTTATAGCTTGTTTCTTAAATTACGAGCATAGGCAGAATATATGGTCTGCTTCCTGTCAGCAAACTCAGCTGCACTATAGAGACTCATCTGTTAAAATATTTCAAGATTTCTCCTCTATCGTGGCGGCTAAGAGGAAGGAATTTGCATCAGTGTGTTCCCTGATACCTAAAAAAACAACTGCAGTTCACATTACAGTATCCAGCAAAACTCAGAGTTTGGCATGATAACAAAGTACATGTGTTTGACTCTCATGCTGCAGCGACACAATTTATGGAGGCTTTGG
Organism: Rhinatrema bivittatum; assembly: GCF_901001135.1. NCBI lineage: Eukaryota > Metazoa > Chordata > Amphibia > Gymnophiona > Rhinatrematidae > Rhinatrema > Rhinatrema bivittatum. The sequence goes on from NC_042617.1 coordinate 54,403,184, forward strand.
AGTCTACCTGAAGTGGCATAAAGTGTATCAGATGCTTGTGCGACATCTTTGTTCACTGTTTGTACTTTTGTGGCCAGAATTATGAAGAATTATTTCATCTCTGGTGCTTCGCTTATGGCACTAGCCAGTTGGCACCCTTCTTTTCCTTTTTGTATATGGTGCCATTTTGATCGTTCTCCAGGAGGGTGAAAGTAACGGAGCCTACTGATGAGTATTCATGTCCAGACATTGGCTGATTGCTAAAGGTTTTTGATTTTCTAATGTGGATATGAAGTGGTATAAAGTGTATCGGATGCCTGTGCGACATCCTTGCTCTAATTTCGGATGGCGCTAGTGTTGTTTTTCCTAAATGCAAATGTTGTTTTTATTGCTCCATGGATATCGTGTCAGCGTTTCATTTTTATGTCTCTTTTGCATCTTTATATGGGGCAAGTTCCCCAATCACACACATTAATGGCTCTGGCCCTTCTATTGAAGAGCTTTAGTGTGGATGGCATGGCAATTTGTGGTTGGGCGGTATGGAAGGGGTGGGGGTGGGGTTGGGGGTGGTTGGTAGGATGGGAAATTTTCTTTTGTTATTGGCTTTCCTTCTATATTTGTGTCTGAGTGGCATGCTCATAGATGCTTGTGATTGCATTTTTCCTTATTTTATATCCTCTCTACCAGGGGTGAATGTGAAGTGTATTTTCTTGTGTTCCTGTCCTAAGGGCTCTCCATGTTGTCTATTGTTTCCTACAGAATAATGGCTAAGTAAATACGCTATATGATTTGGAATTTAGTGGGAGAAAATCTTATCTCATTTATGACGTTCTAGAGGGGAAATTATTTTTCTTCAGGAACACATATCAGACAATGAGCATGAAAAACTTCATAAAAGTTGGTTTTTTTAAGTCTTTTTTTTTTTTTTTTTTTTCCTTATGGGACCACTTGTAACAAGGGGGTGGCAATTCTGATACACTCTCAGGTATCTTTCAAGCCTCTCAACTCCTGGAAGGAAAAGGAGGAACAAATTATTATGGTGAAGGGGACTCTGTTTGGGCAAGATGCTATTTTAATCTCTAAATATGCCCCTAATCAGTATAAGAACATAAGAAATTGCCATGCTGGGTCAGACCAAGGGTCCATCAAGCCCAGCATCCTGTTTCCAACAGAGGCCAAAACCAGGCCACAAGAACCTGGCAATTATCCAAACACTAAGAAGATCCCATGCTACTGATGCAATTAATAGCAGTGGCTGTTCCCTAAGTAAAATTGATTAATAGCCATTAATGGACTTCTCCTCCAAGAACTTATCCAAACCTTTTTTGAACCCAGCTACATTAACTGCACTAACCACATCCTCTGGCAACAAATTCCAGAGCTTTATTGTGCGTTGAGTGAAAAAGAATTTTCTCTGATTAGTCTTAAATGTGCTACTTGCTAACTTCATGGAATGCTCCCTAGTCCTTCTATTATTCGAAAGTGAAAATAACAGAGTCACATCTACTCGTTCAAGACCTCTCATGATCTTAAAGACCTCTATCATATCCCCCCTCAGCCGTCTCTTCTCCAAGCTGAACAGCCCTAATCTCTTCAGCCTTTCCTCATAGGGAAGCTGTTCCATCCCCTTTATCATTTTGGTTGCCCTTCTCTGTACCTTCTCCATCACAACTATATCTTTTTTGAGATGCGGCGACCAGAATTGTACACAGTATTCAAGGTGTGGTCTCACCATGGAGCGATATAGAGGCATTATGACATTTTCCGTTCTATTAACCATTCCCTTCCTAATAATTCCTAACATTCTATTTGCTTTTTTGACTGCTGCAGCACACTGAGCTGACGATTTTAAAGTATTATCCACTATGATGCCTAGATCTTTTTCCTGGGTGGTAGCTCCTAATATGGAACCTAACATTGTGTAACTACAGCAACTGTTATTTTTCCCTATATGCAACACCTTGCACTTGTCCACATTAAATTTCATCTGCCATTTGGATGCCCAATCTTCAAGTCTTGCAAGGTCCTCCTGCAATGTATCACAGTCTGCTTGTGATTTAACTACTCTGAATAATTTTGTATCATCTGCAAATTTGATAACCTCACTCGTCTTATTCCTTTCCAGATCATTTATATAATATTGAAAAGCACCGGTCGAAGTACAGATCCCTGAGGCACTCCACTGTTTACCCTTTTCCACTGAGAAAATTGACCATTTAATCCTACTCTCTGTTTCCTGTCTTTTAACCAGCTTGTAATCCACGAAAGGACATCGCCTCCTATCCCATGACTTTTTAGTTTTTGTAGAAGCCTCTCATGAGGGACTTTGTCAAACGCCTTCTGAAAATCCAAATACACTACATCTACCGGTTCCCCTTTATCCACATGTTTATTAACCCCTTCAAAAAAATGAAGCAGATTTGTTAGGCAAGACTTCCCTTGGGTAAATCCATGTTGACTATGTTCCATTAAATCATGTCTTTCTATATGCTTTACAATTTTGTTCTTGAGAATAGTTTCCACTATTTTTCCCGGCACTGAAGTCAGGCTCTCACTGGTCTATAGTTACCTGGATCATTCTTATTTCACCAAAGATGTGCAACTCTGGCAGGAAGAGTAGTGCTTCTGGGATGGAACTTGACTTGTGTTGTTGATCCCGACTTAGACCGTTGCTCATCAACTAAGATTTCTAAATTAGGGAAACATAAAGGGGTTCAATTTCTTTGTGCTAGCTCCCCCGGACCCCCCTGGGGGACTCCACTACGCCCCCCCCCCCCCCCCCGGGCCCCATTCGGTCGCCTACGTGAGGGTCTGGAAGGTCTTTGAGTCGTGGTGTACTGACCATGGCACTCATACTAGCAGGGCCTCTGTCCCTCAGATCCTGGCATTTCTACAGGACGGCCTGGAGAAAGGACTCGCCTACAATTCCCTGAGAGTATAAGTTTCAGCACTATGCTTGCTCGTTCGGACCATCGGACACCCGTCTCTCTCTTGTCTCATCCGGATATCACTCGTTTCCTCAAGGGGGCGAAGCATCTGCAGCCTCCGGTACAGGATCCTTGTCCCTCTTGGAGCCTTAACCTGGTCCTTAAGATCCTTGCAAGTCCTCCCTTCGAGCCCCTGCATCGCACCACCATCAAGGATCTCACTCTCAAGACTGTCTTTCTGGTGGCCATTTGTTCCGCACGCCGCATCTCGGAACTTCAAGCTCTCTCCTTCAGGGAACCGTTCCTTCGTTTTACAGACACCAGAGTATCCTTACGTACAGTGCCTTCCTTCCTTCCCAAGGTAGTCTCCACTTTTCATGTAAATCAGACGGTGAAGCTTCTGTCTTTTCCCGCCGACAAGTCAAGATTTCTTCGGCATTTGGATGTCAAGCGAAGCTTAATCTGCTACTTGGAGGTCACCAACGAGTTCAGGGTCTCAGACCACTTGCTTGTCCTCTGGTTGGGACCAAGGAAGGGGTCTCAGGCCACGAAGACTACGATTGTGAGGTGGCTCAAGGAAGCCGTAGTGGCAGCGTACATTGGAGCGGGTCGGACCCCCCCCATTGGGGGTCAAGGCCCATTCACTCCGTTCTCAGGCAACCTCCTGGGCGGAATCCCAGTCCGTCTCCTCTCAAGAAATTTGTTGGGCTGCGACTTGGAAGTCACTACACACCTTTGCACGACATTAACATCTGCACTTACCGTTGTCAACTTCTGGATCTTTTGGCGATAGGGTTATTTGAGCAGGGCTTTCAGGGGCCCACCCGAGTTAGGGAAGCTTTGGTACATCCCACCGTCTGGACTGATCCTGGTACGTACAGGGAAAAGAAAATTACTTCCTTACCTGCTAATTTTCGTTCCTGTAGTACCATGGATCAGTCCAAACGCCCTCCTGGCTAATTTTGGGATACTGGGGTTTCTCTTGCTCGATCTTTCTCTTTCCTGACCTCTCTGCTTTTTCCTGGTCATGTGGTTTTGGCCTCCGTTTCTTGAGGCTGTTCGACAGTTCTCTTTGCAAGTTAAGATGGTTGTACCACTTGCTCCAGTTACTGTTACACTTGATCCATCCTTCCTAGTTTATTATTCTGGTTTTGATATTCTCAATACTGAGGATCTAGGGAGGATGCACAGGTTATTATGCCAGCACCCTCCGAAGCTTTGTCTGACTCCATCTGCTGGACGGGGGACATAACCCACCGTCTGGACTGATCCATGGTACTACAGAAACGAAAAGTAGCAGGTAAGGAAGTAATTTTCTTTTGTGGTCAGTATCCGGTCCAAAGTCAAAAGCCAAGGTGATCCGAGGAACGAAGGAGAGGGCAAGGAACTCAGGACTCAAGGCAGCAACATGCAGGATGAAAGGAGCAAGGAGACCTGTTGCCAAGGCAAAGGCTGGAAGCAGGGTCCAGCCTTATTTGGTTCCCAGGTGGTGATGTCATCAGGAAGGGCCGGCACCACTTTTCCGCCATGGGCCCTTTAAGTGGCAGAGAAAGGCGCGCATGCCTGGGAGGACATCCAGTGCATGAGGAAGTTGGCGGTGTCCCAGCCGCTGCCGGGGAACCCGGGCCCGCTTCCCCCACTTTTATGTTGCAGAGAGTCACAAGACAGGGTTGCCCCCTATCTCCCCTGCTTTATACTCTTTCCCTGGAACCTTTAATTCATAAGCTGAAAAGGGATAGTGAGATTACAGGGGTGGCAGTGGGTTCCCATGAATTGAAGCTGATGCTTTTTGCAGACGACATGCTCTTGGTCTTGACCAATGTGAAATCTGCCCTTCCCAAAGTTTTAGACCATATGAAAGTTTTTGGAAGTTTCTCTGGTTTAAAATTAAATCTTCAGGAATTGGAGACTTTGAGGCCAGGTGGACTGTAAAATACCAATAATATCCAGTTTCCTCTGAGTTGGGCTTCAGATAATAATAAATGCTTAGGCATTAAGGTCCATAGATTCTCCAGGCAGTGGCACTCTATTAATTTTCAACCTTTACTTCAAGAGTTTAAACTCAAATTGTCTAGCTGGATGCATTTCCCATTGTCTTTAGTGGGTCGATTAGCTGTTACTAAAATGGTTCTCATACCGAAGCTTTTGTACCAGTTGCAGATGGTTCCATTTATAATCGCTAGTAAAGATCTCAGGCTTTTGCAATGTCTCCTTACTTCGTTTTTCTGGCATGGTCGCAGTTCCTAAACTCTTAGACTAATCTTCTCTTGCATTGCTGTGATTTGAAGAGTTTAATCTTTGACATTTCAGTGATCTTGAATCTATCTATATATGTAGAATGATGCAGTTCAGACATGGGAACAATCCTGTATGCCTGAGACTGGGCAGCTTGTGCGTGCTTCAGCTGTGGCCCAGGGCAGCCTTCTGCTAGCAGGCAAAAATGGGACACGGGGAAGAAAATATGGAAGAAAAGTAAAAATGAAATGGGCGAGAAAGCTAAATTATAAAGAAAATGTATTCCAAGTTCTTAAAAAAAACCAAAACACCCCCAAAATGTTTAGGTACTAGTCAAAATAGTTAATACTTGGCACAGGGAGCAGGTAACTCCTGTTCCCTTCTAGGCCAATTTTAATATTTTCATACTTTCATTTTCTGTCCCATCCCATCCTCTCCCACTCCATTTCGCTTTATTTTTTTTTTTCCGCACACATCTTATATGTTTTCTAATCCTCATCTGTAAAGACTGTCAGAATACATGCCTTGGATAAAGGATTACTTCCCTATAACTTTTATTAATATATGATATTTGTATTATGAACCCAGCACCCCTTGGGGCGTTAGTTGCAAACTCTGTTTTCTGCAGACCTCCTCCAGCAGAGGTTGAAAAGCAATTGAGGGCATGTGGGAGTGTCTGACACTGGGCAGCACTGTACCGGTTTTAAGCCGGCGCAGCACATGGTAGGCTGGGACCACAGGACCTGTACTCCCTTTGTGGGTTTGCATTGGGAAGTTATTCCATCATAAATAAAATGCTTAAAGACTCTGGACATTAGAATTGCAGTGTGCACACGTCTTTCAGTTTTTGGACCAAATTTATACACGTGAACACCTTTTATGGTTTTTAAATGGGCACACTTTTTTTCCTTCCCCTTGTATACTGCCCTTTCAAAAAAGCTCTAGGCAGGTTTCTATTACTTGCTATTTATTTTCTTCTTTTTTTTACAGACTTGCCTTCAGATGCTGGGTAGATGCACTTCTGTGCTGTTTTGCATTTTGGCATCTTGGCAGCAGATTTGCAGAATTCCACAAAATATTGCTGTCGTACCCAACTCTGCAACTCCCCACCACTGTTCTTCCATCTCTTGACAGTTGCATATGCATTTTTTTTCTTAGTCATTTATTAAATATGGCCATTTGGTGTCAGCATAGTTGAGACTTAAGTATAGCAGCAAGGGATATGAGAAATGCTTATAGCTATTTCTGAGTTGTACTTTTGGGTGTTGTACTGATACTTTCAGTGGCAAAGGGTTACCTGGGTCCTTGGCAAAGACTCTGCCATTATAAAAAGAAATCATTCCGGATTAATGGTAGACAAGGTAGCTTATTGCCCCAGGCACTGATGTTCGGGAGAAGCTGGGCCGACAGAATCAGTCTGCCTTCCTGATCTTTCATGGTTATTTTATAAGGTTGCATTCTGACTATGTTGCTTTCAGTTATAACATGGAAGCCTTTGTTTTTAAATAATACTTATCTAATTGAACATATAAAATGGAACTATTTTATGTCTTTTAACTGTGTTTAACTTGTTCCAGAATTCATTTTACAGGCAGGCTAGGATATAGATTAGTACAAAGCATCTTTCTGCCTTGCCATCTTCACCTTTAACCTGTTCAGTGGAAAAGGCCAACCTGAACATGACTTGATCAATGATAATAGCATTCCTAAAAGCGATCCTATCAAGTAGAGTGGTTAATAAGTTGCCATGCTGTAATAAACTCTGTGGCTTATATAGTTCATGTTTTTAAAGGGGAAGTACTGTCAGTTTTTACTTTCCACTCCATTGTTCTCAAAGCCTCAACATACCTGTTCACTATTACTTGTAAAGTAATTTTATGTAGTCATTTTTAAAAAAAAAGGTATGTAAGTTTAAAAACAGGAACTTTCAATTTCTATCTCCATCTTCTTCCAGGAACCATGTCGGTATTGATGACATGTGATTTCCACTGGCCACACCTATAGCTCTCCGCATTGAACACAAGACCTGAAACAGAATGAGAAGTACTGCAGGAGCTCCACTGTCCCCAGCTTCTATGCAACTCTGTCTGGTTGCTGTAGCAGGGTGCCCTTCGGTCCCAGGACCTATAGATTCAATACCTCTTTTTTTTTTTCCTGCAGGCCACGCGCCTTGTTCCTAGGGCTGTTCTCCGTCTCTCCTGATCATGCAGTGATGGTGTTTCTTTTCTGCATTCCACAACCCTCATACCTTTCTGCCTGGTCCCAGCTGGGGAGAGTAGTACTTCTGGCTCTCTTCTGTTTCAGATCTTTGCTGCTGAATCTGCACTCTGACATCATAAAAATGATGTGCTGCCCAGTGCATCTTGGGAATTGGAAGAAAATGGAAACAGGCAGGGTTGAAAATCATTGTGTTTTTAGTTTAAATTTCTAAAACATGGTTGTATTAATTCCTTTGTAAGAAACTGTGAACAGTTATATTGCAGCTTAGAGAACACTTAGATTAATTTTTTTTAATGATACTTTCCACTTTAAATTTGAATTGGGCAAAAACATTGTCTAGAAATTTGTAATTGTAAAAATAAGTTTGATAACTTTATCCACTAATTAAAGCAGAGAACAGCACAGTTTTCAGATAGCTTTTGCATTAGCTTAAGATTTGATCTTAATTTTTCTTCTAAATGTTAACGTGTAAATGAGTGCCAAGATTTTTTTCACCACTGTGCAAATAAATTTGTTTATGATCACGTCTAACCAGCTGGTCTGAAAAGTTTGTTCCCAGCAGGTAAACTAAAATATACAATGAGTGTACAATACGCATACATCAAACATACTTAGATAACACACAAAAACCACCTCTGCATAAAACGTCATTGTAAATCAATTACAACAGCTAGCAGGCCAGCAGAGCCTGCTAAAAGAAGAATTCTTTCCTAACGGCAAAATAATCCCCCTCCAATCACTGATCCAATGGAAGAGAATTCCACAGGAGTCTTCCCACCCCTGACAACGCTTGCACTCTTGTTTCCCCCAAATGCACTTGTTGCAAAGATGAAACATGGCACATCATCCATCTTCTCAGAGAGCAAACATCTAGCAGACACACAGCACTGAATTGATTCCTTCAAATAATTTAGACCCAAACCATGCATAGCCTGAGAAAACAAAATGGTTACCTTAAACGTGATATGCCAGACTGTGGGTAGCTTATGAAGACTGCCCAACGCTGGCGTAATTGGGAATGGTGAGGCGTCCCAGTAACCATCCTTGCTGCAACATTCAGTATAAGCTGCAAAACATGTACGATAGTTTTGGCCCAACAAAACCAGGGTCTGGACCACTGATCAGAAATCCTGAGGTGGTAAAAATAGTTTTAAACAATTAACCATTTTTTACGTGAAAAAAAAAAAAAGTGGCTTAGGCTACTGATCGAATATGAGCTGATAAGTCTTTGAACAGCACTCCCGATTTGTACACTTCCAGCTGTACGGAAAGAGGGAGCTGCTTTTCCCGAATAGTTAGAGGATGTATTTCTTCATGATTTGAATTAACTAAGCTATTGGCTGTGCCTGCGCTGTAAATTGCATTTCTAGTTTTGTTCTAGAGAAAGACTTGTTAAATATAATGGGGCGGATGTTCAAAAAATGCGGAGGTTCTAAATTTAGACCTCTAAATTAGGGTCATTCATCAAATTGTGTTAGGGCCCTAACGCCCATGATAACGCCATAACATGTGATAAATAACGCATCACGAGAAGCATATGCACATTTTTAAAATTTAGTCAAAAAGGAGGAGTTTGGGCAGAGTGTATGAAAATGAGGGATGTTTTATTGTTGCTTGCGATACCTTAACGCACGTTATCGCACATTTTAACACCGGAAATAACTACACCATTTTTCCTGGCGTAATGCTGTGCAATATGCCCAAAACGGGATTTGCGATAAATATCTCTCAACCTAGTTTGCACTCTCTATCTAGCTGCTATCAAGCTAGGGTGAGAGAACATTGTATAAATCTCATCTTTGTGTACCTTTCCTCACTCCAAATCACATCAAAGCTTCACTGATGTGTACTGTGCTGCTCGTACATCTGACTATGCATGTAAAACTATCCCCCAAACCCTAGACCACCATCCAAACCTCACCTTGAGTTACTAATTGATCCTCATACAGTGTTATAAATAGTTGACTAATATAAGAGCCTTATAAAGAGTCAATTCTCTCTCTCTCTCTCTCTCCCCCCTTTTTTTTTTTTTTATTGCGGGCGCTATATGTGAAATTTATAGCAAAATGATGAATCTGAGTCTTAGTTTTCAGCTGAAAGTTTACATACATTTAGGTGCCTAAACTTTAGGCCTGTTATTTATTTTCCTAGGTTTAAGAGCCTAAATTAGCAATCTAGTTCTGAAAATCCGTGCTAAACTCTTGTTTCCCTGCCCTAACTCCGCCCCCTTAGCCACCCACTTTTTAGGAGCCAAAATTTAGGGACCTAATGAGACTAGGAACCTAAATTTAGGAACTCAGCCCTAGTACATTTTCAAAAGGGCTAATTTAGGAGCCTAACTTCAAAAGTTAGGAGTTTAAACTCTTTGAAAATTGGCACCAGTGTTTTTAAAGGGGTAACCTCGGGAATACCACCAAAAACCTAGTAGCAACTACTCAGTTTTTACCCTGTTGAGGTTCCAGCACTAGGTAAGCAGTCCTTAAGTGCAACTTCACTCCTAGAAATGCCACAGAGAACACACGCCAGAACAGGCTTTTTGGGAGAGGAAGGAAGGGAGTGGAGCACACTTGGGAAGGGAAAGCAGATGGAAACTTTATTTGGATGCCAAACAAAATGTTTAGGAGCCAGGGAAAAATGGTATTTTTCCCTTTCATACTTTACTGTTAATTTTATGGGTGTGTTTGCTTGCTTTTTCTTTTCGTTGTTTCCCTCCTTCCAGCCTCTTTCTTCCTCTACACCTTCACTCCAGAATCTGTCTCTTCAGTGGCTGCTTACCCCTAACTGTTTCCCATTCACAATGTTGTAAAGACTTGCATTTAGCAAGTTTGCGAGCAGGATTCTCAAAGTATATAAAAGGATATGTTGCAGTAAAGTGTTTCTACTGATAGCTCTTTATAAGTTATTACTGAACTGCAATTTTATTGCAGCTAAAAATGTAAACAGATAAAATATCAGCTTAAAACTGCTTTAAGAAAGCTAGCATGTGAAAACAGCTGCAGCTTTCTCTGGTTTCCAGCAGCCAGGTCCTGTTTTTCTTCCTTGTCCTTGCAGCATCACAAGGAAGGCAGAAGCTGACATGCAACATTAAAGCCTGGGCCAGTTATGTTTGTGATTGATGGCCATCTCAGCCCCATGGGTCCTTTAGTTGCTGTGCATTCGCTTTTTTAAAAATCAGTCTATAGCTGGTATTGTAAGGTGCATTTCTTTATTATTGCTGGTCAGCGTCTAGCTGCATACTAATAACTTAGAAAGAGCAGCCAAACAGTATTATGGGTCAAGTATTCCAAAATGTAATCATTTTGGTAGCTTACTATTGGTAATAGGAAAATTGCTATCCCCCCCCCCCCCCCCCCCCCAAAAAAAGGCCAATAGTTATGCTGTGTAATGGGTCAGTTTTCAAAAGTTTTACTCAACTGTCTTGAAAAATTCCCCATGCCGGCCAGCTAAGTTTCTCCACCCAAATTCGCAGGACAGATTTAGCTGGGAAGAAAAGGAGCCTGACTGGAAGCATTCCAGGGACTTGTTTTAGATTTAGCTAGTCCATGTAAATTTAGCTAGCGAACTCCAGGCATGCAGATGGCTGCTTTATATCTAGGCAGACAACTTTTGTCTGGCTAGATTTAGGAAATTTTCAGCCGCAAACCCATCCAGTTAAGTGTAGCTGAAAATCCGGGTAAAGATAACTGGTGAAATTGGTTGATTATCTTACCTGCTCAGCGCTACTGAGATGCACAGTTCTTGCATGATGATAAACTTACCAAGTGACAAGTCTTTATAATAGGTATAACGACCACATGGCGATCTGACTGAAGGACAGCAGCAGCATATGTTTGGAAACGCCATCACCCACAGGACTACTGTTAAAGCTATTTACGGACAGTACTAGATGGCTGCTGGAAGAGAGAGAAGGAAAAAGGAGATGGGAAGAAGCCCCCTCATCAGACTGAACTGATGGATGTGCAAGTACCATCGCAGGCAGCAAGCAATGCAGGTTTGCCACCGTCCAGACTCATTTCAAAGGCAATGAGAAGGACCACTGTCTTGACCTAGCCCTGGAGTACTACTCAGCAAAAGGGCAAGTTGTGGAAGGATATCACCAACCCCATCAGCAGTATGAGGGTGTCCATACTCTGCGTATTATTGCTAGAGGAGGTACAGAGAACTGCAAACGAATACTGGTATCTTAACATACTGATCGGGACTACCAAGTCTGGAAGTGGAGAGGCCATGCCCCATCCAGATCTGTGCCATGGAGGAAAGGCCCTGACATAGGCTTAGTATGGACTTCCAGGGTCCAGAAAACCTGGCTGTGAGCTGCCTGCTGGGCCTTTTCTGTAGCTGTGCTTGTTGAGACCTCTCCCACTGTTTCCCTTGCTGTTCCCGAGCTTTTTCTTCCTGTAACCCCACCCCAGTGTGTAAGTCCAGCACGGGTGGGGGATATAAAGTTATTTGTCTGCTCTACGGAGCAGGGACCCTGGCTAGGTTCTCCGACTCTTCCCTTCCCAAAGTGTAGTTCTTTTTGAGTAGGGGTGGAAAGGATTCCTCTCAGAACCCAATGCGGGGTGGCTAAATTCTTGCGCTAAATTCACTGTGTTAGGTAAATTTTTACTCTTGGTGCTGTGTGCCAAATAAGACACAGGGACATAAGAATATAAGAAGATGCCATACTGGGTCAGACCAAGGGGTCCATCAAGCCCAGCATCCTGTTTCCAGCAGTGTCCAATCCAGGTTACAAGTACCCAAATATTAAGTCTATCCCATGCTACTGATGCCAGTAATAGCAGTGGCTATTCCCTAAGTCAGCTTGATTAATAGCAATTAATGGACTTTTCCTCCAATAAATTGTTCAAACCTTTTTAAAACCCAGCTACTCTAACTATCCTAAACATGTTCTCCGGCAACATATTCCAGAGCTTAATTGTGCGTTGAGTGAAAAAGAATTTTCTCCAATTTGTTCTAAATGTGCTACTTGCTAACTTCATGGAGTGCACCCTAGTCCTTCTGTTATCCAAAAGAATAAATGACTGATTCATATTTACCTGTTCTAGATCTCTCATGATCTTATAGACCTCTATCATATCTCCCCTTAGCTGTCTCTTCTCCAAGCTGACAGCCCTAACCTCTTTAGCCTTTCCTCATAGGGGAGCTGTTCCATCCCCTTTATCATTTTGGTAGCCCTTTTCTGTACCTTCTCAGTGCAACTATATGATTTATGAGGTGCGGTGACCAGAATTGTATACTGTACTCAATGTGCGGTCTCACCATGGAGCGATACACCATTCCCTTCATAATAATTCCTAATATTATATTTGCCTTTTTGACTGCCGCAGCACACTGAGCTGACGATTTCAATGTATTATCCACTATGACGTCTAGATCTTTTTCCTGAGTGGTAGCTCCTGATATGGAACCTAACATTGTTTAACTACAGCAAGAGTTATTTTTCCCTATATGCATCACCTTGCACTTGTCCTCATTAAATTTCATCTGCCATTTGGATGCCCAATTTTCCAGTCTTGCAAGGTCTTCCTGTAATTTATCACAATCAGCTTGTGAATAATTTTGTGTCATCTGCAAATTTGATTACCTCACTCGTCATATTCCTTTCCAGATCATTTATAAATATATTGAAAAGCACCGGTCCAAATAGAGATCCCTGAGGCACTCCACTGTTTCCCTTTTCTACTGAGAAAATTGACCATTTGATCCTACTGTTTCCTGTCTCTTAATTAGTTTGTAATCCATGAAAAGACATTGCCTCCTATCCTATGACTTTTTAGTTTTCTTAGAAGCCTCTCATGAGGGAAACGCCTTCTGAAAATCCAAATACACTACATCTACCGGTTCACCTTTATCCACATGTTTATTAACCCCTTCAAAAAAATGAAGATTTGTGAGGCAAGACTTCCCTTGGGTAAATCCATGTTGACTGTGTCCCATTAAATCTTGCGTATCTATATGTTCTTTGATTTTGATCTTTAGAATAGTTTCCGCTATTTTTCCCAGCACTGAAGTCCGGTGTTACGACTATCGCTGCCCGACATCTCCACTCCACCCTCCTTACCTCTCTGGCGACTTCTCCCGCGGTTGATGGACGTTTGGCTGCCGTGGCGTCTGCCTGCCGTCCTCTCTGGTGTCCCCGGTCCGGCTTGGGCGCTGCTTCCCGCCATGCTGTCCAGCTGCCTTAGGGCGCGCGCGCCGCACGGCCCTGCTTCAAATACTTTCTTTGGCGCGAACCTCAGGGGCGTCCCCCTGTGATGACGTCACGCATCCCGGATATAAAAAGCCTACGCTACTGCTAGTTAATCGAATTAGCAAGGTAAAAGTATTCGTACTGGAACTCTGTACGGATGGGATTCGCTCTCTGTACCTAGCTACTATGCCTCTCCATTATTGGACTTACTCAATTTGCGGTACCCGCTCCTCGGGGGCCTCTCTCTTCTCTTTCTGGAACCGGTACTCACTCCTTGAGGGCCCATGTTCCCGGACTCGCTGCCTGGACGATACTGCTGCCTACACCATCAGTGAGTTACCATCTACCTCTCTCGGAGCTATTCCCTGGAACCAGGTACTCGCTCCTCGAGGGCCTGCCTCTACTCCAGCTCCTGTGTTTCCTACTGAGAGAAACCACTGTGTGAGTACTCAATCAACGAGGCTCTATTCCAGAACCCTGCATATACTTCATTGTTTCACTATCTCAGTTTGTCTTCACTACAGCACAGCCATTGTGGGATTGTTGTTCCAGAGCTCTGAGGGACTACTAGCCCAGCCGGGCTTCATCTCTGCTCACTACTGCCACTTCTGGTGGCTCCTCAATACTGTTAATAAAAGATCTATCTGTGTTGCGTGTCCTAAAGCTGAGCCTGACCTGTGGCCCCTCACGGGACTTTCCCCCCGTGGGTGTGGTCAGCAGCCACAGTGTCCAAGGGTCCACCCAAAACCTTATAAACAATAACATCAGGCTCACCGATCTATAGTTTCCCGATCACTCCAGGAGCCCTTTTTAAATATTGGAGTTATATTGGCCACCCTCCAGGCTTCAGGTACAATGGATGATTTTAATGACAGGTTATAAATTTTAACTAAGATCTGAAATTTCATTTTTGAGTTCCTTCAAAACCCTGGGGTGCATACCATCTGGTCTAGGTGATTTTTTACTCTTTAGTTTGTCAATCTTGCTTACTATATCTTCCTGGTTCACCATGATTTGGTTCAGTTCATCTGACTCATCACCCTTGAAAACCATCTCTGGCAACAAATCCGGAAAGATCTTAAATGCTGCTTATTGATTTTCCCATCTCGGATTTTAATAAATATCATCAGACATTAGCAACTCAGATAATACTAGCAACACAATTGGTCATCGCAGCTGCATGGAAACAAGAATTGTGCCCAGGTGCAACAGAGATCTTACAGAAGCTAGCTACTATCTACTATATGAATAAGCTGACGGCGATACGCCTGGACACTATGGATAAATTCTCCAAAACATGGCACATATGAGGAATGGGTGAAGAAATCTAAATTATGACATCCTGGAATTGGACTTTTCTGGACATTACACCCGGCAACCAGATGTTTCCTTCTTATCCTAAGATACTTTCTTTATTCTTTCTTTACTTTCTAATTCTGTGAGGGGGAGGGGGAAGGAGGAGAAGGGGAAAGGGAAAAAAATAGTATGGAAAAGTTTTGTCAGTACTGTAAACTGTATTAAGTTGGCTTTTTTACACAAAAGATGTGCATGTTTGTTCTAGTTGACCTTAATAAACTTTAAATTACAAAAGGAAAAAAAACAACCCACATCTCTGGAACTGGTATCTCTCCAACATCCTCATTAGTAAACACAGAAGGAAAGAATTCATTTAGTCTTTCTGCAATGGCCTTATCTTCCCCAAGAGCCCCTTTAACCTCTCAGTCATCTAATGGTCCAGCCGACTCCCTCACAGATTTCCTGCTTCGGATAGATTTTTTAAAGTTTTTATTATGAGATTTTGCCTCTACGGCCAATTTCATTTCAAATTCTGTCTTATCAATGTTTTACCCTTAACTTGACAATGCTTATGCTTTTTCCTATTTTCTTCAGATGCTTCCTTCTAATTTTTGAAAGATGTTACAGTAAATATAAATCTTGGGATTGTCACTTCTGCAGATAAATATAGAGCATAAATATCAATCTTATTTTATTTTTTTTAGAAAATAACATAAGACTTGCCATACTGGGTCAAACCAAAGGTCCATCAAACCCATTATCCTATTTCCAACAGTGGCCAATCCAGGTCACAAGTACCTTGCAGGATCCTAAGGGGTAGATTCCAAGCTGCTTATCCCAGGGATAAGCAGTGGATTTCCCCAAGTCCACCTTAATAATTGTTATGGACTTTTTTCTTCCAGAAACTTGTCCAAACCTTATTTAAATACAGTTACATTAATAGCTTTCAAAACATCCTCTGGCAATGAATTCCAGAGCTTTATTATGCGTTGAGTAAAAAAAAATATTTTCTCTTTTTAGTTTTAAATGTATCACCTACTAACTTCATTGTGTGTCATCTAGTCTGTACTTTTTGAAAGAGTAAATAACCGATTAATGTTTACTTATTCCACTCTACTTATTATTTTATAAACTTCATGTACTTATTTTTGCTGCGCCCGTCAGTCGCAGACGGCTGCGCCCTATGTTGCTTACTTTTTTTTCTGCCTAACTCTGTTCATGTTGGTAAGATGGCTGCCTCCGCTTCTCCACACCGAACCCTCTGGCGTTCCCGGTCCGGCATGGGCAATTGCGTTTGCCATCTTTCTCTAGGAGTCATCTAGGTTACGCGTGCACACGCAGCCCCGTCCTTTACGTGCGTCATGGCAGGAACCTCGGGGGCGTCCCCACCGCATGACGTCACTAGCGCTGGTATTTAATCTCCATTCATGCTTCACCGTACGAGTTAGCAAGGAATCCTCCATGCTGATCTCTCCTTGTTACCAGACACTCCCGCTCTGTGTAATCTCGCTCCAGGATGACTTAGGTACCCGCTCCTCGGGGGGGCCTTGCCTTGCTCCTCTCTACCCTCTGGGGTCATCTGCTACCAACAAGGACGCCTACGGTACCCGCTCCTCGGGGGAGTTGTTCGTCAGAGACCTCCGCTCCTTGGGGCTCTCTCCTACTACAACCACCAGCATCAGAGTGAGCATTGCTGCTCTAGTTCTGTCTTGCCTTGTCTCATCTCTCTTCCTAGATCCTTGGCCTACCCTGCACCACGGGCCTGGTGAGACTGTGGAATTATTTTCCACTCTGCAATCTACAGACAGAACATTACCATCTGGTTCCTCCTCTCCTAGCTGGTATCACCACCTGATCCTCTGGTTACCATCTCTGTTGCAGTACATAAAGCTTATATCTCTGTATCCATCTCTGTCGTGAGCTAGCCTATCTCTGCAAGTCCCCACAGGGTGGAGCCCTGTGGGAGGTGTCATCTCTTACAGCGATCAAGGACCCACGCTTTAATGTCCAAAGTACAACAGATTGCTAACTCCATGGATCTGGCTCAGCTCACTGCCTTTCAGGCCATTCCTGGCCTGGCCGAGTGGATTACAGAGCAACAAATCTCTGGAGACACTAGCTGCCACTTTCACCCAGTTGAACGCTCGACTGAATACGCCGACTGTTCCAGAGAAAGATTCTTCTCCTCAAGTGGTTGCAGTTTGCACCACTGTCACTACCAGCTCCTTCACGCTTCTCTGACGCCTAGATGTGCAGGCGTTTTATTAACCAGTGCTGTATGCACTTCTCGTTGCAACCGAACTACTTTCCCAATGCTGTTTCCAAGACTACATATGCTCCCTCTCTGTAAGCTCCTCTCCAGCCTGAACCTCACCTACTACATCTACGCAGACGACGTCCAGATTCTCCTCCCCAAAGAAAGTTTAACCAACACCATTACTCTCTGGCACACACTCGCCACCCAAATAAAGAATCTCCTCTCGGAGATATCTCTCACCCTCAACGACAAAAAAACTGAAATACTATACATATCAAACAAATCCTCCACCAAAACCAACAAAGACCTCTCCTCCCAGCTACTCAACTTATTCATCGCCAATGAGGTCAGAGATCTCGGCTTCACCATCGACTCAGACCTCAATATGAAAAGACACGTCAGCATGACAATCAAAGAGGGCTTCTACAAGCTATAAGTCCTAAAAAAGCTCAAACCACTACTATTCCACTATGATTACTGCTCCGTGTTACATTATCCCAGGACAAGCAGGATGCTAGTCCTCACATATGGGTGACGTCATCCACGGAGCCCTTAAGCGGGAAAAACTTCTGGCAAGTTTCTAGAAGCTTTTAACTGGCTGCCTGAGGCTACTGAGCATGCCCGGCATGCCATGATATTCCCTGCCACAGGGGTCTCACTCCAGTCTTCTTTTTTCTGCGCTGCTAGCGGATTCAAAAAATGTCCGGCCTGCAACCGGACTATGTCGATCACGGACCCGCACGTCGAGTGCGTGCGCTGTTTGGGTGGAGACCATGACATCGCCTCTTGTGCCCAGTGTCAAGAAATGACGGTGAAAGGTAGGAAACTTCGCCATGAAAAAATGGCTCAGATTTTTCAAATCCGGGCATCGCCGTCGCCTTCGTCATCGACTAAATCTTCACCGGTAGGCTTATCGAAGAAGATACTTCTAAAGACGAGAATCCCAGAAGGTTCGGGGGACGCTTCATCGCCAACACCATCCGTGGCATCGTCAAAATCCGTGTCTGAGGTTCGCACAAAGCATAAGCACCGTAGGCATCACTCGATTCCTCCATTGCCACCGCCGGAGGAACCGGTATCCAAACAGCGGAAATTGTCATCGACCTCCGTAACGCCTACAGAGGAATCGATACCATCGACTTCCGTGATGGACTTAACCGCTTTGATTAAGAAAATTGTCACTGATGCCCTTAAAGAAAGCATGCCGGCGACATCGCCGATGCCGGCCCTAGGGTCGATGCCGACCTCCGGGTCGATGCCGACTTCTCAGTCGATGCCGGCCATCGGGCCGATGCCGATAATTCCATCGATGCCGACTATAGAGTCGATGCCCTCCTCTATATCGATGCTGGTGCCATCATCGATCTCGATGCCGATGCCGGTGCCATCGTCGATCTCGATGGCGAGGACGACTGCAGCGTCTCCGCTAACAGCGCTTTCTATGCCGATGGAGGCGGCCTGCTGCTCTTCAGCGATACCGGCTGATCCAATGATTTCTACAGCTTCATCGTCGATACAGCTGTCAGAGCCATCGATGGAATCGACTATTTTACAAACCTCGATGTCCACAATGGCTTCCAGGCCTATCTCCTCATTGATTCCCATTTCAATGTTCTCTTTTCTAACTACAGCACTTCCTACTGCTGCAAAAATAACACCACATTACACCCTAGCTCCGTCCAGAGCTCCAGGGCAGGGGAAAAAGGCATCAGGAAAGTCTAAGCACACCTCCCTGCAAGCTCCAGAAGTTTCTTCTGAGAGAAGACTGCATGCAATGCTTACAAAAAGATATCAGGATCTTTTAGCTTCCTTGCCTTCACAACCTGAGGAGGAAAGTGATGCCAGTGATGGTGCGCAGGACACCCAAGATCCTTTACAAGGACCATCTGGGATATCACCATCAAAAAGGCTGGACCATCATTCATACCAGCCACCAACAGATACTTGGTCAGATAAAAAATCCTCTGAAGAATGCTCCGATTGTGTATCAGAAGGTACTCCGCCTCAGGCCAAGAAACAATCCCCTCCTGAGGATTTATCCTTTGCTTCCTTCATCCAAGAGATGTCAGAATCCATCCCTTTTCAGCTCCAAGCGGAGAAGGATGAAAGACAGCAGACACTGGAGATACTACAATTTGTAGATCCCCCAAAACATAACCTGGCTATCCCAGTACATGAAGTGCTGCTGCAGCTTCAACAAAGGATTTGGGAGCACCCGTGTACAACACCTGGAGTAAATCGTAGAGTGGACTCTACGTATTTAGTCCAAGCAGCCCCAGGGTTCGAGAAGCCACAACTGCCACACACCTCATTAGTTGTGGAATCTGCGCAAAAGAAGTCACGCAGGTCTAGAACGCATGCCTCTATCCCTCCAGGGAAAGATAACAGATTCCTAGACCTTATGGGACGTAAGATTTACCAGGGAGCGATGCTGAATTCTAAGATTGCTGCGTACCAACTGTATATGACGCAGCATCAAAGAAATCTGTGGAAACAGATTGAGGAGTTTCTCCCATCTCTACCTCAACAACAGCAGGAGGCAGCACAACAGATTGTGCAGAAGGGTCTGGATGCGGGCAAACATGAGGTGCGAGCGGCATATGATGCATTTGAGACTTCTTCCAGGACTGCAGCATCAGGCATCAGTGCATGAAGATGGGCCTGGTTGAAGGCTTCGGACTTACGTCCAGAAGTCCAGGATAAACTAGTGGACTTGCCTTGCCAAGGTGACAACTTGTTCGGAACAAAGGTGCAAGATGCCGTAACACAGCTTAGAGAGCACTCTGAAACGTTAAAGCAGCTCTCCGCTTTGTCCCATGATCCTTCAACTCACCCTGCCCGCAGGCCGCCGCGTAGAGACACCAGACGGCCTTTCTACAGGCCGAGGAGATATTACCCTCAGACCTCTAGACCACGCTCTACAAGGCCTCAACAACGGCCTCAGCAAAGACAGCAGAGAGCTGCAAGGCCGCAGCCTCCGCCCCAAACAGCTTCCACCTCTGGCTTTTGAAAGCAGTCCCGGAGAACAGAGCCAACCAAACCCCTTTCCAGATTTACCAGTAGGGGGAAGGATTTCCCAATTTTACAACGAATGGGAAAGCATCACCACAGATCAATGGGTCTTATCCATAGTTCATCAGGGTTACCACCTGGACTTCACAGCTCCCCCGCAGGAGTTTCCACCACAAAACTCCTATCTCGAACACATTCCTCAATTACAAATCGAATTATCTACTCTTCTGAAAGCAAAAGCTGTGGAACACGTACCACACTCACAGAAGGGAAGAGGATTCTATTCCCGATATTTCCTCATTCCAAAGAAAACCGGAGGACTTCGTCCCATTCTAGATCTCAGAAATCTCAACAAATTTCTAAAGAAAGAAAAATTCAGAATGGTATCATTAGGCACCATACTTCCTCTCATACAAAGGGGGGATTGGCTTTGTTCTCTGGATCTCCAAGATGCTTATACTCACATACCTATATTCCCACCTCATCGCAAGTACCTAAGATTCAAGGTGGGACACCAGCATTTTCAATACAGAGTCCTACCATTCGGCCTCGCCTCAGCTCCCAGAGTATTCACCAAATGCCTAGCAGTAATAGCAGGACATTTGCACAAACAAGGTGTTCATGTCTTCCCTTACCTAGACGATTGGGTGATAAAAAGCCAGTCACACCAAGAAGCACTAACTTCTCTAAGTTACACGATACAGTTACTTCACAGACTGGGTTTTCTCATAAACTATCAAAAATCCCACCTCCACCCGTCTCATCTGCTACAATACATAGGAGCAGAATTAGACACAAACCTTGCACAGGCTTTTCTTCCAGAAGATCGTGCTCAAACACTGTCCCGGTTGGCGTACTCCATGTCCATACAACCACAAGTGACAGCTCATCAGTTTCTCATCTTACTAGGCCACATGGCTTCAACGGTTCATGTTACTCCGATGGCAAGACTTGCCATGCGATTAACCCAATGGACTCTTCGCTCACAATGGATCCAAGCCATTCAACCACTTCACTCTCGCATCCAAGTAACCCACCAACTGCGCTCATCGCTACAATGGTGGATACTCAAGGACAATTTGCGCAAGGGCCTACCCTTCCAAAAACCGATCCCTCAGATAACATTAACTACAGATGCATCCACCTTGGGATGGGGAGCTCATGTGAATTCTTTCCAAACGCAAGGAACTTGGACAAAACTCGAAGCCACTTATCAAATCAATTTTCTGGAACTTCGAGCTATACGTTATGCGCTGCATGCGTTCAAGGACTGTCTTTCCCACAAGACTGTGCTAATCCAGACAGACAATACTGTAGCCATGTGGTACATCAACAAACAGGGAGGTTCGGGCTCGTATCTCCTTTGTCAGGAAGCGGCACAGATTTGGGACTGGGCCTTGAACCACTCCATGTTCCTACAGGCCACTTATCTAGCAGGGACTCAAAATGTACTAGCAGACCGACTCAGTCGCCAGTTCCAACCACACGAATGGTCTCTGAATCCCTCCATTGCGACCAAAATATTCCAACGTTGGGGACAACCAACAACAGACCTCTTTGCTTCACATCTGAACCACAAAGTGGACAACTTCTGTTCTCTGCACAAACAGAAGAACCAACCGGCCAAGGACGCCTTTGCTCGCCCTTGGAACTCAGGCCTACTATATGCATATCCTCCAATACCGCTTATCACCAAAACGCTGGTGAAGCTACAGCAGGACAAGGGGTCTATGATTCTCATAGCCCCATATTGGCCTCGACAAGTATGGTTTCCCACACTGCTAGACCTGTCAATCAAGGATCCGATACGCCTGGGAGTAGCTCCCACTCTCATCACTCAGGATCAGGGCCGGTTGCGCCATCCCAACCTTCAATCCCTATCCTTGACAGCATGGATGTTGAAAGCTTGATCTTGCAATCACTTAATCTCTCAACTAATGTTTCTCAAGTACTTATAGCTTCCCGCAAACCTTCCACAAGAAAGAATTATTCTTTCAAATGGAAACGATTTACGTCCTGGTGCAAGCAAAACAATACAGATCCTTTCACTTGCCCCACAACTACTCTTCTAGATTATCTGTACTGCCTCTTCGACTCTGGTCTTCAGACATCGTCAGAGTACATTTGAGTGCAATCTCAGCTTATCATAACAAGATAGGAGATGCACCTATCTCCACACAACCTCTCGTCAGTAGATTCATGAGAGGTCTAACTCAACTTAAACCACCAATTCGGCCCCCAGCTACACCATGGGACCTAAATCTGGTCTTAACAGGTTTAATGCGTTCTCCCTTTGAACCCATAGATACCTGTGAACTTAAATTTCTCACATGGAAAACTATTTTCCTCATAGCCATTACTTCAGCTAGGAGGGTTAGTGAATTACAAGCACTTGTCACATATGAACCTTATACAAAGTTTCTCCATGACAGAGTGGTTCTCCGAACACATCCAAAATTCCTTCCTAAGGTAGTTACAGAATTCCACTTAAATCAAACTATAGTTCTACCCACATTCTTTCCAAAGCCTCACTCTCATCAAGGCGAAAGAGCTTTGCACACTTTGGACTGTAAACGTGCGTTGTCCTATTATTTGAATCGCACTACGTCCCTCAGAAAATCCAATCAGCTTTTTGTCTCTTATGACCCAAATAAGCCAGGTAAAGCAGTGGGGAAACATACTCTATCCAATTGGTTAGCAGACTGCATACAATTTTGCTATGACAAAGCAGGCCTTCCTCTCCAAGGGCGAGTAAAGGCACATTCAGTACGAGCAATGTCAACCTCAGTTGCACATTTTCGTTCAGTACCAATCATTGACATTTGTAAAGCAGCAACATGGAGTTCCCTTCACACCTTTGCAGCTCATTACTGTTTGGACAAGGAAGGACGACAGGATTCAGCCTATGGACAATCTGTCTTAAAGAACTTGTTTCCAGTTTAATCCCAACTCCTCCTACATCCACTCTGCTGTGATCTTCGGCTGACTCATTTCTTCAACAAAGCATCACTGCTACCTCCATGGACAATGACTCAGCCTCTAGCTTGCTAATCACCCATATGTGAGGACTAGCATCCTGCTTGTCCTGGGATAAAGCAAAATTGCTTACCTTGTAATAGGTGTTATCCCAGGACAGCAGGATGTAGTCCTCACGAAACCCACCCGCCACCCCGCGGAGTTGGGCCTCAGACTTTATTATTTTATTTGCTAACGCTTATAGCTACATACAAGACTGGAGTGAGACCCCTGTGGCAGGGAATATCATGGCATGCCGGGCATGCTCATTAGCCTCAGGCAGCCAGTTAAAAGCTTCTAGAAACTTGCCAGAAGTTTTTCCCGCTTAAGGGCTCCGTGGATGACGTCACCCATATGTGAGGACTACATCCTGCTGTCCTGGGATAACACCTATTACAAGGTAAGCAATTTTGCTATCTCTCATATTATCCAAGTTGGACTATTGTAACTCCCTCCTCCTAGGACTTCCTGCCTCCACATTAAAACCACTCCAGCTGCTTCAGAACGCAGCCGCCAGATCCCTCACAAACAGCAACCGTTCCTCACACATCACCCCCATACTTAAAGAACTCCACTGGCTCCCCATATCACACCGATCACAATAAAATCCTCACCATACTTCACAAAACCATTAACAACCTTAAAATCAAATGGTCCAACAATCCTCCCCAACCACACCACAGCCAAAAAAACCTGCGATCTCAGAACACAGGCCTACTTATCATTCCCCACACCAAAATAGCACACCTCTCCTCTACCAGACAACGCACCTTCTCTGTAGCTGCCCCCACCCTCTGGAACAAGCTCCCTTCGAACTCAGACAAGAACCCTCCATTCACACATTTAAAAAGAAATTGAAAACATGGCTATTCCTCATCGCCTACCATGACACAACCTAACCCCCCCCCCCCCCCCTCCTCCTCTCCCCACTACTTCACAATCTCAGCCTCACAGACCCTCACAGTCCCAGTCAGTGTTTAAACTTCTTTGTTAAATGACCTCTGTATATGTTAAATGACTTTTGTTTGTTTCTCATTCTCAGTCAGTTAAAATGTAAAATAATATGACCCTCGTCATACTGTTCCAGTTGTTTTAATGTAAACCGATGTGATGTACCCCAATGAATGTCGGTATATAAAAGCAAATAAATAAAATAAAAAAATATCCTATCGCTACTCGATGGAAGAGCCCTGGCCTGGGCTTCACCCCTCTGGGAATGCAGCGACCCTGTTTTGAATGATCTGACTGACTTCTTGAACCTGTTCAAATCCATATTTGATGATCCAGCACGTCAGACCATCGCAGGGTTTACTCTTCTTCACCTTCAACAAGGAAGCAAGCCTTTACCAGACTATGTTATTGAATTCAAGACACTAGCATCTGAGCTTCATTGGGACTTGGGATGTCTATGTGGTATATTTTTTAGAGGGCTTCAACACTCGTATAAAAGACGAACTAGCAGCTCATGACTTGCCAGACACTCTGGAATCTCTCATGGATTTGGCTGGGAGAGTTGATCGTAGGATATGCAACTGGACTCAAGAAGCCAAGTGTCACAAGAAGCACCCTACGGGAGGTAATTGCCCTCGAGCCATGCACACGACTTCAGCCCAATCTTCTGTGCCCAGTGAAGAGGAAGAAGAACTTATGCAGTTAGGTTGCAGTCACCTGATTTCTAAAGAGAGATGTTTTCGCAGATGCTCAGGTCTCTGTATGTACTGCGGCCAATTCGGCCATGCTATCCAGACCTGCCCCATCTGTCTGGCAAAAGGCCAGACCTAGGATCTGCTGGAGGAGGACTCCTAGGTCTAACTGCACCTTCTCCTCCATTCTCTCTCATCTCCAGAGGTCTTGAATTCTCAGCACTCGCACTTGTGGACTCAGGTGCGGGAAGAAACTTTGTTAAAAAGAATCACAGACCATCTGCGAATTCCTACTTCACCTATAGCTACTCCTCTACTGCTGTCTTCTATACATGGAGAACCACTTCCAGGGGAAGTATCGCTTACCACACAGCCCATATGCCTTTGCACTGGGGCCTTACACATGGAGAACATCTCTTTCCTTTTCCTTGAGAAGGCCATTCACCCCGTGGCACTTGGCCTACCATGGCTACAGGAACACACACCCCAGTTCAATTGGACCACCATGGAGCTCTCTGAGTGGGGCCCTGGCTGCTATGACCACTATTTAGCCAAAGTTTCACCGCTGCCCTGCATGTAACATAGAAACATAGAAATGACGGCAGAAGAAGACCAAACGGCCCATCCAGTCTGCCCAGCAAGCTTCACACATTTTTTCTCTCATACTTATCTATTTCCCTTCCTCCCCCACCATTAATATAGAGAGCAGTGATGGAGCTGCATCCAAGTGAAATATCAAGCTTGATTAGTTAGGGGGTAGTAGGGGTAGTAACCGCCGCAATAAGCAAGCTACACCCATGCTTATTTGTTTTAACCCAGACTATGTTATACAGCCCTTATTGGTTGTTTTTCTTCTCCCCTGCCGTTGAAGCAGAGAGCTATGCTGGATATGCATCTAAAGTGAAGTATCAGGCACATTTGGTTTGGGGTAGTAACCGCCGTAACAAGCCAGCTACTCCCCGCTTTGTGAGTGTGAATCCTTTTTTCTTCTCCCCTGCCGTTGAAGCTATGCTGGGTATGCGTGAAGTATCAGTTTTTCTTTTCCCCTGCCGTTGGAGCAGAGAGCTATGCTGGATGTGCATTGAAAGTGAAGTATCAGGCACATTTGGTTTGGGGTAGTAACCGCCGTAACAAGCCAGCTACTCCCAGCTTTGTGAGTGCAAATCATTTTTTCCACATTTCCTCTTGCTGTTGAAGCTTAGAGTGATGTTGGAGTCACAGTAACCATGTGTATGTTTATTGAATAAGGGTATTGTGTCCAGGCAGTAGCCATCATTCTGGCGAGTCACCCACTCTTCATTGGCGGCCTCTTGACTTTATGGATCCACAGTGTTTATCCCACGCACCTTTGAAGTCCTTCACAGTTCTGGTCTTCACCACTTCCTCCGGAAGGGCATTCCAGGCATCCACCACCCTCTCCGTGAAGAAATACTTCCTGACATGGTTCTGAATCTTCCTCCCTGGAGCTTCAAATCGTGACCCCTGGTTCTGCTGATTTTTTTCTTATGGTAAAGGTTTGTCGTTGCCTTTGGATCATTAAAACCTTTCAAGTATCTGAAAGTCTGTATCATATCTCCTCTGCTCCTCCTTTCCTCCAGGGTGTACATATTTAGATTCTTCAATCTCTCCTCGTACGTCATCCGATGAAGATCCTCCACCTTCCTGGTCGCCCTTCTCTGTACCGCTTCCATCTTGTCTTTGTCTTTTTGTAGATACGGTCTCCAGAACTGAACACAGTACTCCAGGTGAGGCCTCACCAAGGACCTGTACAAGGGAATAATCACTTCCCTTTTCTTACTCGATATTCCTCTCTCTATGCAGCCCAGCATTCTTCTGGCTTTTGCTATCGCCTTGTCGCATTGTTTCGCAGACTTCATATCATTAGACACTATCACCCCAAGGTCCCTCTCCTGCTCCGTGCACATCAGCCTTTCCCCCCCCATCAAATACAGTTCATTCGGATTTCCACTCCCCATATGCATGACTTTGCACTTCTTGGCATTGAATCTCAGCTGCCATATCTTCGACCACTCTTCCAGTTTCCTTAGATCCCGTCTCATTCTCTCCACTCCTTCCGGTGTGTCCACTCTGTTGCAGATCTTAGTGTCATCCGCAAAAAGACAAACCTTACCTTCTATCCCGTCCGCAATGTCGCTCACAAAGATATTGAACAGGACCGGTCCCAATACCGATCCTTGCGGTACACCACTTAAAACCGCTCTCTCTTCAGAGAAGGTTCCATTTACCATCACACATTGTCTTCTGTCCGTCAACCAATTTGCAATCCAGGTCACCACCTCGGCACTCACTCCCAAGCTTCTCGTTTTATTGACCAGTCTCCTGTGCGGAACCGTATCAAAAGCTTTGCTGAAATCCAAGTATATGATATCGAGTGCTCTTCCTCGATCCAATTCCTTGGTTACCCAGTCAAAAAAGTCAATCAGATTTGTTTGACAGGATCTTCCCCTGGTGAATCCATGTTGCCTCTGGTCCATCAATTCTCCAGACTGTAGATAGTTCACTATTCTCTCTTTCAGCAGTGACTCCATTACTTTTCCCACCACCGAAGTGAGGCTAACCGGTCTGTAGTTGCCAGCCTCCTCCCTGTTCCCACTCTTGTGAAGCGGGACCACCACCGCTCTTCTCCAATCACTCGGCACCACTCCCGTTTCAAGGGATCTATTGAACAGGTCACACAGCGGACCCGCCAGAACATCTCTGAGCTCCCTCAATATCCTTGGATGAATCCCATCAGGCCCCATGGCTTTGTCCACTTTAAGGTTCTTTAGCTCTTCCCACACATTTTCTACTGTAAAAGGATTTTCATCTATTCCATTTCCTTCCAGTTTCTTGTTGTGTAGAGATGGTCCTTCTCCAGGGTCTTCTTTAGTGAACACAGAGCTGAAGTATTCGTTTAATATTTCTGCCATTTCTTCGTCTCTCTCCACACATTGATCATTATCACCTTTCAATTTCACTATACCACTTTGGACCTTTCTCTTTTCGCTGATGTATCTGAAAAATGTTTTGTCACCATTTTTTATCTCCTTGGCAATCCTCTCTTCCGCTTGACTTTTTGCCAACTTGATTAATTTCTTTGTCTCCCTCAGTTGAATCAAATATTCTTCTTTGTGTTCCTCCCTTTGGGATCTTTTATATTTCTTGAATGCTGTTCTTTTAGCTTTAATTTTGTCAGCCACCTCCTTTGAGAACCAGATAGGTTTCAATTTTCTTTTGCTTTTCTTTACATTTCTAACATATAGAGTAGTTGCCTTGGTGATTGCTCGTTTTAGATTGGTCCACTGCTGCTCCACATCTCTCTCGTTCTCCCATCCTTTTAGTTCTTCCTCCAGGTACTTACCCATTTCCTCAAAGTCCGTGTTTTTGAACTGTAAAACTCGGGTCTTTGTGGTTCTTTTCCCTATTCTTTTAGTGATATTAAACCATACCGTTTGATGATCACTGGTGCTGAGGTGGGTGCCCACCTGGACATCGGAGACATTATCTCCATTAGTGAGCACTAAGTCGAGTATAGTTCCTTCTCTCGTGGGTTCCAACACCATTTGTTTGAACAAAGATACTTGCATGGCATCCACTATTGCTCTACTATTTTTAGTTTCTGCAGATGGGATTTTCCAGTCTACATCTGGCATATTAAAGTCACCCACGATCACCACTTCTCCCTTCTTACCTATCTTATGGATGTCTTCAACCAGATCTCTGTCCAGCTCTTCCTTTTGGTTTGGAGGCCTGTAAACCACTCCAATATAAATGGATGCTCCGTCATCTTTTTTTAGGTCGACCCATATTGCTTCTTCCTTGCCCCAACTTCCTTGCAGCTCAGATGCTTGGATGTTGTTTCTGATATAAAGAGCCACACCTCCCCCTTTTCTATCCTCTCTGTCTTTCCTTAACAAGTTATAGCCTGGTATTGTTGTATCCCAATCATGAGATTCTGTGAACCATGTCTCTGTGATAGCAACAATGTCCAATTCTGCCTCAGCCATTAGGGCCTGCAGATCTGGGATTTTATTTCCCATACTATGAGCATTTGTGGTCATAGCCTTCCAGGTACTCTCTTTAAGGTTGTTGCTTTTCCTGGACTCCTTATGAGATTTTATTTGAGATTTGTTATTCACTTCACTCTTTCCTTTTGCAGTTGTGCCACTGTTGACAGAGTTATCCATCTCAATTAGATTTTTCTTTTGGTTATGGATCTTGAAATTCTGCATGCATTGTGTTTGTTTTCTCTTTTCTGGTAACACTTCAATGTTTTTTCTCAAGAACTTCTTCAGTTTCTAATATAGAGAAGGCTTTTTGTTCTTTTTGCATTTGGTACATTGTGTGTCTCCTCATCACAGGTCTAATTCTACCAGAGCCCACTGTATTCCTGGATTTTAAATAATTTCTTAATGACCTGTTTGAGTGGGAGGGTGTACCTGTTGGCTGTCCATCTGTCAAGAATGGGTGACTGTGGGTCCTACCTGAGCCTAATGAATCCCTTTTTCTTGACTTCTGGTTTCTCTGTGATGTTGGGGAATTATTTTCTGAGTAATGCAATGTGGGTGTAATTCTTGTAATTGAAGCTAATTGAGCTTTAACCTCATTCAGCTCCTTTTTCAAGGAAGATAGTTGTGCACAAATTGGGCAAGCTCTAAGTTTCCAGATGCTTTCCCTCAGAATAAAGGCTCCACAGCAGTTACATTGGATAATCCTCATTTTGGTAAGTTTTGACATTTGATGAATAGCAATTATGGAAATACTAATTTACCTTGGTGCCATTTATGAATCTAGGCAGGTTATATAAGAAACACAAACCTAGGGGTGGGTGGGTAGAGGGGTAGGGTGGGAGGGTGTTAAACAGGTAAAGCAGACTAACAGCCCTCCCAAATATCTATTTCAGTTGTGCTTTTTTTTTTTTTTAAAAGACAGTGCACAAGTTTTGGCAGATATAATGCCCTACTTCTAAGCACAGATAACAACAGATAACAACCAAAATGGACTTAACTTTAGCAGGAAAGGTTCTGGTTCGTTTGAGATCCCAGCTCCAAAGTGAATTCAGTTCCCAATGCACGTGAGGCTCTGGCAACTTAATCCAATTACTGCCCCGCCTTACAAACCCAGGCTGAAGAGGAAGGGGCTGCTTTTGAACTAATGGCTGATACAGGTAAAGCAGACTAACAGCCCTCCCAAATATCTATTTCAGTTGTGCTTTTTTTTTTTTTTTAAAAGACAGTGCACAAGTTTTGGCAGATATAATGCCCTACTTCTAAGCACAGATAACAACAGATAACAACCAAAATGGACTTAACTTTAGCAGGAAAGGTTCTGGTTCGTTTGAGATCCCAGCTCCAAAGTGAATTCAGTTCCCAATGCACGTGAGGCTCTGGCAACTTAATCCAATTACTGCCCCGCCTTACAAACCCAGGCTGAAGAGGAAGGGGCTGCTTTTGAACTAATGGCTGATACAGGTAAAGCAGACTAACAGCCCTCCCAAATATCTATTTCAGTTGTGCTTTTTTTTTTTTTTTAAAAGACAGTGCACAAGTTTTGGCAGATATAATGCCCTACTTCTAAGCACAGATAACAACAGATAACAACCAAAATGGACTTAACTTTAGCAGGAAAGGTTCTGGTTCGTTTGAGATCCCAGCTCCAAAGTGAATTCAGTTCCCAATGCACGTGAGGCTCTGGCAACTTAATCCAATTACTGCCCCGCCTTACAAACCCAGGCTGAAGAGGAAGGGGCTGCTTTTGAACTAATGGCTGATACAGGTAAAGCAGACTAACAGCCCTCCCAAATATCTATTTCAGTTGTGCTTTTTTTTTTTTTTAAAAGACAGTGCACAAGTTTTGGCAGATATAATGCCCTACTTCTAAGCACAGATAACAACAGATAACAACCAAAATGGACTTAACTTTAGCAGGAAAGGTTCTGGTTCGTTTGAGATCCCAGCTCCAAAGTGAATTCAGTTCCCAATGCACGTGAGGCTCTGGCAACTTAATCCAATTACTGCCCCGCCTTACAAACCCAGGCTGAAGAGGAAGGGGCTGCTTTTGAACTAATGGCTGATACAGGTAAAGCAGACTAACAGCCCTCCCAAATATCTATTTCAGTTGTGCTTTTTTTTTTTTTTTTAAAAGACAGTGCACAAGTTTTGGCAGATATAATGCCCTACTTCTAAGCACAGATAACAACAGATAACAACCAAAATGGACTTAACTTTAGCAGGAAAGGTTCTGGTTCGTTTGAGATCCCAGCTCCAAAGTGAATTCAGTTCCCAATGCACGTGAGGCTCTGGCAACTTAATCCAATTACTGCCCCGCCTTACAAACCCAGGCTGAAGAGGAAGGGGCTGCTTTTGAACTAATGGCTGATACAGGTAAAGCAGACTAACAGCCCTCCCAAATATCTATTTCAGTTGTGCTTTTTTTTTTTTTTTTAAAAGACAGTGCACAAGTTTTGGCAGATATAATGCCCTACTTCTAAGCACAGATAACAACAGATAACAACCAAAATGGACTTAACTTTAGCAGGAAAGGTTCTGGTTCGTTTGAGATCCCAGCTCCAAAGTGAATTCAGTTCCCAATGCACGTGAGGCTCTGGCAACTTAATCCAATTACTGCCCCGCCTTACAAACCCAGGCTGAAGAGGAAGGGGCTGCTTTTGAACTAATGGCTGATACAGGTAAAGCAGACTAACAGCCCTCCCAAATATCTATTTCAGTTGTGCTTTTTTTTTTTTTTTTAAAAGACAGTGCACAAGTTTTGGCAGATATAATGCCCTACTTCTAAGCACAGATAACAACAGATAACAACCAAAATGGACTTAACTTTAGCAGGAAAGGTTCTGGTTCGTTTGAGATCCCAGCTCCAAAGTGAATTCAGTTCCCAATGCACGTGAGGCTCTGGCAACTTAATCCAATTACTGCCCCGCCTTACAAACCCAGGCTGAAGAGGAAGGGGCTGCTTTTGAACTAATGGCTGATACAGGTAAAGCAGACTAACAGCCCTCCCAAATATCTATTTCAGTTGTGCTTTTTTTTTTTTTTTAAAAGACAGTGCACAAGTTTTGGCAGATATAATGCCCTACTTCTAAGCACAGATAACAACAGATAACAACCAAAATGGACTTAACTTTAGCAGGAAAGGTTCTGGTTCGTTTGAGATCCCAGCTCCAAAGTGAATTCAGTTCCCAATGCACGTGAGGCTCTGGCAACTTAATCCAATTACTGCCCCGCCTTACAAACCCAGGCTGAAGAGGAAGGGGCTGCTTTTGAACTAATGGCTGATACAGGTAAAGCAGACTAACAGCCCTCCCAAATATCTATTTCAGTTGTGCTTTTTTTTTTTTTTTTAAAAGACAGTGCACAAGTTTTGGCAGATATAATGCCCTACTTCTAAGCACAGATAACAACAGATAACAACCAAAATGGACTTAACTTTAGCAGGAAAGGTTCTGGTTCGTTTGAGATCCCAGCTCCAAAGTGAATTCAGTTCCCAATGCACGTGAGGCTCTGGCAACTTAATCCAATTACTGCCCCGCCTTACAAACCCAGGCTGAAGAGGAAGGGGCTGCTTTTGAACTAATGGCTGATACAGGTAAAGCAGACTAACAGCCCTCCCAAATATCTATTTCAGTTGTGCTTTTTTTTTTTTTTTTAAAAGACAGTGCACAAGTTTTGGCAGATATAATGCCCTACTTCTAAGCACAGATAACAACAGATAACAACCAAAATGGACTTAACTTTAGCAGGAAAGGTTCTGGTTCGTTTGAGATCCCAGCTCCAAAGTGAATTCAGTTCCCAATGCACGTGAGGCTCTGGCAACTTAATCCAATTACTGCCCCGCCTTACAAACCCAGGCTGAAGAGGAAGGGGCTGCTTTTGAACTAATGGCTGATACAGGTAAAGCAGACTAACAGCCCTCCCAAATATCTATTTCAGTTGTGCTTTTTTTTTTTTTTTAAAAGACAGTGCACAAGTTTTGGCAGATATAATGCCCTACTTCTAAGCACAGATAACAACAGATAACAACCAAAATGGACTTAACTTTAGCAGGAAAGGTTCTGGTTCGTTTGAGATCCCAGCTCCAAAGTGAATTCAGTTCCCAATGCACGTGAGGCTCTGGCAACTTAATCCAATTACTGCCCCGCCTTACAAACCCAGGCTGAAGAGGAAGGGGCTGCTTTTGAACTAATGGCTGATACAGGTAAAGCAGACTAACAGCCCTCCCAAATATCTATGTAGACGACCCCATCATTACCTGGTCTGCCGCCACAATATGTGTCTTTTCAGGATGTCTTCTCCAAGCAAGCAGCAGACCTGTTTCCTCCTCACAGGACCTTTGATGGTGAATAAATCTCAAGCCTAACTCGGAGCTTCCTAAGGGAAGGGTATACCACCTCTCAATAACAGAGACTGAGGCCATGCAGGCCTATATACAGGAAAATCTGCAAAAAGGGTTTATTAGACCTTCTAAGTCACCAGCTGGTGTGGGGTTCTTTTTTGTTGGAAAGAAAGATGGATCTCTTCACCCTTGTATTGATTACAGAGGTCTCAATGAAATCATCATCATCAAGGATTGCTACTGTTGCCGATGATAACCGAGCTGTTCGACAGACTCCAGGGGGTCAAGGTGTTTATGAAGCTGGACTTAAAAGGGGCCTACAACTTGGTCCAAATCCATCATGGGGATGAATGGGAGACAGCTTTTAACACCCATGACGGACACTTTGAATACTTAGTCATGCCTTTTGGATTGTGCAGTGCACCAGCGGTGTTTCAGAATATGATGAATGATATTCTGTGAGATTTACTGTACCAGTGCGTGGTGCTATATTTAGATGACATCCTGATTTTCTCTCAGGACCTCCAGACTCACCAGGCTGATGTGAAAAAGGTACTACAAAGACTACGTGACAATCGTCTTTATGTGAAGCTCGAGAAGTGTGCTTTTCACCAGGAGTCAGTGCCATTTCTGGGGTACATCGTTTCCAAGAATGGCTTTCAGATGGATCCTCAAAAGCTGAAAAGCATTCAAGAATGGCCTCAGCCCACTGACTTAAAAGCCTTACATAGTTTCCTCAGCTTCACTAACTATTACCGTACCTTCATCAAGCACTATTCTACCCTAATAGCACCACTCACAGCTATGACCAGAAAAGGAGCTGATCCATCTCGATGGACTGCTGAGGCTGTTGCAGCTTTCCAAACTCTCAGAGGCCTTCCAAACTAAGCCTTGTCTTCGCCATCCCAATCCTCAGCATCCTTTCATCGTTGAGGTAGACGCCTCTGACGTCAGCGTGGGAGCAGTCCTAAGCCAATATTCTCCATCCCTGCTCTTTCTTCTCACGACGATTCTCGCCCGCTGAGAAGAATTATGGAATCGGAGATAAAGAACTGCTAGCTATAAAATTGGCCTTTGAAGAATGGTGTCCATGGCTGGAAGGTGCGCAGCACCAAATAACGGTGTATACCGATCATAAAAATTTGGAATATCTAAGACATTGTGATGCTTTCACCAGTCTGTACACCATCAATTGCATCAGTTCCAGGGTCCAATCCCTGAACGAGCTTTCCTGACCACTCAAACTCAAATAGAAGTTCAAGGTTATTTATCTTTACAAATCCTCAGGCAGGTTTGAACCCTCCCAGCCTGGATGGAAGGCAGAAGCTCTCCCCACTGAGCCAGCAACTCAATTTCCAAAGGCTGGCTTCAGAAGTTCATCTCAAAGTCCAAAGTCTGGCCCCATGGGCCTAACTGCCACCTCCCTCCGTACCTCTGGGATATCAACTCTTCCCCAAAGGTACAACCACCCACTGGCAGTCTCTCAAACAATATCATTAAGTAGGCACATCCGGATAGTCACACAGCCTGTATCTCCCGGCTCACCTTCCTGGAAGTCACACCAGTCATCCATCTTCCATCTAAGCAGGAGCACCAAAGTTTCAGTCTTGCAGAGCAGCGGGCAGCATGGTCCTTCTCCTTCAGTCCCCAGCAGGAGACTGAAAGTGCTAGGTTAGGGAGTCCCTTTTATACTCTGCAAACTCCTCTTCCTCTGCCAGATGATTGGCTCTGGGGAGGTCCCACCCTTAACCTCCCACACCTGTGTGTTTGTCTCTATGGTTACCAGGGAAGCCACCAGTGTATATCCTTGACACTGTGTCACCTGGGTTTTCTTCCCCCTCCTTCTAGAACTTTGGTTCCAGGGAGTTTTTGTTCCTAGCTTTATTCTACCTCCCCCGACTGGCATAGTGACCCCATCACAGACATGCCCAATGCCTCAATTACTGGCAAGCGAGGTGGTTGTTGTTTTTCAACAGCCTTGACTTTTTACTAAAATACCGTCCTGCAGAGAAGAATGTTAGAGCAGATGCTCTATCGCACTCCTTTTCTACTGTGGACGTACCCGATGAGCCTCGTCACATCATCAATCCGGAGAAGGTGGTATTAGCGGCCACTCACACCGTCCCCGCTGGGAAAACAGTGATGCCACTGAGAATGAGGAAGAAATTACTAAAGTGGGCAAATGACTCCTGTCTGGCTGGCCATCCCGGGCAAGAACATACATTGGCTATGCTCCAACGTTTCTATTGGTGGCCCACCATGAAGACTGATGTCCAAGCCTACATGGCTTCCTGTGCCACCTGTGCTAGACAGAAACCTCCTGCCGGACATCCCTCGGGTCTCCTCCAACCTCTGCCTTTACCAGAGGAACCTTGGATGCACATCGCAACCAACTTTGTGGTGGACGTACCCCCTTCTGCCGAAAACAATACGATCTGGGTGACTGTCGATTGGTTTTCGAAAATGGCACATTTTGTGGCCCTGCCAGGATTACCATCCACTGCTGAACTGGCTAAATTATTCGTGAAGCATATCTTTCGTCTCCACGGCATGCCAAAAC
Organism: Rhinatrema bivittatum; assembly: GCF_901001135.1. NCBI lineage: Eukaryota > Metazoa > Chordata > Amphibia > Gymnophiona > Rhinatrematidae > Rhinatrema > Rhinatrema bivittatum. Next base: position 54,438,870 of record NC_042617.1, read on the forward strand.
ACATTTTGTCTGATAGAGGCGTCCAGTTTACCGCAAACTTCTGGAGAGCTCTGTGTCGGAAGTTCGACATTGCATTGGACCTGACCTCGGCCTATCACCTGCAATTCAATGGCCAAAGAGAGCGAATGAATAGGACGCTCAAACAATTCTTACGCTGCTATGTTAATATTAGACAGAGTGACTGGGCAGAATTACTTCCTTGGGCCGAATTTGCCCTAAATTCACATCCAGCTGCTGCCACAGGATCAGCACCCTTTCAAGTGGTGTATGGCCACCAACCATTACCTCCATTACCTCTGCCACTCTCCGTGACAACTCCAGCAGCTCAAGCTACCGCTATGGAATTACAACAATTGTGGAAACAGACTAAAGATCTACTCCTCAAGGCGGGAGAAAGAGAGCCAAAAAGACTTATGACGCTCATCACAGGAAGGCTCCTCAATTTCAGCCTGGGGATAAGGTATGGTTTAGTACAAAGTTCCTCTGCTTGAAACTGCCATCTGCACACTTTGCTCCGTGGTGCGTCAGACCTTTTGCTGTCCTCCTACGCCTTGGGAATTTGACTTACAGTTCGAAGCTACCGTCATCCATGAAAATTCATAATGCTTTTCACGTGGACCTACTGAAACCTCTCATACTGTCTGAATTTTCCAGCAAAGCTCCGGAACCAACACCGCTTGATGCAGAAGAAGGTATTGCATATACCGTTGATGACATTCTGGATGTACGCAAGAGAGGTAAACGATGGGAGTACCTTCTCCTGGAAGGGATACGGACTGGAGGAGAACTCCTGGGAGACCATGGCTAATATCCTGGATAAAGACATGCTCCGTCGCTTCCATCAATCTCATCCTCGTAAGCCAAAAACCCCTGGGGGGGGGCCCTTGGAAGGGGAGAACTGTTGTGCCCGTCGGTCTGTTGCTTACCTTTTTTCTGCCTAACTCTGTTCATTTGGTAAGATGGCTGCCTCTGCTTCTCCACACCAAACCCCCTGGCGTTCCTGGTCCGGCATGGGCGATTGTGTTTGCCATCTTTCTCCAGGAGTCACCTAGGGCACACGCGCTCACGCAGCCCCGTCCTTTACGTGCGTCATGGCGGGAACCTCGGGGGCATCCCACCGCATGACACTAGCGCTGGTATTTAATCTCCATTCACGCTTCATCGTACAAGTTAGCAAGGAATCCTCCATGCTGATCTCTCCTCGTTAAGACGGAGCGTCTTAACGAGGAGAGATCAGCATGTACTCTGTGTACTCTGTGTACTCTTGCTCCAGGACGACTTAGGTACCCACTTCTCGGGGGCCTTGCCTTGCTCCTCTCTACCCTCCGGGGTCATCTGCTACCAACAAGGACGCCTAAGGTACCCGCTCCTCGTGGGCCTTTCCTTTCTCCTCTCTACCCTCTGGGGTTATCTGCTACCAACAAGGGCGCCTATGGTACCCGCTCCTCGGGGGCCTTGTTAGTTTGAGTCCTCCGCTCCTCGGGGCTCTCTCCTACTACAACCACCAGCATCAGAGTGAGTACTGCCGCTCTAGTTCTGTCTTGCCTTGTCTCATCTCTCTTTCTAGATCCTCAGCCTACCCTGCACCGTGGGCCTGGTGAGACCGTGGAACTGCCTTTTCCACTCTGCAATCTACAGACAGAACATTACCATCTGGTTCCTCCTCTCCTAGCTGGTATCATCACCTGATCCTCTGGTTACCATCTCCGTTGTAGTACAATAAAGCTATATCTCTGTGTCCATCTCTGCCTTGAGCTAGCCTATCGCTCCGCCCTGTGGGAGGTGTCATCTCTTACAGCGACCAAGGGCCCACGCATCAATGTCCAAAGTACAACAATTTTATAGACCCCCGACTCTTCTTCAAGCTGAAGAGTCCTAACCTCATTAACTTTTGATCACTGGGGATTCATTCTGTCCCCTTTATCATTTTGGTTGCCCTTCTCTGTATCATTTTGGTTCCTTTTTCTAATTCTGCTATCTTTTTGAGATGTGGTAACCCTAAGTGCACAGAATATTCAAGATGAATGCGAAACAATGCGACAAGGCGATAGCAAAAGCCAGAAGAATGCTGGGATGCATAGAGAGAGGAATATCGAGTAAGAAAAGGGAAGTGATTATCCCCTTGTACAGGTCCTTGGTGAGGCCACACCTGGAGTACTGTGTTCAGTTCTGGAGACCGTATCTACAAAGAGACAAGGACAAGATGGAAGCGGTACAGAGAAGGGCGACCAGGAAGGTGGAGGGTCTTCATAGGATGACATACGAGGAGAGATTGAAGAATCTAAATATGTACTCCCTGGAGGAAAGGAGGAGCAGGGGTGATATGATTCAGACTTTTAGATACTTGAAAAACTTTAATGATCCAAAGACAACGACAAACCTTTTCCGTCAGAAAAAAATCAGCAGAACCAGAGGTCACGAGCTGAGGCTCCAGGGAGGAAGACTAAGAACCAATGTCAGGAAGTATTTCTTCGCGGAAAGGGTGGTGGATGCCTGGAATGCCCTTCCGGAGCAAGTGGTGAAGTCTAAAACTGTGAACGACTTCAAAGGGGCGTGGGATAAACACTGTGGATCCATCAAGTCTAGTGGGCGTAAATAAAGAGGAGGCAGCAAAACACTGCACAGAGCGGCAGTAGCCACAGAGGCATTCAAACACTGCACGGAGCGGCAGTAGCCACAGAGGCATTCACAGAGCGGGATGCCAGTGGCCAGTAGTTGGTGTTCCACCTTCACGGAGCAGAAGGATGGAGGGCTGCTATTTCCAAAAAATAAATAAATAAATAAAACAAAACAAAAAAATAAAAACAGGGGTGGGTAAGAGTATGGGGCAAGGGGGTGGCCTGCTTGTTACAGCGGTTGCTACCCCTAATTGAGCTGGATGTCACTTGGATGCAGATACAGAGCTGCCTTCTAAATTGGGTGGAGGGGAATTAGGGCTGGAGGGTACTGGAAGCCAATAGTAACAGGTGGGAGAGAGAAAAAGGGAAAAAAAATGGAGAAAAAAATGGAGAAAAAGGGAAAAAAATGGATAAAGTGAGTAGCTTGCTGGGCAGACTTGATGGGCCGTTTGGTCTTCTTCTGCTGTCATTTCTATGTTTCTATAAAGTTGCACCATGGAGCGATATAGAGGCATTATAATATTCTATGTTTTATTCTCCATTCCTTTCCTAATAATCCTTAGCATTCTATTTTCATTTTGGCTGCTGCTGCACACTGAGCAGAAGATTTCAACATATTATCAGTGATGATGCCTAGGTTCGTTTCCTGAATGGTGACTCCTAATGTGGAACCTTGCATGGTGAGGTCCTAATTTGGTTTACTCTTTCTTAAGTGCATCTATTTGCACTTTTCCATATTAAGTCTCCCAGTTTTGCAAGGTCCTCTTGAAATTTCTCACATCCTCTTGTGATTTAACAACTTTGAAGTATTTGGCAAATGTGATCTGCTTCAGAAAGGGCAGACTCTGACTTCTGCATTCTACTTTTACACTCTGCGATAATGAGTTATATATAAGGTGTTATGAACGGTGAATGGAGCAGCTAAGACCCGAACTGGGAAATCACAGATCATAGAAGTCAGTGGGGAGTGAGTGATACATGTAAGACTGTTCAGTTTTACCAAAAACACTTAAAAGTATTTGTTTATTTGTAAAGCTTCAATTAAAGACAGTTTATATATAGTACAGTCTCCCAGTACAGTGTCTGTGTGCAACATATCACAGATCCGACTCACAGGGTCACCAAAAGTTTTCATTTTCAAAATAGTAACGTCTGTCTTCTATCAGTCAGTTCTTCAAAAGAGCAGCTTTATTTATCTAATAAAATTTCTAGCCTGCTGATCTACAAAGCCCAGCAGATGATAACTAAGCGCCGCTGGTAATGGCTTCTTTGTTAGGAAGTCACATTACCACTGTTTGTGGGCTGTGGGCTTTGGGCTACCCAACAGCTATTCCATTCAGACTTAATGTTGGCTTGTGTTTCTTTCTCTGGGGCCTGCAACAGTTGGCATCACTGCTGCCACCTTGTGTCCGTGAGCTTGTTGGAGCTGTAACTCTGCAGGCTCACATGCCCTGCAGACCAGCCGTGCATGTTTGACTGTCAGCTAGCTTCTGCTGTAAGTGCATTATATATAATGATGATGATGTATGTATTTTAACCAGTAAGCTGAGGAGATCTGAAGAGCTCATGTTTGCAGAATGAATTTTATTAACTCAATTACACTACAAAAACAGAACCACCACCATCATCTCTTGGGCTGTAACTGCAAGAGTCGTGGAAGATAATGACAACTTAACTTGGCTCTGCTGATTCCTTCTGTTCCTTTGGACTTCCAACTCAAGGGCCAATTCAGTAAAAATCGCGGGAGAGCGGGCGAGCACCCGCTCTTCCGGCGCGCGCACAGGCCACTCTCCTGTGCGCGCGATTCAGTAACTTAATTTATTTAAATTAGGATCTGCGGTAAAAAGAGGCGCTAGGGACACTAGCGCCTCTTTTTTGACAGGAGCGGCGGCTGTCAGCGAGTTTGACAGCTGACGCTCAATTTTGCCGGTGTCTGTTCTCAAACCCGCTGACAGCCACAGGTTCGGAAACCGGACGCCGGCAAAATTGAGCGTCCGGTTTTCAAGCCGCGGGCCCATTTAAAAATAATTTTTATTTTTTATTTTTAAGTCAGAATAGTAAAAACTGCTTTTCTGTGCACTACCCCGGCGCCGGCAGAAATTAACGCCTACCTTTGGATAGGCGCTAATTTCTTAAAGTAAAATGTGCGGCTTGGCTGCACATTTTACTTACTGTATCACGCGGGAATGACTAATAGGGCCATCAACATGCATTTGCATGTTGCGAGTGCTATTAGTCTCAGGGGGGGGTTGGACGCGCGTTTTCGATGCGCTTTTACCCCTTACTGAATAAAGGGTAAAGCTAGCGTGTCGAAAATGCGCGTCCAAATGCCGGTTAACAGTGCGCACTGTACTGTATCAGCCTGTTTGTCAGTAAGAGCCTCTATTAGGGCTAAGATATCATGAGGCATACAATGGACTCCTCCCCCTTCCCATGCCTCAGCGTCTAATCTGTCCTATTTCATTCCAGATGCAATACCATATTTGCCAGTTTATCTCTAGTTGTCCCCTTCCTTCTTTGCACCTAGGTCCTCTCTCTCTTTTTTTTTTTTTTTTTTTTTTTTTGTAATCCCTCATCTGTCTTAGCCCAGCCACTATAGCAATAATCCTGAGTCAGGGGCCACAGATTGCATCTCTCTCGAAAACCATATATTCGTGCAACTTTAGTCTGTCCAGTAGATGTGTAATGACCACTTCGTGAAGGACTGTGAATGCTACCTATATAACATCCCCAGACTTGGCCAGACCAAAGAGCAGAAACTGGGCTCAGGAATCAAAGCCAGATCTTCCACGTAACAGTGTACACTGCCGTTGAACTGTAGGGCAATCATATTTTTAGATTACTATTCAAGGTTGCTAGCGTGTAGAGAGATTTATTTTTTTTTTAATTGTTGCTTTTGTTGGCTTTCCCTTTAGTTTACATTCAGCGATATAACAATATATTACTTTTTATTACTAATGCTGCTTCTTGTGCATATCGTTGACTTCAAAAGTAGTAAAGAAATTTCATAAGATGCTCCGATTTCAGTGCATTTCTGATTTGTGAGATAATTGTAGGTCATCGGTTACATCACTAATAAACTGAGTTTCACCTTAGCTGGATTTTCTATTAATGTTATATAAATCGGTTTGATTGTATTGTTGGCTGCTGCTGTCTTTGCAACCCACGTCATGATAGTTTGCAGTAATGTTGGGTCTCCTGTAACTGCTTGTATGTATAATGTTGTCACTTACTGTTGTAGGTCCGTTGTGCCTTAGAATCATAATCTTGTTTATAGGATTTCAGGTTATAGTAGGTAATTTACAGATGCTCTCCTTTATACTATGCAAATTTACAAGATCCATGAACAGAAAAAATAACAGTAAGGAAAGGTAGTATAAAACTGCACATATTTTTCCTTGCAACTCTAATAATTTCTCATGATAATCTTTAATAATTTGTGGCACACGTACACAGTTGTAGTTAAAGCCACCAGAGAGAAAAATGTTTATTTATTTAAAATATTTATTACTTACTCTAATTTTCTGTACTTAATAAAAAAAAACAAACAAAAAACCATTACATGACCATAACACGGACAAAGGCAGATTAGATGGGCCTAATGATCCTTATGTGTTGTCATATTCTGTGACAGTGGTAGTAAGAACAAGGTTGGGAGGTAGCAGTATTGCAGACAAATCCACACTTGACTCCCTCAAGCACAGAGGCCAGGGGGAAGTTGGTATGGACAAAACAAAGAGTAGAGAAAGGAATCATGAGCTAATGATACTACAGGCCATGGGTAATCAGGTTGATACCAGCAGGCTACAATTCCCCAGAAACTAACCAAGTTGGTAGTAACTGGGTATTGTCCAGGCAAGGCCATGTTTGAGCAACAGCCTCCACTAATTTTGATAGCTGTTTAGATGGTTACAAGCTTGGTGGAAAGGCATGGAAGGGTGGTAGATGAATTGAATGTTTAATTATGGCATAATTATGGCATATTGTATGCTCATCTGCCCAGAATGGTAGAGAACCGCTGAAGAAGACTTGAATAAGGAATAAGGTGGTCAGGCTTCTAGATTTGGTAGGTGGGATATATCCTTGCAGTGTGAATAGGAATAACTGGGGCACCTTTTTCTACAACCAACTACTATATTAAAAACAAATGATTCTTATCTACCCAAATCTACTGTGCTAGATATGAATTTTGAAAGTCCTAAATGGCTCTCAGGTTACTTAAATAGGAGATTTGGTCATGCATCCAGATGCACTTCTAGGTTTCTATATAATCAGGGTTATCCGGCTAACTTAGCCAGAATATTGTACTCTGCCCCGGAATGCCCTTGGACCAAACGTGATGTAGCTGGATAATTCTTTAGCTGGATAATATGTTTTCCAGCTATATCAGGGGCGATCTGACCAGCAGGATTTTTAAATTGTGCCATATATGCTGAGTATAGGCATCTTTGTTAGTAGTCACATTTCATGATTTAAAAGTGCCTGACTGCTGCCTTTTACTTCTCTTGATTGATTTCTATCATTTCAGCTGATGCAAGTGTAGTGTAAAAGACCTTTGGCTCTGGTATGTTAACCAGTTAGCATAAAAGTCACAAACTTCAGCGTTATCTAGCTAAGGCAGCTGAAAAGGAGTCCTAAATTTATCTGGCTAACCTTAAGATAGCTGGGTGTATTATTGTGCATCCATACCACTGAATATCCTGGATACGTTTATCTGATTAACTTTCTTGGCTGGCCAGTGGCTAATATAGACCTCAATATTTTTTAATCTATAAAGCCTGTCTGACATTCTGAGCATAATGTTTTATACCAGAATGTGTGTAACCTGTCCTGGCAGAGCCTATGACTGAAGTGCCTTGAGGATAATTTAGGATGTTGTGTATCATATTGAACCTGTAGCTGAAAGATATTGTAGAAAATCATATTAGTCATATTGTCTTCTTGTAGGATCAGAGTAGATTTTCAGCGCATGTGTATGAATTATTTGTGGTATTATTTGAATTCTTGTCTCCATGAAGGAGCAGTTTGATAAAAACAAACCAAACCCCCCCCCCCCCCCCCCCCCCCCAAAACCAAGTAGGACGGTACATTGGTGACACTTGGGCTTTCCTTCCGTCATTGTTATGATAATAGTGTCAAAGTGTCCTTAGCAGCTAAGATGTCTCTTCCCAGTTTTTTCCATCTATTGAAGTTCATTTGAAGCATCATTTTCACCAGTTTGCATGTTATATAGCAGGATTTTGCATCTTGGCATGCAGAGAGTTAAGGAGGGGCCCCAACCATTTTTGGTCAGAATCATTGGCTTCATCTGTACCAAGTGCGTCTTCTCATGCTAGGCTTAGCAGTGACACATGAGCTGTCTTCTCTTACTATCTAGTTATATTGCTGTAGAAAACTTGAATATGGATTCATAGCAAGATAGGTACAGCATTTCTTATTCCATTCCTAATAAGAGAGAGATTCCATCTTCCATTCTTCACAAGCCAATGATGATCTATTCAGTGAAAGGCTGTATCCTCAGACTGTTGATTGTTTTGTGTATTTATGTAACCTCTTTGTTGTAGTTGGATTTCTGTTGGGTTGATTTATTTGCAAAAGAGAGAGTTGCCTGGCACAGGCATGACATTTATGACCTTGTTAGTCTTTTACGATTTCAGAATATGTGGAAAGAGTTCTCCTTTTATTACTGCTGCAGGTACAGACTAATTCCAGAGGGAGTTAATGTGGAGGCTTTGTGAATGCCTCCCTTTTTAGAGTTAGTAGCGTATGTAATTACACATTCAGAGATCTATGGTTGGAAGCAATTTATATCAATTGGGAGTTGCTTGGTATCGCCTATTATTTTTACCCTACTAAAAATAGCCATGACATACTTGTACCTAGAGAGTATAAGGCTATGACTGAGACATTAAAAGTCATTCTGCAAAGTCTTATCCCATAAAATAGGGTGGGACATAAAAATTAAAATGTTTTTCAAGAATTGAGGACTACAACTATTTTATAATAATGTAAGCCTAACAAAATGTGTGTATTTAAAATATGTTATGCCTCTTTGTAGTGCCAACAGGTACAAGACTGATTCAAACTATATACATGACTATTGTCAGTGACAAAGCCTGAGATAGTCCATCTGCTTGGTTTGGTTTAATGTAAACGTTTTCCTTTTGAATAAGCTCTCATGAAGTCCATATTCAGAAGCATTTACCCGGATAACTTTTGTGTTATCCAGCTATATGAATATTTGGGCTTTTATCCGGCTAAATTCTAGCTAGATAACTTATCTGACTAAAATTTGACTGGATAAGTTAGGGACGTAACTGGGAGGGACTGAGCTGGGTAACTTATCCAGCTAACATTTAGTGATGGATGCTAACTTCTTACTATACTGTTGCTAACCATAATCTTACAAATCTTATGTCATATGCGTTTAGTGATGCCAACCTTGTACTCTAGTGTTCCGGCATATCCCTTGTTTGATGTTATCCTTGTTCGATGTATCCCTTGTTCGATGTAATAATATGTTTAAACTTGGTTCGATGTAAACCGATGTGATATGTCTATTCATGAATGTCGGTATAGAAAAGTGCTAAATAAATAAATAAACTCTGGTTGCCATGTAGACCTGTTCTGAAGTTATCCAGATAAAAATATTTAGCTAACTTTAGGCTAGCCAGATAGATATATATATATATATATTCACCGGCTATGCTTGTGAATATATAGAATATGTTAGCCAGATACGTTAATCCGGCTAACTTGCCAAGCTGCACAGCGGCTGACTGTGGATTTCTAGTATTGATGGTGACAGAAAATGTTTCTATCCATTCCACATGGTATTCTGACCAAGAGGAAATGCTGGTCATCAGTTCATGTTCAAATGCATTGCAAATCATTTGGAGCTCTTAGGTTTTTTCCAGCAAAACCTATTGTTTTCAAGCTGTAAACCTGTTTTTTATAGCTCATTCTTGGTTAGGGAATTCTTTTTAATTTGCTCCATTAGAGAAGGGGGCAGATGTGGACCAGTTAAATGTAGCTTGTTCTCGTCTTCTCTCTGTCTAAAGGGTAGCCTCAGAAAAAGCTTTTGAGTAAACTATATCCTTCCGCCTTACCACAACAGTCTTTACAGTACTTGAGGAGAAGGAAGCAGAAACACAAGACAACTTTCTCAAGCCCTTTCTTCTGTTTGCCTCAGTATTTCAGTCGTAATGCAAGCTGGAAACTTGAGTTCCGGCTCTGGCAGAGTGCTAAAGCTTGTTTCTTTCAGTCTCAGAGAACATAACAGAGAAACATTATGGCAGAAAAAGAACATTACAGCCTATGTAGTCCGCCTGTCCAGGATATCTGCTAGGATGATAGGCCCAGCTGCTACCTCAAACCACATTAGACTATTTTAAGAAAGGAAATAGTTAAAACTCCCCTATAAACATGCTAAAATTATTCCCTGGAAAAGCCAGATCTCTACGTGAGAGCTGTATAGGTATATACCTGGAAAGTATGCAGTTATGAGAGAGAAAATGCTGGAAGGGAAATAGAGAGAAGGCACGGGTGGGTCGGAGGGAGAGAGAAAGTAGTGGGGTCTGGTTTGGAGGGGGAGTGGAGGCTTGGTGAGAGAGTGAAAGTCATGCAGTCTGGCTTAGGGGGAAGGTGGTGGAGAGAGGGGGAGAGAATGATGTAAACCTGAATGTTGCGTCCGTCGGTTGCAGACGGCTGTGACCGCTCTGCCTTACCTCTTTTCTACTCTTTTCCTCCTCCTTGGGCAAGATGGCTGCCTCTGGTGCCGAGTGCCGAAACCCTGGGCGTCCCAGTCCGCCATGCTCCTTCCCATGACCTCCTAGGGCACGTGCGCGCACGTTGTCTACGCCTATGTACACGTCATGGCGGGAACTTCAGGGGCGTCCCCACCGCATGACGTCAATACCTCCGGGTATTTAAGCCTCTGCTACGCTACCTACTTTGAGTTAGCAAGGACTTCGGTTTAGCTACTCTGACCGCTCTAAGTTGCTCGCTTAGACGTCTCGCTACCCTCCGGGGAATCTCGTTCCTGACGAAGCTCTAGGCACCCGCTCCTCGGGGGGGGCCTATCGCTTCCACCTACCTTTCGGGGTTTCTACTAACTTGACAACTGCTCCTCGGGGGTCTCTCTCTTTATTTCAGGATCTTCTGTACTATCAGGTACTTGCTCCTCGAGGGTCTACCGGTCCAGTGTATCCCGCACCACGGACCTTTGGTCCCACCATCTTCATTGCCAGGAAGACGCTTGCACTACACTCCAGTGAGTACCTCTACAATCCGGTTCTCCAACTCCACCCACCAGGCTCAGCTTATCCCACTTCGCGGGTTCCTATCTACCTTGAACATCTGGGTGAGACTTCTACATCTGAGACTGTCAGAACGTATTGGCACCCCAGTGCCTTTCCTTCGTGCCTCATACCATCTATCTACAACAGTACAATAAAGCTTTCCATTTACAAGTTTCTGCTCTCTGCGTTTAGCCTATCGCTGTGGTTCCCCACGGGGCCCCTCCCCGTGGAAGGAGTCATCTCTACTGCGACTAAGGGTCCACACAATGCCACAAACACCACACTGAATTTACTGTGTGTCTAAGAAAATTGAAACACTGTTCTACTTAATGTATTGTATTACAAATAATAGCAATGAATCTTGCATAATTTAGATTTTTTTTTTTCTGTGCTTAATTCCCTGGGGTGTACATAGGGAGCAGTGACAATTTATTTTCACAAAACCCAGTTGGCTCAATTCTTGTTTTGAACTTGCCTGGTTTTTATCTCTAGTACATCCGCAATGTCACTGCCAAAGTTTCCTTGACCTGGGTGAGTGCTTACACAACAAATGACTGAGAAAAGTGCTTGTCTGAAATGTCAAATATTTGAATAACTAAGTTTAACTAAATACTTCCCATTCTAATTAACCATATGGTTATCTGTGAAGTGAGATGTGACAAGTGTTTATAGAAAACAGAATTGTTGGCTCATACCAGAGAGCAAGAATTGGTAGGGCATGTTATGATTCTTCCTCGTGAGATATTGTGGACCTGAGTCACTAAAGGATTTTCTCCCATCTGTCTCTATGGGGGAAACATTAATTTGGCGCAGTGTAAAAGTTGCAATAAATTCTTTAGCACTGTGACGTTTGAGAGAGACGTTTGGACTCCACAGAGGCTCAAAAGGGGGAAGCCAGTATAGGAAAACCCAGTAAAACTTATAAATGCAAATTCTGTAAAGCAGCGAGAAACGGTTATGCTCCTTGTTGCTGATATCAGGAGACCTGTAAACAGCAAGATGTCATAAAGTGGCATGGCTCATCCACGGGAAATTTCATAAACATTATAATATCACTGTACCAGAAAAGCAGTGCGATCAATAACCCTGATAGAGTTGTGCAGAATGAGGCTGATGCGATCGCCTGGGACATTCCCATTCCAACAGATAAAAAATGTAGTAAAAGGGAAACAGCACAAGACCAGCATTGCTGAGAGACGTGTTAATACCAAGTGACTATTCTGTGGATCGTAGAGAGAGAGAGAATTTTCAAGTACCAAATGATGCAATTAGAGACTAAGAAAATGTGGCAGAAAGATACAGAAATAGTCCCAGTTGTATTGGGTGGTACTGATTTGGTTAAAAAGAACTTCCCGGTGCATCTAGACATGTCTGTGCACGTAACACCACCTTATGAACTCTAGGCACAATGCAAGTATTAAGAAAGGCATTAGTAGTGAACTTGAGAGATTGAGATCATAATAGACATTCCCTGGCTTATGAGTGAGGTTCATTCCTGTCAAAGTATGCATAGAATACTCAGCCCATTTGGAAACATTACCCCAGGAATAAATTATTGGTTTCTAGAATTTTGTCCTTTTTCATTTATATTTACTGTGTAACCAATGTAAGCTGCCTTGATTGTTTTCAGGAAGCCAGCCTATAAATGTTGTTAAAGAGATCCTCAAGAGCACTAGAGCGAAAGCTGCACTAAAAAATTATAGTTCAACCACAGTAAGTGCAGAAAATGTTGCATAGTCCATTTAGGTGTTCAAAATAGTCTTTTTATTTATATACAAATGCCAACACCACTGTTGTCATTAATGTTTTTCAAGGGGTCCCCCTTTTACACGGACCCGTGTTTCGCCGAGGCTGCGTTGGAAGGGACAGATAATTTTTATCAGCAAGTCTAGAAGTGAAATATTAGAATGGACTATGTTAATAAACGGGCTACCTACCGATATACATTGTAACTTCAAATTTAAATTTTTACATACCGTAATATTTCCTGATAGTGTTTGACAGGGAGCGTGTACACAAGTAGTGCAGTGGGGTTTTAAACAGTGTAAAAAAGGCGCCAAAACAACGGACCAGTCGGCATTTACAGGGGAACATCCAATCAGAATCCAGGCAAAACATAACCAATCAAAATCAGGTAAAATAAGTCCATTCTAATTCCTTATTCAGGCCGTGAGGTATGACAGTATTAAGGATGTATATCCATTTTTGTTCTTTACAAATCAGATGTTCTGAAAAATTGCCCCCTCGATTTGGGTGGGTAACTACTTCTAAAACAAAGAAGTACAAATCAGACACAGTATGTGTTGACTGGATCCAATGATCAACTAGTGGTGCATTTTCACGTGAATGCTTAATGTTAGATCTATGTTCAATGATCCTCGTTTTTATCATTCCTGTAGTTTTCCCCACATACAATTTTTGACATGGGCATTGGATAATAAAAATGACCCCCGAAAAGTTCCTTAAAGTGTATATTTTACCAGATATTGGATGTTTAAAAGATGACATGACACTTGTACACGAGCATACAGAACACTGTCCACAAGGTTTGTGTTCTCCAATAACTTGATGGCATGTACATGTTGTACTCAAATCAGAGTGTGTCAACATGTCCCGCAAGTTAGTGCCTCTTTGGTATGTGAAATGTAATGGACCCTGAAATATTTCCTGAAGAGATAACAATTGCCAATGTTTACGAATGATATGAGTTACAGACTTGCTCAAAGTAGAGAAAGGTAATATACAATTCATTGTAATATCTGTAAACCGGCCTTGTGGCCAAAACAATAAGTCCCTATTGACATATAAGGCTTGTTTAAAGGCCTTTTTTAAAACCTTGCTCGGGTACCACCTCGCCTGAAACAGAGACATCATCTCCTTAGCTTTAGAAATGAAATCAAGCTTTGAGGAACAAAGCCGTCGCAATCGCATCAAGAGGGTATATTCCTCTTGATGACAACTATCAAAACTAAGCAAAGTGTTGCGGTCAGTATCTTTTCTGAAAATGGTAGTTGAAAAATTAGCATTATCAATTGAAATGAGGATATCCAAAAAAGCTATTTGAGAAGGATGAATATTAAAACTAAACTGTAGATTAGTGTTACAATGATTTAGCCAGTCAAAAAACATATAAAATTGCACATCTGTTCCAAGCCAGATTAAAAAGATGTCATCAATGAATCTAATATAAATACATGAAAATAGAGGATCCAAAAATGCTAGACACTTATGAAATATCAATAATTATGAAAGGTCTAGCCCAAATGCAAATGCGGATTGTATGGAATCATCCGGGGAAACCTCATATGGTGCCTACAATAGGCTGTTTTGGTGCCTATGTGGCTACTGCGACTCCAACCCCACCACTGTGGATGTCAGACTGGTTTATAATCATTGGTTGCCCCAGAGGAATGATGCTTTACTTATTATTTATAAAGCTATCTTTTGAGTCCGGTATGAGTCCAGTACTGTGGATAAAAGTGCTGGTATACAAAAGTCTTGTTATACCAGACTGTTGTATTATGCTCACTGTTTTTGCGCCAAGATTATAATCGGAAATCTTCATGCAGCAAGTGTAACAGTCCCGACACTGCAATGTTTCGAATGTGAGTTCTTCGTCAGGGAATCACTTATAGGCATGGAATCTGCATGTGAATCTCAGCTGGAAATACATGTGCGATCTCAGTCTGCGCATTCGGCTGTCACTTACTGCATGAAGATTTCCGATTTATAATCTTTGCGCCAAAACAGTGAGCATAATACGAAAGTCTGGTATAACAAGACTTTTGTATACCAGCACTTTTATCCACAGTAGTGGACTCATACCGGACTCAGTCTGACATCCAAAGTGGTGGGGTTGGAGTCGCAGTAGCCACATAGGCACCAAAACAGCCTATTGTAGGCACCATATGAGGTTTCCCCGGATGATTCCATACAATCCGCATTTGCATTTGGGCTAGACCTTTCATATTTATCAATGAATCTAAGCCATAAGTGCAAAAAATTGGACCATTCAGAAGGGTATATATGTGTCTCCTCAAACTTTGCCACATATAGGCACCCCAAGCTAGGGGCCATAGTGGCACCCATGGCGGTGCCTTTTACCTGTTGATAGAAGTTGTATCAAATCGAAGGTAATTTTGTGTCAGGGCCAATTTTATTAGTTCCATTAAAAATGAGGTAGGTAATTGCTCAGGGCCCAGACGTGTATTCAGTATATCCTCAATTTGTAAAGCTTCCCCCTGAGGTAAATTAGAATATAGGGAAACTATGTCCAATGTGACCAGATAACAAGGGGCTGGTGGCATGCTCAAATCATTCAATGCAGTGATTAAATGTGAAGAATCACTTAAGTAAGACTTGCTTAAAGGGACGAAAGGTTTCAAAAAAATGTCTACGAATTGAGATAAAGGTTCCAGAATTGAGCCAATTCCTGAAACTATCGGTCGGCCGGGGGGGAGGGGGGGGGAATTTATTAAAGTCTTGTGAATTTTGGGGAGAATATAAAAAAACAGGGGTCACTGGAAATTCTACTGATCAAAAATTAGCCTCACGTGTCGTTATGTATTTACGTATCACAGCATCTTGAACAAGTGAAGGTATTCTAGATTTGAAGTCATCTGTGGGATCAGAATTTAAGGGAAGGTAAAAAGTTACTTCATTTAATTGACGTAATACCTCAGCCACGTAGTCACATTTATTCATCTCAAAATATGGCATTAAGATTTGTGATGCTAAGATGCAACAACATCATATCTTCTGAACGGAGATATCTACTTGGGTAAACAAGTTAGAGAAAAATAGCACCGATAGCCATGTTTTACAAACCTTGTTCGGCCCTGGTACAAATCAGGAAGAAATGTTGTAAGTGATAACTTTTTCATCAGCACAGATCTAGCAGAAAAAAATTCTAAGTGCAAATCTGAGCTTCCTGGCCTCCATCAGGAGAAATAAGGCAGACATTCTAAATGGAGTGCAGCCTGATCCCAAAAGAGAAAAATTAGTATGCATCTTTGATTTTAAAGGGGATCACACCATAGTTTCATATGTGCTCAGGAAGTCTAAATAGTATTGTTTGTTGCAATCTGCGATGTATTATGACATGCCAGTAGTTGGAGAGGAAAGAAAACCACTTACAATGGACTATAACAATACCACAGGTGGGGTGGACAACCTGGACCATTTACTACGTCTGACTTCTTGCAAAAACAAAACAAAGAGTTGGCCAAGGACAGTGCTTTTCAATTTGCTTGATGGTGCAATTGCCAGCTTTGTTGTTTGGATGAGAGTTCATCGTGCTTGGAACAGTAGATTGTCTCAGGAAAACTCAGCTGGGAGAGCAATTGATTAATGGACTGATCAGACAAAGACTGCAAAATATCAATAATCTGGGAAGGCCAGAACTGCATTGATTACACTGGACTACAAAATCCCACTGCTGCCGCATTTGCAGAGGTAAAGGGGACACGTTGTGCTGTTTGTTCCAGAGCACCAGACTGCAAATCACAAAGACTACATGAGGATTGCAGGTGCTTTGTGTGCGGAGAGCACATTACCATAAACCTGTGTTCCAATTGTTGTTGATGTGTGTATTTTATTTCTTAATACTTCCTGAGTCACTTAAAAATGTTTATTCCTTAGATTGTAAACCCTCTGGAGATAGGGAAATACGCACAGGACCTGAATGTAATCCGCGTTGACATGCCAAAAGGCAGAATATAAGTTAATAAATAGAGAGGTTTATTTTCCCTAATTTAAAGAAATACGGTGTTTTTTGGGAATTCTTTTTCACTGAATGAAAAGTTTAATTTCAAAAACTGTTTTTCCAGAGTTTCTTTGTACTATGGGTCAGGATCTAAAAGGATCTGAGAATTGCACCGGTATTGATTTATGGGATTCAGATGTTCCCCAAGCGGTATTAATGGTTTTCTTTTATGACAGGCAGGAAGGGTGAAGAACATTAGACCAGCCAAGCTGGATTGGACTGGTGATTCCTCTAGCTCTGGATCCTGTCTCCGGTGGTCCAAACCAGAGCTTTTCTAAGCGCTCCCTGTAGATGTGTGCAGCATCTTAGCCACCCCGCTCAGTCTCTAATATCTGTTTATTACAGATTGGCCCAAACACTAATCCTACATGGAGTTTATTATGAAATACTTTAATTCTGCTGGTGCTACAATTCGTTATACAGCCAGTGACGTGATATGCATTTCTATGTCCTTTGAGGCTGGTGACTGAACTTAAAAATGATTTAATCCTATCTATTTGTACTGGAAATGTAAGGTGTTTTTTTTTTTTATTATAGACTTTATTTCTTATTAATGTATCTGTTCTTTAAGTAGCAAAATGAGGAGCACTTTTAAAAGATTTAACAATTGTGTCTTTTCTGCAGGTATAAATTTTCATCACTGTTCACCGATTATGAAAACTGTTACTCAAGGTTTCTTCTTCTAGAGAGCAAATTGCTTGCAGATCTGTTTATTTTCTTGGACTGTGTGCTAATTCCAGTAGGCAGGCAGCAGGCAGATATATTCTTAAGGCCCTGAGATGGAAGGAAAACTCATTTGCCCTGAGCTTGGAATCTTATGGTTGGGTTTTCTTTTTCTTGCAGTAGTTGAATGGGGAGATGATGTACACGCAATTTCAAAAGACGAAGCCGTGATGCTGGTGAACCATCAAGCAACCGGAGATGTCTGCACGTTAATGATGTGCCTTCAGGACAAAGGCACGGTAAGCTATCACTAGGGAAACAGATTCTTCTGGTTTTCTGACTGTACACTGCTATTTACAAAAGTACATGAGAATAGTTTCTTTATTTTTTTGCATTTTTACTATATTACCTGTGAAAATTGCACGTTGAACTAAAAAAGACAGAATAAAAAATTAACCACAAAGAAAAGAAGGGGGAGGGAGAACAGTGACCTACTTTTCAGCATGTGCAAATAACCAGTTTTATATGCACTATAAAATCAGCCTATTTGTAGTGAATTAAGAGTTCACAGGGCTCAGGCCAGAAGTAGGGTTATAGCAAATTTGTAGGTAAATAAATGTCTAGTAAATGAATTTAGTAAATCAACAAACTACCAATCTACACAGACTGGAACCTGATGAATCAGTCTTTTTGTGTCTTTATATTACTCTGAGAAGCACATCTTCAATACACAGAATAGTACTATTTGAGGACAAGTGCCCGCTTGCCTTACAGATGTAAGCCACAGTGAGACACGCTGATTGACGCTGTGCTTAAGATGCTGTGAAATGTCCCTCTGTGGGAAGTATTTGTAATGTTCCTGCCAATAGAATCTTAAAGAAAAGACTTGCGTAAACACTCCAGAAAAAATGCAATTCTGTAAGAACAATTTCATCATTTATATGTTGTGTAGACCAGAGGTTTCATGACTCATTTCAGACTACCATTTGTACTCAGAAGCACTAATATTTACAACATGTCACTATACTGCATGGTGTAAAGGGCCAGAAACCACAAAACCTTTTCTACTAAATGGTTTTGTGCTCCAGGTGACGGCTTCTGCTCTGTGTGCTTCAGTACCAACTAATTGGAGAACTGGGAATACCAGGCTTCAGTTTTGTAATCATTGCAGGTTGTAACGGCTGTGGGGAGAATGTGCCCTTCCCTTCAATTAGCTGCCCTAGTCTTCAGCTTAGGACCTTTACCTCCAACTGCATTCTGTTGTCCTCCAGTAGAGCCGCCACTTAGGAAATGTTGATTTTTGGATAATGTTTATTTGCTGTGAAACTTAAAATCTTTTCTTTAAATTTTGTAAAGTGATTAAAACTGTAGCTAACTTGCAGAGTCCATTATTTTAAGTTCATGCAGCAATTAGTAATATCAGTTTAGTTTTACTTTGTATGTTTCTGAAATTCATTGTGTAGCTTCTTCTGTAGTTCTCTTGAACCTCTGGGTGAAGTTATGTTCAGAACAGTGTTTTACACTTATACGCATTAGAACCAATTGGTTCACGATGGCAAAATGTCATAAAATATTTTATTTAAACAGCATAAGCCAACGAGAGAGTATGATGGTTTGTTAAACATGGATGTCCTTTGAGAGCAGTTTAATAAAACAGCAACTTAAAGTTGTACCTTTTTTTGTACTGTAAAATACTTCATACACAGTGCTTGTATACGTTGGGGGGGGGGGGGGGGCTATGAATTAAAACTTTCATCTCTGAACTGCTCTTACAATTCTTCTCCTCACTATCGCAGTTTTATGGAGAGATCACAAATTGTCTCCAATGCACTTCTTATTTCTGCTTTTGAAATATGTACATTGCATGGAAGGCAGCTCTTTTTTTTTTTTTTTTAAAGTGCCCTTCTAATTGTTAATACAAAGTGAACATTGCTACTTGCCTTACAGATTTTGGGAGCATTGCACATTGTGTGAGGCTTTCTTTGAAACCAACCGTGCCACATTGCACCTTTTTGATTAAATTTAAGGGAGATACAATGGCGATATTTTACCCTTCTACAGAAAAATTCCGATAGTTCTTCTTATTAATATATTTTAGAATTTATAGGAAGATACTTTAAAGGATTTTGAAATCCTTTGGAATATAGTTGTAACTGGACTTCTAAAATGCTTTTCTGCAGTATTGAATTAAGTTCTTGTTTACTAAATTGTGAGCATGAGAGAGGAGCCAAGGACATTGCAGATAAATGGGACAGACAGAAGCATAGCAATATCTGCCTTTAGCAGAAAAATGTTGTCCAATTAAAAATAAATAAAATTGTAGGACAGAGAGAACTTCTTCTCGGGTTGAAAAATGACATTTTAACTCTTGCAGAGTTGTGCCAATGCATTTGTGTTGTCTCCCCCCCATCCTCCTTGTAGAAATGCTTGCGGTCACAGAAAGTCAAACTAATACAAATTCGGGGAAAGAAATGAACTGACAGACTGTTGGGAACACTCAGTCCAGGGGGCAAAAGCTTCCCTGCCTGCAGACAGGCCGCCAACATTGCCCCTTCCATCCGTGGTCGTGCAAGCAACCAAAAACATTCTCTGATAAAGAGGAAGACCAAGAGTCAAGAACTGTGATGTAAAATTTATAAATTCTTCCAAAATTTCCAATTTTTTCCATTTTTTGATCATAAGGAGAAAAAAAAGAAAAAAAATCATTCCAAATTTGTCCTTTTTTTTTTTTTTTTTTTTTTAGAGACCTGCACTATCACTGCAGCCTCCTTACAGCACACTGCCTGTCCCCTCACCCCATACAAAATAACTGGCCACAAATTAGAAAGAGAAACAGGGAGACGGAAGCTGAATGGGAAACTCATAAAGCCAGACTCTGCCTGCAGTATAACAGCAGAGAAATAATATAGAAATATTCAGATGCACATTTCCCAAAAAATGACACGGAGAAAATCCAATTCCCCCACTTCCCAACTCCAAGAAACAGGTCTCACCCTCCAACCCTCCCAGGGCCCTCTCCCCTTCCAGATCTCCCAATCCCCAGCAGTCATGTTTCCCAGCCTCTATTCCTTCCCAGACCTCCCACCCAGACGCCTCTGTAATGCAACAATGAAAACATCAGAATTGAACAAAACCAAGAAATCTAAATCCATCATAATAATAAACCATACTAATAAAAAAATATTTCAAAACAGATGATGGATAGACCATTTAATAAATAATAGAGATAAAAACAATTTTAAACATTTCCCCAAAATTAATTAAATATTTCAAAACCACAGACATATCACATAGCCAATAATTAAGATCAATAAGGATAAAAAGTGTTCCCCTCTCCATACCTGGGAAATTTTGATTTCTAGCCACCCTGAGATGGTCTTGGATTAATGGGGGAGGTGCAGCACACAAATGTTCTCCTCTCTCACATCGCACGCGCACACACACGTTTCTTCACACATATGTATCCTTATACCCTCTCCTTCTCGCTCCCCTCTTCCACTTTCACTCCTCCTTCCCCCTTTTCCTTCCCTTTCATTCACCTCTCACTCATCTCCCCTTCCGGCACTCAGCCCACTTTCTCTTACTCACTGCCCTTCCCTTCCAGTCATTCACCCCTTCCCTCTGTCATTTTTCCTATCCCTGCCCTCTCAGTCACTCACCACCCTCAGCCTCTTCCCTCACCACCGTCATCCTCTTTCCTTTCATTTCCTTCCTTCACTCATACCCCCTTCCCTTCCCTCTCAGTCACAGCCTGCCATATGACTCACCGTCCTCCAGTATTCCTCATCTTCTACTTCCTGTTGACCAGCTGTGGGCAGTCCATTGACAGGTCATCATTATCCCACTGCTAGGCATCTAGTACCTAGCTTCCCATCTCTCCTACTCACAGGCTGCCACACAACACATACTCTCTCTCATATGCACATGTGCTCACACACATGCATGCTCCCTCTCTCTCTCTCACACACACACCCACTCTATCCCTCCCTCTCTCTCTCTCTCTCTCATGTACACATGCTGACTCAAACATACATGCAGGCTGTCTCACACACACACTTACACACATGCTCCCTCTCTGTTCTACACTTGCTTCCCTCTCTGTCATACTCCCAGTCCCTTTTACCTGGGCCTCTCACTGCTTTTTCATGGCTTCTACTCAAGCCGCTGGTGGGTTAGGGTATGCTGGCAGCCATGAAGCTTCTTGTTTATTTCGGCCTCCAGTGGGTTGGAGTGGGCTGGTGGCCCAACGGCCCTTTTCTTTGGCTTCTGTGAAATGGGGGTCCGTGGGTGGGTGCCTCAGTGAGTCTCTCCTCCTTAGCACAATAACTGCTGGAGGCCCCCTAGTGCTAAAGACACCTCTGCTCTGCCTTCTTAGGCACGCGGCTGACGGCATACACTTCCCATCTTCCTCCCACGGGACCAGATGTTTTTCATCCAGGTCTGCATCTGCAGCAGGGCCTGGAGTTTTCAGTTGTGTGCTGAAAAACAAAATACAAAAGAGGGCCCTCCCCCTGCTTCCCCCTTTCACTGTGCCACTGATCTCTGGATGTATCTTGAGGAGGCAATGCAGTTTTAAAGATTAATTTTAAGAAATATGGTTGCCACCCATATTTCATTTCCCTTCTTGTCTTATAATATGCAGCAAGTTTAGAATGTGAGAGGATTTTATAGCAGTAAGTGAAAAGAGGGCCAAAGTCATTTGGATTATTGTAGTGCACTGTTCTGTCTACATGCATTGCAATGATCCAGAATCCAGCTGTGAGACTTCATCACTGCTTGCCAGCATGGTGAACATATCACTCTTGAAAGTACCTGCACTGGCTCCCATTGCTGTACTGGGTACAATTTAAAGTAATAGTGCTACTTCTTAAAGCATTACAAACGAATACTTAAAAGAATTGTTAGTCTATTGTTCTTCTCTACAGTTACATTCAGCCAAGAAGTTACTACTTGTTGTTCTCTCTTTTAAAGTTTTCAGACTCCAAAATCTAGCAGGCTTCACGAAGGTAGCATTTTCCATACAATGAAAGGGATAAATGCATTTGGGGTGCAGAAACCCAAGGGAAATATTTATGATTTGGGGATGGGTGGAAATGCTGTTATCCACCAAATAGCTTGTATTTGAACTCTCTATTTGGTGGTGAACAGTATGCTCCCGCTATCAAATATGAGCTATTTGGTGGATAAAAGTATTTTTGCAAGGACAAGCAGGATGTCAGTCCTCACACATGGGTGACATCATCGGATGGAGCCTGGCACGGAACTTTGATCTTAAAGATTCTAGAACTTGCAAAGATGCCCTACTGAGCATGTGCAGCTGTAGTCATCAACTTGCCCCCTAGGCAGAGTCCCCCAGTCTCTTTTCCACGGAGTCATGTGGTCGCAGGAGCTGTGTATGTGTCACAGTATTCAGCTTTGATCTTTCCTTACAGATTTTTATAATTGATTTTTTTTCTAGAGCTGAAGCTATTTTTCTTTTCTTTACCTTCCTTTTCTTTTCTTTTTTTCTTTTCTTCTTCTTTCCACTGTCGGCCAGCTTCATGGCAGGTTTTAGTTGCTGTGCAGCCTGATAGTCTATCCCTTATTAAATAAATACTGCACCTGCAGTTTACTATCTGTGTCCTCTCCTTGTTCTGTTTGTTTTGTACCTTTGACAGGTGCTGGCAGGACTGACAGAATGCAGTCTGTGGGTGATTCCTGTAAGCCGCTGAGCCTGGGGAGTCACCTGAGTTCTGCCCTGGAAGGAGTTCCATCTTGTTTCACCAATTGATTGGTATCAATGGAGGTTCGGACAGTGAAGAGATCGATGACCACACCGTTCCTGGGGGGGGGGGAGAGAGGGTTCATCCTCCCCACATTCAAAGGAATTAATCTCCATGGACAGGAGCCCTGGATGACATAGCCTCCCTCCTGCTTGCCTGTGATGGCAGTGCAGTCTCCTTGTGAGAGAGGGTGAGCAGGAGCCTGGGCAAGCAGCTTGCTGCTGCTCCTTTGGTGCCATGTCCAGTATCGGTTGCCCGTGCACATCTGTGACCAGTGCACCAGATGATCTGACATGTCAATGTCAGGACCTGCAAGTAAGTTTAGGGGTGCAGAGACCTGTCTGTTCAGGACACTTCCAGTTCCCCTCCTACTTCACGATCCTAAATTCAGGAATAGACAACGTGTTCTCCTCTGAATTAGGCTTTTATTTAGAAGATTTGGCAGGATTTAGCATTTAGAAGATAAAAATTCCTGTCTCTAATATCCTGGCCACTAAGCACCACTTTACCCTAAAGAAAGTTCTGTATCATGGGTGGTTACACACATGCTATAAACCTTAGCCTCTCTATTATATTAATACTTATGGCTAACTTACTTACCCCGGTCCCAACTTCAGGTGATTTCCCTCTGTTTACTTCTAAAGCAGGCTCTGGATGGAGGTCTGGAGAATGGGGGCAGGGGAGGAAGTCCAGGAAGGAGGCTTGCTTTCAGGTCTGGTACTGGCAGAGCTGCCGGGCTGCTCTCGGCTCCTCACTGCCTTAGACTCCGTGCCACCGTCCGACATCTGGCAGGGCATCTCCTCTCTCCAGTTTCCTGGCCACCCCTAGTCTTCTCCCTCCTCAATAGCAGGAGATGCTGGGTTGCTTGGGGTCCACTCTTTTCTTTTTTTATTTGCTCTCCCCCTTTCCTGCTGATAAATATGCATAAGCTTGTGCATAATCATGTAGTCGGTGGAGGGTCTTTGCCACATTGCAGGTCTTTTCTCCCCTCCCCTTTTCTTCGGGGAAGAGGGTCCTGTCACCTATGCCAGCATCAGCGTTTTCTCTGTTTCAGAATGTTCCTCCTTCATCTAAGGGTGGGGTCCCTCTGGACTTCTCTTGGCCGGTCTGCAACTTCTGCTTATGAGCTTAAGTTGCCGCATTGTCGCTCTGCCTTGGTTTTACTTACACAGGAGCTTACAAATAGGCAGATCTTGATAAATATCCTTCAGTTCTGGTTTAAAGATCTCATCTGGGCAAAGTTTCTTTTCTTTACCTGTGACAGTGTTTTTGACTATTATGATTCATATTTGGTGCTTGCAGTGGTTAAACATGGGATATCTCCTTACAGACCGCTTTGGGGACCAGGATTGCCATTGAGCGTCATGTCACTCTTGACGCCGTCGAGGTGCCGGGGCGCCCTTGATGCCATAAGGTCTTCTGTGCCATAGGTGTCTGTGGGCACAATGCAGTCTTGATGACAGGAGCCATTGTGCGCCTTAGGCTCGATGTGGTGGAGGAGCGACACTAACCTCTAGTGTCAGGGACCAGGACTGCCATTGAGCGCCATGGTCCCCCCTCGACACCATTGGAGCCACCGTCAATGCCATCGATCCCATCGAGGTGCTTGCGTGGCTGCCCTCGATGTCATCGAGGTGCGCAGCCTTGATGCCAGGGCCACCCTCGATGCTATCGAGATGCGGAGCTGCTATGGAAGCCATCAAGCATATTTGTCAGCTATGCCATTCGTTGGCGCTCTCGGTGTTGTTGAGCACCATCAACAAGGCACTAGGATTGCCATTGAGCGCCCTAGTTGCCCTTGAGACCATCTACCGCCAGGGCTCCTGGTAGTCCTCGAGTGCCACTGAAGCCCTCAGGTGTCAGGGGTTTCGGCCTTGGACCAACTTGATGCTGTTGAGTGCCGGGGTTGCCATCTACTCAAAGCACCCTGGAGCGTCGAGGCATCTATGTGCAGTGATCCAGGGCCTTTGAGGCTTCTTTACAGTGTCCAGACGGGGCAAGGAGGGGCATCGTTCTGTCCCGTCACTGGCCTATAGTTATCAGGCACCATGGATACCTATGATCTTGGGGATCCTGAGCCGCTGAGATCGGGGGAGCATCAGAGGCTCCACCTGGTTTCGTGCACCATTGATGCCAATGAGCGCTTGGGTTGCTGTCGAGGCTATTGTCTGCCAAAGCCGCTGGCGATGGACACCATCGAGCTTGCAGCATCGACACCCTCGGACACATAGGTGAACTAAGGGGAACTGTCGATGGTGCCGGCAGTCATTGGTTCTTTTGGGCACAGATGAGCTGTGTTGGAGCCATATTGGGGTTGCAGAGCTTCTGCCTGCAGGCACCCCTGGCATCCTCTGTATGCCCGGTGTTACACGTGCCATCCACGGCAGACCCACAGCACGACCCCCTCACTTTTTTACAGTGACTCCAGCTCCTGGTTCCTCTTCGTTGGCGGCAGTGGGCCGTCAGCTTCGTCCTCTGGCCTCCCCCGGTGCCTCCAGCCCAGCTGCAGTTCCTAGCATTCCCGGTCCAACTACCATGTCCATTGCTTCTCGTCTGGCCTCTCCGCTTTCAAATTGAAAATCCAAAATTGCTCACGCCTGTTTAGAAACGATTATCACCTCCTCTAGATGAAACATTCGAATGCGGCTTCTCGAAAACAAAAGCTGTATAAAAACTCTGAAATTGACGGCTCCATTGGTAACCCATTGTATAGAAAAGAGTAATTAATTCTTATCCCTGCAGCCCAGCAGTCTGCTTCCTTGTGTTCTTCGCTCCTTCCGACTTTCAGTTGGAATATCAAGGGGAGGGGATGAAAAGCTAGGGCATTCATGGTATATCTTAGTGTATACCTGCAGGGAAAGATATACCACTTTTTCCCTATATTTTTGCCAAGTTCTGGCCAGTACTGCCTTTAACTTTTCTCACTTCACTAGGTTGTCCAAAATGCCTTCCTGCTCACTTGAACTACTGTAGAAAGGATGGATAGCCCTGCCCTTTACAGGGTGCATTGTGGGTGAGCTTCAGGCCTAACTTATCTTCCTGCTCGGGGGTTTGGTCTAGCGATCCCATTCAGGGATTGCCTTTCATCCGCTGAAACTTGTGAAGCTGTCCTGCATGATCAGCTGTGTCTGATACT
This sequence comes from Rhinatrema bivittatum, assembly GCF_901001135.1. Lineage (NCBI taxonomy): Eukaryota > Metazoa > Chordata > Amphibia > Gymnophiona > Rhinatrematidae > Rhinatrema > Rhinatrema bivittatum. Next base: position 54,465,113 of record NC_042617.1, read on the forward strand.
TTGGCACATAGGGTCTATCACAGACCCTGCCGTTGTTGCTGATTATTCTTCCAAGTGTTGCTTGGATTTTTCTTCCTATTGTGCCTATCAGCCAAACATGGGGCACACTTCTGCAGATGCATTCTGTCCTTCAGATGCCAGTGGACCACAGTTTCTTTCTGAGGAGCTCACGGGCCCCAGTTGATTTTTTGGTTGTCTTATAACACCGAAGGAAACTATGTGGTCTTCGTCCAAGAGTCCTTCTCTTGTTTACATCTCTAGACTTTTTCCTATATCCAGAAGGTTCTAGACCTACTATCATTGTCAGGATTTAATGATCCAAAGCCCTGCTTATACGGTTTTCCATGATGCGGATTATGTTTCTTGTTGGCATTTGCATCACTCCTCTGTCTTAGGCGCCTCTGCTGTGCATTGGGGTTTTGAGTCTCAGTCTTTTCTATGGTTTTCACTTTGTAGAACCCAACTCTTTTTCCGCCTAGACCCCTTTGTGAGTTGGCTGCCTCACAGGCAAAAGGGAGAGAAGTGGTGCTTTCAGCACTATGCGGTTCCCACTTTGTCCTGCTCGGACAGCCTATAGCTTGGGAATTACCTATGTGTGAGGACTACTATCCAGGTGTTCTCCAAGGACAGCAGGATATTAGTCCTCACGAAACCCACCTGCCTCTCTTGGGAGTTGGTTTCTCCTTGTATGAGCTATATCATGGACTGAGGGACTCTTTCTAGGGGGCAGGGTGATAACTACAGCTGCACATGCTCAGTAGGGTATGTTTGAAAGTTCTCGAATCTTTGAGGTCAAAGTTCTGGACCGGGCTCCATCAAATGATGTCACCCATGTATGAAGACTAACATCCTGCTGTCCTCAGAGAATACCTGTTACAGGTAAGCAACTCTGCTTTTCCCCTATCCCCATGTCATGAATATCTCTCTTAGATTTCTGCATCCCAAATGTATGCCTTTGAACTTTGATGATCACCCCAAATAAAGATCATATTTGATAATCTCAAGGTAGTGAAACAGTGCGACAAGGCAGTAGCCAGAGAGAGAAGAATGCTAGGTGGCTGAGGAGAGGTAAAAAAAAAAAAGGAGGTAATAATGCTTCTGTATTGGGCATTGATGAGACATCTGGAGTATTGTGTACAGGCTGTATCTTCAAAAGGATATAAAGAAGATGGAAGCTGTTTGGTGAAGGGCTACTACAGTGGTGTAGACTTATGGCTCTACATATGTACATCCTAGACACATTCAAATATCTAAAAAATAGAAAAAATGTGCAAAAAGTAAACATTTTTCAGAGGAAAGAAAGTTCTAGGACAAGAAGTCATAATAATGAGACTCAGGAGTAGACTCCAGAGCAGTGGTTCTCAACCTTTTTCCCATCGTGACACACCTGACAGGCCACGCTCACATGTGTGACACACTGCTCATTACAATTCACGGCGGAAATAAAAAGTAAAGGTCCAGTAATTATTTTTATTGTTTAAAATGACACAAGGAAAAGATACATATTCTGTCTGAACAGAAATTGCATAAATAGTAAACATCCCACACCAAAACAGCACCAATTTCCAGCATTAAACAATAACCACCTTACGTAAGAAAAGGCAACACTGAAATATTACACCAGGCCTTAAGACACCAATACATCTCCTATTAGGAAAACGGACCAAGTCAGGCTGCTATAGAGCCCTACACAGAAACTACATGCCAGCAGAAAACCTCACCTAAATCACATGTGCTGACCCTCACCTAACAAAGAATAAAGAGACCAAAACACATAACTAGAAGCATGCAGAAAAACTGAATTGGAAACTGCAACAAGCCAGAGTCTCTGTATGCAGTGTAATAAAGGAAAAAAGAAACATCACCCATCCTTATAAAACAAATCAAGAAATATAAAATCAGTAGCAGTAAAACCATACTAACAAAAAGAACAGATTATTTCGAAACAGCTGATGAGTGGAATATCCAATAATTAAAACTCATATAAAAATTTTCTAGATACCAATAAAATATTTCAAAATAGCAGACACAAAGACCCAGTAATGAAAATAAGGATATATACATTTTTTTGCTCTGCATACCTGGAAACATTTGATATCCAGGTGTCCTGAGATTGTTTTGAATTAGCAGGAGGAGGGATGGTTTGCTTGGAACTTTCTCCTCTCTCTCAGTCACATACCAGCGCTCTCTCTCACACTGGCTCTCAATTACATACCTATACACACATGCTCTCAGTCACTCACATATACACATGCTTTTTCTCTCACTTATATAGGCTCTTAATTACACATTTACACACACATGCTGTCTATCTTTTCATGCTTACACACACAAGCTTTCAATCACACACATACATGCTGTCTTTTTCTCTCACACACAGACTCTCATTCACATGCTTACAAACATGCTTTCTCTCTTTCTCTCATTTACACACAGGCTCTCAATCACATACTCACATGCTCCCTCACCTAAACCAGCTCTCAATCACACACACACACACATGCTCTCTCTCACACACACACACATACTCTTTCACACAAACAGGTTTTCAATCACAAACTTACACATACAGGTTCCCAATCATAAACTTACATTCATGCTCTCTCTCTCACAAGCAGGCTCTCAATCACAGACATACTCTCTTTCACATATACAGGCTCTCAATCATTCACATACATGCTATTTCACACACACACATACACACACACAGGATCTCAAACACACATGCTTGCTCATTCACTCTCTCTCCCTCCCCCTCCCCCGGAACTAGCGGCAGCAGCAGCCTCTTCCCAACCCTAACCTCCTTCATTTTCAGCCCTCGCGGAGGAGGAGTCCCATCGGCCGAGGGGGTTGATGCGCTTCTTCATTTTCCTCCGAGCCGCGCTGCACATTCTTCAGGCTGCACCTCTTTTCTGTTCTTCGGGTCGATGCTGCCCACACTAGCATGGTTTCTTCTTCCCGCGCACGCACGCGCTGCTCACCACTTCCTCTTCCGGGCCGCGAGGGGAGGGGGGCGGGAAGAAGAGACTATGCCGATGCTGTTGACTCCAGCTGTCCTGCCACGTTCCGCCCGGGCTGACAGCATTTTAAGCCCAGGGCGTAGGAGGACTGGGGAGCAGCTGGGTCAGCGGGGGACCAGGAAGTGTGGCGACACACCTGCGTGCTCTTTGTGACACACTTGTATGTCGCGACACACCGGTTGAGAACTACTGCTCCAGAGTACCAGTATAAAATATATCTTCATATAAAGGGTGGTGGATGAAATGGCCTCCCAGAGAAGGGCCGGCAGGCACCAATAATCCCATTATTGTGGAAGGGAAACGACAGCATGGAGGCAAGGCCATAATGCAATTCAATAATGATAGAGATATCTAAATACCTCCAAGATATCGATGTACAGGTGATGGGCCTCTTTCAACAGAAAAGAGGCTTTAAAATGAGGGGTTCATGGGATGAGAGTGAAAGGGGGTAGACTCAGGAGTAATCTTAAGAAAATATTTCTTTACAGAGATGGTAGTGAATGCATGGAACAGCCTCCTAGTGAACGTGGCGGAGACAGAGAGAGTATTTGAATTCAAGAAAGCTTGGGATAAGCACAGGGGATCTTTGAAGGAGTGGTAGAGAGTGTTGAGATGGGCAGACTAGATAGGTAGTATGGTATTTTTCTACCGTTAAGCCTGAGATAGGCACAGAGGATCCATAGTTGTGAAATTAGGGGAAAATCAGAGATGATCTGTATTGTCTAAGGCCCTGAAGGAAACAAATTGGGCAGATTAGATGGGCCTTATGGTACTTCCCTGTCATCATAGTCTATATTTCTGTTGAATACTCTGAAAGGATTCAAATGAAACTCATTGGAGAGAGGCTCAAAAAAATGCAAGAACATAAGAAAAACCATGCATGTTAGACCAAAGGTCCATTTAAGCCCAGCATCCTGTAAGAACATAAGAACATGCCATACTGGGTCAGACCAAGGGTCCATCAAGCCCAGCATCCTGTCTCCAACAGTGGCCAATTCGGGTCACAAGTACACGACCAACAACTCATCGCCGCCTTAGAGTTTGATTTTTGCATCTCTTTTGTTTTTGGCCAAACATATCTAGTGTCACAGATGTGAGTCCTTTGGCTGTGGCATGGTTGACGCAGCCTAGCAGGGAAACCACATCGACAGAAGGTGGACATGCTCTTACCAGGACTAGGGCTTCACCTATACCAGCCCCGTTCCTCGCAGGTTGAGCCCTTGGGTTCCAGGGGGCCAGCAGGGCTTAGGCGAGGGTCCTGTAAGGAGAAGTCAGGCGAGGCTGTTTGGGTACTTGCCAGGTATTTGTAACCTGGATTGGCCACTGTTAGAATCAGGATGCTGGGCTTGATGGACCCTTGATCTGACCCAGTATGGCAACTTATGTTCTTATGTTGATGCCTCCGATGCATCAATCTTCCAGTCCCGAAAAAGTCTATCCATAAGTTTCAGTCAGGACCGGCATCGTTTGAGGGTCATGGTCACACATTCTTGACACCTTTGGATATCATGCCCCCAAGCAAAGGGCACACCAATCATGGGTGTCTGTAAGATGTGTCCAACCTGGGTTGGGGAGTATATGTAAATGCAGTCTGCCCAGGAGAAGTTACATCAAATAAACTTCCTGGACCTCCGGGCAATCTAGTACGCTCTAAAGCCTTTCAGAGATTAGTTATCCAAAGTTATCCTTGTCAAAAAAAGACAACCAAGTGGTGATGTACTACATCAACAAGTAGGGAGCTATGAGTTCTTATCTCCTGTGTCTGGAGGCTACCCAGCTGTGGGACTGGGACATTTTGCAGGGGATAGTGCTTAGAGCCACATACCTGGTGGGAGTGGAGCATGTTCTCGCAGACAGACTAAACCAGGTCCTTGCAATCTCACATGTCCCTTGACTGGGGAGCAGCAAGTCATATTTTCTGCTGCTGGGGCACACCAGTGGTGTATCTGTTCACATCTTCTTGGAACAGGAAAGTTCCACTCTTTGGTTCCAGGCAGCAGGCATGAGACAAGCTGGCCTTAGATGCCTTCATCATATTTATTTATTTAGAGCTTTTTTTATACCGGTATTCGTGAGTACATCATATTGGTTTACATGGAACATGAGAACATTGTACAAGGAACAGGGTGCGGTAACTTGGAGGGAATAATAAAAATCCTGGATTTGCTGTATGTGTATCCTCCAATCCCTCTAGTAGTGGACTTTGTTGAAGTTCACAGGGGGGCTATAATTCTCATAGTGCCCTTTTGGCTGAGGCAAACCTGGTTTCCACTCCTGTGGGAGATATCCTTCAGGGAACTGATCAGACTGGGAACTTCCCAATATCTCATCAGTCAGGATCAAGGCATTACGTCCCTATCACTCACTGCTTGGATGTTGAAAGATTCACTTTGCAACTGCTTGACTTATCTGACGATATGTCTCAAGTTCTTTTAATTTCAAGAAAGGATTTCACTAGAAGATCCTATGAATTTAAATGGAAGAGATTTGCTGTGTGGTGTGAGCCAAAGACCCTAGATCCTTTCTCCAGCCCCACACAAACCTGCATGGATACCTTCTACATTTGTCCATCTGGTCTCAGGACCACTCCATAAGAATTCACCTTAGTACAATTGGCGCCTACCATTACCATGCAGGAGGTAAACCCATCTCTGTGCAGCCTTTAATTATCCGGTTTATGCGGGGCCGTCTTCATTATAAAGCCTCCTGCGGTGTCTTGGGACCTCAATGTTGTTTTGTTCCAGCTGATGAAAACTCCCTTTGAGCCTGGAAGGTCTTATTTTGGTGGCAGTCACTTCAACACACAGGGTCAGTGAGCTCCAGGCTCTAGTATCTTGTCCACCTTATCTTTTATTATGACAGAGTGGTGTCAGAATTCCATCTTAAACAGTCAATCACTCTTCTAACATTTTTCCCAAGCCCCATGTCCACAAAGGTGAACAAACCCTGCACAGTTTGGACTGCAGGAGAGCTTTGGCCTTCTACCTGGAGCGGACTGAACCTCATAGAAATTCCACCCAACTTTTTATTTCCTTTGACCTAAGCAAAAGATTGCTGTGGCCAAACAGACTATATTTAATTTGATAGCATATTGTATCTACTTCTGATATGCACAAACAAGACTCAATTTGGTGGGACATGCACAGGTTCACTGTCCAAGCCATGGCAGTGTTAATGGCTCACCCCATGAAATCCACCCACTTACCCGTGGAGTTGACTTCTCAAAATTGTCTTCATTGCTAAAATATAAGTCCTAAAGGGATCTCATGTGAACATGTGGTAATAATGCATGCGTGGGCATGCTCAGTGAGGCATAGAAACTTTGACATAAATTTTTCATCCCGGGCTCCATCGGATGATGTTACCTGTGTGGGAGGACATGTATTGATCCCTTATTGGGACTCACTGTTGATGCCTATGCTTTGACATTTGTAATAAAACTGGTTTGGCATATCGAAGTGTATTCTCTGTGGTTGTACTTGCAGAGTGAAAAAAACCCCTCTAATTTCACAAATGAAAAGAATGTCTGCTGCAATACTTTTGCAACAGGTGACGCTTTCTGTTTTGCTCAGTTTGCAAATACATGAAAATTCAGTTGTCTGGCGTGAGAGGTTCTACCATTTAACTGAGCTCTAATATCGGCTTTTCGTGGAGGTGTGAATAGGGGTGGGGAGCGATGCGGGGGCCTGGCTTTTCAGAAAGACATTGTCTTGCTCAGTGGAGAACGATGCAACAAGTGAAAATTTATAATGCCATCATTACTGGCTTCCTGTAAGTTAGGGGGAACCTGAATCCGTTAACTCCACCAGCAGTGCAAGGCATATCTGTATCTTTTTTACTCAACTCCTCTTTTTCCAGACTAAACCTTTTGTTTTGTTTTGCTGGCCTTGACCATCCTATCATTTCATACATCCCTGTAAGATATTGACACCTATGTTCTATCATATTTATACCCCACCCTGTCGAACCAACAGTTCACCTAGAGTGGCTTACAACGGCATTTAAAAATACATTTCAGAAATACAATGCATAAAATAAAATCAATAAATATGCTAAAATCCATTCAGCATAATGTAAATATATAATATTTAAAAACAATATTCTTGACTACCACTGAACACTTATGCCCCTCTCTTACTAGGGAAAGGTCAGGATAACATAGAAATCGTATAACATAATTATATTAAGTTTTCAAACACCCCATCAAAACCACTCCCCTCAAAACTACTAAATACAGAAAAGTTAAGGCAGGAAGGCTTAAATGATGAGCAATATAAGACACAAACCTCACCAATTACTTTTAAACCCCTCATCACCAGTCCCTCCTCCTCCATGAAATAAAGAACCTAATGTTAACTGTAAAACAAAACAAAAAAACAACCCTAGTTCGGATATCATAGAGTGAGGTATGGTAGTTTAAGAAAAACATACAGGAGAGAAAGAAATTAGTGGCTAATTTCAGTACAGCATTGGTGATAAGTTTACAATTACTTTAATAAATAGATTTCCCTAAATACAGAATGAAGATGGTTAGTTAACAGGGATTTCTGATGTGAGATAGCTGAACACCATTAAAAGCAGAAGGTATGTGCATTACATTTCCATTCAGAATAGAAGGAAATTATTAGCAGTGAAAACACTGAACATAAATTAATACCTCCCTTGTGACTTTTGATGGAATTTCCCATGCCAGTATGAGCAGGAATTATGATTATATTCATTGTTTGCTTTGTTTAAAGTGACTTACTTAATTTGTTTACATTTGCATGTGGTTTAAGAAAAACAGACTCCAGTTAATTGTGATGTCAAATGTAAAATAAAAGGACATTTTAAATAAGTGGTACTAGTAAAAAAAAAAAAAAAAATGACACACATTAAGCTACTTTTTGGATGCTAATTACACCAAAATGTGCAATCTCATTTCTATTCTGATTTTTAGTTTTGAAAATTCTTCCTATTTAAGTCACTGCCCTCCGTGTTCCGCTCTCTTTCCTGCCCCCTCCCCAGTGATGAAGATCAGCACAGGAGAGCTCTTGATTAGTTTAACCTATTGGAGCCTCACACAAGCACCACACTAGTGCATAATCAGCACGAATGTGGCATGGACCGTCAGATTTATTTAGAAACACTTGATATTCTGCTTTTTCCAACATGGTCTCAAGGTGGATTACACTGACTTTTAAGAGAGGAGATTTTTGGAGCTGTACCAGCTGCAAATTTTAACAAAAGTGTATGAAAACTCAAAGGTGACTATTAATACGGGTGTAAGAGGCAAATTATGTCAAGAATTGAGCACATTGATGCTTTGAAGACTCAACTAGGGCATGTGTTTGAATTTCTTATGGTTTGACATACACAGTGATCCATGTGCTGAGCAGCTGGCCTACATTTTAATAATTAGCGCAAAAAGCTGGAATAATTTTCATTATGTAAATTCAAGTTGGGATTGCTGTTTGTTTGTACTTGAGATGTTCTCATTCAAGAAGATGGGAAGTGCATGTAAGAGACTGACTTGCTGCTTTTTGCCATGTACTATAAGTAAGTGCTTTCACTTCTCTTTACCAAGAAGTCAAAAATGGCTGTTTTTAGACTAATGGTTCTTCTATTCAAATAGTTTCCTAGTAAAATTCTAAATGATTTGTCAACAGATTCAAGCCAGAGTCATATGTTCTTCCTGTATAGCTTGCGTTAGGAAATGATATTTGTTTGCTAATTGGCATGCTTTCAGTTTGCAGAGTAGTGCTCACTTTTGAATGGTAGCTAGTAGGGATGTGAATCGTTTTTTGACGATTTAAAAAATCGTCCGATATTTTTTAAATCGTCAAAAATCGTTAGAGTGCACGATACAATAGAAATTCCCCCGATTTATCGTGAAAAATCGTGGATTTGGGGGGAGGGCGGGAAAACCGGCACACCAAAACAACCCCTAAACCCACCCCGACCCTTTAAAACGAAACCCTTACCTTCCCGAACCCCCCCAAAACTTTTTACGAGTACCTGGTGGTCCAGTGGAAGCCCCAGGACTGATCTCCCGCTCTCGGGCTATCAGCGCCATTTTGATGTCACTAATAAAAATGGCGCCAATGGCCCGATTAAAAAAAAAACCCCACCAACCCTTTAAAAATTGACCCCTTAGCTTCCCCCACCCTCCCGACTCCCCCAAAAATGTTTTAAAATTACCTGGTGGTCCAGTGGAGGCGCGGGGAGCGATCTCCCACTCTCAGGCCATCGACTGCCACTAATAAAAATGTCGCCGATGGTCCTTTGCCCTTACAGGGTATCCATGCCATTGGCCGGCCCCTGTCACATGGTAGGAGCACTGGATGGCCGGCCATGGCCTGCGCCATTTTTAAAGATGGAGCCGGCCATCCAGTGCTCCTACCATGTGACAGGGGCCGGCCAATGGCACAGATACCCTGTCACATGGTAAGGGCAAAGGGCCATCAGCACCATTTTTATTAGCGCAGTCGATGGCCTGAGAGCGGGAGATCGCTCCCCGCGCCCCCACTGGACCACCAGGTAATTTTAAAACATTTTTTGGGGGGTTGGGAGGGTGGGGGAAGCTAAGGGGTTGGTTTTTAAGGGTCGGGGTGGGTTTTTTGTTTATCGGATCGAGCGCAGCCGATAAACAAAAACCCAATCGGGCCGGACGATAAAAATTTTAAGATTTGAATCGGAACCGGAACCGATCAGATTCCGGTTCCGATTCATATCTCTAGTAGCTAGAGGATTTCCTTGCTTGATAGATGGATATAAAGGACAGCGACATGGACTAATACTCCAACTACATAACTGCCTTCGCAAAGATACTTTCTAGGCTAATACTTTTCATTTCATTTGTCTGTGGGCAAATTAATGGAATCATTTCTAAAGGAAAGGATTGTGGAATATCATGAATCCCTTTGCAAGGTACAAGGCAGTAGGATTTATCATAGTGAGTTCATGTCAAGCAAATCTATTGAATATCTTTGAATGATCCAAAAATTAGATCAGATGTGTGCACTGAATATAATGTATTTGCAGTTTAATAAAAGCATTTGATACTATCCCACACAGGAGGCTCATAAATAAACGGAGTAGTCTTGGCATGCGCCCCAAGGTGATTGACTGAGCTTGACGCTGGTTGAGTGAAAGGCAAAGAACATAAGAATATAAGACTAGCCATACTGGGACAGACCAAGGATCCATCAAGCCCAGTATCCTGTTTCCAACAGTGGTGAATCCAAGTCGCAAGTATCTGGCTAGTACCCAAATTCAAGTACGATAGTAAAGGAGTGGTTATTGGTGGAGTGCCTTGGGGATCAGTGCTGGGGCTGGTTTTGTTCAATATTTTTATAAATGATATTGCAGAGGGTTTAGAAGGAAAATATTTTTGCTTTTTTGTATAGGACACTAAGATAGCGTGGACATGCTTGATGGAATACACAAATTGAGGAATGATCTAAAACAGCTTGAAGTAATTAAATTCTTGGTATGCATTTGGGATGTATTGTAGAACTGACTGTATATGGGACGCTGTCAAATAATAATATGCCTAGTAATTTGAAGAGAAGTTGACAGCTAATGTAAATTTACTGTTTAGGATAGCATTTGTCAGTAAAATTATGACTGACATTATTTATTTGTGATTTGTATTTATTTAATGTAAAAGTTCTTCTAAGCTGCCTTCCTGAACATACAGTTAGAGAATTAGTTCAATGCCATGTGCTAGATATGTTTTACTTGGATTTCAGAAAAGCTGTTGATAACTATCCCACGTAAGAGGCTCATGAATAAAATGTGCAGCTGGGAATGAGTCCGAAGGTGATGGCCTGGATTAGAAATTGGTTGTCTGATGACTGAGAGTAGTGAGATGGAAGGAGAAAAAGCTAATTAGCAAAGTGCCTCAGGGATTAGTTCTGGGGCCGGTTCTTTTCAAGATCTTTGTGAGCAATATTGCACAGGGGTAAGAAGGAAAGATTTGTGTTTTTGCAGATGACACTAAGATCTGCAACAGAGTGGAGGCCCCTGAGGGAATGGAGAGAATGAGAGATGATCCAAGAAAGTTTGGAGTGGTCCTGTGCTTGTCACTTAAGATTCAATTGCAGTGTCTTGTGTTTGGGGTGCAGAAATTCAAAGGTCCTGTATGCGATTCAGGAGAAGGGGGTGGGGGAGACAGATAAGCACTAAATGGAAAAGAGACCTTGGAGTGCTAGCAATCGGGCCGATACAGTAAAAAATGCGGGAGAGCGGGCGAGCGCCCGCTCTTCTGTGCGTGCGATACAGTAAAAAAATGTATTTACATTAGGCCCGGCGGTAAAAAGAGGCGCTAGGGACACTAGCGCGTCCCTAGCGCCTCTTTTTGGACAGGAGCGGCAGCTGTCAGCGAGTTTGACAGCCAACGCTCAATTTTGCCGGCGTCTGTTCTCGAGCCCGCTGACAGCCACGGGTTCGGAAACCGGACACCGGCAAAATTGAGCACCCGGTTTTCAAGCCACAGGCGTATTTCAAATTTATTTATTTATTTATTTATTTGTTTTTTTACTTTTTTTAAACTTTCAGGATCTCCGACTTAATATCGCCATGATATTAAGTCAGAGGGTGCACAGAAAAGCAGTTTCCCCGGTGCCCGGAGAAATTAGCGCCTACCTTTGGGTAGGCGCTAATTTCTGAAAGTAAAATGTGCGGCTTGGCTGCACATTTTACTTACTGAATCGCTCAGGAATACCTAATAAGGCCAACAACATGCATTTGCATGTTGCGGGCGCTATTAGTTTTGGGGGGGTTGGACGTGCGTTTTGGACACGCTATTACCCCTTACTGAATAAGGGGTAAAGCTAGCGCGTCAAAAATGCGCATCTAAATGCCGGCTAACAGTGCACTCCATCGGAGCGCACTGTATTGTAGCGGCCTGAATGTGACTAGGGTCAGAGGGATGCCAGGCTGCACAGAGAGAAGCATAACTAGAAGGAAAAAGGAGGTGATGATGCCCCTGTGCACATCTCTGGTGAAGCGTCACCTGGCGTTCTGTGTTGAGTTCTGGAGACCGTATCTCAAAAAGATTAGGGAGAGGATAGAAGTGGTCTAGAGAGAGGCAACCAAAATGGTGCAGGGCCTGCACCAGAAGACGTATGAGATGAGACTTAAGGACGTAAATACATATACCTTTTTGTTTCGCCCCGTCATGACCATGTCCTGTTTTCACCAATGCCTCCGTGCCCAATGACCATGTCTATTACTGATCCTCATGAGGTATGTATCCTCTGCCTGGGGCATCACATGACGTCTTGATCTGCTGTCATTTCCTACTTTTACTAAATTATGTTAAATTCCTAAGTATAAATTATCTAGTACCAATAATCTTGAACACTTAAAAAAAAAGGTTTGTAAGGCACAGTCATAAAGATGTTGGGGCCATGGTGTATCCATACCTTTCCTGATTGTAAGCCTTCTGGGGATAGGGAAATCCCTCTAGTACCAGAATGTAATCTGCGTTGAAGTGCCTGAAAGGCAGGATAGAAATCAAACAAATAAATAAATTATGGGGCCTTGCAACAGTCCAAAGCCTTTTTCTTTCTTTTTTTTTTTAGACATTGCACATGAAATTTTTTAAGTGATTGCATATAAAATGATTGTATGCCTCCTGAATCCAAAACGTGTCACCTGAGATTGGACGTGTAGCTTGGCGACATTGCTTTTGTCAGATTCTTGAGGCAGAGAGTTGTTTTGAAACATCCACCGGGTCAGGTAGCATGTTTTGGATTTGGGAAGTATGCACTCATTTTTTATGTGAAACCATTTCCAAAACTGCATATGAAATTGTTTGGGAAAAAAAGGTTTTGGATGGTTGTAAGACCCAATTAATTACAATTCGGGGAAGGTGTGGATACTTCATGGTCCTGATATCTTCATGGGTCCCTTACAAAAATTGTTTTTGAATTGCGTTTTTAATTTTTAAGCTTATTGGTGTCACAAGCTCTTTATACTTTTGCTTTTGTTTTAGTACCTTGGGATCTCTCTTTTTTTTTTCCTACAATATTCCTATACATAACCAAATTACAGTATCACTAGCATAGTATTTTCTTGGGTGCCAGGGAATCCTGAAGATTTATCTATAACTGGCAAGTTTGAGTGATGCAATCCATGACCAACTTGAATTCTGTAGCCATTTTTTTTTTCCTGTATTAGTACTTTGCTTGTCTTGGTGAGCTACAGTATTTTGATTGATCAGCGCCTCCTCTGATCCCCAGTTACTTAAGAGAAAAAAATGAACTGGTTGCCTGACTTAGGAAGGGATTTAAAGACCGTGGTGTGAAACCTGCTTTTCAGCATGCATGCGATATAGAGTAACTCCTTTTCTTTTGCAGGTTGTCTGTCAGATGATGTGGCTGATGGATCACATATTTAAATATACAAACTTTGGAATTGTATCACTATTCCATGGAGACTTCTTTATAAGACAGGTAAGCAATACACAGCAGTGCTATGGTTTATAGGCAAATGCATTAAGTCTGTCCTTGGTGCCAAATGTGGTATGGGGAAAAAAAAAGTGTATTTTCTAATGAGTGATTATGTGTTCGATGAAACTTGGCAGATAGATGATGTTGACTGAGATTTGTTTTAGAACTTGAATGCAGGAAACCCCCTTCAAATCCTTTAAATCAAATACACTAAATTGAAACAAAATTATTGTACTGTATGTGTAATGATAGGATGCTACAACCACCTCTTATATTTTCTAAATAAATTAGAATTCTGATCCATATATGATTACGCTAGTTTGAATTGTGTCAGGGAGAAGCTACAAAGCTGTGACTATGAATAGTAAACTGATGAGTTATTAAGCTGTTAAAAAAGTAATGGTTGCTTTCTCATTATGTAAGTCTTCAGCACTACAGGTCTTAAATTTTGATCAACTAGGCAGAATCCTATTTGCAGTCTGAAAAGTAAGCTGAAGGTGTGTGTTGTGGTTAATCTTTTAAGTCCTTGCTCTCCTCATTATGGACTAGCACATTTCAATTCCATTCTCTCTCTCTCTTTCATTAAAAAAGTAATTGCAGAACTTTTGCCATTTTCTCAAGCTTTATAGGGATTGGGTTTTTTCTTTTTAGATGCCTAGAATAGTCTATGTATAAAGTCAAGAAATGCCCCATTACCACTTTTCTTGCATGTCTCTGCCATGTTTTAGGCGAGTGGGTTGGGTGAAATTTCATGGTTGATTATTGGTCTATTAGAGACTGAGAATTTTCAGAATTTGTCGATGTTCTGAGCTATTTCTTCCCTATACGCTCTTAGCCCACTGCTAGTACACCATTTTATACTATTCATATTGTTACTGTAGGAAAGGTAAATGCTTTTCCCTTGCTCCAGACAAGAATCCCATTGCTTGGGATGAATATCAGGCACACACCGTAAGGTCCATTAGATGATTCTTCGATCATAGGGGCCCTTTTGCTGACACAGGTTTGCTGGATGTATTTGATATTAAAGTGGGCTTCTAGTGATGATAGCCACAGAGGCAATATGAAAGTCAAATTTTTACTATGTGAGGCTTGCAAGTCATCTCTGTTTACTGTTTAAAAATGTCTCTCTTTGCTGTTTCTATTACTGCACAATAAATACGCAATAAATAGCATGGCATGAAACTTCTGGTCATCAGCTTCCCACTGGCGATCGGAAATTCACTCCTGGCATTCGACTCCCCAGTGTTGCCATTATAGCACAACCAGCCACAGGAGTTCAGGAAAGGGGAAGAGCTTCTCTCAGGTGCTTCTGCACCTGTCGTCTCCTGCAGTCTGCTGGCAGTCAGTGTGAGTGCTAATAACTGATATGCCACAGGAAAGGCAAGAGCTGCGTAGCTTGAGAGAAGAATATGCTGCTGCTCTCCTGTGGCCGGCTCACACTGTGTCTATAGCAGTGGTTCTCAAATCTATCCTTGGGATCCCACAACCAGTCAGCTTTTTTGGATATACACAATGAATATGCATGTGATAAATTTGCATATGTTGGAGGCTCAGTATATGGAAATTTATCTCATGTATATTTCATTGTGGATGGGGTTGAGTTAGAGAAGTATTACGGTAGAGAACAAATTGGTTAAGTTCTGTGAAGAAGTACGCTGCAGCAAACTGATGCCTGGGGTAGGCCTGTGAAGAAGTGGACAGGCTTCTTTTAATGTGGACTGGAGAGGTGGATGGGCAATTTTTAATGTACAATAGAGGGACTTTTGGAGGATGGGGTGGCTAGATTGAGTCATGGGAGGGGGAAATGGTATGATCTGGAGGATGGATTTGATTTGATGGAGATGGTAGTGTTATGGATCTGCTCCCCCAGAGGGGAGGAGCTAGCAATCTGTTATCGATTAGCTCCTCTCGAGGGGAGGAGTAGCAGTCTGTTATGGATCTGCTTCCCCAGAGGAGAGGAGTTAGCAACCTGATGTAGATCTGTTCCTCCAGAGAGGAGGAGTAGCAATCTGGACTGGATGGTATATGCCCCAGAGTTCTGAAGGAACTAAAAAATGAAATTTCAGACCTATTAGTAAAAATTTGTAACCTATCATTAAAATCATCCATTGTACCTGAAGACTGGAGGATAGCAAATGTAACCCCAATATTTAAAAAGGGCTCCAGGGGCGATCCAGGAAACTATAAACCGGTTAGCCTGACTTCAGTGCCAGGAAAAATAGTGGAAAGTGTTCTAAACATCAAAATCACAGAACATATAGAAAGACATGGTTTAATGGAACAAAGTACCCAAGGCAAGTCTTGCCTCACAAATCTGCTTCACTTTTTTGAAGGAGTTAATAAACATGTGGATAAAGGTGAACCGGTAGATGTAGTATACTTGGATTTTCAGAAGGCGTTTGACAAAGTTCCTCATGAGAGGCTTCTAGGAAAAGTAAAAAGTCATGGGATAGGTGGCGATGTCCTTTCGTGGATTGCAAACTGGCTAAAAGACAGGAAACAGAGAGTAGGATTAAATGGACAATTTTCTCAGTGGAAGGGAGTGGACAGTGGAGTGCCTCAGGGATCTGTATTGGGACCCTTACTTTTTAATATATTTATAAATGATCTGGAAAGAAATACGACGAGTGAGATAATCAAATTTGCAGATGACACAAAATTGTTCAGAGTAGTTAAATCACAAGCAGATTGTGATAAATTGCAGGAAGACCTTGTGAGACTGGAAAATTGGGCATCCAAATGGCAGATGAAATTTAATGTGATTTAGGTGATGCTTTTCTATTGTTTGATGTCTAACCTGAAGGCATCATGTGGCATTCTGTGTTCTTTGGCAATTACATTTTTTCCATCCAAGTGTCACTTTATGGAGAGCATGCTGTGCTTGCTTCGGAGCGAACCATGGTCTAAACCATGGTTTTTATTCCTCACACCTGCCTTCCCTGATTGTTTTGCTGGGAGAATCTTTTGATCTCTTGCTGTTGAGGGTATAGAAGCAACCTCCACTCTGTTCTGTGAATTAGGATTCTTCTCTGCAGACCATTTTTCCTCTCCTGGGACTGACTGGAGCATCGTGGAAGCCCAGTCTTCATAATAGTAAATGATTATTGGATAAAGACTTGCCAGGAATGGTTAGCCAAGGAAAATCGTAGGAAAACAGTATTCAGGTTGTATTTACAGAGCAAATTGGCTACCAACAGCCATTAGAGTAAAATTAGTTCTTAATGCTAATTTTTAGGATGTTAGAGGTTAATGGTCCTGAATATTTAAAAAGAGCATTAAAAATCTGTACTCCGCTTTGAGCTTTGCTGGTAGCTAACCAATGTGACAATGTGGTGGTGAAAGAATGCTGGTTACAGCTAGCTCGCTCAAAGGGCTTTTCATGTGTAGGGCCCCTTTTGTAGAATAGTCTTCCGTCAGCTTAGTCAAGAAAAAGATTTGTTGAAGTTTACTAAGAGGTTCAAAATGTACTTGTTAAATGAAGCATTTTCCCCTGTTTTGGATTTAGGTCTTCATTGGGAAAGATTATAGTCCTATGACAAGTATTGATTAAGGGATTGGGGATATTGAAGTTTCTATCTTTTTCTCTGAGGACAAGCAAGATGGTAATCCTCACACATGGGTGACATCATCAGATGGAACATTGATATGGAAAACCTAAGTCAGAGTTTCTAAAACTTTGATTTCCTAGCGTGTAGCAGATGGACTCAAAACAAGTGGGTATAGTGTGCTCGTGCTAGCAGTTGGAAACGGATCTGACGTCAGCATGGGTACATATACCCCCGCAGGAAGTGCAGCAATTCAGTAATTTCCGTCTCCAAAGCAGTTTGGAGCTACCTCACGCTCGCTGAGCGTGTTTCCAAATTCTAACGACTAAATTCATAGAAGAAACGTACTGAAGACGAGCCCCGCACTCCTGTGGTGATACCAGGCGGTCACTCACCCAGTTGAGTTTCCCGAGCTGACTTCCGTGGTCCCTCGGAGGTAAGAGCCTTGGTCCGGAGGCCGGTTCGCGGCAGGGATCCAGCCCCCGAGTGAGAAGGGCTCGGGTGCGGCTTGGCCCCCGAGTGAGACGAGTTCGGGGCGCGGCCTCGAGGCAGCCTCGGTCCCGGCGTGGACTTGGCCCCTGAGCGAGACGAGTTCGGGCGCGGCCTAGAGGCAGCGGGTGCACTTCCTTAACCGCGGCGGTGAAGGTACTCACCCTCTCCCCCCGCAGCCGGAGACAGCCCGTGTCGCAGCCGGGAAGCGCCGAAGACAAGGTAAGGCGTACATCTTTACTTGGTCTCCGAGGAAGTGTGGACTCACTGGGCCTGCCTACGAGGCAGCCCGCCTAGAGGTCACCATTTTTGCCTACCTATTCATTTTTGCCAATTAAGCGCACGTTGCTAAGCGCACGCGATAGGCGCACGTTCTTAGCGCACGCGTTAGGCGCACGTTGTTAGCGCACGCGATAGGCGCACATTGACTAAGCGCACGCTACTAGGATACGCGCACATTTATAAGACGCCCGTTATAGGCGCACGTTTATAAGACGCACGTTCTAGGCGCACGTTTATAAGGCGCACGTTTATAAGGCGCACTTTTATAAGGCGCACGTTCTAGGCGCACGTTCAGCAGACGCCTGTTCTAGGCGCATGCTGTTAAGCGCACGTGTTAGGCGCACATCGTTGGGTGACACCGAATTTCAGGCGGATGGAGCATAAGAGAGCCCATGCGTCCGCAGAGCCGGCACCTCCAGAATCAAGCATGACAGCTCTAAGCCTCTGCTCAGCATGCAACCTCAGAGCCACACAGAGCGAGGAAGCAGACTCCCTATGTGCCCAATGTGAGGAGGCCATGGGAGTTCCAGGACAGGACCGGTCCCAGCCCAGCGGTTCCTCAGGGAATACACCGGACTTAACAGGCCGTGGCGAGCAGCCAGGGAACCCGAGAGACCTGGTGCCCCTACGGCCAGATCCGGCTTCGCTTTCCTGGGTAGAATTATTCAAGGGGATTCACGCCTTTGTCCAGATGCAGTCTGCTCCTCGTATGGGTCTTTCCGTCCCGGTTGATCCGGCCCCTGGACCCTCGAGACCTAGGCGCGGCCACTCGCCATCTGACAGCCCCGATTATGGGGATTTGGATTGCTCCGAGGAACATGAGGAGCCCCCCGAGAGGGTGAACTTCCCTCGGAGATAGAACCATATCGGACAATGAGACGCTTCTTTCAGAAAGAAGATCTTCCAGGCCTGGTCTCACAATGCTTATCGGAGCTGGCCATTCCGGGCCAGGACGCCCCAGGGGACCCTAAAATGAACCCCCTGCTAGAGGGCCTGCGCCAAACGGCTCACCACTTTCCCCTCCTACAAGCAGCACAGCAGCTAATCGATCTGGAATGGAAGACACCGGAGGCCTCATTCAAAGGGGGTCAGGCCTTGCCAGGCATGTACCCTCTGGATCCGGCGTCCAAGGAGCTGCTGGCGTGCCCCAGGGTAGACGCCATAGTTAACGCAATTGTGAAGCACACTACCATTCCGGTGGAGGGGGGAGCGGCCCTCAAGGATACGCATGACCGCATGGACACCATTCTGAAACAAGCCTTTGAGGTAGCAGCCATGTCATTACGAATTGCGACTTGCTGCACCGTGGTGACGCGTTCCTGTTATCACAAGTGAGAAACAACACCCCGGGAGAAGACATGGAATCAGCTCTCGCATTTCTCACTGACGCAGCCTCCGACCTCGTCCGTACGGCAGCCAAGAGAGTGTCCTCCTCAGTGGCAGCCAGGAGACACGACTCACAAGAATGCCCTTTAAGGGTTCCCTACTGTTCGGCAGCGATCTCGAGAACTACCAGAAGACAGGTCAAGGAGGAGCCAGCGTTCTTTTTCTAGACCATCCAGAGGTAGAAACTCTCAGCGCTTCAACCCCTACAGGACTCGCTATCAAGCACCTCGTTTTCAGGCCAGGAACCAGCCCTTTTGGACTAAGCACAACAAGAAGAGAACCGGCCCGGGTTCTGGCCCCGGCCGTAACCCACAATGACAATCAGCCGACCCATCCGAGGGTAGCCGCCATAGGGGGCAGGCTAACCCTCTTCTACCGCAGGTGGGTCGAGATCACTTCGGACCAGTGGGTCCTCGCCATCATCCGAGAAGGATATTACCTGGATTTTCTTCGGCTTCCGCCGAACAAGTTTGTGGAATCTCCTTGCTCACCGATCAAGAAAGCGGCACTAGAAGTGACCTTACAGAGGCTCCTGGCCCTAAGAGCCATAATCCCAGTACCTGCAGGAGAGATCGATTCTGGGCATTATTCCATCTATTTCATAGTACCCAAGAAGGAGGGCACTTTCAGGCCCGTCCTGGACCTCAAGTCAGTCAATCGACACCTACGGGTCCCCAGCTTTCGCATGGAAACTCTGCGCCTTCAGGCCCCTTCGAGGCCTGTCTTTCCGTGTGTTAACCTTGAAGATAGTATTCTTGCTGGCTGTGTGTTCAGCATGCCGCATCTCAGAGCTACAAGCACTGTCCTGCCGTGATCCATTTCTCAGAATCACCCCAGAGGCTATCCATCTTCGCACGGTTCCTTCCTTCTTACCCAAAGTAGTCTCACACTTTCACCTCAACCAAACCATATCCTTGCCTACCACGGAAGGTTTGAAGAAGTCTGAAGAAGGTCGAATACTACGCCATCTCGACATCGGCAGGCTACTGTCCAGATACCTGGAAATGTCAGAAGCAATATGAAAGATGGACCACCTGTTCGTCCTTCACAGCGGGAAGAAGCAAGGGGAAGCGGCCTCACGAGCAACCATCGCCCGCTGGATCAAAGAAATTATCAAGGCGGTCTACGTAGAGGCAGGAAAACCACCACCTCTACGGGTCAAGGCTCGCTCTACCAGAGCGCAAGTGGCCTCTTGGGCAGAAACTAGGATGCTGTCGCCTGCAGAGATATGTAGAGCGGCGACGTGGTCCTCCCTCCATACCTTCTCCAGATTCTACCGTCTGGATGTCCAGGCCAGGGAGGACACAGCATTTGCGAGGGCAATCCTGAACGGACCTCGGGCAGCCTCCCACCCAGTCCGGGAGTAGCTTTTGTACATCCCACTTGTTTTGAGTCCATCTGCTACACGCTAGGAAATGTAGAGATTACTTACCTGATAATTTCGTTTTCCTTAGTGTATGCAGATGGACTCAGCATCCTGCCCGGCTGCCGGCATACATGGGGATTCACCGACTCACGGTAAGCCATGTTTTCTTATAATAGGGCATCCACCCTGCCGGGTGTCGATGCCTTCCGGTTGAGAACACTGGCGGTCTCCAGCTACTATCAATCGGTCAGGGTAATCCTGTTCATTTAATCGATCGGTCAGTTACACATATATCCATAAAGCTTTTGCAAGGAAGATTACTGAATTGCTGCACTTCCTGCGGGGGTATATGTACCCGTGCTGACGTCAGATCCGTCTCCAACTGCTAGCACGAGCACACTATACCCACTTGTTTTGAGTCCATCTGCATACACTAAGGAAAACGAGATTATCAGGTAAGTAATCTCTACACTAGCAAAGCACACTGAGTATGCCAGTATGCCCTATTCCACGCGTTCACATGAGGTCCTTCTTCAATCTCTTCTTTTCCGCAGAGTTGTAAACCTCGCAGTCTGAGCTCACTTTGGCTGGCTTTTTCTGGCCTAGTAGAAAACCTTCTTTTTTCATCGCAGTTTTTCACACCAGATCCCTCTCAGTGCTTCCCCGTAGTATCCTAGTCAGGGTTTTCGGCATTTCTGGTAAGCTTTTGTGTTCAATATGTTTTATTGAGTGGTCAAACCTTCAATGCATACATGTAACATATATAACCCGGGTAATACGTACAATACCCCAATTTCAATATAAACTTATACAATATTCTTACCCATACCTATGACCACCACTATCCACATTTTCTCCCTGTAGTTTCTGTGGGGGGGGAATGGTACTATGGGGGTAAGCTTTTTTTCGCGGTCTATTCCCCCCACGGCAGCGGTGCCCATGGGCCATTGATGGCCGCCGCCTTTGTTTTTTGTTTGCGGTCCCTTTTTTCTTTTGTTCCATCGTGGATACATCCGATTTTCATTGATGCTCCTGGTGCCCAAGGACCATGTCCATTGCGCATCCTCAAGAGATATGTCTCTTCTGCTGGGGGCATCGCATGATGTGCGGGCTTGTCGCTTATGTGCCCAAATGACCCTGAAGGGAAATATGCTTTGACTTGATAAGATGGGTCAGCTCTTCAGGTCGAGGAAGCCGAGCCATCGGCATTAGTGGCCCTTGGAGCTGCACCAATGGACACCACAGCATCGACATCGGCAGGACCGTCTGTGCTGACAGAGGATAGGGGCGCTGGAGACCGACCGTTGTCAATTGCTTCCAGGCTGAGGATGCCGGGCTCATCGTCTTCAGCCTCGGCACTGGGGAAAGATTGGGCCGATACTTCTTAGGAAAGCCTTCATCCAGAGGGAAGCCTAAGAAGCATTGGCACTGGTCCCTGTTGCTACACAGTGCTGGGTGCGGGGATGTACCAACTTTTGCCGCAATGCCTCCAAAGTGACTCTGCAGCGAAGACCTTTGATGCCAAAGTCCGCGACATTCTCCACCGGTCCTGGTGCCAATCGCTGATCCACCTTGTAGGTCAGAAGAAGATCTAGTCACCCCTTTTTCCTCCAAGTTGGTGTTTGGCATTGGCAACATTTGAGGAGGAGCTGGAGCATCGAGTCTAGCTAACGGTGGATCAGGCACTGCAGGGCATCCGGCCTGTGACACCGGAGCTGGTGCTGCCTGCCATCCTACCGCTACTGGAGAAGGTCAATGTGTTCATTGGTGAGTTACTAACCCAGCTGATGCTGGTTCCTTAGCCCCGGTGCCCAGGGGAGCATCGAGGCCTCCTCCTACTGATACGGTGGTCGTTGCCGGTTCCTCCTCAGAGGAAGTTCCACCGAGACCAGCAGAGATGCCGAGGCCTTAAGTCCCCTTTCCAGTCCTACCGATGTCTGCACCTCTGGACGAAGGCCAATCACTTAGGGCCCCATCCCCTGTAGCATACAGTGAGGATAAGATTCCCTATGACCCCTGGGGGATGATCTGATGGAGTCCTCCTCCAGGAGCTCTGATGGTCTCCCGTCAGACCCTTCTTTTGCAGATGAGCAGAGGAAGTCCCTGCCTGAGGTCTTGACCTTCACAGTTTGCGAGGGTGATGACAGAAGCCATCCCGTTTCAACTTTTAATAGAGGAGGCTGCCAGGCATAAAATGCTTGAGGTCCTCTAGTTCTTGGAGCCTCCTAAGGAGATTGTGATGGGCCCAGTACATGAGATCCTTACCAAGTTGCTGCTGAGGATATGGGAACACTCCCTCACAGTGCCTCCCATTAACAAGAAGGCGGATGGGGGTCTACCTTGTCCAGAAGACTGCCAGATTCAGTGTCAGCCGCCTCACTAGTCAGTGGTGGTCAATTTCGTCCTCGAGGGTCACGTGCTCTTGGACCCATTCCTCGGCGCCTCTGGGAAAGGCCCACAGAGTGATGGATGCTCTTGGGAGGAAGGCGTTCCAAGGCACCATGCTTATTGCCTGCATCGCTGCCTACTAGCTGTACATGAGTCAGTGCTCGCGGGTCATCTGGAAGCAGGTGCAGGATGTGGCTAAGCAACTGCCTCAAAAGCAGCAAGACACCCTCATGTTGCTGATGCACAAAGGTCTGCAGTGCAGAAAATACGATGTCCATGCGACCTACGATGTTTTCAAAACTGCATCAAGAGTCTCTATAGCAGGAATCAGCGCCTGCAGAATGACATGGCTGCGGGCCTTAGATCTCTGACCAGAGGTACAGGAATAACTCGCTGATGTGCCGTGTACTGGACAGAATCTCTTTGGAGATAGGGTGAGGGATGCTGTGGCCCAACTTCGGGACCACCATGAGACCCTCCAAAAACTCTTAGCCAGTACGCCGTACCCATCCTCCTCATCCAGGGGGCCATTGAGACTAGGGCCCAGGAAGTCTTTCTTTCTCCAGAAGAAGTGCTATCCTCCGCCTCCTCACTCCCCTCAACACTATCAGGGCTACAGTGGCCATCCCAGGCAGCAGAGAGCCCTCAAACCCCAGCCAGCTCCTTAATCAACTCTAGGGATGAGGTTTTGAATGTGCCGTAGGGTGTGTAAGCCAGTTGTCCATACCCGGGACAATCGGTCCTCTGGTCAGGGGCAGGCTGCAGTTCTTTGCGGTTCTTAGTGGCCCAGTGTAACCTCGGTCCAATGGATTTTATCCATTGTCCGCCAATGATACCAATTGAATCTATTGGGTGTCTCGTCAAATTGCCCTCTGGGTCCATATTGGGGGCTAGTAGCTCATCAGGAGGTACTACAAGTGGAGTTCTTCTCCCTCTTAACAGCCAGAGCGGTTGAGCCCGTACCACCAGGGCAAAGAAGGTGCGAATTCTACTCCTGGTACTGCCTGATTCCAAAGAGAACAGGAGAACTCTGCTATGCTCCCTCAACATAAAGATCACATACACTCGTATCAAGATCTTTCCCAGCCACAGGAAGCATCTCTGTTTTGTCGTGGGAACACAGCACTTCCAGTACCAGGTATTACTGTTCGGGCTCGCATCCACCCTATGGGTCTTCACAAAATGCCTGGCTGTGCTGTCTGCGTACCTCTGCAGACTGGGAGTGCATGTCTTCCCATATCTGGACAATTGGTTGGTCAAGAGCACGTCTCAGGCAGGGGCCTTCAGGTCCATGCGCTTGACCATTCAGGTCTTGGAGTCACTAGGGTTCGTTCTCAACTACCCAAAGTCCCAAATCAGCCCAGTCCCACATTTGGACTTCATAGGAACCCTGCTAGACACAGCTCAGGCAAAGGCCTTTCTGCCTCGCCAGAGGGCTGTCGCTGTGGCGACCATTGCGACAGAGATTCAACAGAGCCAGCAGCTGTCAGCTGGCACATGTTGAGGCTGTTGGGCCATATGGTCATAACCGTCCATGTTACTCCTTTGGCACGTTAACACATGCACAGAGCCCATTGGACCCTGAGGTCACAATGGTGCTAGGCCGCTCAGAGCCTCCAGGATTGCATCCGAGTCACCCCATCTCTCTGAGACTCATTGTCCTGGTGGCAGGTACTTTCCAATCTGGAACAGGGGATTTTTTTCAGAGTTTCCCCACTCAAATTGTCCTAACAGATGCATCTACCCAGGGTGAGGAGCTCATGTAGATGGGCTCGGTACCCAGGGTCTTTGGTCCACTCGGGAATCTTCTCATCAAATAAGCTTCCTGGAGCTTTGGGCAGTCAGGTACGCACTATGGGCTTTCAGAGATCGGTTGTCCAACAAAGTTGTTCTGATACAGACTGACAACCAGGTAGCCAAGGGTATGTCAACAAGCAGGGAGGTATGGGATCATACCTCCTGTATTGGGAAGCGGTCCAGATCTGGCCGTGAGCCTGTCCCACGGGATGGTGCTCAGGGCCATGTACCTGGCCAGGGCGGAGTCAAGCCTTCAGACCCCTCGAGTAGAGAGGAGATAGCAAATCGGATATTCTGCCTCAGGGGGAGCCCAGACGTAGATCTGTTTGTGTCCCCCTGCAACAGGAAGGTGCCTCTGTTCTGCTTCCTGCACAGGACAGACAACAAAGCAATCTCAGACACCCTTGCCATCTTTGAGCAAGAGTCTTCTGTATGCATATCCTCTGATTCCCTTAGTGGCAAAGACTGTCCTGAAGCTTCGCGAGGACAAAGGGACTATGATTCTCATAGCCCCGCAATTGCCGAGACAGTTCTGGTTTCCACTCCTTTGGGAGTTGTCCATCCAGAGACCGATCAGTCTGGGGACTTCCCCAGATCTTATCACGCAAGATCAAGGCAGGCTGTGGTATCTCAACCTGCAGGCCCTGTCGCTCACAGCCTGGATGTTGAGAAGTTAGTCCTGCAGCCGCTTGATCTTTCAGAGGATGTGCCTCGGGTCCTGGTGGCTTCTAGAAAGCCTTCCACTAGAAAGTCCTATGGTCTGAAGTGGAAAATGTTTTCTGTGTGGTGTGAGCAGAAGGCCCTTGATCCGTTCTCCTGCCCCAACAAAAACTGCTTGACTACCTCCTACACCTATAGGCTGCTGGCTTAAAGTCCCAATTCCATTAGAGTTCATCTCAGTGCAATTGTCACTTACCACCAAGGTATAGATGGTACGCCCATCTCTGTATGCGGGCCTGCTTCACTTGAAGCCTCCTGAAGTGTCTTGGGACCTCAACATGGTGTTAGCTCAGCTGATGAAACCTCCTTTTGAACTGCTGCTCACCTGTGACCTGAGGTTCCTGACCTGGAAGGTCATAAGTTTGGTGGCAGTCACTTCAGTGTGCAGGTCAGCGAGCTCCAGGCTTTAGTGACTTATCCACCTTACACTAAGTTTTATCACAACAGGGTGGTCTTGTGTATGCACCCTAAATTCCTGCTTAAGGTGGTGATGGATTTCTATCTTTATCATTCAGTCATCCTGCCAGTATTTTTTACCAGGCCCCATCCACACCAAGGTGAAGAAGCACTGCACAGTTTGGACTGCAAGCGAACCTTAGTCTTTATCTGGAGAAGACAGAAGCCCATAGACAGTCCACCCAACTTTTTATTTCTTTTGATAAAGAATAGTTTGGGTGTTGCCATTGCTGAAAAGACACTATCCAATTGGCTAGCAGATTGCATCACCTTCTGCCATAGGCGCCGCTACCTAAAGGGCATAATAGAGCGACATCTTTGGCAGCACTGAGGAGGAGCAACACCATGGCCCTGTTGGAATTGCAGCGGGGCCTGGAGAGGAGAGCAATGCCACGGTCCTGCTGAAATCACCATCATACCTGAAGAAGGAGGAGCAATGCCCCGGCCCTGTCAGAATAACCGGTGGGGCCTGAGAAGAAGGAGCAATGCCACAGCCCTGCCGGAATTGCTCACGAGGCCTGGGGAGGAGCAGCAATGCCACAACCCTGCCAAAATTGCCGGCAGGTCCTTAGATGGAAGAGGATTAGCACGATCTGCTTTGCAGGAAGAAGCTGTAAGCCAGAGCTGGGTCAACCCTAAGAAGAAGTCCTATTGACTGCGAGGGATGAAGGAAGCTGCTACTGCTATTTCAAGAGAGTGTGTGTGTGTGGGGGGGGGGGGGGGAGTTAGAGTGTGTGTGTGTGTGTGTGTGTGTGTGTGTGTGTGAATGAGAGAGAAGGGGAGCCTGTGTGATTGTGAGAAAGACAGTATGCGTGTATGTCCTGAGAGTGTGGGAGAATGAGAGAGTATGTGTGTGCATGCATGTATATGTGAGAGAATGAGAGCATGTTTGTGCATGCGTGTGTATATGTGTGTTCATGAGTGTGTGAGAGAGAGGGGAGAGCATGTGTGTGTGAGAGAGAGTATATGTGTGTTTGTCTGCGAGAAAGATTGAGGAAGAGCATGTATGTGTGAGAGTGCATATGAGTGTGTGTACATGTGTCTGTGAGAGAGCGCATGTGTGTGTGTGAGAGAGCATAAAATTTGTGTGCAACAAACTTTCTTCCTCTCTTCCTGCTAAATAATGATAATCTCAGGGCATCTGGAAATCAAAAGTTCCCAGGTATGGAAAGCAGGGTATTTTTAAAAATCCTTATGTGTTTTAATTATATGTTATTGGTGTTCAGAAAATGTTTATATAAATATTTAATTATTGGTTGTTCTGGTTTCTAACTTTTTCAATTATACTCTTTATTCATGTGGTTTTACTACTATTAATTAAATTTATATTTCATGATTTTATTGCTTTATGAGGAATGGTAATGTTTGGTTTTTTCCATTGTTACACTGCATACAGAGTCTGGCTTCTTGTGATTTCCAGTTCAGTTTCTGTCTTCATTTTTCCATTTATATTTTATGGTCTGCTTATTCTGTATTTGGTGAGAGTCTGTCTGTATTCTGCATGTGTGACCATGGTGAGCTATTCCGCTAGTGTATAGTTTCTGTATAGAGATCTATAGCAGCTTGGCTTGTTCTGTTTTCCTGTTTCAGTATTTTAGGGCCTGTCATAATGTTTGCATTGTTACCTTTTCATAGGTAGGGTTGTTGCTGCTTGAGTGCTGGAAGTTGGTGCTGTTTTGATATAAAAAGTATATTGTATTGTAAATCTGTTTTCTTGTGGCGTTCAGAGATCCAAGCCCAGGCCCATAGTGTGTTATAGTAGGCCTAATATCATATGGGTTCCAAGTGTTTGTTTTGCTTTTTTGCACTTTTTTCTGGGTGGCACCCCAGCATTGCATGTAAATATAACGTACATATAAGTGATATTTTATCTCAGAAGATTGTACTTTGAGTATCCTTTTTCATGTAAAATCTATCATAAATATATAATTTTTAATTGTATGTAGGGAGGATGTGATAAGCTGGGATAGGGGTGCCAGACTGTATGGTTTGCCTAGGATGCCTAAAATCCTTGTATCGGCCTTGGGCATTGCTGTACAAACATTTGACAAAGTCTCCTAAATCCTAGTGTCATGCCTTGTATATTGGGTAGGAGTGCAGCTTTTCACTTGGCCATAGGCACCAAATTGCCTGGCTACGGCTCTGCCTTCTGTTATGCCCAGGTGGGACTGCATCTTGGGGTACATGTCAAGGCTCATTCTGTCAGAACAATGCAACGTCGGTGGCCCACTTGCCAGCAGTTCCTGTGGAGGGAATCTGCAAGGTTGTGACATGGCGCTCTCTTCACACATTCACATCTCATTACCGTCTGGATAGGGATGGCCAACGTGACAGTTGGTTTGGCCAGTCTGTCCTTT
This sequence comes from Rhinatrema bivittatum, assembly GCF_901001135.1. Classification (NCBI taxonomy): domain Eukaryota; kingdom Metazoa; phylum Chordata; class Amphibia; order Gymnophiona; family Rhinatrematidae; genus Rhinatrema; species Rhinatrema bivittatum. The sequence goes on from NC_042617.1 coordinate 54,493,361, forward strand.
GGAACTTGTTTGAGGTGTAGAACCCAACTGTCCCGCCTAGGGCCCATTGTTTGGGTTCAAGCTGTCTCCCTCTCTGTTACCAACAGCATCAGTGTTGTGCTCGTTAGCACCTGGCTAGGTGTCTGTTGGTTCCCTTTTTTGTTGGGGAGGCAGCTTATAGCTAGGGATTCACCCATGTGTGAGGACTTCCATCCTGCTTGTCCTTGGAGAAAGCAGAGTTGCTTACCTGTAACAGGTGTTCTCGGAGGACAGCAGGATGTTAGTCCTCACCAAACCTGCCTGCCACCCCACGGAATTGGATTTTTCCTATTTTTTTTATTTTAATCATATTTCTGTGTTACGAGACTGAAGAGGGATCCTGCGTGGATGCATGGTATAGGGCATGCTAGGCATGCTCAGTGTGCCTAGTCAAAGTTCTAGAAACTTTGATATAAGTTTTCCTCATCGGGCTCCATCCTATGATGTCACCCATGTATGAGGACTAATATCCTACTGTCCTCTGAGAATACCTGATACAGTTAAGCCACTCTACAATATATATATTGGTAATTTACAGTTTATTATAAGGCTTGCTGTTTGTTTATGTTTTTATCATGTAATCTGCTTTGTACAATATAATTGACAAAGAATAAATTTTTAAAATAAATTTAGATTTTTAAGTAATTCAAAATTTATAGCAAAAAAGATAATTTATTTTATGGCAAGTCCTGTGTTTGTCATAGTTCTCCAGAAATTGTAACTTATAATACTGTTTGTGCTTTTCTTTCCCCACAGGGCAGAGCTCATCGTGACAAACAGCTTACACTTCTCAAGAGCCATCTAGACAAATACTATAGAAAGCGAAATCGGAAGTGGATTGTGCTATTTCCAGAAGGTGGCTTTCTCAGGAAAAGAAGGGAAACCAGCCAGGCATTTGCCAAGAAAAATAATCTGCCAACACTTACACACGTCACTCTCCCGAGATTAGGGGCAACTCAGGTTATTTTGAAGACACTGGTGGCTCAGGAGGAAAATGGAACCTTTTCAGGTGGCAACGTTAATGCAGTAGGTACGGAGCATTTTCCTCATTGTTGGCTGCTTTCATTTTCATGGATGGATGTATTGTGGGTATGAACAGGTTCCCTCTGTAGAAGTCCTTCATTTTCTTGCTTAGAATTAAAGTGTTTATTAGATGTAAATTCAATAATGGTCTCGAACAGGAGTTCCCAACCTTTTTGGGAATATGGAACCTATTTCAATCTCCAACATGTTCACAGACCCCCCCACATGTTTCTCTAAAAGTTATCTGTGTAATAATAAAGAAATATCGATGGAATTGCTAATAACACATAACAAAGTATCGGCTGCAGAGAACGAGAGCAAGGGCTTTTTCTATTGTTGTGCCACCTATGTGCAATAGGCTACCAGTGGCAATTAGGGGGTGAACCTGAGTACTTAAAATTTAGGAAATTATTGAAAGCAGAATTATTTTGTCAAGCTTTTGTAGATGGAGATGTAGAAATATACTCGGGGCAAGAGTATGTTGCTTTCACGTGCAGTTTTAATGTATTTTATTTGTGGTTGTATTGTGTATTTTATGAATGTTTTTTATTGTAATCTGTATTTGAATAAGTTAGATTACGCGCAATATAAATAATTTATAAATAAATAAATGTGCACCAGAATTATTCATAGTATATAAAACTTACGAAAGAATTCTTACTGATATAAACAGAATATATATAATTACAGAGAATAGCTTTAAACATACAAGAATGTACTCAAATTGAGTAACTTGCATCGTGTAAATACAGGTAATCATGGAGCTGGAACGTTTTGGTAGGCTGCAGGCTCTCATGTAACTTGGCCCATCTGGCAGGTTCTGTACTCCTTATTGACTGTGGTGGTGTAGCAGATTGGTAGTTGCAGGGTACCTTTCAAAACGTCCACAGGAAGCTAGGTCAGATGTTCGGGCAACAGCCACACTGGTGTTACTGGCTGTTTGGATTACTGCGGAGCTTTGCGGTTAGAAATGAGTTGCTAGATGTGAACTGTGTGGTAAGCTCGTCTCCCCAGAATAGTGGCGTACAAATGAGATGATAAAAACTTCTGGATCTTTTACAAGTTGTCATACTGTGGCTGGCAGCTGGGATAGCTCCTTAGTTTGGACAGCAGTATTTTCTGCCCTCATCTCCTGTGTTTCTTTTTTTTTTAATTGTCTCTTTATTCAGTTTTCAAATTTACATCAAGAAATCATCTCGACATATTATTATGTATACAACAAATATAACACCTTATTCAAAATTATCAGGAAAATACAATAATAGCATACATTGTTAAGTCCACCAATGACTCCAAGAATAACTTTTTACTCATAATATATTCACAATAAAGGAGGAAAATCTAAGTTTCAACTAGCTTTAAGAGGTAAAACTATATTAATTATGAGGGGTACATTCACAGACATTATGAGGCAACTACTACCGAGTACAAGGGTATCTCCTCAAGAACGCTCTACTAACTTGTCACTCAAGAATTGTGTTAATTGTGAGGGTGTATAAAACAAATAGGATTTTTCTTTAAATTTAACATAACACTTGCATGGAAATTTTAACATAAATGTTGCTCCTATTTGTAACACTTGAGGTCTTAAATCCAGAAATTGCCTTCGTTTCTTTTGAGTAGTTTTAGAAACGTCAGGAAACACTCTGACTTGCATTCCCAGAAATTTTTCAAGGCGATATTTAAAGAATAATTTCAACACCCATTCTTTATCCATCTCCATTGCAAATGTTAATATCAATGTCTCAGGCTCAGCCAAGGCCTGATCAGAGGTTTCCAGAAAATCTGTAAGATTAAGTCCAATTCCTGTTTCTTTTTCTCCTCCTGTTGCTCCCAAGGGCTCCACATTATCCCTCATAGATATTCTATCGACTTCACTTTTTCTCATTTCTTTCGCTGTAATATAGAACATACGTACTACTGGTGGAATCTGTTCTTGTCTCACTTTTAATATTTCTTGGAGATATCTATTAAACATATCTCTGGGTAGAATATGTGGGACTTTTGGGAAATTCACCAGGCGCAGGTTTTTATTTTTTAAAGAATTTTCCAAATTTTCAATTTTACTCAACAGCGCCAAATTATCTTTAACCATCAGGTCATGTTTAACTTTGATAGATTCTAATAATGGTGTTTTCTCCAAATGATGTTGGTGCAAAACTTTAACCGTGTTCTCTAACATTTTAACACGAGTCTCATGATCCTGTACTGTTGACACAATAGGCTTAGTTCGTTCAATAACCAAATTTCCAAGTCTCTCCATAGCTTCCCAAATCGTTTCCAGCGATATCAAATCAGGTTTTGGTAAAGAAAAAGGAAGAATTTTTAAACGTATCTGTCGCGGAGTTGATGAGATTCCCGGCGTACTCGAACTCTCTAGGCCTCTGTCTGGAATGCCGATATCCGCGCCAAACCCCTCAGGGTGTTCTTCATTGCCGGTGTCTTCCAGATTAAGACTCCCTGCCCGGACATATCCTCCAGCTGCTTCGGCTTGGGGGTCTACCGGGTCTCTCTCCGGATCACACAGCGACGCAGGATTCCTCGGAGCCTCCCTCACCATCGGGGACAAGGTGGTTTCTGAGTCCGGCGGGGAATACGTATCCTCCAACTCGGTTCCTAACGCCTGCGACTCGATCCCCGATGGCAAAATACCTCTTAGGACGTGAGCGTCCATTGGGCCAGTTTTCGGCGTCTCAGGGGGCTCCCCAGGGATGGTTCTCTCCTTCACCCGCCGTTTCCTGGCCGAATGGGGCATTGTAAGCAGGAAAATCCAGGAAAATTGACCAAAGGAAAACTGCCCACGCACACACCGCTAGTTCTCCGCCATCTTGGAGTCCCCTGCACTCATCTCCTGTGTTTCTAATGAGATGGTTGGTGCTGTTTCATTGCTTTCAGAGCTGAGATATCTGGATATAACCTTAGATCTGGTTCCATATGCAGTGTACCCTAGAACTTTGATTTCAGCACTGCTTTCCTTCTGGAATAAAGGTGCCGCTACTTGTGTACAAGTTGCACGTTTGTTTATTTATTTATTTTTTTTTGTAGGGATCAGAGGGCAAATCGAGCAGGTGGAGGAAAAAAGTGCCAATATTCAGTACAGTCAAGTACCCTCTGAAAAATGTCTTGCTTTTCAGAATGCAAAGTAAAGGGTAGTGGAAGGAAGCAATGATCAAGAAATTAAAACATAGGAAGTCAGGTGTCATGAGATGACCAACCTAATGAGATGCCTGGTGCTGTTTCATTTGCTTCAAAGTCAATATGTCTGGTTGGATTGATGAAAGCTTTAATCTTAAATCTGGTTCCACATCCAGTCTACAACGATATTTTGATTTCAGCAAAACAAGTGCAGAAAATCCACTTTCACAGGAGTATGTGGTGGTTAAAGACATCGGGTACTTCACTGCTTTGTCGGATAGTTGTGGGTACTCGGAATGAACATGTAACCAGAAGTCAGTCAGATAGTTTTGTTTGAATACCAACTTTAAAGAGTTGTCACATGAAAGCTCTGTTAGGCTGTCTTGCTCTTTTGATGTCAAATTTTGTTAGTAGTTCACTATCAATGTTCACAAATGGGTTTCTAATCCACTCGTTTGTAAACTCAGGAGCAGGAAACTACTTGCACAGCTGTTCCTGGAGATTTTGCAGATCTTCCCTGAAGTCATCTTGTACTTTTTCTGGAAGTTACATTTCTAATGTGTCAAGAATATCCAAAGACTTGGGAATGATTCAAAGTTTAATTGAACAAGACGTCGCATTTTTAATTTCTTGAGCGTTGCTTCCACTTTGTCCTCAACTTGGAAGAAAGTCATGGCCTTTCCCTGCATGCTTAAGTTGAGCTCATTTAGGTGACTGAAAACATCAGCCAAGTAGGCTAATTTTGCTAACCAGGAGAAATCACTGAAACAATCCGAATTCTGAAACTCGAAGTCAAGTAGAAAAATTCTCACTTTGTCACGCAACTCAAACAGATGTATCAGCGGGCTTCGGTATGCAGAAGTAACTGTCCGTGGTCACTACCCATCTCATCCCACAGAGCAACAAATATTTGCAGATTCATAAGACAGGCTTTGATGAAATTAAGTGTTTTCGCAAATTCCTCCAAAAGAGTCTTCAGGTCCAGCAGGCACTTTTTTAAATAGCTAGTGCCTCTCTGTGGATGTTGATTTGGCTGAAGGAGCCACAGCTTTAATTCAGGCAACAGCTCCAGTGTGTTATCAATCGATGCCATTGTCTTGACTGAAATTATTCAGACTCAAAAATAGCCTCTACTGTTGCTTGAGTATGCACTGACTTGCAAAACAGAAAGTCCTCATGCATCTCTCCACTGAATTCATACCTGATGAATGTGAGAAGGTTTGAAAGATTTCATTGTCGTGGAGTCATCCATTTGCAGGGCATAGTAACAACTTTGGCATATTCTTGACATCAGGTACTTCTTCATCTGGTCAGCCATTTCTCCTATCATGCGTTAAACTGTGTTATCTGACAGCGATATTAAATTTATTAGCTTGCAGGCCTTCTTTCCTAGCATGGTACACACCATTTTCTTTCCAACTGATATTAATAACTCTTCCCTAACCATGTAAGGTTTCCCTTTCTTCCCAACCAGTGAAGACACCTATTAAGATGCTTCTGTGGCCTTTGCGTTGTTACTGCCTGTGACCATACACATTTTTTTCTTGATTTCATTGAGTTCCCTCAGTTTGTTTTTGAAAAACTCAAGTGGCTTGCTCATCGAACGCTGTGTGTTTTTGTTTCTAAGTGATGACGAAGGTTAGCTGGCTTCAAGCTTTCATTGAACAGAACTTCGTAGCACAAGACACATAGTGGTCTTGGCTCTTTTTCAGTACCAGTCCAAGTAAATCCCAATTCTAAGTATGTGTTGCTGCATTTTCGCATTTTTCATTTGTCTTGCTTCTGTTGCAAAGTGTCACTTGACATTTCATTGTCACTTGGTTCATTTTCACCAGTTTTCCTTTTTTTTTTTTTAAATTTATATTTTATTGAATTTTAAACAATTATTATAAGAAATCAAATTACAATATGTATAATCCAAAACAAGATGTAATACCACATGAAGAATGCAAAAGAATATTTTCCTAGTTTGGTCTATACTCATATTGAATATATTTAAGGAAATCTTAGGGAGACCAATAGGAAAAAAGAGCAATACTACCCGGAAATAACTAAAAAAAATAACATTACACCGTGCTGTGAGTTACGCCTTACGTTCTTCTATGTCCAACTACTATAAGGAGGTACCTAGGATTGAGAATGTGAATCTAAATATAAACGTAATTACTTAGGTTCGTTAAAGACATATTTTGAATCTTTAAATATCATACACCTACAAGGAAAGCGTAAGATAAATTTTGCCCCCTTTTCAATAACTTCCCCCCTCATTGCAAGAAACTTTTTCCTTTTCAACTGAGTAATTTTTGCAATATCCAGAAATATTTGTACCGGATATCCATAAAATTTTAACTTTTGAAATCTGAAATAGGATCTTAACACATTATCTCTTTCTGTTATAGAAACATAGAAATGACGGCAGAAGAAGACCAACGGCCCATCCAGTCTGCCCAGCAAGCCTCGCATTTTTTTTTCTCATACTTATTTGTTACTCTTGGCTCTTAGTAACCTTTTGGTTCAATTTCCCTTCCACCCCCACCATTAATGTAGAGAGCAGTGTTGGAACTGCCTCTAAGTGACATATCTAGCTTAATTAGTTAGGGGTAGTAACCGCTGCAATAAGCAAGCTACACCCATGCTTATTTGTTTACCCAGACTATATAATTCAGTCCTTGTTGGTTGTTGTCTGTATATAGATCCACTTTTCTTCATTCCCCCTGCCGTTGAAGCAGAAAGCTATGCTGGATATGCGTGAAGTATCAGTCTTTCTCCCCTGCCGTTGAAGCAGAGAGCTATGCTGGATATGCATTGAAAGTGAAGTATCAGGCTTATTTGGTTTGGGGTAGTAACTGCCGTAACAAGCAAGCTACTCCCTGCTTTTTTGTGAATGCAAATCCTTTTTTCCACATTTCCTCTTGCCGTTGAAGCTTAGAGCAATGTTGGAGTCTTAGAGCAATGTTGGAGTCACATTAACCTGAGTATGTTTATTGAATAAGGGTATTATCTCCAGGCAGTAGCTGTCATGTTGTACATGAAAACTGAATCAAGAGTGTTGATCTTGTATTTATATCTGACTCAAAGGATTTCTCCAGAAAGTCAGTCAGATTTAAATTTGTATTTATATCTTGCTGGTTTACTTGCTAATTAATGGTATCTTCAGCTAACAAACGTTGAGGCAGATAATAGATCCTCGATATAGCTGGTAAAGTATCTTCTCAGTATTTTAGGATATTAAGCAAATAACTTTTGAAAAGATCCTTCAGTGACATCATTCTTGTTTTAGGAAAATTTAATATTCTTAAATTTGCCCTTTTCAATTGATTTTCAAATGTCCCCAGTTTATTCTCATGCATCTTCTCAGACGTAATTAAATGTACTTGAATCTTTTCCATGTCTTTTATTTTTCCTTCCATCACATTTAAGTACTTTTCCATATTATCTGTCTTCTCCTCAATTTTTTGCGACTTTATAATTGCCTATTGTACAGTTACAATCAGAGTATTTTTAGATTTTTGCATTGAGATCAATATGTTCCTAATTTCTTCCAAAGAAGGTGCTAGGGTAGAAGTAGAACAAGTCACTGAAAAATTTCCATTCTCAGTTCCTTCCTCCGTTAAGCCTTCTCCTTGTTGTTCCAAGCGTTGTAATGCTTTTTCGCCTTGATTCCTGAACTCGGTCTTTCTGGGTACTCCGAAGAGACAGTCAGTCCCTCTGCTCTTCTCTGGACTCCAGGGCTGAACGGGTAATCCATTATGTATTTTCCTTCAAGAATTAATTCTTTCTCACTCCTCGATGGAGGATCCGGCGTTGTTGGAGCCCCCGGGCTCAAAGTTGTTTCAGAGGTCAAGGGGCTCGATAATTGCTCCTTACCGGCCCCAGCGACTCCGCCTCCAGGGTTTATCGACGGCGTCTTAGCAAAAGCAGCCTCTATACTCTGTTGTCAAATATCCACGTCGGAAACAGGTAAACCTTCTCTTAAATGGTCTTTTCTTTTAGTATGCGGCATTATAATAATCTAGTCAGGAAAAGGAAAATCTTTCTTTTAAGAAAAGCTGAGGAAATATCGATAAACCGGGAGCTGCTGCTTTCGTGTCCTCACAGCTCGGCAGCCATCTTGGTCTCCAGTTTTCCTTTTTAAGAAGCCAGTTTTAATCCACCAGTCCATATCTGTTACTTTCCTGATTACTTCAGGGATCATATTGCCACCTTCTATGTGTGTAGCTTTGTGTAACAGTAATTTATAACTGGTAGCTGCTGATGAAGCAACCTGGAATGCCAGAAAATAACCCAATATGTATTCAAACCCTACTGTAGCTGACTTTTGTTTTTCTCTGTATCTTGTGATCTGTTTTCAAAATCTTATCGAGTGGGTGAGAGAACCTGATTATCTTTACCTGCATTTATTATCTTCACCTAATTGGCTAGGTTAGGTTAGCTCAGTTATTGCTGGACAAATTCTACTTGCCTAGATTTCTAGCAGCTATTTGTGTAGTTGGAGTTGTATGGCTAAATTTAACCAGGAAGGCTGAATATCAGAATTGAGAGACTAAACTGGTGGAAAAAGAGAGAGAGAGAGAGAGTGACTGGGGGAGGATGAACTGGTGGAGAGAGAGAAACAGGTGGGGACAGAATGGTGGGGGGTGAGAGAGAGTGAGTTTCTACATGGGGGTAGCCTGCCCAGAGTGGCAGTTACTACCCTTAAGAACTTACTGGGCAGCGTCGATGGACCACCTGGGTCTTTCTCTGCCATCATTTGCTATATTAGGGAAAGACGGAGAGAGGTTCAATGCACATCACTCTTTTATGCAAACTCGCTCTCCCCATCATGGTAGTTTGTAAAAGAAAGTCACTCTATCTCCTGCCTGCTCCTCCTCCCCTGTGGCCCCTATCTGAATGCAGTTCCTCCCTATCCCACCCCCCGCCTCAACCTGAGTGTCTTCCCTTCTGTCCTCTGTCCACCTTGTCACCTTCCCTGTCCCCATCCTCTCTGCCCTCCCCCATGGTCCATTTTTCCCATTCTCTTTCCTCGACCCGTGTACCAGTCCTTTTCCTCCGGACATTACTAAGTAATATTGACTATTGTAACTCACTTCTTCTAGGGTTACCAAAAAACATGATTAAATCAGTACAGTTGTTACAAACTTTCGTGGTCAGAGTACTTTGCAGAGTAGGGAGGTATGAACATATAATGCCTGTATTAAGGGCCTTCATTGGTTGACAGTATCTTTTAGGATCTGTTTTAAAGTGTTAGTAATAATACATTAAGTACTCTATAAATTGGAAAATGGATGGTTGAGATCCAGATTACAGTGGTACGTGCCACAAAGGGAAGTATGGTCTGTGAATAAAGGTCTTTTAGTGACCATCTCAGTGAAGGAAGCTAGCTAGCTTGAACCATGGTGCTTGAACAAGTGATTACAGTGGCAGGACCAGTACTCTGGAATTCAATGTCGGAGGAGTTACGGCTAATGAGAGAGCATAAGCTATTTAGGTAAATGCTAAAAACCTGGCTTTTTAAGGAGGCTTATATTGATATCTAAAGGTAAAATGATAGGACTGAAGAGTTAAGCAGCAAGGGGGCTTAGACGGGAAGGTCAAGAGTCGCTTATTCCTGTTGTATGTTTTATATTATTTTGTATTGTTATTTTATTTATTTTAAAATTTTATGAATGGTAAAATTTGTAAACCACCTAGATTGACAATAGACTATAGAAAAAAGAGAAAATAAATTTTAAAAAAAATCAGCAAGGCTGCTGCACAGGCCAAGAAATATGCGGTTAGCCAATGCAGACCGGCTCCAGAATTCCAGAAGAGAGACCTGGCATGGTTGAGCACTCATTATCTATGCCTTTGAGTCCCTTCTCTTCGACTAGTACCATGCTTTATAGGTGCTTTCCCTGGCTTAGGGCAGATGAGACCAGTAAGCATATCAACTTAAACTTCCTGCTATCTTGAAGATACACAATATATTCCACGTATCCTTATTGAAGCCGCTGGTTCTTTCCTGGCCATTCCAACAGTCATGCAAACCCATAGAGATTTCTTCAGAAGAAGTCGTGCATTTTAAGGTTCAGGAAATTTTAGACTCTCGCAGAAGACGCAATAGACTTAAATACCTCATTACATGGAAACATTACATACTTATGAGTTATCCGACTAAATGCCACTTCTGAATATCTAAGTCACTTATCCAGCTAAACTTTAGCCAGCTAAATTATTGTCTGGCTAAAACTTATCTGGATAAAAAAGAGGCATTGCAGAGGCCTTCCAGGATGGAGCAAACTTATCTGACTAGCTTAGCCAATATTGAGCTGTAGCTGGATACCTTTAGGGCTTATTTGGCTATATTCACAAAGGGGTCCATAATGAGTCACTGTGTGGCTCTGCAAGTTAGCTGGATACACTTATCTGGCTAATTTAGTTGGGATAATCAATGGCGCAACCACGCCTCTGAATATACCCAGCTATCTTGAAGTTAGCCAAGTAAGTTTATCTAGCAAATTTTAAGAACAAACCTATGGCCCAACCAGAGTTAGCCGGATAACTTATCCAGCTAACTCGACTCTCCCCAGTCTGCCCATTCCCTGCCTCTGACTTATCTTGCTAAAAACTTAGCCAGATAAGGCACTTATCAAGCCGAGTAATGTCTACTGACCATAGCCAGATATTCAGCAGCGCCACTTAGCTGAATAAGTCTGACTTAGCTGGCTGAGATGGTTTTTTTTTTTTAAATATTGGGCTCAACGAATAAAGCCAGTTAACTGACAGTGGTGTCTGAAAAAATACAAGTGCCACATGGGCCTTGTGGCCAAATTTTCAGATTCCCAACCCATGTCTAAAAAGTAGCTCCTACCAGGCCAAGCATGCCCCAAGCCCTCTAAGTAAATTTAGAAAATAAAACCAGCATGGTTCTGTTGGCTGGCACAGTAAGGGTTGGTAAATGGTAATGGGTGGGTCGGAGGGGGAAGAGAGGAAGGTAGAGGAGGGGCATTTTTATCTAATTTTAGTTAACAAGGGAGGGTAGTTACATTGAGAGAGGTTTTGGGTTAGGGAAGTAAAAGGTGGGGATGGAGGAATTGAAGTGGGTAACTGCTGGAGTGGGGAGATAGAGTACAGAGGGGAGGGAGACTTTTACTGTAATGAAGGAGAGGAGTTCTGGGATGGTTGTGTCTTTATTTGTTGTCTGTGATGCATTTGTTATGGTATAAGTACAGTGGAGGGGCCCTGGACTGGGAGAGTTCCTTCTGTGTTTGGATCTATTTTCAGTTTCAGTACTTCAGATTAGTATTCAAGGATGAGTAAATCAGATCTCAGAATTATTTCTTGGAATGTTTGGGCTTAGGGTCCCCGATTAAGAGACGTAAGATATTGCGGGCTTTATCTTGGCATAAAGCGGATATAGTAATGATACAGGAGACCCATCTCACTGACTTGGAACATGAGAAATTGAGAAGATGGTGGGTTGATGAAGTAATTGGGGCTTCCTCTGGGACTAAGAGTGCAAGGGTGGCCATCTTGTTTAATAAATGGGTACCTTTTGTTTCTGAAAGTGTTATTGATGATCCAAAGGGCCAATTTTATTTATTATTAAAGGTAAATTTAAAGGAGATCCCATGATACTGTGCAATTTACATGTGCCCAATACCTATGATCATGACTGCTTTACAAATTTTCTGGCAAAGCTGACCCCCTTTGAAAATTGTCCAATAATTTGTGGGGGAGAGTTCAGTATTGTCCACGATCCTTCTCAAGATAGATCTAGGGGCGCTAGGAATGAATGCATTCCTTAGAATAAAGGATTCCTTTAATGTGAAAGAGACTAATGTTTTAGATGTATGGTGAATTCTCCATACACAAGAGCATGATCTATACACACGTATCTCATGCACATGCTACTCAGTCTAGAATTGATTATTTGTTAATATCTCAACATAGTTTTTCTAAAGTGGTTTCGGCAAACGTAGGTCCACTAGAGGTTTTAGATCATGCCATGATATGGATAGATTTGGAATTGAATGATCAATGGGATGGGATTGAGAGCTGGACATTTCCTGCTCATTTATATGCAAATATTCTTTTCAAGGAATTTTTGATGAAAATGTGGGAGGAATTTCAAGAATTTACTTATGAACTCAAGTCTAACCTGCCTCTGTTTGGGGAAATAGAAAAGGTGGTAATGCAGGATGAGCTGATATCTTTGTGGCTAAATATAAGAGGGACTTGGATACAAATATCCTCAGATGGGAAATGAAGCTAAGAAAGCTAAATTGTACTTCGCTAGAACACATACGGAAGAAGAAAAGGCTAGCTACTTTGCTGCGCTAGCTGAGTTGGGTTTGTTAATTCATCAGAGAACAAAAAAAATCCATGTTTTATTATAAATTTAAGTTGCATCAATATGGAAATAAATCGAGCAAATTATTGGCTTCTCTGATTAAGAGGTGAGAGGGACGAAAATTTATCGTAGCGGTTAAGGATTGTAATGATATAGTTACTTCTAAGAAACAAATACATGAGGTGGTATTAATATTTTTCAGGACTCTTTATTCCAAAGAGGAGGTGGATCCAGATGTTATGAGATTATATTTAGATAGAACAGGTATGCCTCAATTGACGGATGCCCAGTTAAATAGATTGAATGTGCCAGTGGGTGTTAAGGAGATTCGATATGGTATTCAGCAAGCTAAAAGTTATAAGGCACTAGGGCCATACGGATTTGGGGGGGGGGGGGGGGGAAGATTCTATAAATTGTTGAGGGAAGAGGTGTCGATCCCGTTGGCGGCTATGTATCGGGCCGATACAGTACCCGCAATTGTACGCGCGTTTTCGACACGCTAGCTTTACCCCTTATTCAGTAAGGGGTAATAGCGCGTCGAAAACGCGCGTCCAACTTCCCCGAACCTAATAGCGCCCGCAACATGCAGATGCTGTTGATGGCCCTATTAGGTATTCCCGCGCGATTCAGTAAGTAAAATGTGCAGCCAAGCCGCACATTTTACTTTTAGAAATTAACACCTACCTTTGGGTAGGCGCTAATTTCTGCCGGCGCCAGGGAAGTGCACAGAAAAGCAGTAAAAACTGCTTTTCTGTGCACCCTCCGACTTAATATCATTGCGATATTAAGTTTAAAGTTTAAAAAAAAAAAATAAATTTTGAAATAGGCCCGCGGCTCATGGGTTAAAACCGGACACTCAATTTTGCCGGCGTCCGGTTTCCGAACCCGTGGCTGTCCGCGGGCTCGAGAACCGACGCCGGCAAAATTGAGAGTCGGCTGTCAAACCCGCTGATAGCCGCCGCTCCTGTCCGAAAAGAGGCGCTAGGGACGCGCTCTGTTCCTAGCCTTGTCATCACCTACGCTCTTCTGGTTCTCCTTGCTCCACCTGACCTCCAGTCTCGACCCTGACCACGCTCCCCTCCCGTCAGTGGGCACGCCTGACTTTCATCTCTCCAGGAGACCCTGCGAGGCCCACCTAAGTCCAAGCGGCCCGGGTCCCTACTGGTTCCTCCCGGGGGGATCTCTGTCTTCCAGTGGTGAAGCTCATCGTAGCCTCTGTCTCCTCCAGTGCTCCGCCCCCTCGGGGCAGGTGCTTCCTGGTCCCTACCAGGGAGCCATTCTCCACTGCTCCAGGACAAGGGTCCACCCCCAAGCGCAACAAATTGTTTCAGTATTTGGAGATTATATTACCTTCTGATGTTAATAAACTTTATCAGCTTAATATCCCACCTTTGATTACACAGGTGGAAGCTAAATTGTCTCATTGGCAAACTCTTCCCTTATCTTTAGTTGGTAGGATTAAACTATTTAAATGGTTTTCTTCCCCAAATGTTATCCTGTTGCAGCTGTTAACTTTGTGTATTCTTAAAAAAGATCTTCGGGTAATATATGGCGTCCTATCTAAATTTTTATGGCTGGGGCTCAAACCGCACTTGAACATAACCCAGTTAATGGGCACTTGGGAAAAGGGGGCTAAGGGACTTCCTGATTTGGAGTGCTGTAATTGGGCTTGTCAATTGCGACATCTTAAAGACTGGTGTTGGGATACAGATTATACTCCTTTGGATGTGGAAAGATATTTAGTTTTGCCGCTACATCTTCATTTTGTATTGCATGTTAGAGGTAGGGACTTGCACCCACTGATTAAGGATGGGGATCTCCTTTTGTCACTGAGGAAAACTTGGCAAAGTTAATGTGGGTAGTTGGGGCACTCATTGATAATTTCTCCTTATTTACCCATTCTAAGCAATTCTTCATTTCAACCAGGGATACAATAGAGAATTTTGGGGTTATGGAGGTCTAAAGGGAATCACTCAGCTATGACAGGTGTTAGGGGTGGATGGACAAATGTTATCCTTTCAAGAGTTGCAGCAAAGGTTTGATTTAGCACCCATAGACAATCTGGCTTATATGCAACTGCATCATTATGTGCATAGCTTAGGGGCCCCCTTTCTAAAGGAGATCGCCTATGATCAGATAGAGGAATTTTTTCAGATTAAGCATGGCAGGAGGACAAAGATATCTTAGCTATATAAGTCTTTAATGAATCTTCATTCACCTCTTGTGCTAAACTCTTTATTTGACAAATGGAATTGGGGATCTGTTGATTATGTTTACAGATAGTCAATTGAGTACTAGTTTTAAACACATTAAAACATTAATAGCTAAGATGGGTTTGAGAGAAATGCAATTGAAATTCTTGAAACAAGCTTTTATGTCTCCAGTTAGAGCTTATCAAGCAGATCTTATAGCTACTGTCATCTGTCAGAAATGTAAATAGCTAGAGGGACGCTGGGCCATGTTTTCTGGACATGCAATGCAATAAATCAATTTTGAGATGGGATCAAGGATTTCTTTGAACAAATTCTTGGACAAAACATGTCTTTTCTTCCAGAAGGGGTCTTATTTGATGACCCTGCTTCTTTCCAAATCAAGGTAAACGAAATAGGCTTTTAATGCATGAGGTTTGTCTAATAGGGAAAAAGTATTCTCAGGATGTGGACAGAGAAGGAAACTCTTTTTTGGGTATGGAGGAATGCCTTTCATGATCTAATATTAATGGAAAAAGCAGCAACGAATATCTCAGTTAAATGTCAAAGGGGCTTGGAAGTGTGGCATGCCTATTTGCAGATATACCTGTTAAAGTCCAACGTGCTATGCTAAATATTTTATCTGTATGAATAGTTGTGGTAGTATTGATATATTGAGGATTGGCATTTCTCTGTAAAATATTATTGTTCGTCTAATTTGATACTTTTCTTTGACATGCTCCGTTTTTCATTATTTTATAGCCTCCTCTCTATATGCTTATATGATGGCAGTGATGTAATATCCTTTAAAATGCATTTATTGTTTCATATCGTGTGTGGCGTATGTGTCACCACATGCTGCATATTGTTTTATTGAATGGTTGATTTCTTTAATAAACAGTTGGAACGATAAAGTTTAATTAGAGACGTTGGCAGGGGTTGCTTGGCCCAGCTGGGCCCATTTTTTTAGACTTTGAATGGGAATCAGGTCACAAGGCCCACTGGCCTTACTTTTTTCAGACACTGTCACCACTTAACCGACTATATTCTTTTTGAATATAGCCAATTAAGCCTTACTTTATCTAGCTACCTATAGCCAGATAACTTAACACCAAGCAGGTGATGTTCAAAGATAACCAGTTAGGTGTAAAGTTATCCAGCAAAAGGGAGCTGGTAACTTTATTTGAGGATTTTAAGTGGGAATTAAGCCCACTGAATATCCCAGATAACTTGTCTAGCTAACTTTAGCTGGATAAGTTATCAGTTTCAGATTTTTTCAAAAATTTGCCTCATTGGGCCAACATTTTTGGAGAATAGACCTTTCTAAAAAATCCCCATTGCTTTACTATGGGAAGTGTCTTCCACCACCACATACATACACACAGACGTCTGAGATTTAAAATGGTTCGTGTTTGCCTGTGGGTGCCCAGTTCTCTAAATGTAATACATTTCTCATTGATTTTACACCAGAACGCTATTTTGTTTAGCACTGGGGATTCTACACTTCATGGTTTGCTTTTCAAAGTTTGAAGTCACATCAGAGTGATGTGTGATAAATGAGAAAATCGGGATACCGCTTCATTTTTTATCCTTGTCTTTCTATTTGCCTCTCTTGCCAAGCTGTTGAAGGGGGAGTTTTGGAATGGAATGCTCACCAACGTTCTGCTGCCTCGAACTACTTCCTGTGCGCACCACAGGCCAACCTCACATAGACGCACTATCAGTTTTGAATAAAATGTTTTATTCTAAAATACTCATATATTGATTACCTTTCTTACATTTATTTATTTAGACATTTTATGTGCCGTCATTCCATGTAAAGATCACAATGGTTTACAAAAGTAACATTCATAGCTGGGATCAACACATAAGGACGGGTTACAGATGTAGTAGTATTCATCAACAGACATGAAATGAATGTTCCAGTACATATTAGCTAAAGATCTAGGGCATGGGGAACAGATCATTTAATAATATCACAGATTTCATATTTTAGACAGTACATTGTGTTGAGGTTCTTACATTCCCTCATTACATTTATTCCTCATGCTTCAATCGAATTTCTCTTGTCTTTCTTATTATTGTAGTTCTCTGCAATCTGATGATTTTAAGTTAAGTTATAAGCATTTTTGAATAGCCATATTTTTAGCTCACTTTTAAATCTTTTTCTGTCTGTTATCAAATGTAACATCTCTGGTAGAGAATTCCAAAGTTTTGGACCCGCAATGGAAAACACACAATCTCTTACTTGTGTGCTCAATATTGATGGAACAGTCAATAGTCCTTTATTTTGAGATCTTAATGTTCGCTGGGGTGTGTATGGCTGTAATGTCACGCCGATCATACCGGTGTTACTTGAATGAATGATTTTGAATATTAACGTTAATACTTTAAAATAGATTTGGGATTGTACTGGCAGCCAGTGCAGAGAAATCAGCAAGGGTGTAATGTGATCAAATTTCCTGTTTCCTAACAGAAGTCTTGCTGATGCATTTTGCAATCATTGTAATGGTTTTAGGATACTTGCGGGGAGACCAAGTAATAAGGAGTTACAGTAGTCTAGGTAGGAAAAGATTAGAGTTCGTAATACAATATGGAAGTTCTCACAGGTTACTAAAGGTTTTAGCCGATGTGATATACGCAGCTTGACGTAGCCTGTACTAATTAATTTATTGATGTGCTTTTTCATAGTAAGGTTCTCATTAAACTGTATACCTAAATCCTGTACTCGATTGGAGGAAGTAATTTGAAAATTACCCAGATCTAGAGCCATTAGTTTAACTATCGAAGAATTTCTGCTTAACTGAATGACTTCAGTCATTTTAGGGTTTAATGTTATTTATTTATTTATTTATTTCGGATTTTTATATACCGACATTCTCAATACAAGTATCGAATCAGGTCGGTTTACATAGAACAAAACTGTCGCAAAAAAGGCGTTACATTAAACAGCGTTTAATGTTAGTTTGAGTTTAGATAGCTGCTGTTGTATTGCTTTCATATAGGTTGAAAGTGTGGATCCTGTTTTTTCCAATGATTTGGAGAATGGAATGTAGAAGCATACATGTGTGATTTGACAAATGCTCAAAGCATGGTACAAATGATTTTTCTTTTTTTTTTTGTGATTATGGTTGAACATGTTGCAATAAGTGGAAAAATCATGCTGAGGCATATCATATACGTATCAGTGATTTTTCAAAGAGTTACTTGTATAAAAATTAGCATAAATGCACCTAAATAGCATGTTCTTGCATAATCACTATTTTATAAACATTAAAAATGTGTGGTATTTAGAGTTTGTTCACACATATGTGCGCATAAAAAGGGGGCGGTCTGGCGCATTCTGGGGCGGGGCCAGCATTTACATGCATAAGTTGCTATTTTAAAGACACGCACATACATTTGACCACTTGTTTGTGTATTTTTATTCCTGCTAATTACCTTTCATTAAGCGATTTTAAACGTGTTTATTGTGTTATATTAGCTGGATGGGAGGTCTGGGTGAACTGGGGGGAGTTCAGGCTGAAGATCCAGGAGGGTCTTGATGACTTGGAGAACTGGTAGAAGAATTGATAAACGTAATTTCAATTATACGCGCATGTTTTAAAATACACCGACTTACGCAGGTAAATCGGGTTTTACGTGAATAAGTTCTGCATTATTTTTGCATGTAAAATATGCATGCATTTATTTTTAAAATAGCTAAGAAAGGTACAGGCGTTCAATGCAATGAAATACTCACTGTCAATGCATTGCATGTATTCACATCTAAGCATACATACTCACGTATGTTGCGGGGTAGAGCTTCGTGTATTTTATAATACTCATATATGTGATACACATGTTATAAAATACTGTCGTAGATCTGCGCACGGCCATATACGCGCAGAGTTGTTTGAAAGTTACCCTCTTAATATGCAATGTAGAAAGCCCAATCCCTTCGGAGTTTAGAAAGCATTCCTGAAGCTATCACTTTGCATGCTTTCTCTGCTTTTTACTTCTACATTTGTAAAGACGCATGGCGCCTTCAGCTTGAATACTGTCCCATTCTCTTATGGCTCTTTCAACCTTCCCATATGGATAAGGTGCCTTGCCCTAAAAATCCCCTCTTCATTCCATGCAGGGCCAGTGCTAGCTTTGTTGCTGCCCTGTGCAAACAACTGCCAGCACTCAAACAATAGCAACCTTATCTATGAAAAGGCAACACTGAAACTATTACACCAGGCCCTAGAACACCAATACACTTCCTATTGGGAAAACAGAACAAGATCCCTACACAGAAACTACATGGCAGCAAAATAGCACACCTCGGTCACATGTGCAGAATACAAACAGACCCTGACCAAATACAGAATAAAGAGTCCAGAAAGTATAAATAGAAACATGCTGAGAAGAACTGAACTGGAACCCACAACAAGCCAGCCTCTGTATGCTGAGCAACAATGGAAAACAAAAACATAACCATTCTTCATAAAACATTACATAATAAAATCAAGAAATATAAAACATAATAGTAAAATCATATTCATAAAAAGAATAAATATTTAAAACCAGTTAATGAATAGAATATCCAGAATTTCCCAAAATCCAATAATTAAAAAAATGTTCTATTCCACCCCCCCCCCCCCCCCCAATAAAATATTTCAACACAGCAGAAACATCAAATTACACCCAATAATTAAAACTAATAAGGATTAAAAAATCTCCTGCTCTCCATATCTGGGATATTTTGATTTCCAGACACTCTGATGAGATTTTCTTGGATTCAGGGAGATAGGGCCACACAAAATTTATCTTTTCTGTCTCTCTCTAACATACACAACAACACATTGATTCTCTCACACACTCCCTGTCTGATGTTCTCACACATGCTCTCTCTATCCCTCAGATACATAATGTGTGTGTGCGCATGCCTGTGAGAGCCTGTATGTGATACATATACACAGGCTCTCACACAGACCCACACACATGCATAAGGGCACTTACAGATACCTGTACAAGCATATAGATTCTCACACGGCCACACATAAGCTCTCACACAGCCAAACACATGCATTCAGGCTGTCACACAGCCACACACGTGTACACAAGCTGTCACACACACACTCAAGCTTTCACACAGACAGGCTCGCACACAGACATACACACATACATAAACTCTCACATAGACTCAGACAACACATACATGGCTTTCTGTTCTCTTTGGGCCATGGTGAAAGGAGCTCCATCACGGCCCCGTGGGCTCCTCTTCTCTTCAAGCTGTAGTGGGATGAACTCCACCCACGAGGGGAGGGATTGACGCCGAAGCAGGAAGGAGCACTGTGGCAGCGCGTGGTAGTTCAACCTGCCGATCGGTTGAACTTTGCCGCAGCCGGCAGCCTCTTCCTTTTCAGCCGCCGGCAGGTTGCACTTTGCCAGTGGCCTCTCTTCCTCTTCAGCCGCCAGCAGGTTGGGCTCCGCTGACAGCCCTGCGCCTCTTCTGTTGCCGCCGCTGTCCTCCCGGGTGTGCCGCCCTGTGCAAATGCCGTGCATGATTCCATGGAAGGGATTTTTTTTCATTTCTTTTTTTTTTTTTTTTTAGAATGTTTCTGAACAGCAGTAGAGAAAGAGGTAATGGGAAATACAGGGCCTTATTTAATAAAGATTTGTTTAAATAGGCTCTGAGTGTGGGAAAGTATTTTTCTGAATAAGACCCATAATGTAAACACTTGCTTGCCAATTTTTAATTAGAGGAGCAACTGGTTTAGGTTTCAGTTTTCACCCTGAGAACTGTAGCAAATAAAAAACCTTTACCAGTTGAATACATTAAAAATGAGCTGTATGTTTGACGCTAGATGTACAGAGGCCACAGCATGATTTAGCAGTGGCATTCAGATTTATTCAGGAAGACAACTTATCATTACTGTATTTCTAATTTGCATATACAGCCAGACCTTTTGTTAGTACGCTTTCTTAAATAAAGTAATCCTAATTGTAAGGGTAATAATGAAGACGATCAAAAAAAGTAGGAAGAGGAAGGAACAGTAGCCAGCAGTATGATAAAATAGTTCAAGAATAAATTAGTTATAAAAGGCAGTAAAGAAAATAGATTTTCAGTTTTGCTCTAAAGATGAGAGGGAAGGGGGCAGACTTTAACTCTGGAGATTGGGTCCTAATATAGAAAAGGGTTTGACTGCCATCCACACTGTGCAAACTCATGGGCGGATGAGCAGTGCTGCTTTCCCTCCCCAGACCTCTAACAGTTTGATATCTTCCAGGTGCACTAACCTGGTGAATGAAAACCAGACCATGTACGTGCTGGCTCACAGGAAGCCAGTGTTTTGCTCGAATTGTAAACTTAATTGGCTGCAGTGAGCAATTTCTGGAAATGTCTTTTCTTAGTAGGAAATGTATATAGAAGAAATATTCATATGCTCTTGCACTGTAAGTTTGATATAATGACTGAGTATACTGGTTCTGCTACGGATTGCTATTCATGTTGTCTAACCTTTGCTGAACCTGTCTTCCTCCTTATTGGAACTTCCATTCCATATCTTTAGCTGTCAGTCAGTTGACCTTTCATTTCTCTAGCAACACTTTTCTTAACTTCTGTCTTGTCTTTATTTAACAGTGCTGCGAGATCTGACTTGTATAGGAAGCAGCACTTAATTGCAATAGCTATACAAGAGATTTAAACAGACCATAAATACTGTACACATTTTTTTTTTTTGTAGGATTTGTCAATCTACCAATCAGGTTGAAGTGCTGTGAGGGGGCTTCAACATAGTTGGCCAAGTTGAAATGCACCCCTCTGTATGCAGTATGTAGAGCTAAAATATGCTATTGCATTCCTCTGCCCCCAGCAAAAGGAGAAATCAACTCTTTGGAGTTTAGTATGTACCAAGAGAGCTGCTCTTGTTCCTTCCCCTGGGGTACTCTAGAAGCCTGTGTTCTCTCACTGTAGCTGTTAAGTAGGTTTTGCAGGGAGGTTAGAAGACAACTGTGTGAGGCACACTTGTAAAAAGGTTCTAAGTTACAGAAAGAATAATTTAAAACGTTGCTCTTTTGTGGGTGTATAGTACTAGTTTTTAGTACTCTACACTCAAGGCGATATAGAGGAGTGGTATTTTAACTTAACTGACTGATGTGCTTCCCAACCAGGATTATGTCTTTGCTCCTGCCTATAGGTCAGATTTCCCACCTCCCACCTCCCATTCCACATTCCCTTTCTTTGAGTCACAACATGGACAGGGAATAGACCCTGATTCCCCTTTCAAACATTTTCTCTCTCCCCTCATCCCTGCAAATAAGCCACAGAGACTAGGTGGACAGATTATGGCCGCAGCATAGAAACTTAAAGCATATAAAGTGACAATACAATTACATGAAACTAATACATACAACAAACTGCAACGGCAGTGACCAACACCCAAAGCCAGTAGTCAACAAGCTGTTGACAGCCTAAAACCTGGCTGTAGAAGCCAATGCGTTGAAGGGGTTGTTGGCAGGCTGAGATCCAGACCGTAGAAGTTACCTGATGTGAGCTGAGCACTGCTCATGCCCTGCGGGATAGTCAAGTCATTCACTGAACCTCCTGCCAGGTAGGACAGGTTGTGAATAAGCCTGAACTTCCCAGGCTCTTTCTTTGGAACCATTCCCAAGGGGTGGGGTATATCACCATATTAGAAATGGGCCTTCTACCCTACCCAAAACACTGGCAGACATCATAAACTGCTCTCTATCTCAAGGCCTCTACCCAGACGATCTCAAACTGGCTTCTCTCAAACCTCTCCTTAAGAAGCCTAACTTAGACCCCGCTGACCCGAACAACTTCCGTCCGATTGCCAACCTACCACTCATAGCCAAGATCATGGAAAAACTAGTGAACATTCAAATCTCAGAATACATTACTCCTCTTCCCGTCCCAATATGGATTCCGCAAAGCTTCCAGCACAGAATCCCTCCTTGTTTCACTGACAGACTACTTGATTCTGGGCCTCGACAAAGGACAATCCTTCCTTCTGATTATGTTAGACCTTTCAGCAGCTTTCGACACCGTTAACCTCGCCATCCTCATAAACCAACTCTCATCCATTGGAATAACAGGTACAGCTCTAACCTGGTTCAAAACGTTCCTCAATAACAGAAGCTACAAAGTGAAAATCCAGAAAAAAGAATCTCCCCGCCATGACGCTCCAGTAGGAGTCCCACAGGGATCTTCCCTATCACCCACCCTATTCAATATTTACCTACTCCCGCTGTGCCAGCTTCTAACCGACCTAAAACTCAAACACTTTGTCTATGCTGACGACATCCAGATAGTGATCCCTCTTAAAGAATCTCTCGTCAAAACTCTCGAATACTGAGAATCATGCCACTCAACTATCAATGACCTACTCGCCAGCCTAAACCTCATTTTAAACACCACCAAAACGGAACTCATGCTAATTTCTCCAGAAAACAACAATAATTCCAGCACCCCCCAAACATTCAACTCTCCCCTCAAGTGAGAGACTTAGGAGCTATAATTGATAACAAGATGAATTTGAAAGCATTTGTCAACCGCACTACAAAGGACTGTTTCCACAAACTCCAAGTGCTGAAAAGGATAAAACCGCTTTTCCATTTTCAAGACTTTAGAACAATACTACAAGCAATAATCTTCGCAAAGTTAGATTACTGCAATACTATCCTACTAGGACTCCCATCCTCATATACTAAACCTCTACAGATGGTCCAAAACGTGGCAGCAAGAATAACGAATACCAGAAGAAGAGACCACATCACACCTATCTTAAAAGATCTCCACTGGCTCCCTATTCACTTCAGAATCATCTACAAATCCGTTACCATCATATATAAGTCCATCCACCACCTTACTTCACTTGACCTTCAATACCCGCTCAGCCTACACAACTCCCTTAGACCAACCAGAGAAGCCTACAGAGGATCCCTCCAGATACCCAATACGAAATTCACACGACACATAACCTCAAGAGAACTGGCTCTCTCGACAGCCGGACCATCACTCTGGAACTCCATCCCCACTAACCTTCGCCAGGAACCTTGCCTGCCAACTTTCCGAAAAAGATTGAAAACTTGGCTTTTCAAACAAGCCTTCCCAGACCACATCTGAATCACAACCATCTATTCAAAGAATGTAGCCACTCCGGTTCTGTAAATAATTATTAATTTATGAGTTTAATAACCTTCTACTGTTTTTTCTCTTGTCCCAGTTCCAGTACCCCTGTTTTATTGTAACTGCAACTCTTCTGCACTAAATTCAGTTTGTATTTTTTTTGCACACCTTGTTCGAATGTAAACCGGCATGATGTGATTTTTCACGAATGCCGGTTTATAAAAAACCTAAATAAAAAATAAATAAAATAAATTTCTGAGCAATCGTACTCTCTGCTCCACTTCATGTGCATTTAAAGACTGCATTGTGCACAGAATATTTCTGGACAGGGGTCCACCCTGTCAAGGGATCATAAAATCTTCAGTGAAACCAGAGGTTTTCTCTGCTTCTTTTCTTTTTGCCGGGTAGCGCTCTAACCATGGTCTCAGTGTTGACTGGGGAGATCACTAAATCCCTTGGTGCTGCATAGAGGGTTGGGTGGCTGCTACCTATGGTCCCTTGAAACCTGGCACTGGGTAGCTGGGTGCCCATTCCCACATGAGGAGCAGACATGCTTAAATTTGCAGTGCGCCCACGTGCAGGGCCTGGCATTGAACTGCTTACACGGGTCACACCTCTACCCCAGCAGGCGGTAGGAATCTACCCTCTTGGACTTCCTCTTCGGCCAATGCCGAAACAGTCCCGACCCAACTCCGCCACCACCTCTCTCCGACTTCTCCCCTAACACATCCCTCCCTGTCTGCCTAATCCCTTCAGGCTTCTCCTGCCCATGTTGTGTCCTGCTCCCCAATGCTGATCACTCTGTCACAGGGTCTTAATAGAACACTGGGTAGAATTTGAAGGCCCTGGTGTTTTCATGGAATTTCATACAAGGATTTTTTTTTTCCTTTTGTGAATCTTTTAATTACTGATTCATAAGTTTGATTTTTAATTCACACTACAAAAGGATTCTATCTGTTCTGTTAACTTGGACTGCATCTATAATGTCCACTTTCATACAATAATATCCCCTTTTAGGACATTACAAACACACTGTGTGTAGACCTGCAGACTTATTTTGTTAGTGCCCACACATTTCCAGAATAATTAACCAGCTATTTTACATTTTTGAGGAGTTCTCTATGGTGCTTACATGAAGAGTTTCGTAGAAATAAAAATGATCGACATATTAATCTTTTACTTCCCCATACACACACACACACACACACACACTGCCTAGCTTTCCAGAAAAAACATGTCGTACATATTCAGGAATTCAGTAGATATAAAAAGTGCACTCTGAGCTGAATAAAAAAATAAACTCAGCCAAAAATAACAAAGACAGTGATAATTACATTAAAGGCTTTAATTATGAAATTTCATTACTGTTTTTGCTCCTGGGGAATCATCAGATAAGAGAAGTCACAGTGTGTCTGCTTCCCATTGTGAGCTTCAAAGTACCTGCATTAAACTCCATTTCTGTGGCTATCATGGGTTGGCTAGCATTTGAAAATTCATGCTAGCTGGCGAGGTTTCTTTTCCAGCTTCCTGGTAATGTCTACATTTAAAGTGCATAAAGGAAGCCACATAGTGAAAATATTTAGCTGCCTTGCAGGGTTAGATCTTATAAATATCAGGTCTGTCTGCCTATTTCCTGCCTAAGGGGGTTTATCGCGTGCGTTAGGTTCTTATTGCGTATGATAGGATTTAAATTAGCTGGAGGGGAGGGGAAGGAGTCTGCCGCGGCGGTAGCACGACGAATAGCTACACCTTTTATGGTGTCGCTATTCGCTGTGAAAGGCTGCACTGTGGCCGGTGAAATCGCACCGCCGCGGTGTGAACTGCTGCGGTCTTTCGCGGGCCCGCCCCCTTTTTCGCAGGATTCATCATTCCGCGAGGAATGATGAATCTTGCCCTAAGTAAGGTGGTTTGATCCTTTTGAAAATGGATTCCATAGAATTCATTGGGAAGAAGTGTGCTTATCAAAACAGTATAACAGAAATGGTAACTTTCCATATATACACCTTCACATGGCAATTTGAAAATGCCAATTGGTAAACTGTAAACTTGTTTCTTTGCCATTTCTGGTTGGTATATTTTCTTCATCTGTCTCTAGACCAGAGAGAAGGCAGCTGGCACTCCACCGTGTCATTGATGTGTGCCATTGACCCCCCAATACACTTTCTGTAAATTCTGTATTTCAGCACTTATTTGTGGCGCTGTTCCAAGCAACGTAGTCACGTTTTTGTCTGTCTCATTGAGTAGCAGATAAAGAGTTTGAATTTCATCTCTTCTGTAATGATTCACAGTGTGATGTGAAGTCTATTTGGGGTGAATTTTCAAGGCCTTATGTGAGGTTTGTGCATGCAGAATTGGCATATATGCATGTAAGTAGCTTTTGTGCGGGCCAAGCACATTTTCAGAAGACTGCAAGTATACTTATAGTTCTGCTCCTGCGTGGAAAAGTGTGAGCAGAGAAAGAGGGTGTTTCAGGGAAGTTGCAAGGGTATTCTGGAGCAGGGTCAGAAAGTACACGCACACTCGCATATTTTATAAATAGATTAAGATTAATTTTAAAAGCCCAATGCGCACATTAATTAGGGGATGAGCAGATTTTAAAAGCCGCCCAGATATCGCGTGTACATAAACACGCGCATGTTATAAAATAGCTGGATCCCTGGGCATGGGCTGATGCACGCATGCACACAAGCACGTGTGTGCCTGCGTGCTAGTTTGAAAGTTACCGTCCCAATGCGCATATGTTATCAAACATGCACTCACGCTTTTACATCTGTAAACTATAATCTGATTTCTCTTTTGTCTTCAGTTTTTGGGTGGAGGTCTAGGTGAACTGATGGAGGTCTCTGCAGACTGGTTCCTGGAAGGAGTAACCTAGTGGTTAGAGTAGCAGGTTGAGAACCAGGGAAGCCAGGGTTCGATTCCTGCTTCTCCCACTGATTCTCCTTGTGACTTTGGGCAAGTCACTTCTTCCTGTATTGCCTCAGGTACAACATAGATTGTAGGCTGACTCGGGCAGGGAAATAACTACAGTACCTGAATTGTAGATAAGAACATAAGATTTGCCATACTGGGTCAGACCAAAGGTCCATAAAGCCCAGTATCCTGTTTCCAATAGTGGGTAATCCAGGTCACAAGTACCTGGCGGAATCCAAAAGGTTGATAAATTCCATGCTGCTTATCCCAGGGATAAGCAGTGGATTTTCCAAATCTGTCTTAATAATGGTTTATGGATTTTTCTCCCAGGAACTTGTCCTAAGCTTTTTTAAACTCGGCTACACTAACTGCTGTTACCACATACTCCAGGAATGAATTCCAGAGTTCAAAAGGCATTGAGTGAAAAAAAAAATATTTTCTGCTATTTGTCTCAAATATGTTACCTATTACTTTATTGCGTGTCCCCTAGTCTTTGTACTTGTTGAAAGAGTGAACTACTGATTTGCATTTACCATTCCACGCCACTCATTATTTTATATACTTCTATCATATCGCCCCTCAACCATCTCTTCTCTAAACTGAAGAGCCCCTAACCTCTTTAGCCTTTCCTCATAGGGGAGTTGTTCCATCCTCTTTATAATTTTGGTCGACCTCCTCTGCACTTTTCTAATTTTGCTATATCTTTTTTTGAGATGTGGTTACAAGAATTGCACACATTACTCGAGATGTGGTCACACCATGGAGGAATAGAAGCATTATGATATTCTCTGTTTTATTCTCCATTCCTTTCCTAATAATTCCTAGCATTGTATTTGCTTTCTTGGCCTCTGCCGCACACTGAGCAGAAGATTTCAACATATTATCCACGAAGATGCCTAGATCCTTTTCCTGAGTGGTGACTCCTATTGTGGAACCATGCATTATGTAGCTATCATTTAGATTGCTCTTTCCTATGTGCATCACTTTTTACGTGTCCACATTAAATATCATCTGTCATTTGGATTCTCAGTTTCGCGGGACCCTCTTGCAATTTCTAACAATCCTCTTGTGATTTTAAATAATTTTTTTATCATTGGCACATTTGATCACCTCACTTATGCTTATATCTAGGTCATTTATAAATATGTTAAACAGCAGTGGTCTTGATATAGATCCCTCCAGTTGGACACTTCACTGTTCACCTTTCTCTATTGAGAAAATTGGCCATTTAGCCCTCTCTGTTTTCTATCTTTTAACCAGTCTTCCACCCACCATCGAACATTGGCTCCTATCCTATGACTTTTTAATTTCATCATAAGGTACTTTGTTAGACACTTTCTGAAAATCCAGATCCATTATATCAACTGGTTCACGTTTATTCATGCCTTCAAAAAAAATGTTGTTGAAGCAAGACTTCCCTTGACTAAATTCATAAAACATAAGTTGTCACATTGGGTCAGACCAAGGGTCCATCAAGCCCACTATCCTGTTTTCCAACAGTGGCCAATCCAGGTCACAAGTACCTGACAAGATTCCAAATAATAAATAGATCTCATGCTGCCATCGGGCAGTGATAAGTAATGGCTATTTTTTAAGTCTATTTAGTAAATAGCGGTTTATTGACTTCTCCTCCAGGAATTTGTCCAAATCTTTTTAAAACCCAGCTATGCTAACTGCCTTAAACACATCCTTCAGTAAGGAATTCCAGATCTTAATTGTGTGTTGAGTGAAAAATAATTTTCTCAGATTTGTTTTAAAAGTGCT
Source organism: Rhinatrema bivittatum (assembly GCF_901001135.1). Classification (NCBI taxonomy): domain Eukaryota; kingdom Metazoa; phylum Chordata; class Amphibia; order Gymnophiona; family Rhinatrematidae; genus Rhinatrema; species Rhinatrema bivittatum. The sequence goes on from NC_042617.1 coordinate 54,521,853, forward strand.
ACTTACTAATTTCATGGAGTTGCCTCTAGCCTTTGTATTTTTGAAAGAGTAAATAACAGATTTACATTTACCCCTTCTATTCCACTCATGATTTTGTAACCCTCTATCATTTCCCCCCTCAGATGTCTCTTCTCCAAGCTGAACAGACCCAACCTCTTTAACCTTTCCTGGTACGGGAGCCGTTCCATCCCCTTTATCATTTTGATCGCCCTTCTCTGTACCTTTTCCAATGCAATTATATCTTTTTTGAGATGCAGCCTCACCATGTTGACTTTGTCCCATTAAATATGACTGTATATTCAGTAATTTTGTACTTTATAATTGTTTCAACCATTTTTTACAGCACTGACATGAGGCTCACCAGTTTCCTGGATAACCCCTGAAATCCTTTAAAAAAAACTGGCATTATGTTGCCCACCCAACAATCCAGGTAGCATAGCTGATTTCAATGATAGTTTACAGATTACTAATAATAGGTTTGCTATTTCAATTTTTAGTATTTTCAGCAGTCTGGAATGTATACCATTTGGTCCAGGTGATTTGCTACTCTTTAATTTGTCAATTTGCCTTATTACATCTTCCAGGTTCACTGAGATTTGTTTGCATGCCTCTGAATCATCACCTTTAAATTTCATTTCTGACATGGGTATCTGCCTTACATCTTCAATAAAGACCAAAACAAAGAATTCATTTAATCTCTCTTCTATGGCCTTGTCTTCCCTTAGTGCCCCTTTTACCCCTTGATCATCTAATGATCTAACTGATTTTCTTGCAGACCTTTTGGTTCAAATGTACCTGAAAAAGTTTTTATTATGAGATTTTGCTTCCACAGCAAACTTCTTTTCAAATATTGTCTTTGACTTCTTTATCAATGTTTCTTGCCAGTTACACTGGCAAGAAACAAGTTAACCATTCCAGCAGTTGTTTGACCTTCCTTCCACTTTTTTTTAATGTGTGGAATACATCTGGTCTGGGCTTCCAAGATAATATTTTTAAACCACATCCATGCCTGATATAAACTTTTAACCTTTGCAATTGCTTCTTTCAGTTTTTTCCTAACAATTTTCCTCATTTTATCATAGTCTCCCTTTTGAAAGTTAGTTGCTATTGCAGTAGATTTCCTTAGTGCCCTTTCTCCAGTTATCAAGTCAAATTTGATCATGTTATGATCACTGTTGCCATTGCACAACAGTTTACAAGATTCAAACAGAATACAGATAGTTAAACATTTGCTGATCATTGAAAAATAACAACAATGGGAGGGATTTCGGGAGGGGGAGAAACAAGGGAAGAATTGGAAAGAAAGGGAAGGAGGATAGTAACGTATTGAGATTTATCTTAGAGGCAGGCTCTTTGTATTGTTTCTTATAAATTCATTGTGGTATGACAATGGTTGAAGCTGGTTGCTGTTTCATTCTTGCGTGGGTTTGGTTAGTGGTACTGATTGTTGTTAGTTCGTTGATTCAGCTGATTGTCAATGTAGACTTTGTAGAAAAGCAATGTTTTTAGATCTTTCTTGAATGTTTTGATGTTGGTTTGCATTCTCAAATCATGTGGGAGGGAGTTCCATATTTTCGAGCAGGCAATGGAGAATGCTCTATCTCTAGTGGTTGATAGGTGAGCATCTCAGATAGGAGGAATTGTTAGACGAAATGTGTTATTTGATCACAGGTTCCTATGGGCATTTTGTGGGGTAATTTTTAAACCTGTTTGTCTTTGATGATCGGTGTGTACTAATTTATGTATGATGGTCATGGTCTTGTGTTCAATTCGAGATTTTATAGGAAGCCAGTGTAGTGAAATTAGTATGGGGATGATGTGATTGTTCTTTTTTTTTCCGTTTAGGATTCTAGCTGCTGTGTTCTGTAGAATCTGAAGAGGTTTGATATTATTGTATGGAAGACCAATCAGGGAATTGCAGTAGTCAATGGTTGAGAAAATATTAGTAGCTGCAGTATAGTTCTGAAGTCGCATGAGTTTAGGAAAGGTTTTATACGTCTTAGGGTTAGAAGTTTGTGATATCTTTCTTTGATTTTAGTTGTTATGTGGTTTTTGTAGGATAGGTTTTTGTCAATGATTTCTCCAAGGTTTCTGGTGTGAGTGACAGGGGTTATTGGGTTCATTTGATTGTTAGCTCTGAGTTGGGGTGGTGGTGTTGGATTGGGTTTTCTGTCCATGATGATTATTTCGGTTTTGTCAATGTTGATTATGAGTTTTTATTTTGTTAGAAGTTGTTTGATTGAGTCAAATAGAACAGATGTTTCTTTATATGTTTCATCGCGGGAGTTTTTGATGGGAATTAGAAGTTATATGTCATCTGCGTAGAGGAAGTGGGTGATTTGATGATCACTTAGTAGCTGGCAAATGGGTAGAAGGTATATGTTGAACAGAGTGGCAGATAACGCTGAGCCCTGTGGAACTCCAGTGTGGAGGTTAATTTTCTTAGAGATGTTGTTGTTGATTGATACTTGGTAGCTTCTCTTGGAAAGATAGGATGAGAACCATCGTAGGGTAATGTCAGATATACCAATTTCTGTCAATCGTTCTAGGAGTAGTTGATGGTTTACTGTATCAAATTCTGCTGAGAGGTCGAGGAGTATGAGTAGGTATTGTTTTCCATTGACGAATCCTCTTAGTATAGTGTCATTTAATGATAGGAGAGTCTCTGTGCTGAGGTTCTTTCTGAATCCATATTGGGTTGGGGATAGGATATTGTTTGTTTCAAGGTATTCATCAAGTTAGGAGTGAACAACTTTTTCGATGATCTTGGCTATGAAGGATAGGTTTGAAATCAGGCGGTAGTTTGTTAGGTTTTTTGGGTCGAGATTATTCTTTGTCAGTATAGGTTTGGTTATTGCTGATTTGAGGCAATTGGGGTAGCTTCCTTCAGTAAGAGATAGGTTGACGATCTTGGTGATTGTTTTTGTTATAGTAGATTCAATTGCCTTGAAGCTTATTATGTGGATGCTGTCCAGAGGGTGGTTGGCAGGGTTCATTTTCTAGATGATTGATTGGATCTCTAGGGTGGAGGTGGTGTCAAAATTTGTCCATTTTGAATTTACTTTTGTGCTCAAACATATGGGCTGAGTGTTTGTAGTGCAAAATGCACAGTTGGCTTATTTACTGGTAACTCTCCAGTAATGCTTCATGTATAACTGCTTTCTTCAGGCATAAACTCATGAAGTTCAAAGAACAAAGATAGTAATTCTAAAATATATATACAAAAAACGGGTTGAATGAGCACAAGTTTGAAACTTGTGAAGAGGGGCACCAATTGTGAAGACTTCAACCCTGGGTACTGGCCATTTGCTCACCTTTCATATCCATTCATAATTCAACCTTAAAAAAAAAATCTGTATAAAATTCTGGAGGTAATTTTCAAAAGAATTTGTATGCATAAAACTGGGTCTTACATGCTCAAGTAGGCTTTTGAAAATTGCTGCTTTTACACATAACACCTTTGAAAATTGGGCTGAATTGTGAAAGGGTTTTATGCATATAAATGGGCTTTTGAAAATTGCCTGGATATATGCTACTTTTACATATGTAACTCTTCTGAAAATGACCTCCTATGAGTATATCTCATATTTACTTACCTCGTGACGGAATGTGAAATGGCTGAGCATTCAGGCTGCAGCTCTTAAGGAGGTGCTTGGGAAATTTAAATATCAACAGGGGAGCAAGCTTGTAGGTGACTGCAAATGTACAGGGAACTGGAGAGAGACCAGGAAGGAGACTGGGAAAAAGCACAAATATATGGAAACAAAACCCCAGTGTATCTTTTATATGCTTGGAAAGTGTTGTTTCCCAGATTGTTAGATGTTCATTGAGATATATTTAGTGGAACTTTTAGGCTACCTGAGTTATCTATATGTGTTTTGGCTACAAGCTTCCTCCTACTCCTTTTGGATTTCCAGGTCAATTGGAACTGATCTGTACAGGAGCTGTGATTCGATGAGCTCTTCATTCACCTCTATGCTGAGTTTTTCCGAATTTTAATACTCTCCTCCCTCCTGATTAGACTTGCCACTGCAATGAGATCCGTTGGCCATGGTCCATGAATCATGGTTTGTTTTTTTCTGGAATCTGGTACATATTACCCTCGAGGTGGTTTGGTTTCCCTCCAAAGAAGGTTGTGAATGCTGTTTGCGCAGCACCTCAAAGTCCCAGCTGGTCTGAGGAACAGACACTTGGCTTGGGAGTCTAATCTAGAACTCCTGCAGGGCAATAAATAGTGTTACCATTGAACCATTAGACTAGCGCCATCAGAACATACAGTTGTACTCAAGTTTTACAAGATGTGTAGCATTTCAAGAAAACATGAGTGAACAGACAAAACACGTCTGTTATTTTTAATGTTTCAAATTAAACTATTATGTGTCACAGAATTGCACAATCATTAAACCATAGCCATAAAGGAAATAATAAAATGGTCCTGTACAAAAGTTTGCATACCCTTAGGTCTTAATACCAGGTACTGCCCCCTGTGACAAATTGCATCTTTTGTGATAGTTGTGAATGAGGCCCTTTATTTTCTCATGGGATAAAGCTGCCCATTTCTCTTGGCAAAAAGCCGTCAGAACCAATAAATTCTTTGGCTGTCTAGCATGAACTGCACGTTTGAGTTGTCCCCAAATTGGCTCAGTGATATTGAGGTCAGGAGACTCTGATGGCCACTCCAGAGCCTTCACATTCTTCTGCTGAAGGGTCGACTTGGCCTTATGTTTCAGGTCATTATCATGTTGGAAAGTCCAAGTATGCCCCGAGCGCAGCTTCCTGGCTGATGAATGCAAATTATCCTTCAAAACTTTCTGATAAGATGCTGCAGTCATCCTGCCATCAATTTTGACTAAATTCCTTGTGCCTCTCTAGCTCGCACACCCTCAAAATGCAGAGATCCATCTCCATGCTTCACGGTAGGGATGGTGTGCTTCACTTCAAAAGCCTTGTTGACTCCTCTCCGAACATAGTGTTTATGGTTGTGACCACAAAGTTCAATTTTGGTCTCATCACTCCAAATTATTTTTTCCAGAAGTTTGAGACTTTTCTAGGTGCTGTTTAGCGTATTGTTTTGCAGGCTGTTTTGTGGCATTGGTGCAGCAATGGCTTTTTTTTCTGGCAACTCTACCATGCAGCCCATTTTTGTTCAAGTATCTCCGTATTGTGCATGCTGAAACACCCACACCACTTTGTTTCCGAGAAGCCTGGATTTCAGGCTTTTTTTTTGCATCCCAACAGATTTTCCTGATAGTTCTGTCTGAAATCTTTCTTGGTCTACCTTGACATTAACAGAACCCATAATTTTCCACTTCTTGATCAGAGGTTGAACAGTGCTGATTGGCATGTCCAAATCTTTGGATATCTTTTTATATCCTTTACCTGATTTATAAAGTTGAACTACTTTTGCTCACAGGTTCTTTGACAGTTCTTTTGCATTCCCCATGTTTCAATATCCACCAAAGTGAGTGCAGCCCTAGATGAAATGCACAAGGGTTTCTCAAGAGCTAAGAAATCCATTGAATATTTATACACAGATGCTATGTACAATCAGACAAGACACAGGTGTTGATACCTACCCTTCATTGCCATCTCAGCCAGTGTGTGTCAACTTCAGTGTGAATTATCAGCCCAAACATTCAAGGGTATGCAAACCTTTGAGCAGGATCATTTTATTATTTCCTTTATTGCTATGGTTTGTTTAATGATTGTGCTATTTTGTGATGCATATTAGTTTAATTTGAAATACATTCAAAGTAAGAAATGTTTTGTCTGATCAGTCATGTTTTCTGAAAATGCTACCCATCTTACAAGTTCTTCCAGAGGTATGTAAACTTACGATCACAACTGTGTGTGTATGTGTGTAATTTATGCTAGTTAAACTACATCTATTCTGTCACTCCTTGCAGTGTGACTAGGCAAGAGCATATATTCTTAAAGCATGTGTTAGTGTAGTTATTGTACTGGTTTGATGTTTATGAGAAATAGATCAGCGATGCACTGAACTTGTTGGGTAAAACAATTTTATTTGGTCTTGCCCTAGGCAGCAGCATTGTCCTGAGTATGTGCGTGCCTGAGTGTATGTATATATAGTAAAATAATATATAAGGCAGTTTTTTTCACTAATCATGTTCCTAATAGATATACATTCTATAAAAAAATAGAAACAACTGGAACACTACCGCCAGCTGTGACCTTTGTAACCATGAGCGCCACGACTTTGTAAAACATGTTGCAGTTTGATGGATGACTTCTTCTATGATTTGTGTAACGCCGTGGTAGCAATCAGTAGACATTTTAACTATGATAATCTAGTACATCAGTTCAACGATTGTGACATTACTCTTCCCCCCCGATGAAGCCATTTTCTAGCGAAACATCTAAAGACCTTTTGTTGGGGTGTGCTTAGTTGTGAATACCTTAAGTCATTTTGACTCCCATTGGAGCAGTTATTCCAAGGAACAATTTAAATGATCTTTACCTAAGCAACTTTTCATCTTTAGAGGATTACTACAAGGACCTTCAATTATTAAAAACTTTTTGTAGAGGCACTTTGGCACTTTATCACGCCGCGGTAGCAAGCAAATACAATTGTATTTTTATTGTATAATTATAATAAAGAGTCAGTTTTTATATATTCATTAATTTTATACAAATTTCATCTTTTTGGAATAATGTTTTTGATTTTGTATAGTGTTCCAGTTTCTGTTTTTTACAGTGTGCTTTAAGTCAATGACAGAGATAGCTCATTAAGTCTGTGGTTAACTCATTCTTTTATTTTCTTTTATTTATAGAAAGCAAATCAAAAGGTCTTCAGTGGGTGATAGATACAACCATCGGGTATCCCAGAGCTGATCCTATGGACATCCAAACTTGGATCCTTGGCTATAAAAAACCGACAGTCACACATGTATACTATAGGTAGGATCTGAACTTTATAGCCATGCATGTAATTGTAAAGTGATGAGAGAATGTTACTGAGAGCTCTGGCATTGCAGAGTAATAGCAGACGATGTGGATGTGTTACCATCGTTTTTCAGCCTTAATCCTGTGGGTGTTCTCCCGTTTGGAACTTTTTTCTTTACAGACTGTGAAAGCTTTACTGTAAAACTCGTTAAGTATATGAAATGACTGACTGAAATGTAGTACAAAATGTTGTATTGTTGTAAAGAGACAGTCTCTGAAATGATGAGTAAAATGGTTCAGGCAGCAGCCAGCAGAATTCTGCTGCACACTCATTGCAAACAGTGGTTTATTAAGCAGTGAGGCACAACAGCATGTGAGCTGGTAAGAGATATTGGCACACATCTGGTAAATTGGGATGTATGAGGCAGAAGGCTTTCTACCATCAGAATCCCAAGGTGGGTAGATATTACACCATAGTAGTGGTGCCCAAATCCAGTTATTGAATGCCAGTCACATCTGGTTTTTAAGCTGTCTGCAGTGCATATTCATGGTATATATTTCCATATATTTGACCTAAAAACCTGGTTAATTTGATCATAAGCAGCTTTAACGGAGACATGCATCATGCGGTCATGTGTATTATCATCAGAACATCTTTCATCATCAGAAAAACCTCTTGACCTCTGCCAGTGTTGCACTTTTTGCATTAAAAAACTAGGGATGTTTGCTTGTTTTTACTCCTCCCCACCCCCACATCTCGCAATGCTTAAGTATTTCAGGCAGTTTTTGAAATGTTCTTTATTTTCACTATCACTTCTTTTGTGTTGAAGGGGCAATGATTGGAGAGGAGCTTCTTGGGTTCAGAAAGTGACGTGGATTTTTCCATCATTCTCAAATGAAATTACGCTCCTGTAGGCCTCTTGATATGGAATGTGTTGGACATACTTTGGTCCATGTAAGTCGGCCAGTAACAGAGTTATCCGGAGAAAGCTACCTGGCTACCTTTAGCCAGATAGTCAGTGGGACAAGCCTCCCACTGACTATTCTGGGCTAAAATTACCCCAAGTAAGTTTGCAGCTGGTTGGCTTGCTGAATATTGATTATTTAAAAAAAGAAAGGTACTAGTGTCCAGCAGCCTCCCAATCCCCCATTTAATATAAGTAAAGTGGCTGCAGCCCCAGGCCCCTCCCAATCCCAGCTTTACAATAAGTCAAGCAGCAGCCCCCCCCCCCCCCCCCCCCCCCCCCGGGTAGCCTTCCAGGCCCATCCCAAAAAAAAAGCAATAAAAGCAGGAAGAGGGGATCCCCTCCCCCAACCTCCTACACTTTACCCCCAACTAGGACCCTTAGAGGTGTTTGAAATTCAGAGCAGGAGGAGTACCAGTCTGAATGGGGATTCATGGCCAGCCATGGAGTGAATAAACGAATACGTAAGTGCTTGGAGCTGTCCCAGTTCAGAGCCTTTCCTTCTCCTGCTCTGCATTTCAGACACTTCTGCTGGTCCAGTTGGGGGGGTACGAATATGATGGTTCTTTTTGCAGACGGGGAGTGGGGGCTGCTGCCACGTATTTTAGATGGGGGGTGGGGGGCTGGTCCCACTTTAGTTACTGTAAAGCTGGCATCGGCAGAGGGCTGGGGGCAGCTCAGCCCCTTGGGTTTTTTAGGACTGCCCAAGATTTTGAAAAGTCAGCATTTAGCTGGATAATGCCTTTGGAAGATTGACCTCCCTGGTTTTACATATTGTAAAGTGGACATGGATTGAAGAGTCTGGCTTTGTTAGATTGGCTTGTGAGTGGCAACTTATGGGTAAGCTTGATTTTGTGTGGTCATTAAAGGAAAATAAATTGTGACTGGCTTAGGCCTTGTCTTTTGATAACAGTGGCGTAGTATTGCTTATTGCTTTTTGGTTGTTGTGAAGGTTTCGACAGCAAGCACCAGTTGTTATGTGCTTACCCTGAGTTTTTGGTACATACAAAGATTGCTCCCATAACTTTATGCCTAGAGTTATGAAATTGAATAATTATTAGAGTAAGTATTTGGTCCCAAAATAAATTTCCTCAAAAGGTAGGGGATCCAAGAAACCTTCAGTTCTAGGAGTTCCTAGTCTGTAACCGAGATTAAGCATTAGGTCCAGGCGAGACGTGATTAGGGAAGATCATGCTGTTAAAATAAATCCGGGAGCGTTTATGCCTTGTGTTTGTGCCTTATTAGCTCTTTTGGTTTAGAGTGGAGGCAGCGCGCATGTCCGTATTGAACGCTCTTCAGAAGGTCATTTAATGAGAGAGTTGGAGGTACAGTTTACCTTGAAATTCTGGGGGGGGGGGGTGCGAGATTGTTGTGGAGGAGGAGGAGCCTTTGGGAAAGGACACAGAATTTTGGCAAAAAAAAGGAGTCTGTGGTCCTGCCAAATAGCGCTCACGTGGTAACTCAACAGCAGTTTGGAACAGACCACAGACCGAACAAGAATGAGATTTTTAATATCTCATTTCTTTCCCTAGAAGTTGTTCGTTGCCTCCTCACTTAAAAAGATCTAATTTCCTGGTCTGCATACGAATGTTAGACATGCAAAGAAACTGTCTATTTTTCCTAATTCAAATGCTAGAAAAACACCCTTAATAAAAAAAAAAAAAAAAAAAAGCTTCCCTTTATAAAATAACAAAGACATCTTTAGAGTCTTCCAACTCCAGAGCAGCACTGGGAAGAAGATAAAGGCCCTCATTTATTCCTTGTAAATGTTTTCAGCTGAGACAGATGCGGTCAACATTCAACTCGGCCAGCAGGACATTATTAACGCAGTGCAAGAGAGCGGGCTGCATGTGTGCTGCTGGGTAAATATTTGACTCTGCTCCATATTGGCATAAGATCTGACATTTTTTCCACAGGCAGTTGCCTTTTGTTTATCTTGTCTGTAGAAACTGATTGTTCCATCAGTCAGGGTTGTTTCTTGAAAAGTACAATTACACTGGGCTGGAAGATGTGCTATTCAATTTTCAGATAATCATTTCATTACCAGCATTTGTGATGATATCTAAAATACTTTATTGCCATATCATCTCTTATTGAATTGTAAAGCTACTTTTGTATGTGGTGGAGACGTCGGGATCATAAAAGTGATATTAACCAATCGAGCCGCTGGAAAAGAGACAAACAATAAGATGTACTAATGGTGATTGATTTATTAATTTATTGTAAATCAGGTTGAGGTTTATTTGTCGCAGGGAACAAAGAGTATCTGTTTTCTTTCTGGATTTAGAGCCACAGTTCTTTGGGATTAAGTGTTATTGATCACCCAAGGTGAGGTTCTGGGGAGGAAATGTAGGAATAGTTAACTGTGTGATAAGGGCAATTCATTCATCAGAACTAGATATGAGCTAAACCAAAGAAACCTGATGTATTCGGGTCCCAATCAAATGCTGTAGAGAGTTTGTTGCGCAGGGGCAGCGGTGGGGTTGTAGTTATGGGTCATGATCTCAGAGGATAGAAAAATGGTTCATTAATATTTTGGGGGGGATAAAGAATGTCTTAGACTCTTTTTCTGAAATCTCATTGGCTGGTTAACGTGCATAGGGTTTAATTTGGAGATTTATGCTGACAATTCTCCCCCCCCCCCTCCCCAGAGTGCTGTTGTAGAAAAATGAAAGTGCCTTAGCAGAGCCTCAAGACTTCCACCAAAAAAACCTGTTACCAATGACAGACGCTGTGCTAGCATGAGTTGCCAGCACTAGTGTGCAACTCTGCGTGCCAGGCTTGTCTTTTCCTCATTTGCTCAATTCTTTTTTTTTTTGTTTGTTTTCTTTACTTCCCAACCAGCACCATTCTCCATGTCTTCCTCCTTCCACCTCTCTCCCCCCAGTCTTTTTCCCCTCTTCTCCAGCAGCCTCATTATGGCTTCTTCCCTTTTTTCTTCCTCCCTCCAGTCTCCTCTTCTCTTCCACCTCTCCCTCATATCAGCCCTGCTGGCCACAACATGGCTCCTCTTCTCCATGGCAGCCCTAGCGGTATCTCTTCCTGGCAGCAGAAGGCAGTCCCAGACCTCCACAGCCTCTTGCTGATGGCAAGGGACTGTGCTGCACCAGCAGCAGCCTGTCTCATGTGGCCTGATGCCAGGTAGCTGCCGCCTGGCCACATCAGCAGCCGCCTTTCTTGGCTGGCTTGGCTGCCAGCCGGGGCCACAACAATGGTAGCCTCTCTTCCAGCAAGCCCGGTGCCAAACTGTCATTTAATCTGATAGGTTTTATGCAAAAACCCATCAGATAGTGCTGTCATATACAGTCGTATCATGGCAATTAAGCAAGACCGTTTGCTCTCAGTATTATACATGAAAGAGGAATTGCCCTTGGATCTGCTGTTGTCTCTCTGCTTGCAAATTAAAACTAACAATAAAGGGGTGGCAGAGATCTGCCTTCAAGCTTACTTGTTGTGTCCATTTTGGAGTGATCTGTGGGCAAACATAAAGGCAAATCACAAGCTATTCCTTCCGCTCCCCTGCCACAGGTTTACTTTGTGCATTGCTTGCTGTACGGCACAGTGAGTCCATTTTTTGAGCTGAGTAACTTAGACTCAGAAGTCTGTCTGAGCCTGGGACTTCGAAATCCTCCTGCACTGCTGAGCACTTTGGATCTTCCTCTTCATAAAGTACTGACAACAGCAGGAGCTGCAAGCCATTAGGCTATGGACGGGAGACACTGAACGAACTGGGACTGCCAGCAGGGAAGACCAGACAGCCTCAGCTTTAGGCTTCCAGACTTTGTCTGCTCAGCAGATTACTTTGCAGGGTGGTAATGTAGGAGCTGGCCCAGCAGGGCCACAGATGGGTCAGCAGCAGCAGCAGAAGAGCGTCCTGATGAGACTCCAGACCATCATGCTTGAGGAGATGTGGTTGGCTTTGAGCAAGCTGCAACGTTGTTTTTCCACTAGAATAGACTGACAGATTTGAGATTTATAGAATCAGCAACTAGCGACACTCTTCGTGATTTGAGACTACAGGATTTTACTTTCAGGGTGGATGGCCTGCAAGTTAAGGTGGGGACTTCCAGGGCTTTCATTGTTGCATTAGTCCTGTGTATCAAACTGTTTCTACTGGTGTAATTCTCCATATTTTCCAATTTTTCCTTGATCAGTTTCCCCAGATTGTCCAAATTATTGCCTCAGGACACTTTAAGGAAATAATCGGTAGAAGCCATTCTACCGGTATCTAAAACCCATTATCTTCCTACAGCGAGATGCAAAAGGCCTGAGGGGGGAAGGGAGTGTTAGCCTGAACCTAACACATTTTTTGTTTGAAATGTACTTTTATTGTACATCACTTTGATTTTCTGAATTAAGAAAGGCAATTAATGAAAATGAATAAACTAAGCTAACTAAATTGATTTGGGAGTGATGTGAAATGGAAGACATTGACTCTAAAGGCCCTTTGATGGTGTTCTTCCTAGTAGAACCTGATAGGGACTGAGTTCTGAAAGGATATTTTGTTAATACACAGTGGGGTAGATTTTATAATTTTGCGCGCGCGCGTACTTTTGTACGCGCACCAGGCGCGAACAAAAGTATGCTGGATTTTATAAGATACGCGCGTAGCCTATAAAATCCGGGGTCGGCGCGCGCAAGGGGGTGCACATTTGTGCAACCTGCATGCGCCGAGCCCAGCGCGCGCTGCCTGTTCCCTCCGAGGCCGCTCCGATTTCGGAACGGCCTCGGAGGGAACTTTCTTTCGCCCTCCCCCCACCTTCCCCTCCCTTCCCCTCCCTTCCCCTACCTAACCCACCCCCTGGCCCTATGTAAACCCCCCCTTACCTTTGTTGGCAGATTTATGCCTGCTGAAAGCAGACATAAATCTGCACGCGCCAGCGGGCTGCTGGCGCGCCATCACCCAACCCAGGGGCTGGTCCGAAGGCCTCGACCACGCCCCTGGGCCGGTGCCACGCCCCCGGGCCCGCCCCCGACATACCCCCGACACGCCCCTTTTACGAAGCCCCGGGACTTACACGCGTCCCGGGGCTCTGCGCACGCCGGCGGCCTATGCAAAATAGGTGCGCCAGTGCACGAGGGCCCTGCGCGCATAAATCCGGCCGGATTTACGCGTGCAGGGCATTTAAAATCCGGCCCATTTTGTTTATTGGCTGTCATGTTTTGATGTTAGTAACTAATCCAAGCAAGATGTAAGAATTTTCTGGAGATGGGATTGGAGCTGGTTAACGTGCATAGGGTTTTGGAGCTGTTTTCAAATTGAAATTCCATGCCAATGTATGATCCCTTATTAAGCATTGCAGTAAATTTTCTGGAATACTTTTTTGTTTGGTAAATTCGCTATCTTGTCAAATAGAATATCCTCCTGGCCCCTTCTCTGCTAATTGGAGGAAATGTTCATAGTACTACTAGTCTGTTTTCTGTTTTTTGGTGGAGGCTTCAGTGTATTATGTAAATACTGGATGTTGTGCAGTAACGCCAGCATTAATTGTGTTCAAATGGTTTTTCTTTTTTTTTTTTAATGGGACCATAAGATTTTTTTTTTTGGCAATTAAGATATTATTACACTAGAATTTGCGATTCAAGATGTGCGATTCAAGATGTATACTTGTAATTTGTAAAATATGTATAACACAAAAAAAATAAGTTACAATTTTGCTGCAAATTTGTCTAGAGGTATATTAAACATAATTTAACTTTCTGAATATTTGAAATTGTGGGCTTACATTTTCAAATGCATGGGAGTGTACATACCTGAAGAATCTTTGCAATGCATCTACAAATACTCTTAGCTTTCCCAGCTCCTTTGTTACACTTGATTATCTTGGGGTCATGGGTCATGTGGCACCCTAGATCTCTTTCCTGTGGTGTTTGCTGGGTCATCCCCTCTAAAATGGTATTTGGCCCTTGGATTTCTGAATCCCATATACTTGATTATTTTGTATTGTTTGTATTAAAGCATAGTTACCAAACCCTTTACCATCCTTCCAATGTGTAAATGATCATTTATCTTTCTCTCCCTTTGGCATATCTACTACTACATGTTTCCATATCATCTGCAAGTAGGCACACGTTCCCTTCTTCCTCTTTCACAGTGTTACCTATAAAGGCATTAAAGAGGACTGGGCCTACCACTGACTTTATGGCACCCTGGTTGGGCACTCTCCCTTCCTTAGCGTGGAAACTGCTGACCACCACTCAGCCCTGTTGCCCAACTGATGTCTCATCTCGCCCTACTGAAATCCATCCACTAGCACCCTGCTGATTAGGTCCCACAGCCATGTTGATTTTTGTGTCAGGATCTTAAATCCTGCCTCCTCAGCAATAGGTAACGTGTTTTACCCACAAACCTTTATGCCCTTGACTTTTGGCTTTGGTCCATTACCCTCTCGTTTAGTGTGAGGACCCAGCAAAAATATTTAAGATGGCTGCTTTCTTTTGATACGTCTCTTCCTTAAAGCTTTGGAGACAACAGTTCTCAAAGCTTCAGTATAGCTAAAAGTATGTGGTCTTCACCACCATGTTTACTGGAAGCCATGCTTAGGGGAGGCAGAACTAGGGGTATGTTTTGGGTGGGGTCTGAAAATAGCTTGTGTAGAGATTGTCTTGTCATATTTGGTAGAAAATCTACCTAACAAAGAATAAAGGGTAGATTTTAAAAGGTTGCGCACGTGTTATAAAATCGAGGGTCGGCGTGTGCAATGGGGGGGTGCACAATTGTGCAACTTGCGCACGCCAACGCTTCCCCCATTCCCTCCCAGGCTGCTCCAATTTAGGACCAGCCTGGGAGGGAACTTCCCTACCCCCTAATCTATTCTTCCTACCCCCCTCCCCCCAAAAATGTTTTAATTTACCACTTGCGCCTGCTCAAAGCAGGCGTAGGTTGCACGCGCTGGCAGCATGCCGGCATGCAATCCTCCGGCATAGCAGCAAATGGCCGCTGTGCCGGGGGCCTCGAGCTCTGCCCTGCCCCTTTTCTTCAGCCCTGGGACTTACGCGCATCCTGGGGCTTTTACGTGCGTGGCCGGGCCTTTGAAAATCTACCCCTAAGTGCACGTACTTTTGCTTTGTCACAAAGTGAACGGTCTGAAAATTCCCACCTTCCCTCCTTAATTCTCATTCTTCTTTCAGTCTCCCTTTTTTCACTTGTATATCTAAATCCTTTTATCCCCTGTGTTTACTAATTGGAGCTATTGTTAGTCTAACTGCCCTTTGTTTTCCTGGTAACTTCGCCTGCCTCCTCCTCCTCCTGTCTATTTTGTTTCTTGAAATGTTTTTGCACTTTTTCTCTTTCTTTGGTGAACCATTATGGCCTCTGTTCTCGTGCTTGATACAGTTGCCATTGCAGAATATTTTTCTATTCCTGTGCATAGTTGCTCTACACGTCTTAGATCCCCCAACTCCTGACGAGTTTATTAATATAATCATTCCTTTCCTTAAAGTTAGTCCTTCTGAAGTCTAGGATCTCTCTTTTAACGTAGTTGGTTCTGATTCCGTATTTTCGTTGGAACACTCAGGGTTGTAATCACAGAATCACAGTTTCTCCTATACCATAACCTCTGTGAATTCTCCAATTGTTAGTACCAGATTCAGTGTTGCCTCGCCATGGGTTGATGCCTCAATTACTTGCTTCAGAAGTGACTTTTGGGAAGATTCTGGGTCCCCCCACTCCTAGTTGATCATGTAGCTGACATTCTCCAAACAACGTCTGGTGAATTTAAGTCCCTGATTGATAGAACCTTGCCTTTGCATACTGTCCTTTGGCTGGCTTCTTTCGTATACATATCCTACCGCCTTCCCTTTGAGATGGCAGTCTAATGGTTATACCTGTGAGGATATTCAGCCCATCAGGTTTCTTCGAGATGACTCTCAGAAATTCAACTGCTGCTTTTTCAGTTTGTAGCTCAACTTTTACTTAAATTAAAAGAAATCTAAAACTTTATGGGGAACTTCATATACAGAATTTAGAAATGTTGCCTCCCAGAATATTTTATTCTAGAATTTGTTATTCTGACCCGTCTCTTTTTTCTAAAGTTTTTTGGTTTTTTTTTAGTTTCTACCAAAGGGGCCGATGTAATACAGTGCGCGTAGCCCAGCGCACTGTATAACCCGCAGTTGGATGCGGGTTGTATAGGTGCTAACTAATCCCCTTATGCAATAAGGCGATTGGCGCCTCTACAACACATGTCCAACGCGGAGTGAAACTAATAGCGCTCATCACATGCAAATGCATGTGATGAGCGCTATTAGCTATTCACTCCCTATGCAAAAAAAAAATGTGCGTATAGGATGCACATTTTAGCAATCAGAAATTAACACCTGCCCAGAGCAGGATAACTGCTTTTCTGTACTGCCTCCTTCTTAATATCGTTGGGATATTAAGTAGGAGGAACAACTCTTTAAAAAAATAATTTAAAAAGTTTAAAAAATGTGCTGGCAGGGGTTAGGAAAATGGATGCTGATAAATTCAGCGTCCATTTTCCGAACCTGACTATGGGCACCAGAAGGAGTGTATAAATCAATATTAAAGTGTCGGGCACTTAATATTAATTTATTCACTCCTTCACTTATTGCCAATTGGTCCTTTTACTGTCACATATCAGTGAAACAACCAATCGGCAATAAGTGAAGGAGTGAATAAATTAATATTAAGTGCCCGACACTTTAATATTGATTTATTAATTCCTTCTGGTGCCCATAGTCAGGTTCGGAGAATGAATGCTGAATTTATCAGTGTCCATTTTCCTAACCCCTGCATGTGCGCTGGTTAGGAAAACAGGACACTGATAAATTCAGCGCTCGTTTTCTTAACCAGCGGACAACCACAGACAGCGGACCTCTCTCCGGCTCACGCTGTCAAAGAGGCGCTAGGGGTGCACAATCACCACTAGCGCCTCCTCAAAAGTGTGAGCCCTAATTTAAATATTACATCACGACCCCAGGAGAGGTGCCTGGGGGTACGTTATGGAAGCGGGTGCTAAACACACAGCGCCCGCTTTCAGCACAACCTTTTTTGCATCGGCCCAAAAGTTAGGTATCACTGTTCTTACATTTCTGCATGCTCTTCCTCTGAATTTTGTGACAAAGCACAATCACAACCCCTCTGAAGTTAACAGATTTACACATGTTCTAACTTTAAAATGCACTCGATACTGTTAACTTAGAAGATTAGTACGTCTTTTTGTGCTCATTTAACCTCATAGAACCCATATG
Source organism: Rhinatrema bivittatum (assembly GCF_901001135.1). Taxonomy (NCBI): domain Eukaryota; kingdom Metazoa; phylum Chordata; class Amphibia; order Gymnophiona; family Rhinatrematidae; genus Rhinatrema; species Rhinatrema bivittatum. The sequence goes on from NC_042617.1 coordinate 54,538,934, forward strand.
CAATAGGGAAGTCTGTTGATAATACTTCATCACAGAATTCAGTGTTGTCCAGCTCTGCAAAAATCTGTAAGCTTTGTTAAAAAAAAAAAAAAAAATGTCCTGAAAGAGAAGATGTGAGATATTACAAACATTAGAATTTGCAAGGCAGCTTTTCTTCGTATGTAAAGTTTACCATAAAGGCCAAGGTTCCCTTTGAGGATAAAACTAGCTGATGCATACACAGCCCTTGTTACCACCTTTTCTTTTGTTGTTTTATTCATTTTTCTTTCTCGACAGCTCTGTTAGTGGCTATTTAGTCCAGTCAGCAAAACATTCCAGAATGCTTTCTCCTTGGGTGACCCTCTTGTAGGGTCACAGAGAAATTTAGGAAGAAGAAATAAAAACATAAAAATAGCTCTTCTATTTTTCCAAAGCAAAGAGTGTAAAAGTGAATTACACAGGTTAAACCAGATTGTGATCACACAGAAAAGGTGAATTACCTTGCTAATAAAATAGTTATGTACCGTTAGAGTATTTATATTAATAGTGCACTTTTTGCCTTTTATTAGAATAGCATAAAAAATATCCAAAATTTCTGTTGTACTTAAACTTTCAAGACAGCTTAAGTCCCGTCAGGTATGACTGGAAGTGGGGAGGTAAATAATATGGGGTAGATTTTAAAAGGTGGTGCGCTGGGTAGCGCGCGCACATGTACACCTGATTTTCTAACTTGTGTGCGCAAATTATAAAATCAGGGGTCGTTGCGCGCAAGGGGGTGCACAATTGTGCACCTTGCGCACGCCGAGCCACGCTGCCTTCTCCTGTTCCCTCCCAGGCCGCTCCAAAATCAGAGCAGACTGAGAGGGAACTTCCCTTATTTATTTATTTATTTATTTATTTATTTATTTATTTATTTATTTAAAGTCTTTTCTATACCTGTCGTTAAGCTAGGTACCGTCACAACGGTTCACAATAAGGCACATAAATTAATGTTGCTAAATGTTTTAAATTATATAAACTTAAACAGGTGCCATCAAGGTACGGTAACAGTTTCATAAAAACATTAATCTGACCTTCCCACCCCTTCCCCTAACCTTCCCCCCCCCAGCCTTACTCTACCCCCCTCCCCCCCCCAAAACAATTGTTGTTTTACCTTTTGCGCCTGCCGGCCGACTGCCAGCACACAATCCCCGGCACAGCAGCAAATATGACCACTGTGCCGGGAGCCTGACCCCGCCCCAGATCGTCCACGCCCCTTTATGCGAGCCCCGGGACTTACACGCGTCCCGGGGCTTGCAAAAAGCGCGTAACCCTTTTAAAATCCGGCCCAATATGTAGATGGGCAAGGAAACGGAAAAACTCATGTAGCAGTTATCTTGAGATACATTTTATTATCTCAACATAAAAATTATAGAGACTTGTAGAGAAAACAATTAAATTAAGCTCCATATTTGCCAAGAAAAAGCTTTTTCATCCTTATTTCTTCTATTAGTGGATAAGTGTAGAGAGCCTCAGCTGCTTTTCTCACCTACAGAACGCCATAGGTCTCAGAAGCAATTCATAGTGCACTGACAGGGTCATTCTTGATTCTGTAATGTGCCGGTATCGCATGCGGTATTATTCTAATTAGGGAAAGGGGAGGAGTGTGGACGGGGTTTGGGCAGAGTTATCTCCCTGCAGTGCTGCAGGCAATAGTGCTTTTCATATTATCGCTGGCAGCACCACGGGAAATAACTACACCTTTTCCCGTGGAGCTATGGGGGTGATAGTGTGCGGCAGAATGATGAATAAATAAATAAATATAGCAGAATGATGAATGTAGGGGTAAGATTGTGAAAATGTCATTTTAAACCTTACCTGAGCTCAGCGCTTACTGGCTGAATATAGAGATGGTTTCCAGCTGCGGGGGAGAGGTTATCTCTCATCACTGTTGCGTTCGGCCTCCTGCACCCACTACCTTTCAGCTGAACTAGCGGCTAAGTCCACGCTGGGAAACCCAGCTAATGGACCAAGGCACACCTCTGAAGGACCATGGAAATCGCCTCAGGAATTCTCAACTGGGGGAGGAACCTTTAGGTATCACCACAGGAGAGCGAGGCTTTATGTTCCTGAATTTAGAATTTCAAATTTCTCCTTTCAAAAAGCTCAAAGCAAATCCCCATAGGGAGATGCACATCCACCATCTGCTGGAGACAGAGAATACTGGCAAGCTGGGGGGGTCACTGCAGGGTTATATATACTGTGATGTCAGCTTGTTCCGTCTCCATCTGCTGGCAGGAGAGCATAAACTCACTGGTCCTGAGTCCATCTGTCTACACTATGGAAAACAAAATTATCAGCTAAGTAATTTCTCCATTACGAGTTTTCCCAGCTCTGGTTGTGCAACTATTGCAGTAAATTTATGACCTACTTTTAAAGTCAGCCAAAGCTTTTAGGACCTGCACTAAATATGCAACTTGCATTCCATGATATGTCCTGATGAAGAGAAGAGTCCTCCAACAGAAGTAGAGGGCTTTCGTCTCCCTGTAGAAGGAAGCTGTATTTCCCTATGGACCGAAAGAGGCCTTGACTTTGATCAATTTATAATTTTTGTTTGAACTGGATAAACTATATTTGTACACGTTATACTCTGTCATTAGCTGGGCTAAATTTAGCAACTAGGAAAAGTTATTATAACCCAGAAGATTTATTCAGCGGAAAGCTGCCACTTTGCCTTGCTACAGTACAGGTGAGTCTCATTGGAATGGAATATGGAAATTGCAGCCTTTTTGGGGACCAACACAAACATATAATGCAACTGTTATATTATGTTCTCTGCAAGTTTGGGGTTTGTCTTCCTTTATTTTACAAACTATAACTATTTTATAGATTTAAACAAGACCAATATTTGATATTGACACCCTCCTAAAATATCAGGTGACAGCATCTCAGTTCTCTGTAGTTCTTGTACATTTTCTCCATTACTTTCCACAAGAAGTATAAATATCTACAATGTCCTCATTTTTTATTCTATTTTTTCCTTCTTTGCTTTCCCATTGGTTCATATTATGCTATATTCTTTCTAAAATGAGTTGTTTTATTCTATTTTCATTTATTTATTACTCATATTTTATGTTGCCTATCTAACAACAGCTCAAGACAGTGAACAATATAAAACAACATAAAAATTGACAAAATGGCAAAAATCTGTATCAACATAATACATATGTGTTGTGTCCGTCGGTCGCAGACGGCTGAGACCGCTCTGCCTCATCTCTCTTTTGCCTTTCTCCTCCTTCTTTGGAAGGATAGCTGCCTCCGCAGCTGTTTGCCGAACACCTCAGCATCTCCAAGCCAGTATGGGCATCCCCGTCTGCCATGCTTCTTCCTGAGGCCTCCTAGGGCGCGCACGCTGCCCACGTTCTTAAACAAGTCATGGCGGGAACCTCGGGGGCGGCCCCACCACATGATGTCAGTACCTCCGGGTATTTAAACCTTCTCTCCACTCCAATACAACGCGTTAGCAAGGACTTTGGTTTTGCTACTCTGATCGCTTCTAAGCTGCTTGCTTGGATTCCTCGCTACCTACTGAAGCTCTGGGTACCCGCTCCTCGGGGGCCCCTCGCTTCTACTCACCCTCCGGGGTTATTCGGCCTAACCTTCAGGACACCCGCTCCTCGGGGGTCTTGTCTGCTTTATTCCAGGTACCCTCAATGCTCCTAGGTACTCGCTCCTCGAGGGCCTATCCTGCTCTGGGTATTCTGCACATCGGACCACAGGTCCTTCTCTTCACTCGACTACCGAATGAAGCTATCATCACTGCTATCCTGTGAGTACTACCACGCTCCAAGGCTCTTTTCGCTTCACCCTTCAGGTTCACAGCCTATTCTGCGCTGCGGAGTATCACCAGACCTTCTCTACATCTGGGTGAGATCATCTACATTGTTCTAAGACTATCTGGAGCCTTACTGTGATATCGTTGGACTACAGCGCTGTCCGTTCCTCGACAAGTATCATCTTCCTTACAGCAGTATAATAAAGCTTCTTTTCCTCTGTGTCCACTTGCTATTGAGTCTAGCCTATCGTTGTGGTTCCCCACAGGGCCCCTCCCCATGGGAGGAGTCATCGCCACTTCGACCAAGGGTCCACATCATGCCACAAACCCAACAAAATGAAGTCAAAATATATAAAATATAACATTTCAAATCAACACACAAAATAGTACCAGAACACCCCCGCCCCCAAATAATATCAAATGCTAAAGCAATAAAAGTAATCATACTTTGCATTGTTTGAGTACTACACAGTCAGATACTAATATCTGATGATCATAAGGGAGCAAAAGTGTGACAAGCCAGTGGCCAATGTCAGTGGAGTGCTAGACTGGATATAACCGGTAGAGAAAGGACAAAGATGCCTCTCTCCTGATCATTAGTGAATCCTTATCTGGCATATTGAGTCCAATTCTAGGGGCTCTACCTTTTTAAAGGATATAGACCGTAGAAGCAGTTTGGGGAAGGGCTACCACAAGTTCTGTGAAATGAAACTTAAGGATCTTAACATATATATCCTGGGGGGACATTTTTTTTTAATATATATATATATTCTGCGGATTACATTCAGGTCCTATAGGTATTTCCCTATCCCTACAGGGCTTACAATCTAATTTTGTACTTGAGGCAATGGAGGGTAAAGTGACTTGCCCAAGGTCACAAGGAGTGACAGTGGGATTTGAACCCTGGTTTGCTTGGGTCATAGTTCCCTGCTCTAACCACTAGGCTACTCCTGCACTCTGCCAGCAGAAGTGCTGCTGATTGGTCTCAAGTCTGGGGAGAGACACTGCTGCCTTGGCCCCTGTGCCAGGCTGCTTAGAAAAGACGTGCCTGGGGGATGCCCCTTGTCACCACTCCTATTTGCCATCTTCTTAGAACCTTTTGCCATCAATGTACGATCCGACCCAGATATACGGGGGTTAGAGTTGGGACAGTTTTCATCGACGTTGTCATTATTCGCAGATGATTTTATGATAGTCCTTACTGAGCCAAAAACGTCACTGCCTAAACTAACTCAAGCTCTGGAAGATTTTAGTCTGATATCTGGCTTCCAGATTAACTGGGACAAGTCCGAAATTCTTAACATCAGTACTGACCCTTGGGAGGAGTCCCTTCTCAAATCCTAGTTTCGATTTAAATAGGCACCCAAGAAAGTTAAATATTTAAGGGTCTACTTGAGCGCCACTCAGGATCTACTTCAATTAAATTACATCCCCTTGTGGACCAAAATATCCCAAGATCTTGAGGAATGGAATAGGTATAGGATATCCTGGTTGGGCCAGTTAGCCACTGTCAAAATGACAGTTCTGCCCAAACTGCTGTATCTCTTCCAAACTCTGCCTATCCCAATTCCTTGGCAATGGCAGGCTCAATGGTAGATGAGAATTATGTCTTATATTTGGGAGGGGGGGGGGGGTAAACGACCCCGAATTGCAGGACGGATCATGTATCAATCTCTGCATCAGGGAGGTCTTAGTGTCCCTATCCTGGAATGGTATCTCCTGGCAGCTCAATTTAAAACCTTAGTAGACTGGCACAGGTAGTCTAACTCCAAATTGTGGGTATATTTTAGTCAACAATTGATGGAAGATGTGCCACTCTCTAGTTTATTATGGCAGCCTAAGAAAATGTGGCGCATCCAACCTAAAGATTTACTGCCTCCCTCTATAGTTTACTTGATACTTGGTCTAGCAAGGGTTCTCTTCTCTTGGGAACGCGAGGATATCACCTCAACACGTATTTGTATGTGAACTCTGATTTTAATACCAGGCCATGCTACCAAGGCCTTTCAGATATGGAAATCAAGGGTATCCAAACTTGGGCTCACGTGTGGGGACGACAGGATTTAGTTTCTTTTCAGGATCTGAAATTGAAATACTTTCTTTCTGGCCATGATATATTCCCGTACCTTCAATTAAGACACTATTTATTTTATTTATTTATTTTTAATTTTTATATACCGATGTTCCTGTATACGATACATATCGCACCGGTTTACATGGAACTGAACTGTCGCCTCAGGGGCGGAATACATTGGAACAGGTTGACAAAGAACTTACAGGGAGACAATCATAAACACGATTAACTGCAACAAAGTACAAACTCAAAAACATATGTACAGTGGGATAGATACCGTCTATCGCTTCATCAGGTCTTAGCTCTCAGGGAAGGCTTGGGTGAATAGCCAAGCCTTCCCTGAGAGCTAGTAGTGATTTAATAGTAGATGTCTCTATTCAAAGCAGTCATATTAACTGGATTTTAAAGCCTACGGTTTGTCTGGCTATATCCTTGGAAGTAGCTAGACTATGCGAACACTGCTATGCTTGCGGGACATTTACAGCAAGGGAGGTCTGATTTTGAAACTTTATGCATGAAGGCCGATCAAGCTGCCAAATTGCTATCGTTGGTATACTCTCAGTTGGGGCAGAAAATGCCCACAAAGCCTAATCATTTGGTAGCATGGGAGCTTGATCTTGCTACCACCTTCTCGCAACGAGATTGGGAGGAAATCTTTAAATCTTTAGGCAAGTGTCTTATTGCAGCCTCTATGATAGAAAATTCATAGAATGAATCCTATTATTTCTGTTCAGTGTTGGAGAGGCTGTCAGATGACTGGGACATATTTTCATATGTGGTGGACCTGCCCTAAGATACAGAAGCTTTGGGCAGACATTACAACATGGATCAGTCAATTATTTCCAAGTGTTGGGTCCATTCATCCACAACATGTCTTATTAGGAGTCCCCCTGTTTCCACATAGGGTCTATGAAAATAGGTTGGTTAATTATATTTTTACAGCCACTAGAACGGCATTCCCTGGGAACTGGAAGTCACCCGGCACTTCCACTATTGCTGAAATCCAGCATAAGATGGGGAAAATATATAGATTCGCAAAATTTACCGCCCATAATCAGGAAGTTTCATAGCATTTGGAATAATTATTGTTTATGGAAAGATAACACCTAGTGCGGGTATGCCTGGAAGGTTACGGATGTAGCCCTCGAGTGCTCATAACCACCTTGTGAGTGGGATTTTACGACAATTATTCACCAACTCAGATACAACTTGCTAGGGGGACTACGGAAGGTGGGGGGGGACAGGGTGACGAAGGGTGGGAGGGTCTTCGGGGGTTGAAGGGAAACAAAATCAAGACACAATATCTGATGTGATAAAAGGTTTTTATTCTGGTAGACTACTTGATTCTTGAATATGTTCATACCATTTGTTCTTGCTATATGATCATTCAATGTTGTTACATGACTATTGTGTTTTATCGTGTTTTTCCAATAAAATAGTAAATATAAAAAAAAGAAAAGATATGCCTAGAGGTGAGAGGAAGGGGGAGGGAAGGGTGCCAGGAGTGGAAGTAGAGAGCGAAAAAATAAGATCAGTCGGAGGGGAGAGCAGAAAAAATGACCTGGTTCCTAAAAAGACATCCATCCCTATTAGAGAAGAGGAGAGAAGAGGGTATATGATTAGTGTACCTCAAGGCATAAATAATGGCTAGGAAGCAAACCAAGAGGTCAGGATATGAGGCATTATGGGAATATATTCTGAAAATATTATTTCACAGAAAAATGTAATTTATTTTAAAACCTTTATAGGCCACCAATCCATTCGTATTTACAATAAAACAAACATATGCCTAAAATAATTTAACAATACAATACTTCACTACAACATGCATCACCTCACATTTGTACTCGTTGCACTCATTCTTAAAGCTTAAATTTACAAAAGGCAGTTTACATCTGACTCAGAAACCAGCTGCTGAAGGTAAAGTGCTTCAAAGAATAACAGCCTTTAACTGTGTTTTGAATGTTTTAAAGTACGGCTCCCTGCCGCAAACATTCTGGTAATGAATGGCTATGGAACAGCCTATCACTGGAAGTGAAGGAGGCAAAACCGCTAACCAAATTTAAGAAAACCTGGGATAATCACCCAGGATGCTGCGCTGTGAAGAAGTGCAGGAGAAAGCCTGGACTTATTGCAATAGGAAGTAATTCAGGCAGACTACATGGACCTTGCAGTCCTGATCTGCAGTTATATTCTGTATGTAAATTTCTTATATACTGCGCTATAGTGGGGCATCCCTTGTATGTGATTTACAATATAACATACGTAATAAATATTAAAACAAACAGATCAAGACACTACAAAACAACTAAACTCTAAATTCTCATTGCTAAAATAAAACTACAACATAAAATCAGTGAAAGGCCAAATGGAAAAATGAGCTAGTATGCAAGAAACAAAATCTGTACCAAATGTAGATTAATTTAATAATTTGTGAATAGTGTTCCCTGGGGCTATGCTCTCTTCACCAGGTCCGTGCAAAATCTGAAAAATGAGCTCCTCTGGCCTGAGCTCCCCTATCATCCGCAAACTCCTCCAAGCAAAAAAATAGAAATGGTGTGGGTCTTCTTACCGGCCCCTCCCCCATCCCTCTCCAGTTTGACAAAATAAGATTGCACTGGCCCCCTCCTCTACATCACTCTCCCACCCACCCAGCACCTAAACCAAACCGCTTTGCTGCCACCAGAATCGTGGTACGTTTGTACTGCTCTCAGGAGCTGGCAGCGTTGCCGAGACACCAGCGCCGGAAGTATATGTTTCCAACATTGTTGTCAGAGTACAGCTTACACTTGCAAAGTTGATATTTGCTCAGATAAGTTATCTGGCTAAATGCTTTTGAATATTGGCCTCATGTTTACTTTTTGATTTAGTAGTTTCTTGCTTGGTAACTGTAAAGTGTTTTTTTTTTTTCTGTGAAGACAAGCAGGTTCTCCTTGTCACACAAGTACACACTTGATGCCAAACAGCAGTCTTTTCAGAGCCTATACTGCACTGTGCTGCTGCAGACTTACAGCTCCCTTCTGTTCTCCTAGCAGTGTTTTGACAGGATTGTGGAGCGGGAGAGGGGAGACAACTCCAAGCAGTATTCAAAACTGCCTGTAGCTCTAGCAGATTGATGTTCAGCCTTTCTTCCTGGAAAGCCCAGGTTAGAGGTGTCTGTAGGTAGAGCAGTTTGGTGAAAAAATTTTTAAAAGGGTAAAACCCCAAATCAAATTGGAATGGGAGCACCATTAAGATCGGGGGAATCTCCGACCTCTTCCGTGACACAGATGCTCTCCTCTACACCCTGAGTGGTTGATTACTTTGGTGCTTCAGGGTTTGTTGGGCTTATCTGATAGAGGAATAAATTTAGCCGTTAGAAACAGAAAACCCAACACTCTCAATATGGACTAGGCTTTGAATACATAGTCCCTAAATCCAGTCCTTGAGGATTGCCAGCCTGCCTGCTTTACAGGATATCCACAGTGAATATGCTTGATACATATTTGTATACACTGGAGGCATTGCTTGCAAGTATATGTCATGCATAATCATTGTAAATGCTGAAACGTAAACTGGTTTGCAGCCCTCAAGGACTGGATTTGGGGACCCCTGATATAATACAATGTTTACATTGATTTCAGTCAATCTGTGATAATGTCACAACTAAGGTAATTAAAATGTGAAATGTTCAAGAACCTTGTTGTCAGTGACAATGAGTCCTAATTTGCTGATTCCTTTAAATACTGTTGTCTTTCTTTAAAGATATTTTGAGATCAGAATTCTTAGAGTTGATGTAGTTGATACATTTTCTGAAGCTCACTTTTAGTTTAATGCAATATGACTTAGTTATCAGCAAAATGTATTCTATTTATAGATTAGATTTCAGGTTTAATGAAATTCCAGCATCAATTAAATTCTTCCACTTTCTAACAAGGTCATCAATATAGATATTAAACAGTGTTGGTGATGAGCAACATCCTTGCCTTTCTCCTAGATTTATTTTAGTCAGTTTTGAAAGTTTCTTGTCATCAACAGATACTTGTGTTTTATCTCATAGACTTTGGATGGCATTTGGTAAGTGCTAAGACAATCCTCTCATCTCCAATTATGGTCAGCCCTGTCAAATGCTTTTTCCAAAATCAGTCAAGGATAAATGTGTTTCCAGATTAAATGTTCTTCTTTTCTCTGTTTGAGTGTAAAAACATTGTCTATGAACGAGCATCCACATCTAAAGTCATTTTATTTTTCTAATATATCACAACATTTTATATCTTTTTGTAACCTGTATTAGCTGATGTCTTTATAATTTTCACAGTAATTTTGATCTCCTTTTTTAAAGATATTACTCTTGCCATCCTCCATATCACTTCCAACAAAGATGTCTCTAGATTTAACAATGAAAATATCGTAGTATTTTCATTGGGGTAGGGGCTGGGGAAGCAGTGCAGACTTGGAACTAATCTTTTTTTGTAAAACCTTCCCAATAGCTGCTGTTCAAGAAACTCTTTGCTTTTGCTTAGGTGATAATTTAGGATAGGTTCAGAAATACAGTTAAAAAGCCTTGGAAACCAAGTAAATTTTCATTAACGTCTTTTAGTTTTGTTCCGCTCACTGTATCTTTCATCTTCCCTTTGCAAACCATTAAAGGGGAGAGAGGACAGACATGGGGTTGCGTGAAGGTGGATTGTTGGATGAGATCGAGGTGGGCACCTTGAATTCTGTGTACAATTCTGGTTGCCGCATCTCAAAAAAGATATAATTGCGATGGAGAAGGTTCAGAGCAGGGCTACCAAAATGATAAGGGGAATGGAACAGCTCCCCTATGAGGAAAGACTAAAGAGGTTAGGACTTTTCAGCTTGGAGAAGAGACGGCTGAGGGGGGGATATGATAGAGGTGTTTAAAATCATGAGCAGTCTAGAACGGTTAGATATGAATTGGTTATTTAGTCTTTCAGATAATAGAAAGACTAGGGGGCACTCCATGAAGTTAGCATGGGGCACATTTAAAACTAATCGGAGAAAGTTATTTTTCACTCAACGCACAATTAAACTCTGGAATTTGTTGCCAGAGGATGTGGTTAATGCAGTTAGTATAGCTGTGTTTAAAAAAGGATTGGATAAGTTCTTGGAGGAGAAGTCCATTGCCTGCTATTAATTAAGTTGACTTAGAGAATAGCCACTGCTATTATTAGCAACGGTAACATGAAATAGACTTAGTTTTTGGGTACTTGCCAAGTTCTTATGGCCTGGATTGGCCACTGTTGGAAACAGGATGCTGGGCTTGATGGACCCTTGGTCTGACCCAGTATGGCATGTTCTTATTAATGCTTAACAATTGTAGAACCACTTGCATGTTAAATCCCTTTCTGGCCTTCTTGTTAAAAATTCTTCCTAAAGATGGACTAGGGATGATTCAGTATATGGTTAACTGACCTTGCAAGAGGGTTTAGTAACAAAATCTTGGAAGCACTCTTATAATTATTTCTATTTTGACAAAGCCAAATTTGGATGCATCCCAATGCTCTAATTACTGACCAATTGCCTCTGTCCTATTTTTGACCAGATTGGCTGAGAGGGGGTTTTGGACTCAAATCCCTGCGTGGCTTGAGGATAATAATAGTTTGGATATCTGCCAAACAGGTTTCCATGCTGGCTGTTATTGGCAGCTCAAGATGATCAACTGTGCTTGACAGATAAAGGCAAACAGGCCCTTTTAGTATTGCTGGACATGTCTGCAGTGTTTGAGTGGGTTGATTTTGATATTCTTTTACAATGCTGTCAGAAGCTGTGGATGGGAAGAAGTGTTAAAATTGATGTGTTCTTTTCTGTAAGACAGGAAGGTATCCGTAAAAGAAGTAATCTCTGATCTGGTAATTTCAGAATGTGTGGGGTCCTGCAGGGTTCATAGTCTCCAGCTCTATTCAGTATATGCATAGGCAGCACCTTGGTAGGTTTATCTGGAGCCTGGGACTACCTGGATTAGATGGATAGATAAATATAGATGACATACAGATTATTTGCCCTTAGGGGACCAATTCTGTGGCAATTTATTACATGTTAAAGAGGCCATGCTTTCTATCTCCAGTTGATTATTGGAGGGTAAGATGGTTCTCAATTAATCTAAAACAGATTCTTATGGCTAGAATATTGATCCTTTGCTGGAAACGAAGGACATTGAAATCAGTAAGATGGATGGATGGGGGGGGGGGGGGGGGGGGGCACTCAGATTTGATTCAGCAACATCTTTGGCGGGTTGGATATCCCATGTAGTTCAAACAGCTTATTTAAAGTTATGCTTTGTATAGCATTTGCACCCTTTCTTAGTTAGAAAATCTTTTTGGGTGCTAATTCAAGCATATTTTTTGCTGCATTTTGGAAAGCTGCAATGGTTTATAAATAGATCTCCCAGAGAGGCTGCCATGGAGGTTTCAGGTAGGTACAGACTGTGGCAGCCAGATTAATCTGGGGATGCTCATGTAGGACATCTGCAAGACTGTTGCTATGCTGGTTGCGTTGACTTCCTGTGATTTCATGAGGTCATTTCAAGAATTTGACAACGGTTGTGAAAGTGATGCATGAAAGTGGTCCCCTATTTTAAGGAACAAACTACACTAGTATTCACAAGGTAAAGAATGAACGATCCTCACAGACTGCTTTGTTAGCAGTTACCTCCAGTAAATTTGTTACGAGATCTAGGCTATGGAGCACTGTTCTCTGTTGCAGTGGCTCAGCTTTGAAACAAGTTATCTCTTCACATTCGATTAGAATTCAATTACCTAACTTTTAGGAAAAAGTTGACGACATGGCTGTTTCTATTTGAAACCAAGTAAGTCAAGTTAATGTGTGTGGTAAATTAATTTTAGGTCTTACTGGCTAATTAGTTTGTCTGTTTTTAATTCACTTGTTGGATTGAGTATTTTTTTAAATTATTTATCAGATTTTATTATAACTCCAATAAAAGAAACTCTCTTATACGACTGCATTCCCAAAGTAATCAGATATATAAGAACATTCAACACGATCAGTGCTACCTGTCTACTGTAAATGAGGGAAAGGATGTGCAATTTCTTAGAAATTTCAGAACTAATCTGATGATAAGGAAATAAAGGGAACCAACCAATCAATCCATATAATATGTTCAAGAATGTACTAGAGAATTGGGTAGGAGCAAGCAATCATTTACTTTAAAGCCAATTTGTTACGCAGGTCAGCAATTGTGACGGTTCATAAATTAAATATCACACAATTGCCAGGACTGTCTAGAAGATTAGAAATATGGAAGTGTGATGGGAAAAAAAAGGCCATACAACCTATTTAGTCTGTCCATCCACACCAACTAATTCAGCCTTATAATCCCTATCACTCCTTCAGAGATCCCTTGCATTTATCCCAAGCTCTCTTGAATTCATGGGGATGCTGTTCCATGTATCCAGTACCCTCTTGGTAAAGAAATATTTCTTTAGATTATTTCTGAGTCTGCTCCCCTTCACCCTTATCCCATGACTTCTCATTCTAGAGCCTCCTTTCTGTTGAAAGAGACCTGCCTTCTGTGCAAGGTAAGCTTGGAGGTATTTAAATGTCTCTAGCATAACTCCTCTATCTCACTTTTCCTCTAGGGTAGAAAGGTTCAGTTCTTTAAGTCTGTCCCCATGTGTTTTAGAATGAAGACCACTGACCATTTTAGTAGCCACCCTCTGTACTGGCTCCTACCTGTTTATATCCTTTTGAAGACGTGGTCTCCAGAATTATACACACCGAGTAAACTCCTGTGATTACTATGTATGCAATCCTCAACTAATTTTGTTATAAGAGGAAAGTACCTCAGCACTAAGAAGAAACGCCATCAGGTTGGATCTGAACTCAGAAGTTTTAATGACTGGTTCTAAAAACCTCTTTCTTTATTCATATAACTTTTTCTTTTTTTCTTCTAATATGATTGATCAATTGTGAATATATAAACGTGCCCAATGTCTTTCTTATCGTGCCTATGTGTTTTTTTAAAGCTTTCGGTAGCACAGTCTCTTTGCGACTGCTGACACCAGATTGCTGCATTTCTGAATGTTTTAATATAAACGCTGATATTGCCAATGTTTTGCCAAAACAGCAGCGTCAGGGTTTGAAATATTTTCTGCTAAAATAATACTTTTTGTCAGCTTCTAATTTCTAGTTACTATTACTTTTTCAAAATAAACACTTGCATATGCCATCTGGATTCAAGTAAACTTTCCAACATATTCCTTGTAGCTATTCTGGCACCAAACGATTGCGGCATACCTCTGCGTTTTTTATTCTCGCGAGAAATTTAAATGCACCAATCAAATCCCTCTTAGCAGAAATTAGTCACTCTAGCCTGTAAATTGCTGTCGTGCTCAATAGTATTGATGTATCTACTTGCATTTGTAATTAATTGGTCTAATGTACTCATTCATTTACTAAGACCTTTTTATTAATGTTCCAACAAATTACAAAATATGCATTTATTACTCCTGAATGAAACTGCTGCATCTAGTCTAAAACTTGTTCTCATTTCCCCGAACTATGTTTTATCAAACCAATGTGCTCCACTCGATGTTGTTCAAGCCCCAAGGTTCTTCAGTTTCCAATCTGAAAATCCATTTTTGTTCTAACACGTATAAATTCTGATTCCTATTTCTTCCTCTCAGGTGCTGTGAAACTTTATCTATTACGAACTACCTGAGATCTTTAAAAGAATGTCAATACTGAATGCAGCATTTCACAATCAGTGCTTTTCTTTCTGATTGAATGAACATGAGAATTGGGTACGCAATCTAGTTCTTAAAACCTGAGGATTAGTTTTATTTATTTATTTATTTAACATCTTTTCTATACCGACATTAAAATACACATCATATCGGTTTACATTGTAACGAAAGGTTGAAATTATATAGAACAGGGAGAGGATATGAGCATGAGAGAAAGGGCTCATGAGAGCCTAAAAAGTCAAGCAAAGGGAATGGGGAAAGAGAGATGAACATATTTACAATCATTAATCATGGTCATGAGGTGAACATATTTACATAATTACAATGGAGGGGCGAGGGGTTGGGAGGAGGGAGCAGCTAGTCTGGGAAGGCCTGGTGGAAGAGCCATGTTTTGAGCATCTTTCTGAATTTCAGGGGGCAGGGCTCCAGACGGAGGTGGGATGGCATGGCGTTCCATTGTGTTGGACCGGCAATGGATAGGGCACGTTCCCTGGTTGCCGAGAGGCGGGCCCTCTTGAGGGATGGAACCTGAAGGGTGCATGCAAGGTTTGCTCTGGTAGGGCGGGCAGATTGTGAGAGTTGGAGAGGTTCGCTGAGCCATGAGGGATTGTTCTTGTAAATAGATTTGTGTATAATGGTTAGGGATTTGAAGAGGATACGGAAAGAGATAGGTAGCCAATGCAGATCCTTAAGGACTGGGGTTATATGGTCTGTTTTACGTGTGTTGCTAAGGAGTCTTGCCGTGGCGTTTTGAAGTATCTGGAGGGGTTTGATAGTGGAGTAGGGGAGTCCAAGGTAGAGGGAGTTGCAGTAGTCCAGCTTGGATGAGAGGGTGGCTTGGATGACTGTTCTGAGGTCGTGTGTGTGAAGTAGGGGCTTGAGTTTTTTGATGATGTTAAGTTTGTAGAAATCGCCTTTAAGGACAGAGCTGATGTGATTTTTTAGGTTCAGAAGAGGGTCGATGAGGACACCGAGGTTTCGGACGGCGGGCTGTGAGGTTAAGGAGAGGGTCTTGGGGTCGTTGGGGGGGAGGAGCTTGAAGATTTGATGGTTGTGGATGAGGAGGAGCTTGGTTTTTGAGGCATTGAGTGCGAGTTGAAGGGATGTGAGTAGAGAGTTGATGGAAGATAGGCATTCCTCCCAAAAGCTAAGGGTGGCGGAGATAGTTTCATGGAGGGGAATGATAATCTGGACATCATCAGCATAGATGTAGAATTTAAGCCCAAGGTCTGAGAGGAGATGACAGAGAGGTAGGAGATAGATGTTAAAGAGGGTTGAGGAGAGGGAGGAGCCTTGTGGTACTCCTTGTGTGAGAGAGAGCTTAGAAGACTCTGAGCTGCCTAGTTTCACGGAGAAGCATCTGTTAGCCAGGTAGGATTTGAACCATAGGAGGGTGGTGTCGGAGATACCTATGTTTACGAGGCTGGAGATGAGGAGATTGTGGCTTATCGTGTCAAAGGCAGCTGAGATATCTAGGAAAGCAATGAGAAAATTGTGTCCCTGGTCCAGGCCAATGAGTAGGGTGTCTGTGAGGGAGAGTAGGAGAGCCTCTGTGCTCAGGTTCTTGCGGAAGCCAAATTGGGATGCGTGAAGGATGCAGTTGTCTTCCAGGTATTCCATAAGTTGGGTGTTTACTACTTTCTCCATAATTTTGGCGATGAAAGGAAGGTTTGAAATGGGACGGTAGTTGGAGGGGTCTTTGGGGTCTAATGATGGTTTCTTGATGAGGGGTTTGACTGCTGCGTGTTTTAGTGTGTCAGGAACTGTACCAGCGGATAAGGAGCAGTTTATAATGTCTGCAAGGGATTGAGCAATGATGTTGGGGATGGAGAGGAGCGCTTTGGTGAGGATAGTATCGGAGGGGTGGGAAGCAGGCTTACTTCTTTTGAGGATGGACTCTATTTCCTTGGGGGAAGTAGGGTCCAGGGTGTGTAGCGTGTACTTTAAGGTGGTTTGTTGTTCATTAGGCTTGCAATTACTGGGCGAGGTAGATGTAGGGGGAAACCTGCGGAGTAAGTTGGCAATTTTGTTTTGGAAAAAGTGAGCTAGCTCTTCACATTTAGCGCAGGTGTCCACATCAGAAGTGGCTGGGGTGGTAGGTTTAGTCAGAGCTGCAACATAGGTGAAAAGGGTCTTTGGGTTGAAAGAGTATTGATGTATTTTGGTGGCGTAATAGTCCCGCTTGGTTTTTTGGATAGCAAGGCGGTAGGTGTGAAGGTAGGATTTGTAGGAGGAGGCGTTCGAGGATGTGGGATCTTTGCGCCATATTTTTCTTTGAGTCTGAGGTCGTGTTTCATATGGCGTAGCTCAGGATTGTACCAGGGTTTTTTACTTGAGGGGGCGGGGTGTTGGCTGCGAGTGATGAGGGGGCACAGGTTGTCGGCTATGTTGCGGGTGAGGTTATCCCAGGAATTAAGAGCAGATTCGGGTGTGGAGTGATCAAGCTTATCAAGGGATTCTGTGAGTGCTGCTGAGAGTTCCTCAGATGAACAGGATTTGCGGAAGGAGAAGGAGTTATTTTGAGGCGGGATGTTGGTGGATGTGGCGCTAAGGGAAAGGTTTATTTCAATGAGGGAGTGGTCGGACCAAGGTACAGGCGTGCATGAGGCTGTAGTGGGGGTCTGTATGTAGGAGTTGACGAAAAGGAGGTCCAGTGTATGCCCTGCTTTGTGAGTGGGGGTGGAGATAATTTGGGCAAAGCCAAGAGCCTGCAGGGCGGTTAAAAGGGTTTCACAGGAGGGTGATAGGGGACGGGAGTCAACATGGAGATTGAAATCTCCCAGAAGAATAGCTGGTCTTTCATTGTTGATGTTGGTTATCAGTTCAATGAGGGGGGAGGGATTGAGTTCTAGCAGGCCAGGGGGGGCGTAGACCAGGCAAATTTGTAGTTTAGCAGATTTGAAAAGGCCTACTTCTAGCCTAGGCGGGGGGCTGATGTTCAGGGTCCTGAGGTTGAGGGATTTTTTGGCGACTAGGAGTAAGCCACCTCCTTTTCTTTTTGGCCTGGGCAGCGAGAAAATGTTGTGTGTTTGTGAGGGGAGCTGGTTTAGGATTACTGTGTCTGTGTCCTTAAGCCAGGTTTCGGTAACTGCACATATATCAGGATTGTGGTCGTGGAGGAGGTCATCAAGGATGTGAGATTTCTTGGTGAGGGACTGGGCATTGAACAGCATAATGGATATGGTGGTGAGACCAAGTAGCTGGGTTAGGGGAGAGATGAGGATGGAGAGGAGAGATTTACGCTGTACTTGGGGGGGGGGGGGGGGGGGGGGGGTTGCATAATTGAGGGAGGGTGGTCTATGTGAGGGGTAGGGTAAGCGGGGGATGGGGAAGGGTTTAGATGGAGTGCCGGCGTGGGGAGGCATTGTGGGGTGGGAGGGTAACCTGTGTGGGATACGTGAGATGGGGAGTGGTAGAGAGAGGGTGTGGGAGGGGTCGGACTCTGCGACTTCTCTGGGATTGGAGTAGGTGCGGGAATTGTACACTGTAGTGGGAACTCAGCAGTATGCAGGTGGATACAAGTACATTCAATTACATACATGCAGTAAACATAAGCAGAATTATAAAGATGCTAACCAGAACGTTGCGTGGTTAAAGGGAGAGAGCATATGGGGGTGGGCCCCTGTGGTAAGAGCACTTATCTTTTTCAGCAAGACTTAGTGGGTTGAAGTCCAGGATTTCTGGTTGGTACCGCTGGGGTTCGGCGGGACGCAAGGGTGGGAGAATTGCGTTTATTGCGGTCTTACTTTCTGTCCTGCCTGGTGGAGTTGAAGATGAAAATGATGGGGCACACTAAGGGGCAGGCCCCTTAGTTCGCGCTCCTTCGTGCGTGCGGCGCCACAGGTAGGAGCCTGAATTTAAAGGGCTCACCTTCCGTCCTCCGCTGATGGCGTCGACTTTTAAACAACTGGGCAGGCGTACATGTACACGCATATGCCAGGTTGCACGAATGGACGCAGCCATTTTATAACATACTCTCGTATATGTACGAGTATTATAAAATATGCTGTATGCGCATACATATGTGCAATTTTATATGAATGTGTGCACAAATGCCGCCTCTACCGCATAAGAAGAGGGGACTTTGCTAGACACGCACACTGACACAAATTCCCATTTCCTCAGTTCATTCCCAGTACAGGTTAGGACTTCCTAACCCCCCTAGCTAGATAGCCTTCCTTTTACGCTATTAGCCCCAACCCTTCAAACCCCACTGACTAGCCCTGATTGTTTTTAATACATCCATAGCAGAAGTAAAGTTACGCGGTAGGGGACTCCGGCGCGTACTTGTGCGCATAAACACGCACATACTTCAGTTTACAAACCTGGAACAGCAATGTCCCGCCCATGCCCTGTCTAGACTCCACTCGCACCCCGCCCCTATTTTGACTTCTCAGTTTGTGCATGTACCGGGAGATATGCATATAATGCAGCGCCTCTTAAAATCCGCATGGCATGCGCTGGCCCAAGATATCTCCCGGCTTTTAAAATCTGCCCGTTTGTGTTTTTTCCACATACAGTTTATCACATGGGCACGTGAGGAAATATACCACATGTGTTGATGCACATGCTGTAAAATGTTGCAGCTTATAGATCTTGTTGGTCTGAATACATTTAAATTCTTTAATTTGCAACATTTGATCACAGACCCCAAAATGGCCACATTTATAATGGCCATGTAGTATGTTGCCATCAATGATGGAACTAACGATCTCCTTAAATACTGGTAACAATGCTGGACACAGTACTTCTCGTAAATTCCTAGAATGTGACTATGCCACGCTAAAATCTGTTTTTTCCATGCATGGTATCATCTGTATGATACTCCAATGTTCTGGCATACTTCTAGCAATTATTTTTGAAATTGGAGAATATTTTGTCATGACAATTATCCCTTTGGGTTCTTCTGGTGAGAAGTGCTTCACAATCACTATACAAAGCCCTCTTGTAAGCTTGCCTAATGTGTTTCATTGGATACCCACGATCGTGAAATTTATTAATTAATACTTTTGATTCTTGCTTATATGTTGCAATACTGGAACAATTTCGCCTGTATCTCATAAATTGAGAAACCGGCAAGCTTCAATGGTACTGGATGCGCACCTTTAACGTGCAAGAAAGTATTTGTCTGTTTCTTTGCGGTATATGCAGTTTTATATATTTGTAAATCCAAAAATGAAATATTATTATAATTATATTGCATCATGAACTGGATTTTGGCTTCTCTTGTGTTTATCCATGCCAAAACTCTTAGTTCTGCCTCATCCCCTGACCAGATCAAAAATATGTTTTCAATAAATCTTTCCCAAAACAACATCTTGATAAAAAATGGGGAATTATTAATCCATATTTCTTCAAATCTGGTCATGAAAAGATTGGCTAATGAAGGGGGCATGCTGGCCCATTTGCTGTTCCTGAAATTTGTTGGAAAAACGTGCCCTGAAACATGAAATAATTTCTCTTTAGCACTAATCTGTCCAATTGCAGAAAACATCTCAAACCCTGACGCAGCTGTTTTGGCGAAACATTGGCAACATCGGCGTTTGCATTAAAACATTCAGAAATGCAGCAATCCCATGTCAGCAGTCGCAAAGAGATTGTGCTACCAAAAGATAAGTGCTTCTTTGAAGAATTTTAAACAGCACATAGGCATGATATGAGAGACATTGGGCATGTTTATATAGTCACAATATGAATAACCAATTGTGACTATATAAGCATGCCCAATGTCTCTCATATCACGCCTATGTGCTGTTTAAAATTCTTCAAAGAAGCACTTATCTTTTGGTAGCACAATCTCTTTGCTACCAAATGTTTGTACCCATGTTTAAAACTGAGTTTGGATCCAGCCTGTTGGTGTTTCTTCTCAGCGCTGAGATCTTTTCCTCATAACAAAATTTAGGATTGCATACATAGTAATCACAGGAGTTTACTCAGTGTGTATTGATATTTTCTCCTGTTTTCCCTCATTGTATTGTATGGTCTCCAGAATTATATACACTATTCCAACTGAGGTCTCACCAGGACGGAAACAAGGGCAATAATACCTCCCTTTTTCTGCTGCCCATTCCTCTGCCTATGCAACCAAACCTCTTTCTGGCTTTTGCTGCCTGATCACCTGTTTGCCCACTTTAAGATCATAGGATATAACCACTCCTAGATCCCGCTCTTCTTTTGTGCTTAGAGGAATTTCGTCCCCTATACTGTGCCCTCGAGTTTTTCAGACCAAATGCGTAACTCTGCATTTTTTAAGCATTAAATCTTAGTTGCCAGATTCTAGACCATTCCTTGAGTTTGCTTCATCCCTACTCTTGTTTTACATACTTTCCTGGCTCTCTATAAGGTAATCCACATAATACTTGCATGGCTATGGCAAGTGTGGCATCCATATCTTGCTTGTCTGTCCAGTCAGTCTCTGATAACCTTGGGGATGTTGCAGAGACTCATCATGCTGGAAAGCAGCAGGCTCTGCTAACCAAACCTGCCTTCCCTAGTCTTCATAACGTGGATGTTGAGTACCCAGTAGTAGTCTCCTCTTTACTCCATCTTAAGGAGGTGATTTCTTCCAGAAAGACTTGTTGCCTACAATTTCAAATAGAACAGGTTTTCGACATGGTGTTGGATTAGCCAGCTGGATCCCTTCTGTGACCTGAGGGACTTGCTTCGGTATCTATTCTTCCTCTCATCATCAGGCTTCAACAACTTCTCATTTCATCTTAGCACCATTAAGGTGTATCATCAGCAGGTGGAAGGGGCTTTGATCTTGGTCCACCTTTTAAAATCAAAATTCATGAAAGGTTTGGTGCATTCTAAGCATGCAGTCTTTTTTTTCACCATAGGTTTGTATAGCAAATTCGCCCTAACTTTCCTCCAAAAGTGGTGCCTGCATCCTGGATCAACCAAGCTACTGTTCAGCCTATATGTTCCTATCAAATTTCTCTCTTTCCCTATCCTTCCTACTGCTGTCCTCTCTCCTCCTTCATTGCTGCTCCCCCCTTCCCCATCCCTGTTTATTTCACTCTCTTGTTAATTTGTTACAATGTAAACCGGCATGATGTTCCGACGAATGTCGGTTTATAGAAATCAACAAATAAATAAAAATAAATATATATTCTTCCCAAGACCCCATGTGCACAAAGGACAATGGACTGGCATATTACCTAAAGAGGACTCAGCCTCACCATCAAGCTTCTCAGTTGTTCATGCCCTTTGATTCCAAAAGATTGGGAAAGGTAATTGCCAAATTAATTCTGTCTAATTGGCTAGCAGACTGTATAGCTTACTATTGTACACTGCCTGATTTACAGATTAAAGACTTTGTCAAGACTCATCAAGTGAGAGGGAGCAGGTCTAATGTTGGCCAGATAAACCTATCCGGCTAGCTTTAACTTGCATGGGTATATTCAGCAGCGTGAATTAAATATTTGTAATAATTAATCAATATATATAGACACCAGCTTGGTGACCTTTTACATAATAAAGTAAGAGCATTTATGAAATCAGTCATTAAAAAAAACCCAGATAGCCATGTTCGCAGAATGCCACCTTCAGAGGATGAATTACTTAAAAAAAACCCAAATCCAATCTAATATAAATACAGCAAAAAGTCTTTAAACTGATACTTGCAAATATGGAGGACAGTTTTCAAAGCTGTCTACCTGGAGGAAAATTACCGTCTTGCCTGGGTAAAAGCAAGTGTGGGTTCCATGACGTAATCTGACCCCAGTTTAGCGTGCTCTTTAGGGCCTTGAAAACAAACCGGAAATTGATCCAATATTGCAGTAGCGACCAAAGGAAGAAAGGATCAATAAACACCAGGAGTTCTTTATTGATCACAAAACGTAATAAAAGCCCCTTGATGCACACCACGCTGTTTTTTTTTATTCACTCTAAGAAGGTAAATTTCAAAGGGACTTCTGCAGGTAAAAGTGTTTTACCCCCCCAGAAATGGCCTTTTACAAAATTGCCTGCCTGCTAGGTAGGTAGACTAATGCCCAGTGGCAGGTCCATGCATAGGTTTACCTGGACTGAGTGGAGGCATTCCTGGGGGTGGAGTTGGGGAGCAGTTTGGACTTGCATGCTTTTAGATTTAAAAAAATTGTGCAGAGTTTTCACGAAAAATGTGTGCAGATGTTTTAGTGGATGTAATTTGTGGGTAGATTTGGTTGGATAATTTTTAAAGAAGACTTATACGTCTGTCTGCTTTGAAAATTGGTTTAACATACATATTTGCTGATTTCTTTATGTCTGATGTTTCAAAATTAATTCTTTAATGTCATTAGCATGCACCCTAAGATTTAGTATATAATCCGCATCTTTACTTGACTTTAATCACCTAAAGCCTAGACTACTAGGTGGTGAGGAAAAATACACAAAATTAAATTTCTATAATGTACTCTCGCCCTAGCTTGATAGCACCCAGGCAGAGAGTGCATCAAGCTAGGGTGAGAGAACATTGTACAAATCTCATCTTTGTGTACCTTTCCTCACTCCAAATCACATCAAATCTTCCTTGATGTATACTGTTCTGTTCGTATGTCTGACTGTGCATGTAAAACTGCCCCCCCAAACCCTAGACCACCACCAAAACCTCACCTCGACTTACTAGATGACTCTCCTATAGAGGTATAAATAGTTGACTAATATGAGAGCCTTATAAAGAGTTTCTCTCTCTTTCTCTCTCTCACCCCACAAGGAAATGCCTGACTAGCATAACCATGCCCCTTTTTTATCGTGGATATTATTCATACAAAATTTATAGCAAAATGATGAATCTAGGCCTGAGTTAGTGGGCTAACTTTGAATATTGGAGTTAGCCGGGTAACTAAACTCCTCCCAGTAATGCCCCCAAAATGCCCCTTACTTAACAGGCTAACTTATTAGCTGGCTAGAATTTAGCCAGATAAGTGCCCATGTAGCCAAATAACTTCTGAGTTATCCAGCTAAATGCTTTTTAATATGGACCCCTTTATGTATATGTATTAATTATTTAATTCACAGGGCTATTGTTGTATTTTTTAAATAACTGTGATTTTATAAATGTTCTTATTTTAGTATGAAGAAGAGTTTTAAAAATGTATTTCATTTACATTCACTAGTTAAATAACTTTTGAGTAACCCCAACACTGACTAGTATCTGGCTTCTTACCCTGATACTGAAATTTAAGGGTTTGTTGAAAATCTGATGATGCTGGTTAAAACTACACATTCATTTCCAAACTTTTATATTACCATTCCAAACATGACTCTGCTGGTTTACAGATGTCATAAAACCATCAATGAAAAGACTTCTTTCTCCCTGAGGGACTAGCATCTGTGGTGTTGTGAAGTGTTGCTGGAATATTTTCATCCATGGATTATACTCAAATGTCCAAGATGATGTTGAATCCCAGCAGGTCACATTAAAATGAAATTTAATTTGAGATTTCTGTACCGTCTTTCATGACTAGGTAGCCACTCCAGAGTGAGTCACAGTAGAGTTAAAGGGTTAAGAGCGTGACAGAGAAAATCTGAACTGTTGGCTGAAGTTGCACGAAAGTGAATTTTTCCATAAAAAAGGAAATTCAAGGACAAGGAAGGTCATGATAATGATGTTAGAGGGAGAAAGGAAATGAGCCTTATTTTCCATATTTGGAATAAGTTACACACTTTTATTATGGTCATGCCCCCTTATTTTAAAAATGTTTTGCATCCATTCTGCAGTTGTTCATGCTGTTTGTACTTTCCATTTAACTGAATGATTCCTGAATGGATTCGTCAGCAGTAGCCACTCCCACTATTATGAATCTAAGTAAGAGGGGCTTTTAAAATCTTAAATTTCTTAGCATCTAGGACCACTAGGAATTTACGAGAAGTACCGTGTCCAGCATTGTTACCAGTATCTAAGGAGATCGTTAGTTCCATCATTGATGGCAACATACTACATGGACATTATAAATGTGGCCAGTTTGGGGTCTGTGATCAAACATTGCAAATTAAAGAATTTAAATGTATTCAGACCAACAAGATCTATAAGCTGCAACATTTTACAACATGTGCATCAACACATGTGGTACATATCATCACGTGCCCTCTCTCTCTCTCTCTCTGTATTGTCCAATCCACTCTCTACTACCACATGGAATTTGAGCTCTGTTCCCTCTCTCCACTCTCTAGCTCTGCTTCTCCCCCCCCCCCCCCCCCCCCTCTCTCTGTATTGTCCAATCCACTCTCTACTACCACATGGAATTTGAGCTCTGTTCCCTTCTCCACTCTCTAGCTCTGCTTCTCCCCCCCCCCCCCCCCCCCCCTCTCTGAATTGTCCAATTCACTCTCTACTACCACACATGAAAATTGAGCTCTGCCCCTCTCTGGCTGTACTCTCCAGCTCCACCTTGCTCTTTCACTGAATAGTCAATCCACTCTACTACCATTCAGTGCACCGGAGCTAAGCGTGCACTTTCTACTACCACACATCTCGATTATGCACTTCCTTCACTTCACATTATTTCCCCGTCTTTGGACAGCTTTTACCTGCTAGTAGAGTGGATAAGGACTGTAACACCCATCTTGTAGTCTGCCCAGTTTTTCCTGTAACTGTCCCTAGACCCCTTTATTTCTTTGCAGCTTGGATCCTCTTTGCTTATCAGCATGCTTTCATGAATTCTGTTGTTTTTTTGCCTCCATTAGGCTGTAGTATGCATGGAACAGGCTCCTTTCTGCAAAGGAATATTTTCTGTTCCTCCAGTTTCAGCTCACTGCCCCTCATTCTTACCTCCCTGGCTCTTCCATCATGCTGGCTTCCCCCCCCCCCCCCCCCCCCCCCAGACCGCTTCCCATCATTTTACAGCTCTGGTTTGTGGAAGAGTTACAGATTCCATTTCCTTTTAGATTTCTGACTTTGAAGAGTAGAAAGCCATCAAGAAGCATTCGTTCTGTAATAGCGCACTGGTGCCTGCTGCTGTGGCTTGGGGATCCTTCAGCTTTGACTCGTGTTCCCTGGCGTCCCCTCTCCTCACAGGCATCACCTGAGCCGCACAAGCTGCCAAACCACAAGGACTGCGGTCCTGAGAGGCAGCGCTTTCTAGCCAGAACCTCTAGCAAATTCATTTCAGAAATGTATCGCTGGCAGGGGAGGAGGAGGGGCGTTTTGAGGAGTTTGCGTTTTTTAAACTTTATTTTTTATTGAATTTCGAACATAATCAAAAGAACGTGAGGTTCACAATAACTGGACAAAGCAGGGAATAAAGAACAAGGCACAAAATAATTTAATTACAAAGTGCATCAATAACCTGAAAATAGGGGGAGAGGGGGGGAGAAACAGCGGAGAAAAAGAAATGCAGCCCGCACTGTATGTATACTAAGGTTTTTAATGCGAGATTACCACATGTGATTTCCAGTTCAAAGTATTTACTAGCAGTTAAGAATGAAACTCCCTAGTTTGGTGCAGGGGAATGTTGGAGTGTTATTTTTTTTACAGTCTGTGTTTTTTGGAGTATTCCCATCCCTGCTTTCTCTCCGAAACCCCCCCATCCTTGCCCATGCTGTCTTCTAAGCCCCAGCTCTCCTGCTTGCTATCAGCAACAGCTGATTAGTGGAGCTGGGGGGTGGGAGGAGGAGGAGGAAGAGAGAGGAGGCCCTGCCAGCTGTGGAGAGCTTGTGAAGCTGAGAAGGAGTGATTTTATTTCTTTAAAAATATTTATAAGCCACACCATCAAAGACTCCCAGAAAAGGAGTGGAGGATCCAAGAGAGTGTGAGACTGTACGGTGTAGTAGGTTCATCCAAAAAACACCTTTTTTAAAAAGGTCTCTCTGATTTACCGGAGAGTATTTTATCTCTGTGTCAGTTAAAACCTAAAACCAGAAGCCCTAAGTAAGTATAATGTTCACGTGCCAGGTGCTTCTTGTGGTTAAACAGACTTTGACCTTCTGAGCTGAGGCGTTTAGATACAGATTAAGAACACCAAGTAAAGTTAAAAAAATAAAAACAGCCTAAGCAATGAATTAAGGACTAGGTGAAAGTAAAGAATCTGAATTCAGTTCTGGATATCCAGTGATTTCAAAGAAGGGAACTCTGGGCTGGACATCCGTTCTGTCTGAGCGTTAGAGGCTGGAAAACAAAGATTTGAAGAGCAAGCAGAGAGCTGGAGGAGGGCGGTTTAGCCTTAGAACCTGAAAGGTGTGGTGAATTGTTTGACGGTTCAGGAGCTGCAGTTGGTATTCTT
This sequence comes from Rhinatrema bivittatum, assembly GCF_901001135.1. Classification (NCBI taxonomy): domain Eukaryota; kingdom Metazoa; phylum Chordata; class Amphibia; order Gymnophiona; family Rhinatrematidae; genus Rhinatrema; species Rhinatrema bivittatum. The sequence goes on from NC_042617.1 coordinate 54,565,709, forward strand.
TTGACAGTATATTCACGAGGGATACAGACAGAATAAGGTTGAAATAGATGTCTGAGACGGGAGCAGTTGAGAGCAGAATGATAGGATTATAAACGTTGATATTATTGAACTGTACAGGTAGAGGTGATGAAGAATAGAAAAAGACAGTAGATGAGAAGTAAAACCGTTAAATGTATTTAGGAATTTGTATAGCGCTCTGCACCAAGGTGCTTTACAAGTACATGTAGGCATGTCCCTACTGTAAACAGGCAGGCCCAGGAGACCACTATTCTTAGAATTTATAATCTCTTGCCCCTGCTGGCCTCACTTTAATGGTTTTTGGTAATTTCAGCAATATTAAATTTATCTTTGGTAGTTTAAAGATGTTTTGTTTTTTTGTTTTGTTTTTTTTTTTTTAACTTCCAGGTCATAAACTGTAGAGGAAAACTTTTGGTAATCTAACACTGGCTCTTAAAAAAAAAATTCTCTCAGCCTGGGCACTGTGCATTAGTACTTTTGTAGCTCTTTATTATCCAAAGCAGTCTATGAACAAATTAAACAGTAGTATTATCCAGTTCTGACTGGTATTCATTTCATCTTCCCTTTCAAGGGTAAAACAATGAGTCTTCCTTGCTAGAGTTAAACCTGTGGAACCATAGGTTTACAGAGATGTCTTTTAATAGCTGAATTATCCTTCTGGATTCAGCTCCTGATCTAAATTACTTCTTGAAATGAATTCCTTATTTGATTCATAATACTCAGATTCATGGATTAGTTCGGATGCAGATTCCAGTTCAATTCTCCAGAAAAATTCATGAGCACATTAGACACTGAAACTGATCGTGGGCAGAAAAATAAGGAACCTTAAGATAGCATACTATATTTGAACAAATATATTCAAAAGTGAAAAAGGGGACAGTAACTTTTAAACAGCAGCGCGGGCATATGTGTACGTGCGTATGGCGGCTCGCGCAAATGGATGCCGCCATGTTATAGCATATACATGAATATGCTATAACATATTCATGTATATGCATGTTATAGCATGTTATAGCATATACATGAATATGCTAAAGCATGCTATAACTCGGCACATAACCGCCAGAGACCGGGCTTTCTCCACTGCAGGACCGACACTATGGAACTCCATCCCACCAGATTTGCGACAGGAACCCTGCCTTCCCACTTTTAGGAAAAGACTCAAAACATGGTTTTTTATGAAAGCTTTTCCAGACCCCAACTGAACCTCCATTTACAATTAACTTATGCTTAGACTTTTTCTTAACATGGTTATTAATAACTCCACCTCAAAAGGGTAATTCATTGACGTTGCAAATGATATAACTTAGTTCTCACCATTAATTGGCAAACTTGTTCTCTATGTTAAACTTCTAGCCCCTTTCTCGTTTCCAAGTTGTGTAATACCCTTGTTTTATTGTAACTGCAACCTTTTATCAAACACCTGTTAAAGTTTATTATTACTAATTATTATTATTTTGTGTTTCCTCACCACTTGTTATGTGTAAACAGGCATGATGTGATTTCCTTCGTGAATGCCGGTATAGAAAAACTTAAAATAAATAAAAAATAAAAATAAATATGCGTGTATGATATAAAATTGGCTGTTCACACGTGCATGCGCACACAATTTTGTATGGACGCACATACGTGTGCACACAAATGCCGGCTCTACCGTGTAAGTGGGGGCATATTATTCAATATGTTCCCCAATGCAATTACCAGTTTCCCAAGTCCATTCCCAGTTCACCCAGGTAAAAGCTTCTGATTTCCTAACCCCCCCTAATTAATCTTCCTCCCTTTTATCCTATTAGTCCCAACCCTTCAAACCCCGCTGACTAGCCCCGATTTTTTAATTTTAAAACTTACACACCATCCATAGCAGAGGTAAAGTTATGCGGTAAGGGACCCCGGTGCCCGCTTGTGCGTGTAAATTCTTACGTGAACATTTCAAGTCACCTTCCTGGAATGTCCGTATCCTGCTCTTGCTCAGCCCAGACCCCGCCCACGCCCCGCCTCTTTTTTAACTTTTTGATTTGTGCACGTACCGGGAGTTATGCACGTACTTGGGCGCTTAAAATCCATACAGCGCGCACGTGTCTCCCAGCTTTGCTGCGCATAGGGTTTTTAAAACTCACCTTTTAGTATTCATGCTGTGTAGAGGTGGCAGCTGATTAACCAGTCCTATTCAGCAGCCCCCATGTGTCAATTCTGCCTGCAGCCCCCTTGGCAGCAGAGGTCATCAGCGAGCCCCCCCTCATAGCCGCTCTAGCCACCTTCTCTCTGATCCCATGAGGTGGCTTCTCTAGCCCTACTTAACCCAACTTGTCCATTCTCTCCTTGCCTCTTGTTATCTCGGCTCCTTGACCTGGCTATCCTTGCTGTGCTTTCCTGCCATGTGGCCTTCCTTGGCCTCCAGCCTTGCCTCGTAGCCTTCCTTGGCCTCCAGCCTTGCCTCGTGGCTTTCCTTGGCCTCCCTGCCTTGTTCTGCGGCCTTTCGGGCCTTCCTGCCTTGCTCAGGGGCCTCCTGGACCTCTCTGTCCTACCTTATGGCCTTCTGGACTTCTAGGTATGTCTAGCCCAGCCTTGTGCCCTGTTTGTGCTTTCTTGTTTATTGTTGCTTGTTCTGTCCATGTCTAGTCTTGTCTTGTCCTGTCCTGTCCAATTCCTGTCCTGTCCAGTCCTTGTTTCCAGCCCAGGCTTTGCCCTCACTTCAAGCCCTTGCTTGCTTGTCTTCAGACTCAGCATTGTCTCCTGTTCCAGGCCTTCTCTTTAGCCTCAGCTTTACCCTTGTTTTTGTAGTCTGTGTCTTCAGCCATGCCTGCATTCAGTTTCTGCCTGCCCTCAGTACCAGCCTTGCCTGTAGCCCTGCCTGTAACCTGCTTCTGCTACCCTCAGTTCCAGCTCCCAGCCTGTGCCATGTTCTAGCTAAGTCCTGCTAGCCACCAGAACCCAAGGGGTTCAACCTGCGGGGGAGGTGGCTGGTGTTGGCAGAAGACCTAGTCTGGCCTTGCCCCAGAGTCTGGCCCTGCTCCTATAAGGGTAATCCCTGATCTTCAACCATGACACGATGTACTGGATAACTACTTATCCAGCTGAGTAGTTAGCTAGCTAATTGGAGGACAGGACATGGGCATAACTGGGAGGAGCTACATATCTGGCTAAGGGGGTCATTTATGAACTCGCGTTATGGCGTTTTCGCATGTGTTAAGGCGTTTTTCGCGTGATGTGGGAGGGATTGGGGCAGAGTCGGGCGGTAATTTTGTGAAAGTGGGCTGGCTTTGCAGATGGACTCTCGATCTGGGTAATATTAAGCTAGGTTGAGAGAACATTGAACAAATCTCATCTTTGTGTGAGTTTCCTCACTCCGAAGGACATCAAATCTTCACAAGAGTGTACTGTTCTGTAAAAGTGGTCCCTAACCCCTACACTACTACCTAAACCTCATCTTGAGTTACTAGGTGGGCCTCCTATAGAGGTATAATTACCTGATTATTAGAAGGGCCTTATAGCTAGTCTCCCTCTCTCTCTCTCTCTCAAATGAGCACTTTGCAGCATTATTGTGGTATTAACGCAAAGTGCAAAACGTTAACGCAATTTGCAGTAATACCTATGCGAAGCGCTAAGATAACGCACTTTGCAATAAATAGGCTATTACCATTAAACTCGCCCTTTTTTATATCTCATGCGATATTTACTGCTTTTTGATAAATCTAGGCCGATAAGTAGTAATATTCAGACTTATCCGGCTATGTTATCTGGCCAACTATTGAGCAGATCTAAAGTTAGCCGGATAACTTTCCCAAGCTAACTTTAAACTAAACGTATCCCGGTATATTCAGCATCGCGGCCGCACTGCTGAATATCCCAGCTGCATGATGATTGAACATCTCCCCCTTAATGTTTATTTAGCCACAAATGTAATCACGAGTTATCAATTTTGCATTACTTAAAATATGTTTTTCTGTGATTTTTACAGCACTGCTGCTATGTTTCCAAGAATCAATGGCATGTTCATAACTTCTTATCTAAAAGAAATATGTACAGTACCCATTTTCATGTGGCTAATGCAATATATCAGTTGTAGCAGGTCGAACCCTGATTTAGTGTTGTGAAGCCACTCAGATCACTGAATGTCACATAATGGGGGAAAGAACTCTTCCCAGTAGCCCATCCCCGCCCCCCCAGACTACACTTACATATTTAAAAAAAAATGCTTTGCAGAGAAACTTTGTGCAAACATGTATTTATCATGAAGTATCTAAGTAGGTATATAGCTGCTGCATTGTTGTTTTGCAGTTCTCCATTATTTCATATTCTGTTGTAAGCCAGGTCACAAATGGATTCAATTTTAGCACATAAAATATCAATAAACTTGAACCAGTATCATGGCAATCCCCGCCCAGCACTTAGGAAGGCGATCCTAAAATACATTTGTTTCATATGTAAATAGGTGACTTCTAAAATACAAATGTAATAACTGGAATTAGTAAAGTTAACTACACCCAGAGGGTTTATAAGGTAATTAGTGCAGATGATAACAGCATTTTTTGTCTACAAGCACTTGAGATCTGTATTTGTGGAAGGAGAGGGGGTGTAATCTGCCTCCATTTACTCATAGGGCCTTATTCACTATTTTTGCAGTGCCTGAAAAATGGGAAAATGTCTCTTTGAATGAGACCTGCATTGCAAGATGCAGTTCAAAGGACTGGAGTGCCTAAGTTTGAAACTTAGGAGCAGCAGCCTTCATTCTTGACTATTCGTTGAACTTTTATAAGCACTCCTAATTCAATTAACTTTAAATCCAAATAAAAAGACCAAAAGCAAGTCTTTCACTTACCAATCCAAGCATATAAGGTGAGTGAAAAGGACTGGGAAGTTCTGGTTCTGGGGTTTTAAAGGTTACATTAGGAAATATAAATATAGAAGAGGGAGGTTTGTGGGGAATGTGATGGAAGGGGGGATGTACATTGGGGTTTGAGGAAAAGTGACTTTATATTTTAGTTAGTTTGCAAGCTGACTTCAAGAGTGATGCTAAAATATAGAACTGGTGACCTTTTTCGGCTAGATATTTTTATTTGTATTTTTTTAAGATAATTGAATTATGAATGCATAAGAAAAGATGGACAAATAGTCAGAGACTCAGGCTGAAGCCTTGTACCTAAGCCCCCAACAAGCACATTCCTGGCCAAGCTGTAGCCGATGGCTTTCTCCTTGCTATGTTTAAAACACAAACCAACCCTGTGTTTCAGGGCTTCAGACAGCACTCATGTGCCATGATTTCCTAAAAAGTTGCAGTTGTGAACAAGTACCCGAATGGCACAATATACCACCTAAGTTCAGGCTTCTTATTCCCAGAAATAAGTGATCCCAAAAATGTGGTCTTCTGTCAGCAGGTATAACAAAGAAAAAGAGAGAAAAAGCCAATTGGCTGTGCTTTCACAATTCACAAAAGTGCTGTGGTCCTGAGCTGCTCTTAACTAAGAACAGAAATATTTGTGGGAAAGAGAAAAAGAGCATCAAAGATGGAGCAACAAAAAAAACAGATGTAAAAGGAAGGAAAATCCCTTTTGGAACAGTAGTCAGTGTTTCATATTAGGCTTGTGTAGAAGGTGCAGAAAAATATTGCAAAGCCAGGCCTATATTATTCTGACTGTCAGAATCCCTTTAGAATGAAATGTATGCATTATCCCTAGTTTAAGTACTGTGCATGACTAAAAGATTAAACACTATGAGCCTGATTTTCAAAAGCATTTACATGCATTAAATTGGGTTTTACATGAGTAAATGGCCTTTTGAAAATTGCTACAATATATGCCGTCGAATTGTCAATAGGTTTTACCCACATTAAATGCACTTAACAGTAGTACATGTTTTTGGAAAATTGCTATGATACTTTGTTACATTTACATGTGTAACGCCTTTGAAAATTCATCCCTAATGGAGAGAATCATTCAAGCATAGGGAAAAACGAAATGAGGTAGAAGAAATTTGCTGTTACAGCAAGGGAGACATTTGCTGAAAGGTTTTCTTGAAAAGCCATTTTTAAAATGCCCAAACTGATTAACTGTGAAACTCGGGCAGACCAGTCACTGGAAGGAGAGCGCCTGTTAATTAGCCCAGCTAGGCAACTAACCTTTCCATTTTCTCTCTTCTTGAAATTCGGGAACATAGCCATTTTCTGTGATACGGTCAGAGTAAAAGAAATTGAGATAAAGGTGTTGATTTTTTGTGCTGTAACCAGGATTTCTCCATGGACGAGCAGGACAGAAATCAACCACACAAGTGGGAAACATCATGTGTCGGCACCAAGATGGAAAAGCTCTCTTGGAGCTTAGAAAAACCATGAAGGTGTTTCTAAGCTTGCACAGGCGAGACTGTGCTTTTCTTCCACTAGCACAAAAGGACGGTTTTTGACACTTTCTTCAAGTTGCTTTTCTTTCCCCCTAAATGTATTCTGTTTAATTTCTTCATTTTATTTTGTGGAATCATCAGAGACAAGAAAAATGAATTTTTCTTCAAAATTGTTTGATTTGGCATCGGTCCTCTTCAAATTGGAAAACAAACAGCCAGTGCCTCGGAACCAAAATGTGTGCACTCCACGTCGACAAGTGCTTCCTTGGCACAGAGATGATCCCCTTTGGTGGAATCCTCTCTTGGTGCCAAAAGACTATTGGGACTATCCATAGCGCCATCTTCTGCGCAGACACATTCTCGGTGCAGAGACTCTGGTTTAAGAGCAGAAACTTTAAAACAGGGCCTCTACTCCCCAATATAGATTCTAGTTCTTAAATCACAATTAAAAAAAAAATGATTTTACTGATATTTATTTATTTATTTATTTATTTAAAGGCTTTTATATACCGGAGTTCATGTACTAGTACATACCACTTCGGTTTACACAGAACCAATATTGGAAAATTACATCAAACAAGTGTGTATAAAATAACGAGGCTAACTTTGTAGGAACTTAGAACTTGAGGTAAAGGAGAGAACAGGACCAAGTGGTAACAGATCAATGTAAATAGCTAAATAATAAATACAAATTCTTACAATAAATACAAATGCTTACAGATTACACTTACTCCATCACTGGAATGGAGATCTCCCATTTTGGAATTTTGGAAACATGACAGCAGAAAAAGACCATATGGCCTATCTAGCCTTTGCATATGCCCTAGCCACTCCCTTGTACAATGTCTACCACAGTCCCTATCCCCTGTGCTTATCCCATGCTTTTTTGAATTCAAACACTGTCCTTGGTTTCTCTTCCTCCACTGGAAGGCTGTTCCGTGCATCTGCTATATTTTTTTTGTAAAAATCTTTCCTTAGATTACTCCTAAGTGTGTACCCCCTTTCACTCTCAACCCATGATCTCTTGTTCCCAAGTCTCCTTTTCATTGAAAGAGGCCTGCTTTGTGTGCATTGATAGCTTGGAAGTATTTAAATGTCTTTTCCATTAGGGAATACATTTTTAAATCTTTAAGACTGCCCCCATGTGCTTTAGAATGAAGGTTGCTGACCATTTCAGTAGCCACCCTCTGAACCGACTCCATCCTGTTTTTAGATCCTTTTGAAGGTGCGGTCTCCAGAATTGTACACAGCATTCCAAGTGAGGTCTCACCAAGGATTTATACAGGGGTAATATCACCTCCCTTTTTCTGCTGACCATTCTTCCCTCTATGCACCCAAACATCTTTCTGGCTTTTACCTTCACCTGATCCACTTGTTTGGATCACTGGGGGTGATCATCAGATACAATCACCCCCAGATTCCCACTCTTGTTTCATGCTTAAAAGAATTTTGCCTCCTGTACTATACTGCCTCCTTGGGTTTTTGCAGCCCAAAACGCATAACTCTGCATTTTTTAACATTGTCTTAGCTGTCAGACTCTAGAAAATTCCTCAAGCTTTACTAGGTCTCTCCCCATCGTTCCTTTTCTTAGGGAACTCAATAGAAAAATCAGAACTGCCTCTCCATACATGTGATGGTGTTAAATCAGAAATGGCTCACATTGTCCCCCAAGGATAAGGAGCCATAAGGCCATGCACCCTATTTTTAAAGCACCTCTCTGAATGACTAACTGTTGAGTACCTATGCTGACAGACTTTGGTATTTTGTAGTGCTTTTGGCAAACAATACTTGCTATCATGTACTGAAATCCCTTGCAGGTGTTTCTGAATTGGTAAAGCACACAATGTATGAACCAACTGGGCCCAGTACATTTACGATCAACTGTGAAACCTTTGCCAACAGAGATGCTCCAGTATATATTGGTTCACATGTATATCGTTTGTTATGTCATAGTTAATATGGATTCATTCAATTCAGTATGTCCAAGTGAGTCACAAGTTACCTAATGTGGCTGCCTTCAGGGCCTCAGTAGCATGTCTAGGAAGAATCCTAAATTTAAAAAAAATGACGCAAAAGTATCATTTGTAGTTAATATCGGTTTAGAGCTATTGCTCGTTAAGTATATTTTTCTCAGTTTTAAAAGAGAAAATATATTTTGGCACATATAGGTTAACAAATGCCACAAGGTTTGGATCAGTGTCAATCAAAAACTTGGATCCGTTTGACTTGCTGCCTTGAGTCATCTCACCCTGCTTCCTCTAATACTGAGAAGAAATTCACTTACGCAGCAAGCCAGGTGGTCTGCCTCTCTGTCATGTGGAAAAATCTATTTATCCATTTCATTTTATTCTGCTGAAATGCAACCCCACCACTACTACCTGTAACTCTGTATAAATACCTTAAGAGTTGGTTAAAAGGAAAAAACGGAGTAAAACGTATGGCACAAAATATGAAGTGCCTTTTTTAAGTACCAGCAGCATTAATATTAGATTCTCCTTATGGAAAACAAATATTTCTTTCATAAGGATTTAAGAACATAAGAACATGCCATACTGGGTCAGACCAAGGGTCCACCAAGGCCAGCATCCTGTTTCCAACAGTGGCCAATCCAGGCTACAAGTACCTGGCAAGAACCCAAACATTAAATAGATCTGAAGCTACTATTCCTTATTGACTAATAGCAGTTTATGGATTTTTCCTCTAGGAACTTATCCAAACCTTTTTTAAACCCAGTTACACTAACTGCTGTAACCACATCCTCTGGCAATGAATTCCAGAGCTTAATTATGTGCTGAGTGCAAAACAATTATTCTTCAATTTGTTTTAAATGTGCTACTTGCTAACTTCATGGCGTGCCCCCTGGTCCTTCTATTATCTGTTCAAGTCCTTTCATGATTTTGTAGACCTCTATCATATCCCTCCTCATTCTTTTAATCTTAGAAACAGCTTATTCAGTCAGTTTCTTTTCCAGTCAATTCAAGAAATATCCCTTGGGACAAAGAGGTGGCCAGTCAAGCAAAGTTCATATTAATTCTTCTGAACTTACTGTTTGGTCATGGACACAGTGTTACACATTAACAGCACAGTTAAGAGCTGAAGCCTTGCCACCACCTCTGCTCAGTCCAAATTCCATGCTAACAGCAAGTACCAGGGTTCAACCTGTGGTGCTCAAGGCCGCCTCGCTCTCTTGAGTGGTGCCACTGTTTACGCAGCTTTCAGCATCGTGCTGTCTGTGCAGTGAAAAGAAACGATCCAAACTGTGAATCCCGTTAGCAATGATGAATCTTCCTGAAACATTCAGAATCTCAAGGTTCATTTCCCAATTAATGTTTGCTCAATTAATTTGAAACTTGAGTGGAAAGGTATTTCATCGCTGGTCATTTTGCTTTTAATGTTACTGTAGAGCCGGTGCCAAGAGTTGGGGAGAATGTTCAGAGTCCCTCCCCTTGCGGGCCCTTATTTGTTTATTTATCTAAAATAGTTCTAGCCCACCTATCCACAAATCTAGGTGGGTTACAGTTAAAACATTCGTAATCAAACATTGTAAAACCTAAAAACAAAACTAAAATACAACTTAATCAGTTACAACCAGAAACATAAAATATTCAAACAATTAACATAACATGCCTTCAGACATAATCAATTAATCCCGGCTCATGTTACTAATTAGTTCCACCATCTTTCAGTGTTCCTATATACAGAGCTCCAGGTTGCCTGCAGTAGGTTTAAAAAACAATTCTTCAGCAGTTATATGACAAATTTGCATATCTTTGCAATTTAATTAGTGAGTGTCTATGTACGAATAGTCCTTTTCTGACATTTCTGTGTCTGGTTAATTTATTTGATTCTTTATTAGAGGAAAAGGGATGTTAGTGATTGGGGCTGGGGGGAAGGCAGGGAAGGGATCTGGGAATGGGAAGATAGGAGGGAAATAAAGAAAGAATCCTAGGCAGCAGGGGTAGAGAGATAAGGGATGGGAGAGGATAGGAGATTCTGGGGGAGGTAGGAAGAAAGGGAGGAGTGCGGATCGGGGTGGAAGAGAAGGAGGGACATGAGGATGAAGAAGAGAGAGAGGAACAGGGATGGGGTGGAGAAGAAGGGAAGGAAGCCACAACCCCCCCAATCCTACCCCATCCCCTCTTTCCCTTATCCCCCCTCCTGAAGCCTCTTTCGTCCCCTATCTCCTTCTCTTTTACATTCTCCTCCTTACCCAATCCCATCACTCACCGTGGTTCCTTCCCTCTCCCTCCATGAAACCCTAGCCCTGGTTCTCCCCCCCCCCCCCCCCCGAGTCCCCTCACTCACCCTGATTCACTTGCTTGTCATGATTCACTCCCCTCCTTACAAACCCCTTACCCTGGTTCACCCCCCATCACCCACAAATGCCTCATTTAATAAAGTTCATTCTCTTCTCCCCACCCCCTTGAACACCCTCATTTACTCCCCATCCCTTGCTCAGTCATTCCCTCCCTCCCTCTCCATGGTTTGCTCACCACCCGTGATCCCCAGTTGGTCAGTTTGTTTATTTCCTCTCCCCTCCCCTCCATGATCCCTGGTTCACTCTCTCCCTGCCCATCCCCCAAGCCCTCTCATTCACCAGCTCCTATCATAGCCAAACCAGAGGAGGAGTAATGTGGCCTTGCAACTCCTCCCCTGCCGGGACAGAGCATTGTGCTTTGAACCAGGTGATTCAACTCAGACCCCGGCAGAGGAGAAGGATCTGTAAGGCTGTAGTCCTCCTCCTTTTATCGGGCTATAATAGGAGCCAGTGAGTGGGAGGGGGGAAGAGGATAGATTGCACCAGCGACTGCCACCAATATTTCTCTCCTGGAGCTGGCAGGAGGGAGAGGCAAATACGCCATCCACTGCCACTAATGCTTTTGTCTGAGAGGGCTCCCAGTCTCCTGTGACAGTTTGGCCGATTTTTGTGTCTCTTACCGCAGCCACTCAATAAGGGGAAACCAGGAGCCCTGCCTATATGATGATGTCTTTTGATTGCAGCGTGAGCTTGTTTGCAGCAATATGGATAAAACATTTGTATCAGATACCCCTTGAGACATTCACCTAATTGTAAAATATGTTCAAATTGAAATCCTGTGATGTACAACATCTCAGTTGGCTTTCATGATTATTGTAAACTTTATACAAATTTCTGCAAATATCCTATAGAATTGCTGCATAATTAAGACCGCCACAGAATTTTTAGTCTTTGCCAGAGAATCTACCTCTTAGCTGCCACAGAAGATTAGGGACTTTGGTCTGTGGATCCCAGTTGCAGCCGAGTGTTTATTAGGACTTTTTATTACCCGTCTTTTCCAACAATTGTTCCCCAAAGGAGGTTTACAACAGCTAAGTAAAAAGGTGCAACAGGCTAGATAAATAAAATAGAGGTATGACAACATAATAAGCAGGCAACCAGAAGGATATGGTGCTCAAATAACCAACACCTTAAGTAAATAAAGGTGTAAGAGCGTATATATGCAAAAGTACAATCATATAAACGATAAGCACACAACAAAACGGTATAATGATAAAGCAAAACGGTATAAATGATAAGCAAAACTAAAACGGTATAAATAAATAAGCAAGCAAACAGCCAAAGGGATACACCATGCACATAAACAGGAGTACAATATTGAAAGAAAATAACCAGATCAAACTCCCGCTTAAATAAATAAACCAATAAAGGTCACATAGCAAAGTGGGTCCTGTTGCCATGGGCCTGGTAGATGCTACAAGGAGTCAAATATTCATTTATGTCATTTATGTCAGTTTCCAGCTCTTTCGGACAGAGTATGTAAGGCTAGCCAGTTGCTAGCATTGTCCCTTAAAGGCCTGATAAAAAAAAAATACGTGCTTCCTGAATTGAAAGTAGCCCTGGATTTGGCGAAGCTCTTCTGAGGGAGAGTTCAGAGAGTGGGGCAGTACCTGAGCAGGCCTACAGTCTGGTTTTGGACTTTTCAATGTCGTTTGTTGCTGGCATGCTTCAGGAGGCTCATTGGAAGGAGCCATAAAGGCCTACCAGGAGCATAGAAGATATCAGTCCTTCAGGTAATTTGGATCTTTTCCTCTTAGGGCCTTGAAGGTTAGGGTTTAAAATTTGGCCCTATAAAGTACTAGTCGCCGATGTAATGTAATTCTGTCTCTTGCAACCCTCTAGCATTCAAACTGAAGTGTTCTGAATGAGCTGGCCTGCGCTTTGCCACTCGTACCAGCTCTGCCAGATATGAGAGGCAGAACATGTCAAATGCTGCCTGAGAAATCAAGTAACTGGACTGAAGGCAGACCCCATAACAGTTCCTATGGAGATCCTCCAGCAGGGAGGCCAGGACTCTCTCTAAATCATATCCAGATCTGAAGTTGGATTTTCAGTCTTCCAGCTGGGCATGGCATTGCAGTACATACAATACAGTCTGCTCTGTGAGTTTCCCCAGAAAGGGAATGTTTAATATGGGGCAGTTGTTTTCCAGTTTACCCTGGTCAAGAGAGGGTTTTTTTTAGTGTGGGGGGAGGGGGCACCTCTTGGCTCTTTTTAGTGGTAGTTGCCCTTCAGAGAAGAATGATTTCACAATTTTGACAGCCTCTTCTTACAGGGCTCCACTTGCCAGCTTTACTAATTTAGATGGGCTTGAGTTAAGGGAGCAGCAGGTCAGCCTTAGGCTGCCCAGAATTTTTGCAAGAAACTCTTCTGTTACTGGAGTAAATAAGTCCCAGTTACCTGGCGTTCTGGGAATGTCTGAATTTGCATTCCCACTCCTCTGGGCTGCTAGTAAAGGACTGGAGGGATAGTCTTGGAAGTCCTGATGGAAGCATTTAATCTTGTTGTCAAAGTAAGAAGCAAAGTCTTAATAGGTTAATTTTGAGAGAATACATTGATACTGTTGTGGAGGGTTTTATAGAAGATAATTTACCAAGTCTCTTGGAAGAATTTGAGGCCTGTGCAATACATTGCCGTCATTACCATGTTACTTTTAAAACTGTGAAGGATTTCAAAGGGGCATGGGATAAACACTGTGGATCCCTAAAGGCTAGAGGATGGGAATAAATAAAAAAGCTTGGGGGTAACCTGCACAGAGTGGCAGTTACTACCCTTAACAGAAACGTGGGGGTAACCTGCACGGGAGCGGTAGTTACTACCCTTAACAGAACTATGGGGGTAACCTGCATGGAGCGGCAGTTACTACCCTTAACAGAACTATGGGGGTAACCTGCACGGAGCGGCAGTTACTACCCTTAACAGAACTATGGGGGTAACATTCACGGAGCACCAGTTACTACCCTTAACAGAACTATGGGGGTAACCTGCACGGAGCACCAGTTACTACCCTTAACAGAACTATGGGGGTAACCTGCACTGAGCACCAGTTACTACCCTTAACAGAACTATGGGGATAACCTGCACTGAGCACCAGTTACTACCCTTAACAGAACTATGGGGGTAACCTGCACGGGAGCGGCAGTTACTACCCTTAACAGAACTATGGGGGTAACCTGCACGGAGCAGCAGTTACTACCCTTAACAGAACTATGGGGTTAACCTGCACGGAGCGGCAGTTACTACCCTTAACAGAACTATGGGGGTAACCTGCACGGAGCGGCAGTTACTACCCTTAACAGAACTATGGGGTTAACCTGCACGGAGCGGCAGTTACTACCCTTAACAGAACTATGGGGGTAACCTTCACGGAGCGGCAGTTACTACCCTTAACAGAACTATGGGGGTAACCTGCACGGAGCGGCAGTTACTACCTTGGGAAGCTTGCTGGGCAGACTAGATGGACTATTTTGGTCCCTTTCTGCTGTCATTACTATGTTACTATTAAATATCTTTTTCGGGCTGCTGTTATGGCTTTGTGGTATGTTGCCATGTGTGATCTGCAGTTTAGTCTGTTCTCTTCCAGGTGGATTGAGCTAGGTTTCACATGTTCATGTGCTCTTTTCATTGAAACTTAATATTCTGTTCAGTGCAATGGCATTAGTTCACATTAAAGGCCCCCAAGTGACATGTTTGTAAAGGGCCCACCATCAGGAGATAGGTATACATCAGAAGATCTGGGAACAGCCTGTGGGCTGTGTTTTTTGGGTTCCTGAACTGCACAAGCTGCTTGAACAGAAGTTGTCACTGGTTCAGTGCTGACTTTATACTGTAGAGGGGTTTTTTTGTTTTGTTTTTTTTAAAGGAGCCAACTTTGTTGCCTTTGAGCTGCATGAGTCTTGTAGCACTGTATTACATAGAAACATGACCGCAGAGAAAGACCATATGGTCCATCCAATCTGCCCATCCACATCTCCTGCTCAGCTCTACTTTATAGTTCATTCCTCTCCCTCAGAGGTCCTCTGTGCTTGTTCTATCTTCTTTTGAATTTTGATACTATCCTTGTCTCCACCACCTCCACAGGGAGGTTGTTCCATGTGTCCACCACTATTTCTATAAATATATTTCCTTAGATTACTTCAGAATTTACTTCCTTTCGCTCTCATCTCATGGGACTCATTCCAGGCCTCGTTTTCATTGAAAGAGGCCTGCTTCCTGTGCATTTATTCTTGAAGGTATTTACAGATTCTATAGAAAGTCTACACCCCCTTCCAAAATGTTCACATGTTATTGTCGTATAGCCTAGAAAGAAAAGATATTAAACCAGTGTTTGGTCTATGTATCCACACATCCTAACCCACAGCTGCCAAATGAAAAATATATTCTAGAATTCCTTAGAAAATGAGATAGAAATAAAACCATAGAATAGTTTGGTTGGATAAGTGTTTACTCATCTTGTACTTCTGTAACAATCCTAAATATTTAAAGCTCTGGTGTAACCAATAGCCTTTTTTTATAGCAAGTGAACTGACTCCCACCTGTATTAAGTTGTAATAATTCACATGATAGTATAAACGAACATGCACAAAAAATCTATAATACAAAATCATTGGTCAGCAATATATCTGTGACAGTTTTGTTGATGTATGGACTATGGTGGATATTTTTAAGTGCACCAGAAAGAAAATAAG
Organism: Rhinatrema bivittatum; assembly: GCF_901001135.1. Classification (NCBI taxonomy): domain Eukaryota; kingdom Metazoa; phylum Chordata; class Amphibia; order Gymnophiona; family Rhinatrematidae; genus Rhinatrema; species Rhinatrema bivittatum. Next base: position 54,581,066 of record NC_042617.1, read on the forward strand.
AGAAATGATCCTAGTGAAGCTGTGATTAAATTTTGCACTGAAATCTTGCTAGTACCTTTTTGGTATGAGTGAATAAGTGCACATGGTATGATAGTGCTTTAGGAATATGAAGTGCTGTTTTATTAAGTAGAATAAATGAGGAGCTTATCAAAACCTATTTCCAGATCTATCGCTGATAAATGTTTTTGTATTAGAGACCTTTTGTGAATGTTCATTTTTTGTATTGTTTATTAAATACATTCACTGGGTGACTCTCCATCTCGAGCATAATTCAGTTGGTGACAGGATAAATTCCTGTTGGTTCTCTCTGCTGGATAGTGTATTTGGTACCAGTGTAGTACCAAAGAGCTGTCAAAAGTACTTGGGTATAAAACTGTGGAAAAGCACATATCTGGGAATGGATATAACATTGCAAAGTCCTTGAATGTCCCTGGAAACACAGTCAAAATGATTATTAAGAAAGTGAAAGGTGTATGGGACCACCAAGACCCTGCCTAGTTCAGGCCATCCCTCCAAACTGGAAAAGCGTGCTAAAAGGAGGCCGATCAGGGAGGCAACCAAGAGGCCTATGGCAACCTTGAGAGAATTGTAGACGTCCATGGCCAAGACTGGTGAAAATATGCATTTGACAATATCCCAAGCACTCCACAAATCTAGCCTGTATGGTAGGGTGGCAGGAAGGGAAACTATTACTTATGAAGGCCCCCTTTCAATCCCGTTTGAAGTATGCAAAGAAACACTAAGGAGATGTGGCAAAACGTTTTTGTGGTCTGATGGAACTAAAGTGTAACTTTTTTGGCTTGAATGCAAAGTGTTCCGTTTGGTTCAAACCTAACATAGCACAATGCCCAGAGAACACCATCCCTTCTGAGAAGCGTGGTGTGGCAGTGTGGTGTTACGGGAATGTTTATCTTCAGGATAGAAAGGCCAATGAATGGAGAAAAGTACAAGAAAGGTCCTTGAGGAAAACCTGCTGCCTTCTGTAAGAAAGCTGAAATTGGGATGGAAGGGTTTCTATTCCCCGGCCTGTCTTACTTTTCATAGTAAAACTCTGCAGGGAGTTTGCTTTTAAAAATCAGCTCACAGGCCCATGGGTAAAAGGTATTTATAGGGCTAGCTCTGCAGGTATTTTGAACATTTTTCCTGTAGAAGTCTACAGAGGAACTGAAGTTTTTCGATAGAGAACCTTGCTAGGAAAGAAATTGATGTGTAGCTAACCAGAATATCAGGGCTGGGAGAGGGGCAAGCAGGGAGGGTAGTTTGTGATATGTGAATATGAAGGCCTACAAGAAAAATGGAAACTTTGAATACCAAACAGCTATGATAGTTACTTGCTGGCATTATGGGCTCCATTACTCAGGCAGAGAAGTAATACAATGTGAAATCTATGTAAACTACCATTTTATTTTTTAATAGAAAAGGCAAAACTGAATCTAAAACTAAACAGTCTTATTTGGAACTGTAAATGGTTGCTATAAATAGCTAAGTCTCATCCTTTCTGTTTAAAGTTTGATTTTATGTACTTCAAATTTGTCTAGTTTTTCTGGCACAGGGTTGTATAAAATATATTAAGTAGAAGACTGAGAAATTATTTTACTTATTTTTTATGGTGGTGTATGGATTTCTATATTCTGTATACAGATCTGTTAACATTATTAAAAGTATTAAGGATTTGTTTATAACATGGTGAATACATTGATAGTAAATTGAAACACTGCAGCTGGGAATATAAAATTTCTCATAATGGCAATCTTTTTTTGTATGGAATCCCTGTTTTCTATCAGTCAGTCAGATAACCACAGATCATCACTGGCAGTAGCAATGAAGGGAAATAGCATCCCTGTCTTATATGGGGGTAAGCAATACACAAGAATAACAAGAAAAATTGTTACAATTTTGTCTACTGCACAGTCTCATCGTACCCTGATTCAGACTACTATGATGCCTCCTCTTCTGCAGAAGCCTCCAGTGAGCTCTGCCAAGAGCTATCCAAGCCATCTCCTCAATGGCTTCCTGAATCAGCCTGTCTTGCAGCCTCCATGCCACCAGGGGACCTCAGTGAGCTTGGCATCCAGCCTTGCCAAGCTCCTCCTCACTGCTCACATCACACCTAAGCTCCTGCCCTATGTTAAGCAGTCCTGTCATTGTATCCTGGCCTCATCAGGGAGTCACCCTTGGCTCTTTGACCTTGCCTTGTGACCTACATGCCACTGTTCCTTGCCTTGCCTTTGGGCCGCCTTGTTCCATTGCCTTACCCTGCCTTGCCTTGAGGCCTTCGGACCTACTCTATCTTGTAGCTGCCTTGTGGCCTTCAGGCGTGCTCTGTCTTGTATCCTGCCTTGTGGCCTTCGGGCCTGCTCTATCTTGTATCCTATCTTGTGGCTAATACAGGTCTTCCTGTAGCCTAGTGGCCTACAGCCTTGTTGCCTTCAGAACATAAGAACATGCCATACTGGGTCAGACCAAGGGTCCATCAAGCCCAGCATCCTGTTTCCAACAGTGGCCAATCCAGGCCATAAGAACCTGGCAAGTACCCAAACACTAAGTCTATTCCATGTTACCATTGCTAATGGCAGTGGCTATTCTCTAAGTGAACTTAATAGCAGGTAATGGACTTCTCCTCCAAGAACTTATCCAATCCTTTTTTAAACACAGCTACACTAACTGCACTAACCACATTCTCTGGCAACAAATTCCAGAGTTTAATTGTGCATTGAGTAAAAAAGAACTTTCTCAGATTAGTTTTAAATGTGCCCCATGCCAGGGCCGGTGCAAGGGGATTAGGCGCCCTAGGCGAGCTTTCTCCCTTGCGCCGCCAACCCCCGGTCTTGGCTCCGATTCCTATCTCATTCTCGATCACACCCGCTGACTGTGTGGTTTTCTGGGTCGTGAGCAGGTTGGGCACTGCTTGCGGCCCGCCAAATCTCCACTCCTTTTTGCCATCGCTTGCAGCCCCATATGGCTCGCGCCCAGTGGAGCACCAAGGGTCTCCGGCGCCCGGGGACCAATGCATTTGTGTGCTTCTCCAGCATACCCCCCCCCCCCCCCCCCGTAATCCTTCTTGTACTAATGCTTAAGGTCACAGAAAATCAGTGGCATCTCTAGACAGAAAAATTTGGGGGGATGGGGGGGGGGGGAGCCAAAATGACATTTCTTCATCACACCCACCTCTATAGCATGGATCCTGCTTTAAAATTGGTTATAAAAAAAGTGTTAATAAAAAAGTCCAAAGGGTCTTCTGTGTAATTTTAAAAAGCTGGCCAGTTTCACACTACAAAATTATTTGATAGCCTCATTCAACTAATTCTATATGGCTATGAGAGTGAAGTCTGGAATATATAGGAAGGGACAGAATGTCAATATAAATCCTGCACCTCCAGTTCTGTAACTCTGTGCATCCACTGAAATTCCCCCAAACAATGGAGCTTGGATGTTTCCCTTAAGCTCATCATAGTAAAAGATATTTTCAAATTCTGGTGTCACCTCACAGTAACAGCAGCACAAATACCTTCCACTGCCAGGCACATTGTGAACTAACACAAAACCCCGCAAAAAAGACACTCAAAATCTATACTGCAATCCCATCGTAACATAACAGTAATAACACCAAGGACTCAAACAACAATAGTCCTACCTGTGAAAAAGCAAGGGTAAATATTACACTGGGTCCTAGAATACCAATACACCACCTACTGAGGAAACAAAACAAACCAGATTGCTATAGATCCCTATGCTAGCAGAATCTCTCATCATGGTCACACACACAGAGCAGAGACAGACCCTCACCAAATACAGAATACAAAATAAAGGAGCACAAATTAGACAAAAACTGAAATGGAAACCCCAAGAAGCCAGACTCTGTGTATTAATAATGGAAAAACAGAACCACCATTCCTCATAAAACAATAAAATCAAGAAACATAAAGCATCAGTTATAATAGTAAAACCATACTAATAAAATAATATTTTAAAACTACTGATAAATAGAATTTCTATTATTTAAAATCATATACATTTTTTACACTTTCCCAAACACCAATAAAATATTTCAAAACAGCACATATTTATTTATTTATTTAACATTTTTCTATACCGACATTCGCACGAGACATCACATCGGTTTCCAGACAACAGCAAAATCAGCCAACAGGGCTTTACATTGTAACTGATATTTTAACTGGGGGGGAGGAGGGGGAAGGGGCAGGGCAGTAACTTGGAGCTAATGAGTATGCTGGGAACAGGGGAGGGGAGTACAGGGTTAATTTACAAAAAGCAGGAGTAATGTACATGCTATATACAATCTATTATGTACGTTCTATATACAAGACGAGGGAGTGGGGGGAGGGTAGGTTAAGGAGGGAAGAGGAGGGATGGGGGTGGGGGGGAGGAAGGAGTCAGGGTGTAGGGTAGAGTGGATTAGGAGGGGGGTGTGGGGGGTGGGGGAAAGGAACTGGGATGGCAGATTAAGAGTAGGCGTGCGTGAAAAGCGTGCGTGCGTGCGTGAAAAGCCATGTTTTAAGTTTCTGTCTAAATTTCTTTGGACAGATTTCAAGGCGTAGACTGGTGGGCATAGAGTTCCATAGCTTGGGACCAGCTAAGGAGATGGAGCGTTGTTTGGTGGAAGCGAGGTGGGATAGTTTGGGTGTAGGAGTAGGTATTGTTGCAAGGTATGGTGATCTGGTTGGCCTTGATGTCGTACGAAGGTGTAGGGTGTCAGAGAACCATTGCATGTTTGGGTTGTGGATGGCTTTGTGTATGAGAGTTAGGGTCTTGAAGATGATTCTTGAAGATATGGGGAGCCAATGTAGTTGTTTCAGAATGGGCGTGATGTGATCGTTTCTGCGTGTGCCTGTTAGTATGCGCGCGGCTGCGTTTAGAAGAAGTTGTAAGGGGGTTGTGGTATTTTTGGGAAGGCCTAGTAGTATGGCGTTTGCGTAATCTATTTTGGATAGGATGAGAGCCTGAAGCACAGTTCTGAAGTCGCTAGGATGCAGGAGTGGTTTTAGTTTTTTGAGTGTGTGTAGTTTGAAGTAGCATTCTTTAAGGGTAGTGTTGATGAATTTTTGCAGGTTGAATTGGGAGTCAAGAATTACACCAAGGTCTCTTACGTGTTGAACGAAGTCTGGGAGGGGGTGCAGAGATCTGATATTGGTGGGAGAGGGATTGAGTTGTTGGGGGGCGATGATCATTAGTTCAGTTTTATTAGTGTTTAGTGCTAGGTTGAGTTGAGTGAGAAGGCTGTTGATGGAGGAGAGGGCACTTCCCCATTTTAGAAGGGCATTGGGTAGAGAGTCTGTGATGGGAATGAGGACTTGTACATCGTCGGCGTAAACAAAATGTGGGAGACCAAGTTTCAGAAGGAGGTGGCAGAGGGGTAGGAGGTATATGTTAAATAGGGTTGAAGATAGGGAGGAGCCTTGGGGAACTCCGCACGTGATATTGATGGGTTTGGATTCATGCTTTCCGATTTTGACTTTGAAGTGTCTGTCATTGATGAAGGATTTGAACCATAGGAGGGGGATTCCTGAGATTCCAATTTCGGTCAGCCTGTCGATTAGTATGGAGTGATTGATGGTATCGAAGGCTGCTGATATGTCTAGTAGGGCTAAGATGTATGTGTGACCCATGTCTAGTCCTCTGATGATGTAGTCTGAGAGTGACGTCAGGAGGGTTTCTGTACTAAATTGTTTGCGAAAGCCGTGCTGTGAAGGTAGGAGGATTTGATGCTGGTCTAAATAATTGGATAATTGTGTGTTAACAGTTCTTTCTAGGACCTTCGCAATAAACGGGAGATTGGAAATGGGGCGAAAGTTAGTTGGGTCTGTAGGATCTAGTTTGGGCTTTTTTAGAATGGGTTTTACAATGGCTAGTTTTAGTTGGTTGGGAACGTTGCCAGAGGCCAGGGATGTGTTAATGAGGTCAGATAGGGGTTGTGCGATGCAATCTGGTATAGATAGAAGTGCTTTGGTGGGTATTGAGTCTGAGGGGTGGGAGGAGGGTTTCATTTTACTTAGTATAGATCTGATTTCAGAAGTGGATGTGGTTTCGAAGGCATCCATTAGATGATTGGGGGCTTTAAGAGAGGTTTTGGTGGGTGAGGGAGAGGTGGTGAAGCGTGAGGTGATGTTAGCTATTTTGTTATGGAAAAATTTTGCGAGCTCGTTGCATTTGTTGTCGTTTTCTTCGTCCAGAGTGGAGTTGAGTGCCGTTTTTGTTAAGCTTGTGACAAAGGAGAATAGTTAAAACTAATAAGGATTTTAAAAAGCCCCTGCTGTCCATGCATGGGAGCTCTTGATTTCCAGTCACCTGATATTGTCAAGGATTAGGAGGCTATCCTCTCTCACACAGACTCACATGTCCATTCTCTCTCACACATACACTGTCACATACATACACATTCATGCTCTTAATACCCACCATAACCTCTCGCTATCACAGACGCTGACACACTCTCAGGGTTAAAGACACTCTCTCCCCCTCTACACACTCTTACTCCCCTGGATTTTCTCATACACATTCATGCTCTCACTCTCACTGGCTCCCTCACATACACACAAACACACACACCCAGGCAAGCTCCCAATCATTCTCACACAAACACACACACACAGGCAAGCTCCCAGTCATTCTCACACTGACCCCCAGGCAGGCTCCCATTCATTTTCACACCACTCCCTCCCCAACCCCAGACATGCACACATTCATTCTCATACACACAGACCCCCAGGCAGGCACCTATTCTCATACAGGTAAACACAAAGAAATAGATGCCTGGATCTTTTCCAACACTTTATTGATGCAGAGACGTGTCAAATAAAATCGCCCGACTCAGGCCGAGTTTCGCAGCTTTACACCGCTGCCTCAGGGGCTCCACTCTTCCAATCAGTGAGCTGTTTCATCCAATCAATTGTATTAGTATGCTAGCAGTACAAGACCAACCTATGCACGATAGTTCCAAACGCAATACAGCATAGCATACAGCAGTCTCTGCTTCCATTTTAGATGGAACTATCGTGCATAAGTTGGTCTTGTACTGCTGGCATACTAATACAATTGATTGGATGAAACAGCTCACTGATTGTAGGAGTGGAGCCCCTGAGGCAGCGGCTGTAAAGCTGCGAAACTCGGCCTGAGTCGGGCGATTTTATTTGACACGTCTCTGCATCAATAAAGTGTTGGAAAAGAACCAGGCATCTATTTCTTTGTGTTTACCTGCTGGTATCATAGATCGCCTACCTCTGTGTTTTCTTGGACCTATTCTCATACATACAAACCCCAGGAAGACACCCATTCATTCTCATACACAGACACACCCTCAGGCAGGCACCCATGCATTCACACACATACACCCCCAGGCAGACTCCCATTCATACACATGCACACACTAAAGGCAGACCCCCTCTCTTTCTTTTGCCAGCAACCTCGGAGCCTCTCTAATTCCTCTGCTGCCACTGTCACTGCTGCCGCATGGCTATTGGGGAGGTGCTGATTGCTGCTACTGGCACTGAAGCCCATTCTGCTGCCTCCTCTCTGCAGGCCCCGTGGGCTTCCACTTTCTCCATTCTGATCTCGTACATTGTGAGATCCGCATAGAGAAAGTGCTACTCTTGCACATTCCCAAAGATTACATGTGCCAATCACAAAAAAGTAAATTTTTTTTTTTTTTACTTTGCTGTCTGATCTTAATTTTCTAATCGGTTGGTCACAGGATTTTTTTTCCACCTTCCCTTTCTTATTTTTTTGCCAATTCCTTTTATATTTATTTTCTCTCCATCTGTCTTCTTCCCTCAAACACACAGGTTCTCATTCTCACATGCTTTCTCTCTTTCTCTCTCACACACACACACACACAGGCTCTCACTGTCAAATGCTCTTTCTCATAGAATCATTCATACACAGTCTCTCTCTTGCACATGCTGTCTGACTCACACACACCCAGGCTCTCTCTCACTCCCACATGCTATCTTGCTCAAGCACAGGCTCTCACTGTCACATGCTCTCTCTCATACAATCATTCATACACACAGTCTCTCACTGGCACATGCTGTCTGACTCACACACACAGAGGCTCTCACATGCTGTCTCTGCAAACATTCAGATCCTCACTCTCACACACAATCTCTCAACTCATCTCATGCACGCACACACACACACGCACACACACACTACAGGCCCTCAGCCTCTCTCTCACCTCCTCTTCACGGGTCGCCGCAGGATAGGCTCTGCAGCGGCCCTGGTTTTCTCGGGCCACCCGCAATGTGGGATTCACTTTGGCCATAAGCGCTGCTCCTCTTCTGCACGTCGCTGATGCTCCTCCTCCTTCCGGCACGCAGCTGATGCTCCCCTTCCGGCACGCGGCTCATGCTCCTCCTCCTTCCTGCCCGCGCGGCTCCGGCAACATTTTTCTTCCGGGTCCAAGGGGGCAGGAAGGAGGAAGAGTACTTGCAGGCTTAGACGCGACTTTTTTCTTCGGGCCATGGTGACGTGAGGTCCACCACGACCCTGCCGATCTTCCGCGGCCGTATGAGCCTTCTTGTCAGCCACCAGCAGCTCGGCGCCCCCTAATGATAGGCGCCCTAGGCGATCGCCTAGTGCTTCCACCGGCCCTGCCCCATGCTAACTTAATGGAATGCCCCCTAGTCTTTCTATTATCCGAAAGAGTAAATAACAGATTCACATCTACCCGTTCTAGACCTCTCATGATTTTAAACACCTCTATCATATCCCCCCTCAGCCGTCTCTTCTCCAAGCTGAAAAGTCCTAACCTCTTTAGTCTTTCCTCATAGGGGAGCTGTTCCATTCCCCTTATCATTTTGGTAGCCCTTCTCTGTACCTTCTCCATCGCAATTATATCTTTTTTGAGATGCGGTGACCAGAATTGTACACAGTATTCAAGGTGCGGTCTCACCATTTTCCGTTTTATTCACCATTCCCTTTCTAATAATTCCCAACATTCTGTTTGCTTTTTTGACTGCCGCAGCACACTGAACCGACGATTTCAATGTGTTATCCACTATGACGCCTAGATCTCTTTCTTGGGTTGTAGCACCTAATATGGAACCCAACATTGTGTAATTATAGCATGGGTTATTTTTCCCTATATGCATCACCTTGCACTTATCCACATTAAATTTCATCTGCCATTTGGATGCCCAATTTTCCAGTCTCACAAGGTCTTCCTGCAATTTATCACAATCTGCTTGTGATTTAACTGAACAATTTTGTGTCATCTGCAAATTTGATTATCTCACTCGTCGTATTTCTTTCCAGATCATTTATAAATATATTGAAAAGTAAGGGTCCCAATACAGATCTCTGAGGCATTCCACTGCCCACTCCCTTCCACTGAGAAAATTGTCCATTTAATCCTACTCTCTGTTTCCTGTCTTTTAGCCAGTTTGCAATCCATGAAAGGACATCGCCACCTATTCCATGACTTTTTACTTTTCCTAGAAGCCTCTCATGAAGAACTTTGTCAAACGCCTTCTGAAAAACCAAGTATACTACATCTACCGGTTCACCTTTATCCACATGTTTATTAACTCCTTCAAAAAAGTGAAGCAGATTTGTGAGGCAAGACTTGCCTTGGGTAAAGCCATGCTGACTTTGTTCCATTAAACCATGTCTTTCTATATGTTCTGTGATTTTGATGTTTAGAACACTTTCCACTATTTTTCCTGGCACTGAAGTCAGGCTAACCGGTCTGTAGTTTCCCGGCTCGCCCCTGGAGCCCTTTTTAAATATTGGGGTTACATTTGCTATCCTCCAGTCTTCAGGTACAATGGATGATTTTAATGATAGGTTACAAATTTTTACTAATAGGTCTGAAATTTCATTTTTTAGTTCTTTCAGAACTCTGGGGTGTAAACCATCCGGTCCAGGTGATTTACTACTCTTCAGTTTGTCAGTCAGGTCTACCACATCTTCTAGGTTCACCGTGATTTGATTCAGTCCATCTGAATCATTACCCATGAAAACCTTCTCCATTACAGGTACCTCCCCAACATCCTCTTCAGTAGACACCGAAGCAAAGAAATCATTTAATCTTTCCGTGATGGCCTTATCTTCTCTAAGTGCCCCTTTAACCCCTCGATCATCTAACGGTCCAACTGACTCCCTCACAGGCTTTCTGCTTCGGATATATTTAAAAAAATTTTTACTGTGAGTTTTTGCCTCTACGGCCAACTTCTTTTCAAATTCTCTCTTAGCCTGTCTTATCAATGTCTTAAATTTAACTTGCCAATGTTTATGCTTTATCCTATTTTCTTCTGTTGGATCCTTCTTCCAATTTCTGAATGAAGCTCTTTTGGCTAAAATAGCTTCTTTCACCTCCCCTTTTATCCATGGCTGTAATCGTTTTGCCTTCTTTCCACCTTTCTTAATGTGTGGAATACATCTGGACTGTGCTTCTAGGATGGTATTTTTTAACAATGACCACGCCTCTTGGACATTTTTTACTTTTGTAGCTGCTCCTTTCAGTTTTTTCTAACAATTTTTCTCATTTTATCAAAGTTTCCCTTTTGAAAGTTTAGCACAAGTGCCGTGGATTTGCACACTGTTCCTCTTCCAGTCATTAAATCAAAATTTGTCATATTATGATCACTATTGCCAAGCGGCCCCATCACTGTTACCTCTCTCATCAAGTCCTGTGCTCCACTGAGAATTAGATCTAAAATTGCTCCCTCTCTCGTCAGTTCCTGAACCAATTGCTCCATAAAGCTATCATTTATTCCATCCAGGAACGTTATCTCTCTAGCGTGTCCCGATGATACATTTACCCAGTAAATATTGGGGTAATTGAAGTCTCCTATTATTACTGCACTACCAATTTGGTTAGCTTCCCTAATTTCTCTTAGCATTTCACTGTCAGTCTCACCATCTTGACCAGGTGGACAGTAGTATACTCCTATCACTATAGTCTTCCCCGACACACCAAGGGATTTCTACCCATAAAAATTCAATTTTGTATTTAGTCTCATGCAGGATGTTTATCCTGTTGGACTCTATGCCATCCCGGACATAATGCGCCACACCTCCTCCCGGGTGCTCCTCTCTATCATTGCGATATAATTTCTACCCCCGGTATAGCACTCTCCCATTGGTTATCCTCTTTCCACCATGTCTCTGAGATGCCAATTAAGTCTATGTCATCATTCACTGCTATACATTCTAATTCTCCCATCTTACTTCTTAGACTTCTGGCATTAGCATACAAACATTTCAAAGTTTGTTTTTTGTTTGTATTTTCATTCTGCTTTTTAATTGATAGGGATACGTTAGAATTTTTTAGCTCAGGTGAGTTTTTAGTTACTCGCCTATATTTTTAAATTTTTGTTTCCCCCGACTTTTACGGTATGGGGAAACAAATAAGCCTGGGATAACCTGCGCGGCAGATACTACCATAAGCTTGTTGGGCAGACTGGATGGATCATTTGGTCATTTTCTGCCATCATTTTAATGTTTCTATGTAAATATGTGAATAGAAAGGGAAAAAAAAAATCTCACACCGCACCTCTTAAGTTCACATGTCTGTGTGATTTTGAAATGTCTGTTGCTTAGCCTTAGGAATACATTCCCAGACAGCCATCATAGGAAAAATAACCCTTTCATATGCAGCACTAATTTCCATTTCAAACCAATGTTGTATAATAAAGTGAAAAGGCAAATACGGTATCTTCTATATCAATCAAAACACACAATTCTTTTAAATGTTCTTAAAGGTTGTTTGATAACTCAGAATTATTTAATCCAAGTCATTCAATGCGGACTGAGGAATTTTCCCCCCATTTGTATTTACATATTTATATAAAATATTAAAAATGAAGAGGTCCATATTCGAAAGCATTTCTTCTGAGTTGGCCGGCTAAATTGATATTTGGGCACACATATCCGGCTAAATTCTAGCTGACTAAAAAGCTAGCTAGCTGGAATTTATAGAGTTATTAATCAAACTGCAATATGACCTTATGGCGCGATAAATGTGGTCTAACGTGCGATGTTTATCGCTGGCATGTAAATATGATAATGAGTAGGCAAAAGCTAGAAAATTATGTAAATGAGGGACTCTACTGCATTTTGCAGTAAAATAGTGCATAATGACATGGGATTTAACATGGGAAATAACACATTTTTGATTTGCGGTAGAGTGGAAACAAAAATTGTTATCGTGCCTTAGTGCCTGTTATTGCTCATGATAAAATTAGACCTTCTCTCAGACACACCTTCACAGCCCTGGTAACCCAATAAAAATAACTTTTCTTACTTACCCTGTCTTCCTAAAGCTGTAGTGTTAAGGGGAAGTGTACTAGTAGTGGGATGCTGGCTGCTTTGCGGTACAGGGAGCACATCTTTCATCCATGAACCTCATTGCTGGGGATGCAAGAGGAACATGTGGTTATGAGGTATCACCGGAGTGCTCAGGCTATCTTGGAATTATATAAGGAACTCAGAGGGGGATCTGGATCCTGTCACAGAAAGGTCCCACACTTTACCAGGCCTTACCAAATTATTGTGCACCCTGCATTTTATGGTATCTGGCGTCTTCCAAACAACAATCGGGGGGGGGGGGGGATGTTACAAACGTCTTTTTCCTGCTGTCTAGGCCAGGACATAACAGCATTAATCATTACATACAATTCCCTCGTGAAAGGCAAGACTTGCTGGATATGGAGACATTTTATTGCCATTGCCAACTTTCCAAATGTTCTGGAAGCCACTGACTGCGCTCACATAGCCATCGTTTCACCCCGTGGCAGGGAGGAGATCTACCGCAAAAGTAAGCTATTCTATTCCATCTATGTGCAAGTAGTCTGTGACGTTCAACTGCACATCCTTGACGTGGTTGCCAGGTACCTGGGAGCTGCGCACGATTCCTTTATACTTAGGAAATCTGGCCTGTTTTACATTTTTGAAGACAGCCTCTACGATGATGGTTGGCTCACAGGTAAGAGCGGTGCTTCTTTTTTATTTATTTAGTTTTATTCAGTATCAGTAAGGTAAAATGATACACACAGTAAATCTGTTTTACAGCATTTACAAATAACCAGTGTAAGAGACTCAAGAGTAATACAGGATTACTACAGTGTGGACTCTTGCAGAAAAATGGCAGTACATCTCCCTTTGAGCAATTATTTTAGGTTAAACACAACAACGTCAAATAGGATTGGGCATATAGCTAAAAAGTTGAAACCTTAGGGGCAGATTTTTAATCTTACGCACGCGGGGTACATTTGTGCACAGTACCCGGCGCGCACAAATGTACACCCGATTTTATAACATGCGCGCGCTGCCGCACGCATGTTATAAATCCAGGGTCAGCACGCGCAAGGGGGTGCACACTTGTGCACCTTGCGCTTGCCGAGCCCTAGGGGAGGCCTGATGGCTTTCCGCATTCCCTCCGAGGCCGCTCTGAAATCGGAGCGGCCTCGGAGGGAACTTTCCTTTCGCTCCTCCTCACCTTCCCCTATCTAACCCACCCCCCTGCCCTATCTAAATCCCCCCCTACCTTTATTGCAGGAGTTACGCCCCCCCCACCTTTATTGCAGGAGTTACGCCTGCCTCTGTCTCTGGCGCGCCAACCCCCAGCACAGCCACTGTGCTGAAGGACTCTGGACTGCCCCCGGACCGCCCTCAGACTGCCACACCGGCCCCGACCCTGGACCACCCCTTTTTCAAAGCACCGAGACATACGCGCGTCCCGGGGCTTATGCACACCACCGAGCCTAAGCAAAATAGACTGGGCGCGCGCAGGGGTAGGTTTTAAAGGGTTAATCGCGTAACCCTTTGAAAATCTACCCCTTAGTCTTTAACTAAGAATGCATATGTCAGATAGGGTATGGACTAATCTGAGTCCTCCTTGACAAGATACCTTAAGATACAATCTTTTCTACCTTTTCTACCTTTAACCCCTCCCTCCCCCCCCCCCCCCCCATATTGTCTGTGCTGAGGGTAGTGGTATATGGATATGCTAAGCCAGTGTGGGTTATAAACTGACCCCTATAAAGAGATGCCAGTATGTACAGATCTGGAACAAGCCAGTACATAAATTATAACCTGTGACATATAGTTTTACTAGTTCTGACTTAGGCTAAGGTAACATTGGGTTGTCCCCTAGATGTACTAAGTGTGTGCTTCAGAGGCCGCAAAGCGCTGCCAAACTTGAGCCCAAGCCTACGGCCAACTTCAAGGAAACCTCCCCGTAGAAATTTGGGAAAATAGCCTGCAATTAGTGAACATGTATGGCTCTACTTAACAATTGGGAAAGATAAATGTTTGACCAAGTCTGCAGGTTGTTGTTGGAGGAAACAGGACCAGATTTGGTCTGTCTGCTTTTGTCTCTGAACATTGAGAGCCACTGCTGACATTAACTCGAACGTGGCTAACTGTAACATTTTCCTGCCCCAGTGATTGAACGTTGGAGGGTCACTAGAGATCCAGACACTCAAGATAACCTGCTTGGCCATCAACCCAGCTTTTTCCAAGAGGGTCTTCTGTTGTTTCCTTAGCCCCTTACAACTGACTGGATAGTCTCCAAATAACCATATCATAGGGTTCATAGGTATGGGGTGGGCACAGATCTTGTAACAGTAAGTAGTTATGCGCAACTAAAACTGCTGAAGTTTTGGACATGTCCCCAAAAACAATGAATATAGTCCCCATTGATTGCACCACACTTTAAACACAGAGGTGATGGACATATCCCTGCTCTAAATGAAACATATAGAAACATAGAAATGACGGCAGAAGAAGACCAAATGGCCCATCCAGTCTGCCCAGCAAGCTTCCCTCATTTCTTCTCCCATACTTATCTGTTTCTCTTAGCTCTTGGTTCTAATTCCCTTCCACCCCCGCCATTAATGTAGAGAGCGGTGATGGAGCTGCATCCAAGTGAAATATCTAGCTTGATTAGTTAGAGGTAGTAGGGGTAGTAACCGCCGCAATAAGCAAGCTACACCCATGCTTATTTGTTTTTACCCAGATTATGTTATACAGCCCTTATTGGTTGTTTATCTTCTCCCCTGCCGTTGAAGCAGGGAGCTATGCTGGATATGCGTGAGGTATCAGTTTTTTTCTTCTCCCCTGCTGTTGAAGCAGAGAGCTATGCTGGATATGCATCGAAAGTGAAGTATCAGGCACATTTGGTTTGGGGTAGTAACCGCCGTAACAAGCCAGCTACTCCCCGCTTTGTGAGTGTGAATCCTTTTTTCTTCTCCCCTGCCGTTGAAGTTATGCTGGATATGCGTGAAGTATCAGTTTTTCTTTTCCCCTGCCGTTGAAGCAGAGAGCTATGCTGGAAATTTGTGATGTATCAGTCTTTCTCCCATGCCGTTGAAGCAGAGAGCCATGCTGGATATGCGTCGAGAGTGAAGTATCAGGTACATTTGGTTTGGGGTAGTAACCGCCGTAACAAGCCAGCTACTCCCCGCTTTGTGAGTGCGAACCCTTTTTTCTTCTCCCCTGCCGTTTAAGCAGAGAGCTCTGCTGGATGTGTGAAGTAACAGTTTTTTCTTTTCCCCTGCTGTTGAAGCAGAGAACTATGCTGGATATGCATTGAAAGTGAAGTATAAGAATGGAGTGATCAAGCTAGTTGAAAGGCATCAGGAATAGAGGAAGGTGGAGGTAGTAATTTGGATATTTGGTTTGGGGTAGTAACCGCCGTAACAAGCCAGCTACTCCCGTCTTTGTGAGTGCAAATCCTTTTTTCCACATTTCCTCTTGCTGTTGAAGCTTAGAGTGATGTTGGAGTCACAGTAACCATGTGTATGTTTATTGAATAAGGGTATTGTCTCCAGGCAGTAGCCATCATTCTGGCGAGTCACCCACTCTTCATTGGCGGCCTCTTGACTTTATGGATCCACAGTGTTTATCCCACGCCCCTTTGAAGTCCTTCACAGTTCTGGTCTTCACCACTTCCTCCGGAAGGGCATTCCAGGCATCCACCACCCTCTCCGTGAAGAAATACTTCCTGACATTGGTTCTGAATCTTCCTCCCTGGAGCTTCAAATCGTGACCCCTGGTTCTGCTGATTTTTTCTTATGGTAAAGGTTTGTCGTTGCCTTTGGATCATTAAAACCTTTCAAGTATCTGAAAGTCTGTATCATATCACCTCTGCTCCTCCTTTCCTCCAGGGTGTACATATTTAGATTCTTCAATCTCTCCTCGTACGTCATGCGATGAAGATCCTCCACCTTCCTGGTCGCCCTTCTCTGTACCGCTTCCATCTTGTCTTTGTCTTTTTGTAGATACGGTCTCCAGAACTGAACACAGTACTCCAGGTGAGGCCTCACCAAGGACCTGTACAAGGGAATAATCACTTCCCTTTTCTTACTCGATATTCCTCTCTCTATGCAGCCCAGCATTCTTCTGGCTTTTGCTATCGCCTTGTCGCATTGTTTCGCAGACTTCATATCATTAGACACTATCACCCCAAGGTCCCTCTCCTGCTCCGTGCTTCGTCAGCCTTTCCCCCCCCATCGAATACAGTTCATTCGGATTTCCGCTCCCCATATGCATGACTTTGCACTTCTTGGCATTGAATCTCAGCTGCCATATCTTCGACCACTCTTCCAGTTTCCTTAGATCCCGTCTCATTCTCTCCACTCCTTCCGGCGTGTCCACTCTGTTGCAGATCTTAGTGTCATCCGCAAAAAGACAAACCTTACCTTCTATCCCGTCCGCAATGTCGCTCACAAAGATATTGAACAGGACCGGTCCCAACACCGATCCTTGCGGTACACCACTTAAAACCGCTCTCTCTTCAGAGAAGGTTCCGTTTACCATCACACATTGTCTTCTGTCCGTCAACCAATTTGCAATCCAGGTCACCACCTTGTCACTCACTCCCAAGCTTCTCGTTTTATTCACCAGTCTCCTGTGCGGAACCGTATCAAAAGCTTTGCTGAAATCCAAGTATATGACATCGAGCGCTCTTCCTTAGTCCAATTCCTTGGTTACCCAGTCAAAAAAGTCAATCAGATTTGTCTGACAGGATCTTCCCCTGGTGAATCCATGTTGCCTCTGGTCCATCAATTCTCCGGACTGTAGATAGTTCACTATTCTCTCTTTCAGCAGAGACTCCATTACTTTTCCCACCACCGAAGTGAGGCTAACCGGCCTGTAGTTGCCAGCCTCCTCCCTGTTCCCACTCTTGTGAAGCGGGACCACCACCGCTCTTCTCCAGTCTCTTGGCACCACTCCCGTTTCTAGGGATCTATTGAACAGGTCACACAGCGGACCCGCCAGAACATCTCTGAGCTCCCTCAATATCCTTGGATGAATCCCATCAGGCCCCATGGCTTTGTCCACTTTCAGGTTCTTTAGCTCTTCCCACACATTTTCTACTGTAAAAGGATTTTCATCTATTCCACTTCCCTCCAGTTTCTTGTTGTGTAGAGATGGTCCTTCTCCAGGGTCTTCTTTAGTGAACACAGAGCTGAAGTATTCGTTTAATATTTCTGCCATTTCTTCGTCTGTCTCCACACATTGATCATTACCACCTTTCAATTTCACTATACCACTTTGGACCTTTCTCTTTTCGCTGATGTATCTGAAAAATGTTTTGTCACCATTTTTTATCTCCTTGGCAATCCTCTCTTCTGCTTGATTTTTTGCCAACTTGATTGTTTTCTTCGTCTCCCTCAGTTGATACAAATATTCTTCTTTGTGCTCCTCCCTTTGATGTTAGAAAAATAAAGTTGCCATATAAATTTGAAATGCATCTCTCTCAGTGTAATGTTCTCTGTTATTGTACGGCTATTCTGAAAATAATATTTAACCTTGGCTGGGGTCAGGGATATCTCTGAAACTTTATCCCACTTATTCAAGAGGTCGGCATAGATGGCCGTGTCAGTATGTGTCTTCAATAGCGTGGAGAACAAGGAACAAGAGAACTTCTGTGTGGGTCGAGAACAAAAAATACTTTCCAGTAACAGCCCCCTTGGCAAGGGGTAAATGATGAAGGTCCATTTGATTTACATAATGTCTTAATTGTAGATATGCAAAAAAATCTTCTTTGGGGAGTTGGAATTTATCACATAAGTCCTTGAAGCTATACATTATGGGGTAGATTTAAAAAAAACTGCGCCCGCGCATACTTTTGTTCGCACGACCGGCGCAAACAAAAGTACGCCAGATTTTAATAGATACGTGCGTAGCCGTGCGTATCTTTTAAAATCCGGGGTCGGCACACACAAGGCTGCCCAAAATTGGCAGCCTGTGCGCACCGAGCCATGCAGCCTGCCTCCGTTCCCTCCGAGGCCGCTCCGAAATCAGAGCGGCCTTGGAGGGAACTTTCCTTCCACCACCCCCACCCCCCCCCGCACCTTCCCCTCCCTTCCCCTACCTAACCCACCACCCAGCCCTATCTAAACCTCCCCCCCACCTTTGTTGTAAAAGTTACGCCCCCAGGCCTGAACGATGCCCACGGCCACGCCCCCGATGACGCGCCGGCCGCGACACGCCCCCCCCCCCAGGAAAGCCCCGGGACTTACGCTCATCCCGGGGCTTTGCGCGCGCCGGCAGCCTATGCAACATAGGCTCAGCGCGCGCAGGGGGAGCTTGGGGCAGGTTTTCGGGAGGTACACGCGTATCCCTTTGAAAATCTGCCCTTATATGTGAGTTGGGTGGAAACACTTGGGAAATGCACGTAAGCCCTTTGTATGCCCACATGGTGAAAACTGAATGGCCTCTCCCAGGCATAAACTGCGTATTCTCACAAAGGGCCATTAAGGGAGTTAGTGTTTGCAGTATATCTAATCTTTTACATAGGCACTTCCATGCTTGGCGTCCGGAACTAAGTACAAGGACATTTTTACTGAGAGCGGTGCTTCTTTCTATAGTCCTTCTCCGACTATGAGTTTACAGAAAACAGCACTGACACAGGGAGCTGTCTGGGATGTGACTGCATCAGTTACATGACAAGTGGCTTGCACAGTTAGGTCACCAAGCCATCATGCCAGGGTCCAGCTTTCTCTCTCTCCATGCTGTAGAGGTTTATTGTTATATGTCCCTCAAAGCACTTTCCACTAAGGTCAGTGTGTGACCGAGCACTACAGACTTTCAATTGGTCAGCTTAAAACAAGTGGCAGTTCAAATCCTCTCTCTTGGAGCTGTTGAAAAGTCACTTGTCTATCCAAACCTTTTTGGGCGCACGGTGCAGGTGCTCCCAGGTCAGGTGTGCCCTGTTAGTGCTCTGTTGACCCTCGGTTAATGGTGTCCATATCTGTGTCTTGTCTTTGGAGCTTTGGCTCTGGCAGCCAGGATGTCAGCCACAGTTTGTCTTCACCATCACAGGAGTATACGGGTTCAATGGAAGCTATGGGAGTAGCCTTTTGGGATGATCCTATTCGGTGTGTCATGTCTGACAAACATCTATCTCTGGAGGACATACTGTAGAACAGCTGGTACATGAAAAATCATACCACAATGTTGATGTCCTCCTGCAGTGACATGTGTGGCAACTGTGGTGTGCAGCTTCAGTGTTACAGGAGTGCTAGAACGGGGTAGAAATTGCTTGCTTGTGAGTGACGTACAAATTTTGTACGCACCCCAGATGCATGTTTCCATTCATGAAGATCAGGCACAGCATAACAAAAGTGTTAGAGTAAAAGGCAGCATGAACTAAGGGCTTGGAAATAATTTTTTATGCCTCCTGTCAAGCTAGAGTTTCATTTCAGGTATCTTATAGCATGCTGTGGGTTGGCAGCGAGATAACTAAGTCACGGGGGTGTGAGTGATACTGCCGTCTCTTTGGCACAGGAAATTCTGGCTATGGTTGCAGGACCTGGCTTCTCACACCCGACACTCTTCCAAACAGCCAGCAGAGACTAGGTACAATGAGGCCTTGTGCTCTAGCCGCTGTGTCATAGAATGCACTTTTGGAGTTCTCAAAAGTTGATTTCGCTGTTTGGACAAAACTAAGGGAGCTTTAATGTATGCCTCACCCAGAGTCACTGAGATAGTGCTGCTCAGCGTGTATTCCATAATCTGGCTCTATAGTATGGCATCCCAGTAGACGTTTTTCCAGATCTACCTGAGGATCCCCCATGTTCCCCTACAGAAGTTGGGGAGACCTCATGGACTGGCAGCCAGCTTTGGCAAAACGTCATACAATGCTACTTTGCCTATTAGTCGTCAACTAATCCTTCCCCTTCCTTGGAAGAGAGCCCAGCAGAGTGGTTCTAACTGGTCTCATCTTTTTCTTTCACTCACAGGTCCTTTTTCCTGGTCAGTGGTTAACAGAAACCACTAGGCAAGATTGTGATAATGGAGCAGTAGGTGCAGTAGACAGTAATAGGCAAAGTAGACTCAAAATAAACTTAACACCAAAGAGATGTGGCTAGCCTAATGATTTCAGCTTGATTATCATTCCAAAAGAGTCACATCTCGCTATAGAGTTCGTGTAGGACTGCCATCACACAGTGTACATGGAGTACAAACGTTGGGGTAGTTTGCTTATTGCGGCGGTTACTACCCTAAATCAGTTAAGCCTGATACTTCACTTTGAATGCACAAACAGCGCTGCTCTCTGCTTCAACGGCAGGGGGAAATGTGGAAAAGAGGATTTACATTCAGACAACATCCACAAGGCATTGATTTGTGCAGTCTGGGTAACAAGCATCGGGGTAACTTGCTTGATGCGGCGGTTGCTACCCTTAACCATTAAGCCTTATGATTTACCTTTGATGCAACTCCAACATTACTCTCTGCATCAACGGCAGGTGGTGGCAGGAAATTCGAATCAAACTATTACCAACAAGGACCCTGAACTTGGTGGTCGGTGAAACAGATAAGCATGGGAAAATAAGTGTGGGAGCTTGCTGGGCAGACTGGATGGGCCGATTGGTCTTTTTCTGCCATCATTTCTATGTTTCTATGTATATAGCTTGCCAAAGCTTTCACCTTCTTGCTTGCCTCGACTTTGCCTTTGACCTTTCCTAGCCCTCACATGTTGGCGAGATAGTCGCATAGGTATGATGAAACTCCAGCAGGGCCTAGGACATGGAGCTAAGTGCTCTATAAGTCATAGAAATCACAAGTAGCTCAGCTGCTGAAAGGCACAGCCTGAAGCTACAAGTTGACAATTACAGTCATCAATGACAGTCTCAACATGTTACAGCCAGATTGCCTATCTGACATCCATGTGTATCTGAATATATCCACATGTATTTCGGATACATAATGTCAACTGTTTCTGAGGCAGTGCTGACATCAGTGTGTTCGCATAGCAGGCCTTCACTTACAGCCTTTTGGGAAGCACATGTCAGCACGCAATCCCAAACCTCTCACAGGTCAGCAGGCTAGCATATCTCATAGGATTTGCACCCAACCATGCACACCTGAGTCCTGCTACACCTAGATAAGCAGTCAGCTCTCATATACAGATGGTGAGGGTCTTGATCCTTGGGCTGTCATGTTGGTTATGTTAGCTGCTTGGGGAGACTGTACAAAGATGCTAGTCTATCTGAAGGCCGGATTGGGTATAGGATGATGTCATGCTTTTCCATGTTATTGAAAGTCACCTCTGAAATGTATAAGTCAGAGTTTATTTAGTGAGGGCTATAACAGCATCCACATGTCACATAACAAAAGGTTCACCTCACTGAACCCAAGGCAAAGCTGTGTTAGAAACTATTAACCTAGCCTGACATGTCACAGATAGCCATTGGGAAATGTTGAGAAGTCAGGGCACAGCAAGGCCCTTTGCTGGTTAAGCTCAGGGCTGGTCATATTGTCCTACTTTATGAAGGTATGTAGAAAATCTACGGAGCAGTTTTTGTTCTGATTGCTAGTAACAGTTACAGTCCTTATCCTATCTGTGGCCACCCTTAAAGCACATAGGCTGAGGACTACAGGGGAGACGAGCTTGCAGAATGGTCATTTTCCAAGCAGAGTTGCGACCTTTCAGGTCTTTTCAGGTTTGAGGCCCTTGCTTGTCCACATGGCTGCGACTTGTGGCCAACATATAGTAGAGTTGCTGTCCTATTGGACAGCCCTGTGGTGTTTGACCATTTTTGACTTAGTGGATATCACGACCAATGCAGGTGTGCTGATAGACTGTCTAGCATCAGCTCTGTGTATAGCAATAAGGCTAGAGAAGGTGTTGTCAGCTGATGACCTCATGAGCCAACAACAAGCCTCTTTCTGAAGCCTGCCACTGTGCAAAATGTATAGACCAACTGCTCCCAGAGGTATCATGTGGTAGGCATGATGTCTTCTACACTTTTGCCCAAATTTTCAAAGGCCCGCACGCATAAAATATGGGGTTTACATGCATGGCCGGGCCTTGCGCGCCGCGTGCATTTTAAAACACGCCCCGCCACACGCGTAAACCCCAGTTCGCGCACAAGGGCCAGCGCTCTCCAGGGGGTCAGGGCGAGGTGGGACAGCACTATTGTACACTGACCTGGGGAAGCATACGCCAGCAGCCGGCCAGCATGCGTAAGTTGCTTCTGCTCCAGAGGAGGGCAGTAAGTAGAAAAATTTAGAAAAAAATTGGAGTACCTAGCTGGGTGTTAGGGGTTGGGCTGGAGAGGGGAACTGGAGGAGGCCTGATTGCGTCGCTGTGTGTATTTAGGGAATATTCGCCCTCTCTGCGCGTGCCGCCTGCACATGCGTGTGCGGCCATCCGATTTTATAACATGAGCGTGCATGTTATAAAATCGGTGCATCCGTGTGCGCATGCCAGGAACTGCGCGCACACTTCTTTTAAAATCGACCCCTTTGTATTATGTAGAAAGACAAGCATTTTGGGGCACCTGAGGCCTGGAGGGGCCCATGTCTGTAACAAAGACAAAACAGTGAGCATATATGCTTCCGAGAGATTTCTGTCAGGCTGCCAGATGTAGACAATCTTCTGTGAGGAGTCTGACTACCTCCTTAGCAGATAGGGACAAGCTTGTCACAGACATCATTGATGGTTGATGACGAACAGGCCAGGAACAGCAAATTTAATTCTCAGTAGGTAACCAAACTGCTGGAGGTAGTCTGAAAACAATGTCCTAACCAATGTTTGTCTGTGTGTGTGTCTAGGTGAGTGATGTGCTGTGTAAGCCTCTGTCTGTATCTGTGTTTGGGGGTGATGTCGGGTTCATAGTTATCTTCCTTACCACACCAGTGCATACACCGGAGCATGCATTGTATGTGCACCCAATTAGCACACACTGGCTTTTGACACAAGCAATCCTGTGCTTCCTCTCTTTACGATGGATGCTACAGCTATGTTTATGCATAGGTGGGGAGAAAATGGCCTCACGCATTGTAACTAAACCTTTCACCTTGGTCTGACACTATTTATTCAGTTGAGAGGGGTGTGTAAAAATTGGCAGTGTCAGAGCTTAGATATGCTGTGCCACTTTGCCGGATAAGTAGATATCTGCCTATAGTGTATACCTCCTCTCCCACCCAGTACCTGGAGTAGGCCTATTTGTATTCATATTTTGGGGTGTAGAAGAACTTCAGCTGTGGTGTTTGGAGGGGGGAGGGTTGAGAGAACTTAGTTTGGAGATGGAGGGAAAGGGGAGGGCAACATATGGAACAATATGCCTTTGGACTTACGTCGTGAATCCTGCCACAAAACGTTCAAACAAAACCTCAAAACATGGTTGTTTGAACAAGCATACTATAGATGATCAATGTCTAACCTGAAAATTAGTTCTACTTGAAAATCAGTTTTCCTGTATAAAGTTGTCACCTACTGTTGAAGTTGATTGTTTACATTACTATTAACTGTTTTATGTAAAACCTGTTGCTATTTATTGTTCACTTACTGTATAACCGGTTACTTGTAAAGCCTTGTGCTAAGTTATTGTTTACTGTAAACCGAGGTGATGTAGACCTTTACGTACCGCGGTATATAAAAATCTCCAAATAAATAAATAAATAAATAAATGTCAGGTACTTTAGTGTTCTCCAGATTAATGGGTTGGAGGAGGGGTCTGGGCCAGTGGGTTGATGATACATGGGGGTGGGGGGTGACAGGAGGCCTGCCAGGACCCCTATTTGTTCAGTTTGTCTACACAGAAGCCTGCTTTACCCACTATCCAGCCTAATGATTATGCACCTCAGTCTACTTGTAGCCTGCTAGGACACGTCAGCTGCTGTGTAACAACTGAAGAGGAGTCAGAGGTATGGAGGCTACAGATTCCCTTCTGCCAAAGAGTAGGCAGTGATAAAGTCTGCTGTTGCTGGGGACCAGGCAGACTTCAACAGTCTGGCTCTCATCCCCCACTGCCTTGAGTTGTTGATCTGTACATCCCTCTTAGCTAAAGATCATTCTTAGCTAAGACGTATGTACAGGTCAACAACCCAAGGCAATGCAGGGGTGGGAGCCAGTCTGTGCCCATTGACTTTCTCTAAGGCACAATTAATGGGGGTTATCCTTTGAAAGTTTGGCTCCCACCTGAATAACATCATAAAAAGGCTTGGCAAAGAAGATTCCTATCACAGAAGAGACAATCTTCAAAGTCCTTTCCTTTAAGAAAGAATGCAGAAAGAGGTTTAATTCTCCAGCCTTGGAGTTTCCCATCCTTTGAGTCAAAAGAAAGGGAAATAGGCAGAAGCTGGGGGCTAAAGGGGAGACTTCAGTCGTGCTGGACAGTTTGTAATAGATCAGTGCAAGACAAGATCTTTTACTGTAGAAGTTTTATCTTTCAGATGACATTCAGTTTTTTTCAAATTTTCTTCTGATAACCCCAATGGTGGAGTTGGTATCTAATATGCGATGATCAAAAGTTGGCTAGCTCCTAATAAACTAGTCTTAAATCTAAGGAAAACTGACATAATCTTTCTTAGCAGGAAACACTGGTAAACAAATTTCTGGGAACATTTTGTTTCCTCCACAACCTTCGGTGAAACATGTAGATTTTAACAAACTGAACACAAATATGCATTTATGATGTCTGTATCACATACCGTTTGCCAGAAAAGTGCGATATACATTAAGCATTGTTATGTGTCTGTAGCGGCATAAGCTATAATGGCAATGTTGGCACCAGAAACAGTCAGTTATATGATTTTTCTGTTCCCTCCATATCATTGGGATGGCAAATGGCATGGATGGTCGCACACCTTTCAGCCAAGCTTATAGACTACTGGCGTAAGTTGCGCAACATATACGAAGAGCCCGTGCTCTGTCCTGGTCACCAATTTTGCACCCGAAGTATACCTTGTGTGTCTTCTTAATGAGTGCAGTCATACTCCTTTTCTGTGCTTTCAGAGTAGACTCACCACAGATGTAACAAAACATGTCACGGCTATTACGATATTGGCACGACATTTCATAAAGTATATGAAATTAAATCCACAAGCTTTAAACACAACAGTTTTAGCGATACGATTCGCTAATTCACACAGACGTTGCATAGGAGACTACTCATTGCTGCTGCTTATATAAGGCTGCGTCGTCATGGAAACAAGTTAGAATCTTGCAGCCGAGCTGGGGCTTGCCCAAGCAAGTTCTGGAATGATCAGGCAGAGTTTCTTGGTGTATTTTTTAAAAAGTTAGTCTCTGTTATATGTTACGTTGCTTATGGCCGTCAAAAATGCGACATGAATTTTAAAAATCATAAAAACTACTGTCCAGCAAGAAAATATATGTACCCGAGATTATGTTTTAAAATTTCACAATTATTGTAACACAAAATTGACTGTTTTTTCAAAAACCTTACGAGATGTACAAATTTCAAAGTAATATCTGTGACCAGCATCAAAAATCAAAAAATCTATTTGGAACACAAAAAAGCCTGAAGGAAACAAAAACTTTTACCAGTGAAATCTGACATTCCATTTGTCTCGCATTTTAATTTTTCAGGGTGTCAATTATCAATTGTGCAGCAAGCAAAGAAATTAGGGATAATAACCTAACCTTTAAAGCTCATGTAAAATCCATGATACGGAAATCATACTGGAAATTGCATATACTCTGGAGGTTAAAACCTTATTTGAGTATAGTGGGTTTTAGGACAGTTGTACACGCCCTTATACTTCCCTGTTTGGACTGTTGTAACTGATTATTTCTTGGTCTTCCTGCTTATTAGTATCAAAGCTATCCAAATGATTCAGAACTCTGCTACAAAAATCCTAACAGGCACATCAAGAGTTGAACCCATAACCCCCATGCTAAATTTTTTTGCACTGGTTACTTGTTAACTTTCGAATACAGTATAAGGTGCTTGTTATGATTCATTATGCTCTAAGTGATGAGACTCCTCTTTGTATCAACCCACTTCTTAAAATACAGTGGACCCTTGACTTACGAACTCAATTTGTTCCAGAGGGTAGGTTATAACTCAAGTTGGTTGTAAGTCAAGACTATTTTTTCCATAAGAAATAATGGAAATACCCATAATGCGTGCCGAACCTCCCAAAGCACCTCTTACCTAATATTTACATAATAAAAAAGGGTTGTGTAATGTGCGTAATTACCAGAAACACCCATAATTTTCCTAGTGTACTCACCAAAAAGTTATAAAATGTGCCTAGCCTACCAGAAACAATTTCATACTGTACTCACCATTCAAGTTGACATCTTTGGCTTGCAGGAAGGGAGGAGGGGGAGGATTCCCCCCTCCCCACCCCCTCAGAGCACATCTCTGGCCCCCACAAATACTAATATTCCCCTCCCAGCATACTCATTCCTCCCCTCCTGATACCTTGCTGTAGCCAGCTGAGTGCTACACTCCCTTTCTGCTGCTGCACAGAAGCTTCCTTGGTCACCAGTGATGCTGTTGCTTGCTGCAATGCCGTGCCAGGTCTGCTTATGTGCTCCTGTGAACATTTTCAGCCCTGGGTGCGCGTGAGATGGACAGGCCTCATCGGCGGCAGCAGCCAGTCACTGCAACAGCAGAGCAGATGTCCCACCCACCAAGCCCAAAAAAACACGATTGACAGGGAAAAAATGCCCAATTAGAAGCATCCGCACAAGCGGATGCACATGGCCTTGGCCGGCATTCAGGTTGTAACTCAAAACTAAAATTTTGGTTGTAACCCAAGTTGTTCGTATGTCAAGCCAGTTGTAACTCAAGGGTCCACTGTATATTGTCCGGTAAGGAACTTAAGGTCAGAGGGTCAATGTCTGTTAGATGTCCTGAGCTATAAAATGATCTGTTTGGTCAATTGCAGAGAAAAGCTTTTTTGTCTGTAGCAGGTACTATACTTTGGAACTTACTACCTGTTGAATTGCGCAAACAATCATGTAATAAGACTTTTTAAAAACTGCTCAATACGCATCTTTTTAAGCAGGCTTTTATTAGCTCATATATGTCATTGAATACAAGCTGTAAGATCAGAATGAAGAATATATTTCAAAATTTTAGAGAAATATTTACCTATAAAGTTTCCTCAAGGGCATTTAATTTTCAAAGAAAAGTTGAGCCACTCAATCATTTTTAGCACAAATACTGGCCATCAGGGTGAGCTCATTTTGTAAATGTAATTTGTTTTAATAAATTGTTTTGCATTATGTTCTACTTTTATGTAATTTAGTTATATGATATTGCTTGATAATTTTATGTCTGTATTTAATTTAATTTTACTTTTGATTTTTTATATTTTTTTTTTGTATGTTCTATGTTAACCACTTAGAACAGAGGATAGTGTGGTCTATACATTTTAAAATTAAATAGGTAGCATTTTCCCCCAACCCCTCGCATTTATAACAAAGGAGATAGGTGAGCATTGTCATGCCTTCTCATTTGCCAATATCAGGTTAAAAATGGTTGATGACATTACACTGTCCTCTGATCTCCCTGAGATTACAACTGAACTGGCCTGTTTCCTTATAAGAAACTAAGATTTAAAAAAAGCCCAAACAGTGGTTCTGAATGTTTGGGGGTGAGGATGTGGCAGACATGGTCACTGGGTGATCCACCATCTTGTAGAGAATTGAATAAAATTGATTGGTTCAAAAGATATTAGGGAAGTGGGTATTAAGTGTGATAAAAGAAGGATACAAAATTATTTTGATCCCTGCCCAGAGCAAGGTACTTTTTATTTTAATAAGAGTACTATGTTTGTGCTTTGTAAATACTATTTTTGAATGTTTTTATTGTAAACCACCCCAATCACTTTTGGGTATAGAAATACCTGTAAAAAAATAAATACTAAGAGAGAAGGAGAGAGGGAGACAAGGCATTTGTTAGAGAGAGGAGCAGTCATTCATATACCCAGAGCAGAGAGGTTTTTAAATGTAGCGTCTGATGCCAAACAAATCGGGGGGCTTTTACCCAGAGGCCCCATGTTCAAAAGATTCGTCTGGGTAACTTTGAGAGTTATCCGGACAGATCTTTGGTTTCAAAAATGTTCCCCTACTTGCCTTTTAAATTTTTCTGGAGGTCATTACGCACACAAAATGTAGCTGGCTAAAAAAAAAAAGAGAGAGGTTTGGGGGCGCTCCGGGAGCAGCAGGTTAATGCTAATTTTCAGATCTGTCTGGATCAAGGTACGTGAGCTCATGCTGGAGGGCTGTCCTAAAGTTACCCAGATTTGAATGTGGAAATGTTGGTGGCGGAGCCTTTCGGGATATACGATCCATCAAGAGCTGCTCCTTCATCTGAATGCAGTTATTCTCTCTCAGGCTGATTCAGTAAAATGCGCGGGAGAGCCGGCGCTCCGAGGCAAGCGCCCGCTCTCCCAACGTGTTCCCAGGCCTCTCTCCTGGGCGCGCGATTCAGTATGCAAATGAGGGCCTGCGCTAATAAGGAGGCGGCGGCTGTCAGCGGGTTTGACAGCCGACGCTTAATTTTACCAGCAACGGTTGTCAAACCCGCTGACAGCCATGGGTTAGGAAAACGGACACCGGCAAAATAGAGCATCCGTTTGGGTTTTGGTTTTTTGGGTTTTTTTTGGGGGGAGGGGGGTGGGCGTGGTGGGCCTCCAACTTAATATCGGAGGGTGTACAGGCGTTAATTTCTGAGAGTAAAATGTGTGGCTTGGCTGCACATTTTACTTTCTGTATCGAGCGGGACTAAGTAATAGGCTCATCAAAATGCATTTGCATGTTGAGCGTGCTATTAGTTTCAGGGGGGGGGGGGTTGGACGCTCATTTTCCACACGCTATTACCCCTTACTGTATAAGGGGTAATAATAGCGCGTGGAAAATGCGCGTCCAAACGGGGGCTAATGTTGCGCTCAGCCTGAGCGCACCGTACTGAATCGGCCTGTCTGATGGCTTGGAAGCCGAGAGGGTATCCCGGAATGAAAAGGACTTTTCAGATAGAATAGTGGAAGGTTTACTAAAGACAAGGAAGGCGACAACAAATCAAGCTTCTTATGATTTGGAAAGATTTTGCATTCTTTATCGAAAGATGAATATGTCGATCACTGAAACCTCTTTGAAATAATGATTGCTCTTTGGTCCTGAGAATGGCCTGAAAGGAGCCACATTAAGGGAGCAATTTTAAAAGGAGTTACATGTGTAAATGTAACATACTATTGTAGCAGTTTTAAGAAGCATATGAATATCCTATGGACAACTCAATGGCATATATTGTAGCAATTTTCAAAAGCCCCCTTACATGGGTAAAGTGCATTTACATGTGTAAAACCCAGTTTTAAAGCTTGTAAATGCTTTTTAAAATCAGGCTTTTAGCAACAAATTCCAACACTGTCAGCAATACCGGGTCCAGTGGGAGGAAGAGAACGATCATCTCACCCAGATATTAGGTTTCTGAGGGCAGCTGTATCGTCTTATCCTCCGTTTAGAGCTCCTCTACCAAGCTGGAGTTTCAATCTGGTTTTGAAGGCACTAATAAAACCACCTTTCGAATCGTCTGCTTCTGTTTCCTTACATTTCTTTCTCTTAAAAGCAAGTTCCGTGATGGCAGTTTGTCTAGGGACCTGCAGGCTCTGTCTCTCCGTTTTGGAATGAGGCTGTTTTCAGGACAGTTTCCATTCCTCAGGGTCTCCTTTGACTTAGGAGGTCTTACGCCTAGAGCCCAAGCCTCCATTTGAGAACACTTGGCCCAAGATGATCACCACAATGACCAGATTGGGTATGTCGGGGGAGGGACACCCAATAGGGGAAGATTCCCAGGTGGGCGCAAATGGAGTCTCATGGAGCCTGACCCCGATCCAAGTTCCGACTGGTCTGGTAGGGAGCAGGGGGAAAGTGCTGGGTCAAAAAACGCAAAAATAAATAAATAACACTCCAGCAGCCATCTCCAACACAGCCGGGTTTCCTCTTACCGACCTGCATCAAGGGAAGCAACATTTTTATGGCTGTAATTCCCCCCCCCCCCCCCCCCCTCTCCTTGGCTATGGGACGTAAAAGTAGCTGTCTTACTATTAGCAGAACTAAAACCCTTTCAGATTGAGCCTTGCCCTTCTCTGCCCCATGCCACGGTGCTTCACTCTGCAGAAAATGCTCCGAGTCATCTGAAGTCTCACTGAAAGCATTGCTAGCACTACGGAGAGATTTATTTTGGCCCTTTCTTTAAAACAAATAGGTTGTTTTTTCCATTATATTTCTTTATAAAAATGTTGTGAATATTTTCTTAAAACTGTTTTCATCTGTTTTTTGACTGGTGTTGATCTGATAAGGGAAGTTGAAAATGTTTTTGCTTTGGTTGTTTATTAGGTTTATTTCTTTATAGTACCTGTTTTTTCTTTCTCTCTTTTTTTTAATTGGAATTATCCATACAAGTTCTTTCTCGTTCAACAAAGGGAAAGGATAGACTCAGGGGCACCTCTTGAACAATTCATGGGATTTTATTTGTTTGCAAGGAAAGACTTGCACCCCTTTTGCCAAACGCCTCTCCCCGCAGAGTATTGCTTAAGTTCTGTTTTTCTGCATTGTCAATTGAATGACACACCAGGGTAATTAACTTTTTCTCTCTCTCCTTTTAGGATCTATCCAATTAAAGATGTCCCTTTAGAGACCAAAGGGCTTACTGATTGGTTGTATCAGCGGTTTGTCGAGAAGGAAGAGCTCTTGTCATATTTCTACGAAAAAGGTAGACGTGTCCATGTCCTAACACTGTTTACTGTGTATTGCAGAAAGAGTAAAGCCTGCCCACCTGTCCCCCTATAAGAGTGCAGTTGCAATCAAAGGCTGTAGTGACAAACAGAAGCAGCACGATTCCCTCCTATAATGAC
This sequence comes from Rhinatrema bivittatum, assembly GCF_901001135.1. Classification (NCBI taxonomy): domain Eukaryota; kingdom Metazoa; phylum Chordata; class Amphibia; order Gymnophiona; family Rhinatrematidae; genus Rhinatrema; species Rhinatrema bivittatum. Next base: position 54,612,155 of record NC_042617.1, read on the forward strand.
TACAGGCTCATGTGTTCTGCTTCTGCTTATAAAACGTAACTCGCTGTTGACGTGTAGTCCATTTACATTTGTGTAAAATTGTCCTGCACTATAGTCCGCTGTATCTGCTAATTTAGTGGCTTCGTATGGTTGCCCCACAGTATAATGCAGATAAGTTTCCTTTCTCTCTCTTTGAGTTGACGATTTTGTGAGATGGCTCAAAATTGTAGCATTGATACCATCAGGGACCCGTTTACTTAAACACTTTCCACTTCCAGAGAGTTTTAAACAAACTGGGACTGCTGCAGTGCGTTCTGGAGGCCAAATGTGCAGAAGACTCTAGAGGGCTATAAAAGTAGCATGCTTCTTCTCTACAGCTTGAGATTATTCACTTTGACTCCATGACGGGGATGTGGATGCTGAAATCAAGCAGAGCCATTGGGTATTCTGCATGTAATGAGATCCAGATGAAGGTCTCAGATTCCCAAGGGTTTTGATTATTTCACAATTACAGCCCCTGGAGTTACTTTACTCTTGCAGTTGGTTAATTAATAAATAATGCGTAGGTAACTCTAATTGGTAAAGCTGGCTTTGACAGTGTAGATCTGGGCACAGACTTATATTTTATAGAGCAAGAAAAACGTTCTGCCCGAGGAACATGATGCCATAATATAATGTGAGTGGAGAAGTGCAGACAAGTCTGTTAATGTCTGTGGGCTTGATTCACCAACAGCTTACATAGCATTCCCATTTCCTAGAAAGTGCCTCTCTCCTCTGGATTCAGAGGTTGTATGAGCCCCAGGGAATCGTTTCTTGCTTTTCCAGGAGCAGTGTAAAATGTGTTTCCTGGTCTTACATATGCCTAGCAGAAAGAGCACAATGTGCTCTTAACCTGGCGACCTTATCCCAGGGGTTCTGATAATACTGCGTCTGTGCTTCCTCTTTTGAGACCTGCCCATCCTGGGGCCTGAGAGCATCTTTTCAGAGGGCAGAAGCTGCTCATGGATGTGCTGAACCCCATTTTAGACTGTTCAGAAGTGCTGAACAATAGCATTGAGAAAGCCGCACAGAAGTACCCTTGTCGCATATCTTGTGCCTGAAGTAGAGCCTACTGTCTGTCCTCCCAATAGTTCCTCCATCCCAGGTGAAAAAACCAGAAGATTCCTTAAAAGTGAATTTTAAAAGCCCGGTGCGCACAAGTCAGGCCAGCGCATGCCACCTGGATTTTAAAAGGCGCCAGTGTACGCACGTATCTCCTGCTACACGCACGACAAAATTTTCTCATAAAAGGGGCAGGGTTGGTGTGGTCTGGGCGGGGCATAGACGTTCCTGGATTTCACATTAAAGCCGGCGCACAAGGGTCCCCTGCCGTGTTAACTTTACTTCTGCTATGGATAGTGTGTAAGTCATAAAACACAAAAAAGAAATACAAAGATCAGTGGGGTTTTAAGGATCAGGAAAAACAGAAGAGAAGGTGGGCTATTTAGGGTGGTAAGGAAGTCCTATCCCTTACCCGGCAAACTGGGAACGAAATGGGAAAACTGGTTAGTGTGTCGGCGTGCGTGTCTAATAAAATCCACCCTCTTACGCGGTAGACGCGGCATTTGCACGCATAGGCACGTGCCCCCTTGAAATTGCGTGCGCGTGTTCAGCTTATTTAACACGTGTGCATATACGCACGTATGTTATAAAAAAAAAAAATAGCCGTGTCCCTAGGTGCGATCCAGCAAAGCCGTGCACCTGTTTAAAAGTTTGAGTCCCTGCGTTTGACCATGGCTCTTAGTAGCAGTCTCACGTACGACAGCGGCACGAGGAGCCGTGCTGAAAAGCAGAGACCAGGCTGCAAAAGCTGACCTGCCCACATTGCTCCACCTCTTTCTCCCCAGCTTCTGGGGACCTCCCACCAGAAAAAGAGAAAATTACAACCATTTTGTTAAAATACAGAGTTCATTTAAAATCATGGAAACAAAAGAATTTACCCTGATGTACCACACTAAATCAAACTCAAATATGTGCAACAAGCAGAATTTTTTTTTCTCTCATTGGTTAGACCTTATAATAGCATGGTAATAAATGCGCCAAAAAGTATAACCATAGGTCAAATAACTTGCAATTTTTTTATGCTTCAGTGCAAATCTTTCATTACTTGACCTATGGTTATACTTTTTGGCGCATTTATTACCATGCTGTTTAGCATTATAAGGTGCCTATGTATGAGGTCTAACCAATGAGAGAAAAAATTCTCTTTGTTGCACCCAGGGTGTACATATTTGAGTTTGATTTAGTGTGGTACATCAGTGTTTATTCTTCTGGTTATCAATACGGCCGATACCACCGCCCTAATTGTTTGAGAGAAGTGTTGTAACAAAAGAATGTAGACATGCCTTGAGTGAAAGACATAGCAAAAGGGGAAAGTTGAACGATTTCATTTTGTTTTAAATACCAACTGAAATATCAAATAACCTTTAGTTTGTTTGTTTTTTTTAATTTAGAGTTTTTTGGGAGATATTTATTTGGGGAGGGGGTGTGAGGTGGTTTTTTTTTTATTATTATTTTGCTAATACTGCTGCTTAAATATTAGTACTGTGCTTTATTTTTCCAGGTGCTTTTCCTCCTGGCCCAAGCCAAAACCAAGCTCTTTCCCGGGAGATGATACTCAACAACAAGTGGCTCTTCCTCGTGCAGTCTTTCGCATTCTTGTCGGGTTTCATGTGGTACCGCATCCTCCAGTATTTTTATCAAAGCCTCTTTTAGGAGCCGAGCTGAGCTCGCGAACGAGCTGTGGAATCCAGGCTCTTTCAGGAGTGCATCATGTTCTTCGTGTCAATGTGAATATACAACAGTAAAGAAAATAACGGATGGTTTTTTGTTTTTCATTTTTCTTTTTAACCCTTTGTTTAGGGAACTTTTAAAACTCCGAAGTGCAGATCAATATTCTCATGACCTGCTAATGTGTTTTTAGGAACTTTTGGATGTTCTGACCAGGTATCACTTTCCCCATGCACCCACGTAAAGAAGTCAGCACTGAAGCAGAAAAAATGATCACCGCCACCGTGGAAGACCTGGAGACAAAGCTCCATTGCCGCAGGTAATGCTCAAAATTGTGGCTAGTGCCCCGGGACTGCAGCAGCGTTACCTTTCTGGCTGATGGTTCAAGCTCCAACGGTATGCGTGAGATGACTTTACTTCCACAGACACGAGCCGGGGCTCCTCTCAAAATGCCTGGGGACTGGGCCAGGAGCAGCTCGGCATGTTCTGCGGAATTGGTAGTAGCGGGCCAGCCGTTCCTCTTGCTGTAGCAGGCACCCTCAGAATCTTAAGCCAAGACTCAAGTGAGATCCAGTGTCGGACACACTTTGTAAAGAAAAACCAGCAGTGCTCAGCAATGCATTACAGAGCCAGAGCATTATGAAAGCTGTGCCTCCGGCAGATCGCGCTCTCTCTGCCTCGTACGTACCGTGCAGCACCTGCTTTGCACGTGCTAGTGAGTCCTCTCTGGAGAGGGGGCTTAAAAAATGTTCATTCACCTGTCTCGGTTCCCTGTTGTGTTTTAGAATGCAAGTTCATCCATTGATAATGAGGAAGGGTTATTTTTTGTCTTTTGCAAATTGCACTTTTTAAGATACAGTTATGAGTAAAGCCAACTCATTTGAAATAAAAATAAAAAAAAAATAAAAAAACAAAAAAAAAGGAAACGAAACTCACTCTCTAAGAAGTGGGACACTGGAAAGGCCGAAACTGGTCCTGGAGGTTTGCTTTTCACTGCCATGATGTGTGACACCATGGCCTCCCTGATGCTATCTTGTCATGTCACATAACTTGCCGATGTTTTTCTGCTCATTTCTTCACAGAGCGCTTAATACCATGGTGGGGGCAAGTGGAAGCTGAATTTCTAGCCTTTTTCTGCCAGATGTTTGAGTGATCTTATTGGAAGAGTAGAAATAAGGAAGTTGCTTTGTCATAAAATCCTAGGAAGCAGCTGGATTTTTGATGACCTACAGTAGAATTCTCTAGCTCACTATACAGATAGGTTTGCTTTGTCCACCAACGAGGTAAAGAAAAATCAGCCACTTGCTGCAGGGATGAGCCAGTGATGACGGAAGCACCAGGAGCTGGCATACAACGCGTTTCAAGGGGAACGTGCTGTCACCTTGTTTGTTTCTGGAAGGTGATGTTCATCAACCTCAGCAGTGTAATGATTTGCAGCAGTGACGCAGAAAGAACCAATTGCTTTCAATTTCCATAGTATGTAAATATGTAATCACTTATTCATGTGTACCAAAACCACAGCGACAGAAATTTTAATGTAACAATTTTTTGGAGCTCTGTTTCATTGAATATATTGGTAGGCAACCACAAAGTATTGCAGTTAAATTATAGGAAAGATTGTAGTCTTCCTGGTTTTCTCCAACCTTGCAAATGAATACAGAACAAAATTTAAATAAAATAGTTGTATATTTTTATAATTTTTTTTTTTTGGCTTCAAAATGGAAACCAAATTGAGTGAGAATTTTGTGTGTAAAAAAAAAAAAGAAAAAGCAGCATGATTAAATATACCCAACATGCTGGGTGCTTACGGATATAAGGATGGGGGTGATGCTTAACAAAAGTTCCTCTGAGGTATTTCCATATCTGGAGTGATCTTTTTTCCGGAGAAATGCAGAAAAGAGTGTTCTAGTGTGTTGGATAATCAGCACTTAATGGGAGCTTCATTTTCCAATTTCTGTTTTCTGTGATTCTGACCAACACAGAGAGGAGAATTTCTCTTATTTCAGTTTGGCAGAAATATATTCCAAGAAAAAAGCAGGACCAATTGGCGCCTTAGCATGGCCCACCAAACTTGTTCAACTTCAGCTGACATGACAAATTTAATGTGTCATGCTGCAAAGAAAAAATGATCACAAAAAGGGCATCTGTGGGCATTATCCATGAAAAATTAATTTCAGTAAGACTTCCAAAATGCAGGCAGAACTTTTTGAACGAACAGTTATGAACGCGACCCTGTGGAACGGTCAACCTTTGTTGGCCGCTCTCCCAGACATGGCCTAGTGCAATGCATATGGCAAGCTATTTTGTTTTAATCCATCAGAATAAATTTGGCAGTATTAAACTTTTAGGTTGTACAACTTGACCAAGATATTTGCTTTTCTGTATAAACGGCTGTGAGATGTCCTCATTAATAGGACCGCTGTACATCATCAAAACCTATAGCTCTGTGTTCGTTTGTAGGCACGTTCCGTAACAAAAGAAACATGCCTGTTTGATGTTGCTCTGTCCATCCTTTCTGTCCTGTCCATCCATACATATGTGTATGGACAGATGTGACTGTGCTGTGAGACTGAGAGCGGCTACATGACAGTGGGAGCTGGGTGGTAGCAGCAAGGCCATGTCATCCCTCCTGCCTGATACAGGCTAATGGGATTTCAATCTGGTTTTTTTTAATATACAATTTTTTAATTTTAGCTTCTTTGGGAATTGAATTGGTTGACAATGGTTTATTTGCTGCTGTTTGACCCAGACAGTCGGAAGTTAGTATGTCAGTATTTCGGTAGCTCAGTTGGGAATAAACTCAGACATCGTTGCAGTATTGTGGCCCTTGATAGAGCCACTTTGAGTAGAAACGCCTGTTCCTTTTAGGTCCATTGTGAAGAAAAGTAGGGCTGGTGGATAACCGAGGAAAGAGTGGCCTGGGTACTCTAAACTGTGCTTTGGGATGGGGTCATGTCATAGCAGTGCCAAGGAAAGAGAAGGAAAAGGGCAACAACATTTGCCATCCAAGGCTGGGGTGAACAGGCAATTAAGTTATAAAATGAGCTGTCCATTTAGAGTAGGAAAAAAGACCGTGTGATCTGTGGTGGCAAGAGAATGAGTTTACTGGGAGATTTAGGAAGACTGAAGCATAGTTGAGGCAAATATGATAAAATGAAAGAAACAAACCATCAGTGTCTCTGCATCAGTACATAAGTATCCTAAACAGTATATGAGAAGTGTATTACATACTAAGGCTGGCTGAGAAACCACTTGGTAACTTTTGCCGAACATCTTCTAATATATTTTTATTATAGCAAACACTATATTTCATGGTGGCAAAGCTGCTGCTTTCTGAAATCCAAACCTGTCCAGATTTGTGGTGCACCAGTCTTGCTTTTTTCCAGAAGGACAGTACTTCTGCTGTTTGTTTCCTAGTTACATGTCCATTTCTTCACGGAGTTTCTTCTTGCATTTGGTTGTTAAGTAGTGGATGTCGGGCATGGCTTTCATCAGTTGTATGTTAAAACTCATGTTTCTGCTTCTAAGTAAGACAAACCAGAAAAAAAGATTTTCTTCCAGAAAATGAAGAAAAGCCGGTGTACGTCACTACTTTTCAGATGGGATCATTACCCTCCATGGTATTATTCCAGCTCCCCTCTCTTCCCTGCTTGTTTTACAACAAGGTGGAAGTATAAAAAAGGTCTTTTTTTTTTGTATTGCCATATATCAGTGTGAACCATCCGTCATGTTGTAAAACAGTGCATTTATTTGCACGGGGTATAGAATAACACTGGGGACCAAAGCTGATTTGAACATGTTCAGCTCTCAAGGCTGCCACAAGCCATGTGAAGCAGCTGGCTCATTCGTGTGCTGTCTGAATCACTTGTACCTATTATGACTTTGTCCTGGGACCGGCATCCCTTACAAGGGAGGGCATTGGATGGTTTGGAAAAAGGAAAGAAATGGGAGCCATATGAAAAGAAGCAATGTCGTTTTCAAAATTACATATTTGTGGATTTTTTTTTTTTTTTTTTTTTAAGTTTCAAGAGCAAACTGAAAGAAAATGTTTATTCTAGTTGCAAATTCTACATGCACGCATTTTGAATGGCTCTGTTTTTGTTGTGTCAAGCAGTTGAGACATCTGTGGAGCCCAGGGATTCTTCACATCAGGGAGTCCCACCATTTCACTTTTTTTCCACCATTTTGATTATCAGATTGTTTATAAATTTAACAAACTGTTGTATTAAAGTGAACTCATTTCTTTTAGCATTGATATTACTGAAAAGTTGTGTTTATTTTGTATGATGAATTTTAGTTTTCTGGCTGCCAATATTGTATACTTTGAACCTGTTTTTTTGAATTTTCCTTTATCCTTTGTGCACATTTGCATGTGGTTGTGTCTGATGCGAGTGACTGAATGTAATGGCTAGAGACAGTGACTGTAATTTGATTTTGTAAAGGGCTGGTCATGGAGGGATTTATTTGTTAAAACATTTAGTGTCCTATTGCCTCACTAGATGCTGCTATAAAAAATAATTTTAGGAACTGATGGCATGTATCAGGAAAGTAGGAAAAAAACTATGAAAGTCTCCCCCGCACAGATAATAATGGAAGAAAACCTGTGGTCTTTGGTGTGAGGCAGGGCAGCTGACTATTCAGATTAAAGGCTTAAAACCTTTACCCCTAGTACTTAAATGGTGGGGGAGGGGAGTCACATTTTTTACTTTGCTGGGGGAATAAAAACAGGGAGTGATGGATGCACACATACAGTGTCAATAACAATCAAAAATACCATTTGCAAATTAGGAGATGGAGCTATGTCTGGATCCACACACACATTTCGGCATGTGCCTCAAAGGTGATTGCGCGCTGGCAGAGATGTGCAGGGCATTCGTCTCTGGCATAAAACTGGCTGCAAGGACTTACTGAGTGTGGGACTGTGAGCTCATGCACACTGTGAGTCCCTGGGACAGCCCAGACCCCTCCTCTCGCCAGTTTTCTTTTCAAATGGGGTGTGTGATAGGAGGGGAGTGGAACATGGGTTTGGAGAGGAGGATGACTAGAAGTGCGGGGGATGCAACGCTGGGTTTTCATCTTATTCTTGAGGGGTTCTATAGCATGAAATGGAAAGAACGTTATACATGCTGGTGCTCCTATTAATTTGTAATAGAGTGTTTAATATTTTGGATAAATGTACTGTATCACCTAATTAGGGGCCTGATTTTCCCATAGACACAGAATGGGGGGAAAAGCCTTAGTCAATCCGTCCCTTGTGATATGTAAATGGCACTGTCTGGTATTTCTTAGTGAGAGAGTGAGGCATGCAAACAAGTCTGCTTTTCAGGAGAATACCAACCATGTGTAAGTCAACCATAAACAAGAGCTGCTGTGTTCAAAAAAAAAAATCTGAGGAATATTCATCATAGGTGTCCTGAAAACCAGACCTGTGTACAGCCTTCAAGGAATTTGATACCTCTGAATTCTTTTATTTAAAAGAGACTTTCTTGCTACATCAAAGGGCAGCCATGATGTCCAGCTAGGTGGAAGTCCCTTCAGACTGGGCACTAGGCTTTTTTTTTTTATTTTTGTTTTGAGGGTTTTGGGTTGTGTTTGTTGGTTTTGTTTTGTTTTTTTTCCTACCAGCATGAAAAATCGACTACATCTTGTGCCTGGCAGCTGCAAGAGAGTGTCTGTAATGTCCTCTCATGCCCGTGCAACTCTGCTCCTCCTGCTGCTGGTTACAAGATGGGCATGCTCAGTAACAAAGGCAGAGGAGTCTCCAAACAAGGGACCCTGTTTGGGCCCTTTGAGGTTGCACAATTTCCCTTTAACGTCTCCTTCAGGCAGTCCGTTTTCTTCCTCTTTCAGAAGAGTTCATTTTTTACCCTAAACTAGTTGCTTACTCTTCTAGCTTGGAAGCTTGCTCCACACCAGCGTAGGAAGCCTTCTGGTGATCACTAGGGGACACCGTCTGCTGGCGCCAAGCAAGCTTTCAGCCTAGAAGAGGCAGCCTTAGATGTGGAGAAGTAAAGTTACAGTCTCCTGGAGAGACTGCCCTTTTCAGGTGCTCTCTGGTGTAGCAGTACAATATGCAGTGTTGTCACGTCCGTTTCGTCACTTGGTCCCGGTACACTTCTTCAATGTTTTTCCATGAACTTTTCATTCTGTTCTGGGAGTCCTGTAGCATTCATGTGTAAACAAATTTAAGAGTTGAACATAGCGAGATACCAATCCAAACTTGCAGCTCAGCATTGAGCTATTACATGTATCACTTATGAAGTGATGTCTTACCTCTGTTTTCTTTCTGAATTTGTGTGTGGGTTTTATTTTTATTATTATTTTTTTTTTTTTGTGAGGAAGGGAGGTAGACAATAATAGAAGGGTTTGTTGACTGTAAAGCACTAACATATCCAGTGCTGACCAGCCCTGTTCTCATATATTTAAAAAAGCCATTGTTTTTAATTCTCGCTTAGTATGAAAGTGTTTGTTTCTGCTAAAGAAAATGTACCGGTATTTAAAAAAAAAAAAGCCACACAATTTCCCTCTTTTTTTGACTAAAAGACAAGTCAGCTTTATGAGCAGGTGTGACCATATCATAACATGCTGATCTGATATAAATCAATAAATTTTTCTCTCTCAGGACTCAGATAATCTTGTACTTTGCCTTTCTGATAATCTGTGCGTTTCTCTCTCGAGCTCACTGGCTGAATGAACACGGGGCGTCCCAGCTGGCTCAGCAAAGCACAAGGTGACCAAGAAGTTCATACATAGGAATTTTAAACAATTACTGCTAAAAAAAAAAAAAAAAAAAAAAAATTGTGAGCCCAACATTGAAAGCATGTTTAGCACTAGATAGCCAGATAGTCAATGGGCGGATTGGGGCAGGGCTATATTCAGCCTTATCCGGTTAAGTTAAACAAATAAGTTGGAGCTGTTAAATAGCAGATCTAAAGTTATCCGGATATAACTTATCTGGATAACTAGAACTTATCCCATTATATTCAGCAGCATAGCCGTGCTGCTGAATATCCTTTCTAAGTTATCCAGTAATATCTGGATAACTTAGATAACCGGATATCTTTAAATATTGGGTCCAGTATGTTTAAAAGTTTATTTTACTATAAGAGTTACTTTCTGTTGATTGTCTGAATAACCTAACATGTTGATGTTTTGTGTATGAATTTTGGTTACTGCTAATTCAGGTTTTTTATGCTCTTAGAGAGAGAACAAGTTTTAAATTGCTCTATGGAAGATGTTATAAGCCTAACTGGAAATTAAAACAGCACTGCCTCCAGAGTCTTTTCCCCAGACAGTTGTTAAAATGGCTTTCATGTCTAATTTTTCATGTCTAATTTTGTAGTTTTCTCACCCCCTAAGTATATCTGCTAAATTTCAGTTGTAAAAAGTTTAGATGAATGGAAATGCATTGCTGGATATTATCTCCCCATTCCAAACCAACTCACAACTCGTGCGGCTTCCTACCTGTCCCGTCACCCTTCTCATAGCATTTTTTTTTCCTCTCCCACCTTCCAAGGCAGTTAAGAGCTTATCTCTCAAGGTGTCGAGTCACCAATGAGGGGAGACTTTTGTAATCTTTCATTCTGTCACTCCCATTTTCTTCTTCCTTCTTTGTGACCCCCTCACCTCTTTCCTTTGTTTCTCTCCTATTTTAATCTTTTCTAATCTCAGTTGAGCATGCCTTTATCCATTGACAAGCAGGCATGAATTAGCCATTATGTGTGGGTGACATCATCTGAAGGATATACTCAATATGACGTCAATATGAAATTGCCTTTAGATTAACTCTAAGAACTATAACAGAATCCCAACATTCATAAATACCTAATGTATCTCATGGACGACCTTCAAAACGCCCTGCAATGTTTTGGGCATTACTGCTCCATTATTGAACTAAAGGGTCATTTTTAATCATTGGTCGTGGGGACGTAATTAAAACGCCCGCAGATGAAATAAATATGAATTGAAATCGAGAAACAATCCCTTGAAATCCGAAGCACCGGAATACAAACCAGATACCAGAGAGGTCCCTGAGGCAGCTGGGACGTGAAAAGTGATCACGTTAGAAAAACTTTCGGAATCGCATTGAATAGTGCTGAACCGAGCTCCGCTATTCACTCAAGGGAAGTATCTAAATCAAATAGAGTTGTGATATTGGTGAAAGGCACATTGAAACTACAGTGCGGTATGATTATAGTATTGAGTTTTAATATTTCTTCAAAAAAGTAAAAGCAAAAAAATATATTTTTTTGAGCGCTGGACAGTATATGACCAATGATTAAAAATGGCCCTTTAGCAGTTCAATAATGGAGCAGTAATGCCCAAAACACTGCAGGGTGTTATGAAGATTGTCCAGGAGATACATTAGGTATTTATGAATGTCGAGATTCTGTTATAGTTCTTAGAGTTAATCTAAAGGCAATTTCATATTGACGTCATATAGTCATATTGACGTCATATAGTCATATTGACGTCATATAGTCTGAGGGATGCTATCATGAACCCAGCTCTCAGAGCTCAGTAAAGTCTCTCTCTATGGCCTGGATTTATCAAAATGCGATAAGTATCAAAATGCCACCACTAATGGTAACTCTAGTAGCACAATACCCTACTTAACAAGCAGGAAACATTTAGCAGTTCTACCTCAAAAGATGTCTCATTGTTTATACTGCACACACAAAGAAAGAGAGCAGAAAGAATCATTCAGTCCAAAGATTCGTAGTGTTGCAAAATAGGAAATTGACTTCCTTGCTTTTATTTTTTCATAAGCGGCTACTCCAGAAGCTCAATGCGATACACCATAGTTTTCAACCAGGTCCCCCGACACGGACTGTGTTTCACTCAGAGCTGCGTCGGGAGGGACTGAACACAGTGTATAATTTCAACCACTAAAAACAAACATCAGTGATAACTAAGAACTGTAACACAAAGGACAAACTAACATATTAGTGACGGGACACATACCTTAACTCAAGTCCAATTTAAAGTCAGAGGAGAGCGGGCAATACTAACAGACGCTCATTTAAAGGAATGTATTATGGCGCGAAAAATAGCACCAATGAAAAAGCACCAACACAGATAACATCCACCAATCAGAAGGCAGACGAAATACAGTCAAATAAAGCGGAACCATTCTATTTCATTGTTAAGTCCCTTTCGATTTAACAATGTCAACATTTCTGCAAAATTACCACCTCGTGATGGGGGAGGGATAATGTCAATGACAAGAAACTTAATATCAGATTCAGAGTGTGCATGCGAAGACCAATGGGGTACCAAAGGAGCAGTTTCGCGGCTGGTCCGAATGTCTGACCGATGTTCAATAATCCTAGTTCTTACCGGCCTAATGGTTTTACCCACATACAACTTGGGACAGGGACAAATGATTACATAGATGACCCCCCGCGAAGCACAAGAAGTGGAAAATTTCAAGTCATAAACGTGTTGAGTAGTAGGATGTTGAAAAACAGTACTAGAAAGAGCATGTGGACATACTGAACAATGTCCACAAGGTTTAAAACCAGAGTGGGAAGAAGAGTTAGAAGTGGTAATGTCAATAAGTTGAGAATGTACCAAAATACATTTGCGCCATAATACATTCCTTTAAATGAGCGTCTCTGTTAGTATTGCCCGCTCTCCTCTGACTTTAAATTGGACTTGACTTAAGGTATGTGTCCCGGCTCTAATATGTTAGTTTGCCCTTTGTGTTACAGTCCTTAGTTATCACTGATGTATAATTCTCTGTTTGTTTTTAGTGGTTGAACTTATACACTGTGTTCAGTCCCTCCCGACGCAGCTCTGAGCGAAACATGGTCCGTGTTGGGGGACCTGGTTGAAAACTATGGTATATCGCATTGAGCTTATGGAGTAGCCACTTATGAAAAAATAAAAGCAAGGAAGTCAATTTCCTATTTTGCAACACTACGAATCTTTGGACTGTATGATTCTTTCTGCTCTCTTTCTTTGTGTGTGCAGTATAAACAATGAGACATCTTTTGAGGTAGAACTGCTAAATGTTTCCTGCATGTTAAGTAGGGTATTGTGCTACTAGAGTTACCATTAGTGGTGGCATTTTGATTGTTTGGGCCTAAGGCAACAGTCTCTCTGGGGAAGGCACCTACAACTAAACAGTTCACACTTTGGTGCTCTACATCTTGACTTTGGTTTACTGTCCAGTAGAGATGTGCACTCAGAAACATTATGGCAGAGAAAGACCATATGGCTCATCCGGTCTGCCTGTCCGTCTAATTTAGCATTATAATTCTCATCACTTCCTTAGAGATCCCCTGTAATTATCACATGCTTTCTTTAATTCAGATACTGTTTTTGTCTTCACCACTTCCACTGGGAGGCTGTTCCACACATCCACCACCCTCTCTATAAAGAAATATTTCTTAAGATTACTCCTGAGTCTACCCCCTCGTTCTAGAGCCTCCTTTCCATTGAAAAAAAACCTCACCACCTGTGCATGGAAACCTTTGAGATATTTGAATGTCTCTGTCATATCTCCCCTATTTTGCCTTTCCTCTAGAGTATACATGTTTAGATCTTTAAATCTGTCTGCATATGCTTTAGAATGAAGACCACTGACCATTTTAGTAGCCACCCTCTGGATCAACTCCATCCTGTTTATAGCCTTTGAAGGTGTGGTCTCCAGAATTGGATACTGTTTTATAAAGGATGTCTCACCAGAGACCTATTCAGGGGCAATATCACTTCTCTTTTTCTGCTGACCATTCCTCTTCCTATGCAGCCAAACATCTTTCTGCTTTTACCATCACTTTATCCATCTGTTTGGCCACCTTAAGATCATCAGATACAATACCCTTAGATCCCGCTCTTCCATTGTGCTTAGAATTTCACCTCTAATACTGTACCTTTCACTTGAATGTTTGCAGCCTAAATACATGACTGCATTTTTTAGCATTAAATCTTTGCTGCCAGACCTTGGACCACTCCTCAAGCTTTGCTAGATCCCTCCTCATGTTTTCCATTCCTTCCTAGCTGTCTACCCTGCTACAGATTTTGGTATCATTTGCAAAAAGACAAACCTTTCCTGAAAACCCTTCTGTTATATTGCTCACAAAAATGTTGAAAAGACCGGTCCAAGGACCAATCCATGAGGCACACAGTTAGTAACAACCCCCTCCTCAGAGAAAACTCCATTTACCACTACTAGCCTATTTCTAACCCATTTAGTCACTCTAAGATCCATACCTAGGGCGCACAATTTATTTATAAGTCTGTGCAGAACTGTGTCAAAGGCCTTGCTAAAATCCAAGTACACTAGCGCACTCCCTTGAACCAACTTTCTGGTCACCAAATCAGAGAAATTGATAACATTTGTCTGACAAGATTTACCTCTGTAAAACTATGCTGCCTAAGATCTTGCAATCCATTGGATTCCAAAAATTGTACTAATCTCTGTTTTAGCAGTGATTTCATTCGTTTGCTTACCATAGAGGTCAGACTAACTGGCCTGTAGTTCCCAGCCTCCAGCTTACTTCCACTTATGAATAGGAACCACATCCGCCCTGTTCCAGTCCTCCAGAACTACTCCAGACTCTAAAGCAGCATTGAAAAAGTCAGCCAGTGGAGCTGCCAGGATATCTTTAAGATCCCTTAGTACCCACAAATGTATCCCAACTGGCCCCATCACCTTATCTACCTTAAATTTAATTAGCTCCTCACGAACACACTATTCTGAAAATCTATTGAGGTTTACCCAATTTCCAATCTTATTTGTGTTTGTTTTATATGGTCATACTCTGGGCCTTTCCACAGCGAACACTGAACAGAAATATTTGTTAAGCAATTTCGCCTTTTCCTCATCAGCCTCAACATACTCCTCCCCTTCACCTTTGAGTCGCACAATATCACTTTTGCACTTCCTTCTATCACTAACATATCTAAAAAAAAAAAAAGTCTTGTGTCCCCCCCCCCCCCCTCGTTTTACCATATTTGCTATTTTTTCTTCTATTTGAATTTTTGCATTCCTGAGTGTAAGCTCTGGGCTGGGCGCCTGCATCTGAATAAAACTTGAGCTCTCTTTGGTGGGTACCTGCAGCTGGAGAGTAGGGATGTGCATTCATTTCATCCATTTTGGCAGTTTGTGCATATCTCACCAACTTCATAGTACTCACGAAAAAACAGATATGTGTGAATTTTTAATAATGAGTTATGCGCATATTAGTTTTTTTGTGTGTACTATGAAGTCGGCGAGGTATGCGCATACCGCCAAAATGGATGAAACTAATGCACATCCCTTTGTCCAGCTGTAGGTACCCACCCAAGAGGGCTCATGTTTTGTTCAGCTGCAGGCACCCCCAGCCCAGAGCTTACACTTTGATTTAACTTAAATGCTCCCTGTATGGTATGACTGGAAAGAGGAGCGAGAGTAATATAGGTTCAATCAATTGTATCCATTATGTTTGGCATGCCAGGAAAGCATGCGTTATCTCCTGCCACTGTGTATGTTGCTGGGGATTCTTAATGTAGTCCCTGAATTGTTTCATCATGGCCCGCAATATCTGATTGAAATACCTTGAATGAAAACAATGACTAGTCCATTCCACCTACTACAGCCATGGCAAGAAAATACAAGGTACTATAGCTTGACCAAAACCAATCTAGCAGGTCCACCAAATTTATTTCATGTAATTTGTTAGTTGTCAATGACCAGCAAAGGAGGAGCAGTAAATCTACTTACAAGGGCAGAATTACTCCCTTGTTTTATCTAAATACCTAACTGACTCTTGTTACAATTAAAAGGACAAGAAAGACATTTTGATTACAATCTATAGGGCTGGGGCAAGGGTATTGGGCACCCTAAGTGAACCATACAGATGTGCGCCCCCGACCTCTCTCACTTTCTGCATGTGCCTCTGGCGTGGCCCCATTGCCTCTCCTGCTGCTCCATCACAGCATCGATCTACCTCCTCAGCAAACTGCGCTGACCGGCCAAGACTCCTACTACGTTCCAACGCATGAGCCCAACCACCGATGCTCCACCTCCTTCCAGCCCAAGGCTGCAACTCTTATTCCTCTGTCAACCCCTGTGGGGCTGATACCAGTCAATATTGGTGGGAGCACTAGATCACCGCCTCCAGACTTCCACCGGCCCTGACAGCCTATAAGTCAGAGAATGTTTGGAGTGGGTGGAAGCTGGGGATGAAGGGTTGTCAAAAAGACACAGGGCTATTGTTTGTTTGTTTTTTTATTCTAAAAGCCAAAGTTCATAGGATTAACCAATTTACCCCACAATCTCTCTTCTCTCCCAGGTTTTCGGTCACAGCAAAGCAATACAGCACAGGCGGCTTCTGCTTTCAATACTCCCTCAGGATTGAGGGTAACTGTGCTCTTGCTATATGCTGTATCTATGCTTCTAAGGCAAAATTTCTTCTCCTTTGATAGGTCACACTGCAATTAGTTTGCTGGTGACCCATTCAGCTAGTCTCCATTTTTGGCAATACTTTTAATACGTATTCAAATCAATATCACAGTTCTCTCACACTTTCTCAAGGCAAAGTACCCTTTCTTTTAAGGCTAAAAGACACATGAATAAGCTAGTTTTTAAATCCTAAAGGCCAAGGAAACTAATAAGCTAGTTTTTAAATGAAGGGCAAAGAATAAAGGATCCCTATATACATTTACACACATACATTCACACCTCCCTCCCCCCACAAACATAACCATATTTTAAGTGAAAGAGGTTACATTATTACTGGGGTCTTAAGACCATGTAGGCTGCTGACCTTCATATCAATGCTCGGTGTTATTCCTTTTGATTTTTCTATCATTTATTATAAAGATTGAATGTTTGGGGGATAGTCATGACCCACAGCAAAGTCAAACTTGATTGAGTATCTGAAATATGATCATGCTGGCTGTGTTAAATGTGCGTAATCTGACTCCTGGACCCATTTTAGGGATCAGCAAAGTCTACATACAGATTTTAATTTTTTCATCTGTAGTTTCTGGGACATTTATTTGTTTAAGGTGTTTTCAAGCTGCAAAACTGGAGTTTGTAACTAAACAAAATACATAACATCATTAAAGAGATTTTAAGATTAGCATTAGGATATCAATTTCTTTAAATAAATGTATTTTTCCATTATACAGATAACTTCCCTTTACACGTAAACCATCAGGGACCAGGGAAAATAGAGGGGAGTGGTGTTGCCATGTAGATGGAAGAGAGAGGCATTAGTACTTAGATAATTAAATCATGGTAACCATTAATGTTTAATTTGCATTCACCTTGCAGGTTTCGAGGATTGTTTTTCTTTAGCTTAGAAGCCCTTATATAATTTTTTTTTAAATTCTGGCAGTTTCCTCTTCTCCTATGTACGTCTAGCTCAGTCAGAGCCAGGGCTGGGATCCTGGTGCCCATGAACCTATATTTTCCATTACCCGGGGTTATTCTCCGTATTTTATATTTCTTTTCCCCCAACCTACCTATTTTAATCTGGTTGTCCTGGGCTGGGGACTATGCACCAGGGCAACCATGAGAGATATCCTCAACTCCCTGACCCTCTCCCCTCCCTGGGTATGGTGTATGCTGCCTCTGCAGCATCCCAAATCCAGTTGACCCAGAGCATGGAAGACCCAACTCGGGGATCACACCGGAGACCTGCAAGACAGCACTGCCACCAAGGTGCTAGACCAGCTTGATCTACATGATTCTGAAAGTTGCATCTTTCTCTTATTCTTGTGCTAGGACAAACAAAGGCTTCACAAACTTTTCAGAATAGAGTTATTTTTAGAATTGGTACAGCACGTGGAACTCTAGTTTACAGAATGTAATGTATTTTTAGCATATTTCTTCTCTCACCTCCTAAACAAAAATATGGGTACTGAAGCAAATATATATCTTCTCATTCACCTGCAATCTAGAATTCCTGCTTACTTATGAACATAAGAAATGTCATGCTGGGTCAGACCAAAGGCCCATCCAGCCTAGCAACCTGTCTCTGCCATTGGTCAAGCCAAGTCACTAAAAGCTTTTTGCCAGGTCCCAAAGAGTAGAATAAATCCTGTATACCGCTCACTTTTCTTCATGATATTGATAGAACAAGCTGGAAAGCTATACTCCCAGGGGTTGTACAGAGGAATTCAACGTTCTTTCTCCCAGCCACATTGTGCCCTGCGTGATACCTCATCAGGGCCCGCCAGCTCCATGAGGCTGCGCTGGGCCTGGAGCATATGGTTCCACTTGTTTCATCACATTGCTCCCTTGTGGTAACAAATAAAGAGGGGAAGAGCATGGAACGAAGAAAACATCTGCAATCTATTTATTTATTTTAAAATTTTTGCATACTGCTTATACATGGGACTTGGTCTAGGCGGTTCACATATAAAAAAACATTAATAAATCATAATGGATAAACATAAATAAGTGTAAATGATAATAATATAGTAAAAGTATTCCAAAAAGAGCTAATTATTTTCCATTCAATTGAATCACCAAACAAACAAGGAAAAAAGAAAAAACAAATATCACAAGGCTGTGCTCTAAAGGTTATGCTCAAAAAAGATTTTGTTCAGAGAAAAATTTTTTGAAATAAGACTGACCGTATCGGCAAGCCTGGCGACAAGTCCCTGGAATCATTCAACAGGGGTTGTCCGGACTTCTCATCATTTACAGTCAACCTTAAATACACTATTTTTTTACTGTACTTTTTTAAATTAGTTTTTTAGTTTTTTGAATTTTTCAAAATATTTTCAATAAAATTTGTAAATCCAGAGCAATTTATTTATATTTTTGAACTCAGTCCAAGAAATTATTTCCTATGTCAAAGGACAAGAAAATAAAATAATCTCGACACCCGGCCGATGTTTCGCTGCTGCTTCATCAGGAGCGCTAGTTTTCTTCAAGTATCTCCCATCGGTATTTATTTCACCGGGAGCATACTGACATCCTTCTTGCCCAGATAGTATTTCAAAGGTTAGAATTAACTTGTGGTGTCTCCCGCCAATATTTATTTCTCAGGGAGATATCCGCTGAAATTCAAAAGCGGTTTGAATCTCCTACACCCGCCAGATTTTCGGCGGTGTCTCCTTACATAATTGCCCGGAAGTGTCCTATAATAAAACACGAATACATTTCATAATACTTTAAAAATGTATGTTCCACTTATTTAAAATTACTTATCTTAGTACCGATGAGCACTGCCAAACCTTCATTATGGACGTAAACCATCTCAACTGACTTCCGGAATTGCAGGAAACAGCAACCGTATTGTCGTACGGTAAGCACTTAAATAGAAGATTTAGACCAATCAAAACCAGGCAATGGCAGTCAATCAAAAAACTGCGTCAATGACGTCATTAATTGATCAGCTGTGAATCGCAACTCAAAGGGAACCATTCAGTTCTTGTTCACCATTGAACCCTTGGGTTGTATCAAAGAAGTTAATCCGTTTCTTTACGTCGAAAAACGTCATTAATTAATCAGCTGAAGTAAGTTTGGAGATTTAAAAAAAAAAAAAGCAAAGAAAAAGGTAGGGGGGAAAGGGCGGGAGAGGTAGGGGAAGGCAGCGTGGCTCAGCACACGCAAGGTGCACAATTGTGCAACCCCTTGCGTGCGCCGACTCCTGATTTTATAACGTGCGCGTCTGCTATAAAATCGGGTGTACATGTGCGCTTCTTTTAAAATCTACCCCAATATGAACAGAATGGGTGGTAAAACGGAATGTTTCAGAGTAATCGAGATTTGATTGCAATGGTGCATAGATAGGTTTTTTGTTTTTTTTCTGAATTCTTTAGGGTTAGTTATGAGTCTTAGTTGTGTTGGTATAGAATTCCAGAGCAGGGGGCCTGCCAAGGAGAAGACATGTTTTCTAGTAATGTCTAGTCTAGTGATTTTGACTATCGGGACTTCAAGAAGGAATTTATCTGTAGATCTTAAATGATGCCGGGGCTGATAAATACAAAATGAGGTGCAGAACCAGATGGACAAGGGGTTATGAATTAAGTTGAAGATTAGAGTTAGGATTTTATATTGAATTCGTTGTTTGATAGGTATCCAATGAAGATTGAGAAAAACAGGGGAGATGTGTTCAATTTTCTTAGTGATTGTTAAGAGGCAAACTCTGGAACTTTGCATAAGTTGGAGTGGGAGGATAGTTGTTTTGGGGAGACCAACATATAAGGAATTGCAATAATCTAATCCCGAGTGAATAATGGCCAGTCTTACAGTTCTAAAGTCTGGTGGAAATAGAAGGGGTTTTAAACTTTTTAAGAGATTGTTTATAAAATGAGTTTTTTACTCATTTGGATATATTTTCTGCCATAGATAACTTAGAGTCAGTAATGATGCCTAGGTTTTGTGCATGAATGACAATAGGAATTTGGTTATTGTCAAAGGAGAGATGTGAGGGGGGGGGAGGGGCCCGGCCCACAAGGGGTGCTGGGAATGGTTGACAGATGTATCAGTTTGGTTTTTCTAGCATTTAATTTTAGTCTATTATGAGATTACCAGGTTTTTATAGTTTCTAAGTAAAGCGTGATTAATGAAAAAGTGTGGTTCCAGGAGGTGGTGAAAGGGATGATTAGTTGGATGTCATCTGCATGGATCTTGAAATCTATGCCTAAACCAGTCAGTGTGTGGCATTGTGGGAGAAGATAAATGTTAAATAGCATAGCAAATAAACAGGATCCTTGGGGGACTCCAGTTGCATGAGAGAGAACGCTATGTTGCAAACCTAAAAATACAGATAAGCTAATATAAATATAAACATTCAAGTTTTATATAAAATACAAATGATAATATTGATCTCTGTTTTCTAGTAATGTCCTCCTGAGCTTTATGATCTCATTTATGCTACAGCCAGAAGCCAAACCTTAGGTTGCCTCTTCCTTGGGCAAGGCATGGAAGGAAGATGGTCACTGGATACATGATTAAGTACCCATAATGATTTCAGATTTAAGCAGAAAGACCCTAAATAAGTCCTGCAAGTTATGCTTTTGTTATTAATAATCAAAAAATAAATAAATTCTGCTTCTAATAACTCATACAGTAAATTGAGTAGGTGTGGTGGATGACCATCATATTTGTCTTGTCACTGGCTATACAGGTAAAGCCTATGATGACATAGAGACCTGGTAATTGTGGTGCGATAGGCAAATAAGATAAAGCCTTTGAGCACTAAATCCAGATTAATCATCGGTCATTCCTCACCTCTCACTTGCATGTGGGCATTGAAATTGCTTTTTGCTATAATGAATACGAGATAGTGCACCAATCAACATTAACTGTGCACTTATCTGAATCCTGAAGTTGGTCCTCCAACTCTGCAGGGTTTCGGAGTGAGTTACACTCCTTCTTCAGGGAGCTTCAGGATAGCTGTAATGAATTGCTTCAGCTAGATATAGCCCATATGGAGGTGGTCAGTGTAACGCGTTAGGATCATCAATGCTTGATAGTCTTTGACGCGGCAAAAGGTATCCACTGCAGAACGTAGATCACATTAAGAATTAACTATCAAGCATTGATGATCCTAACGCGTTACACTGACCACCTCCATATGGGCTATATCTAGCTGAAGCAATTCAGACCTTAGCGGTCTGAATTGCAGCACCAAAAATTTCTCCAAGACACTAGTTCTCTTTTTTTTCCTGTAGAATCCTCTCCCTAAAAGGTTCAACCAAGTCCCCTCAGGGACTGGGAAGCTCTATTTGGGAGCTCTCTCTCCTGGACAGACTAGGGGGCTGGCACAGACTAGGGGGTCTTGCTGTGTTAGTGCCACTGAAATCCTGCTGCATCACCAGTGAGTCCTATTATCTGCTGGAGGCAAAAAATACTGGTTTCTGCCTGTACTGCATCACCTATAAGTAGTGGTGATGTCGTCACAGAAGAAAGCTGTGGACTCTGACTCCATCTGCTGATAGTGGGATATAACTCACCTGTATGGACTCATCTGGACTGGTGTAGAAGGATGAAATGGAAGTAGCTATTTTCCCTAACCCTGGTTAAGTATTCAATAACAAACACCAGAACAACATTTGAACTGGTTGGATCCAGCTGTTTCCTTCACTGTACAACACAATCCTCTGTTGAATCCTCCCCTCACCTTTCCCCTCTTCCCCCCAACTGCTTTTTGTTAAAAAAAAAAAAAAAAAAGAAGAAAGAAGCTGTGTGATGCTCTGAAGAGGACACTTTAAGTCGATCTGTGAGTCCACACTTAGCGGCTGTTGCTGGTAAGTTCCTGCGGGGGAGATCTTTTAAAATTGTGGCACTGCTACTGGAGCACTCTGGGGAGAGGGAGGGGGGTGCCTGTTAAAAGGATCTGGAGGCCACCATCAGTGCAGTGCATTAGAGACTTCAATTGGGGGGGGGGGTGATATTTTACCTTTAAACCCTAGTCATAAAGCCTTTGTATGCCCAGGAGGATTCCAGAGGGGACTTCATGTGACTACTGGGACTGCAGGGTGACCCATTTCTCCTGAGCTACATTTGGCGTAAATTCCGATGGAGGCTGTGGGCTTAGCGGTTTTGGCAGGAGTAGTGGCCATTTGGGGCTTTTCTCCTGCAGGGGGCCACTGGTGCAAGGTGGCATCAGGATGGCTCAATTGAGATTTTAAGGGCTTCCCCAGTTCTAGGTCCCATGAATTCCCTTCAGGATTGGGGTGTTTTGAGCCAATCCATCCTTTTTTGTCATTGGACCTCCAGGTCTCTTTCACTTTTTTCACAGAGACTTTCTGTAAGCCAGAAGCCTGTGAGGAAGCATAAGCCTCCCTCTGAGCCTGTAGATTTCTCCTGGGGGTGCCAGAGTTCAGCAAGCACCCCGAAAGGACTCTGTTCTCTCATTTGGAGGTTCTCCAGGACAGTATTCTAGAGCTATGGATTCTGCTAGCTTTTATTTATTTTTTTTTATCCACTAATAGAAAGGGGAAGTTCCCTCGTAGTGGATGGCTCAGTTTTCTGCCTGTGAGAGAAGTTTCCAGCCTTTTTGGTCAGGTAGACATGTCTTACACTCCAAAATAAGAAGGTAGGTGCTATTGGAGTGGATGACTCCTGAGCTGGTCTCAAAGGAGTAAAGAGTTTTCTAAGTTTCTGTCCTCGTCTGTCTAACATGGTGTAACACTTGCTCCAGATCCCTCGGGTGGAGGCACAGGATGCTGCGGTGACCATACGTATGATTATTCCAGTGGAAGGTAATCTTTCCCCTAAGATTCTCTGGATAGAAGGATGAAAATTCTGTTGGAGCATCTGTTTCCTTCTGCGGTCTTGGCAGTGCAATTCTCTTTCTGTGTGGCTTGATGCTATGTACTGTATGTGTTACGAATGGGCACTGGTAGGTGTAGTGGACACCACCTACAGGGCTGTCTCAGCAGGGGCGGATTGTAGGAAAATAGTGGCCAGGGGGATTTTTCTCCATACTGGCCCATGGGTACCCAATTACATATACAATATAATTTACATATATATATGTACACACCCTTATATTTCGGTATGGTCCTCCCATATCAACACAGTACTATTTGCCAACACTCAAAAGAATAACAACCCCACCTATGAAAAAGAATACCACAAATATTAACACCAGAATCTAAAATATCAATACACCTCCTATCAGGAAAACAGAACAGGCCAAGCTACTACAGATCCCTACAGAGAAACCACATGCTAAAAGAATGCTTCATCTCAGTCTTTGCATGCAGAACACAAACTCTCACCAAATACAGAATACAAAATGAAGTAGCACAAATGACAAAAACTGAAATGGAAACTCCAAGAAGCCAGACTCCATGTATTAACAATAGAAAAACAGAACCACCATTCCTCATAAAACAAAATCAAGAAACATAAAGCATCAGTTATAATAGAAAAACCATAATAAAATAATATTTTAAAACTACTGATAAATAGAATTTCTATTAATTAAAATCATATACATTTTTTACAATGTCCCAAACACTAATAAAATATTTCAAAACAGCACATATATCATATAACATTCAATAATTAAAACTGATAAGGATTTTAAAAAGCCCCTGCTGTCCCCTTTTGTGGGAGCTCTTTATTTCCAGTCACCCTGATATTGTCAAGGATTAGGAGGTTATCCTCTCTCTCTCACAAATACTCACATGTCCATTCTCTCCCACACATACACTGTCACATACATACACATTCATGCTCTTATACCCACCATAACTTCTCGCTCTCACTGACACTTACACACTCTCAGGCTCTAAGACACTCCCCTCCACACACAAACTCTTACTCCCTTGGATTTTCTCATACAAACTCATGCTCTCACACTCACATACACACACACACACTGACCCCCAGGCAGGCTCCCATTCATTTTCACACCACTCCCTCCCCAGACCCCCAGGCAGGCACCTATGCATTCACACACATACACCCCCAGGCAGAGTCCCATTCATACACATGCACACTAAAGGCAGACCCCCCCTCTCTTTCTTTTGCCAACAACCTCGGAACCTCTCTCATTCCTCTGCTGCCACTGTCACTGCTGCCACATGGCTATTGGGGAGGTGCTGATTGCTGCTACTGACACTGAAGCCCATTCTGCTGCCTCCTCTCTGCAGGCCCCGTGGGCTTCCACTTTCTCCATTCTGATCTCGTACATTGTGAGATCCGCATAGAGAAAGTGCTATTCTTGCACATTCCCAAAGATTACATGTACCAATCACTAAAAAGTAATTTATTTTTTTTTTACCTTTGCTGGCTGATCTTAGTTTTCTAATCGGTTGGTCACAGGCTTTTTTTTTTCCACCTTCCCTTTCTTATTTATTTGCCAATTCCTTTTATATTGTCTTTTTTTCTTTTTCTTTTCTCTCCATCTTCTTCCCTCAAACACACACTCAGGTTCTCATTCTCACATGCTGGCTTGCTGGCTGGGTTTGGACTTCCTGGTTTGGCCACGCCCTTCTCCCTAGGGGCCGGCCCGCAGCTCTCCACCCCAGTTATAGGGCCAGCGAGGGGCGGTCCAAGTGAACTCCTCCCAGGGAATTGCCCACATCAGCTGTATAAAAGGACTTTCACTCCACTTCCTGTGGCCATTGGATTGGGTTCTACAGTTGCCTGTAACCTCTCCCGATCCTCCGTGGTCGTCTCTGCTTCGATGGCTCCCTGTCCTGTCTATGAAGTTGCCTTGATGTCTGTTCCGGATGTTCCTGATGTCTGTTCCTGTTCCAGTGCCTGATCCAGTTCCCGACGTTCCTTCCTGCTTTAGGCTGCCAGGAGTGCAGCAAACCTGCTTTAGGCTGCCAGGAATGCAGCAACCTTCCCTACCTTGACTGCCAGGAGTGCAGTAACCCTCCGCTTCCTCTTCCCTGCACTTGTCCGCTCCTGCGTTTGTAGGACAGGGTGGCCCGTGACCAGACCAGCCATGCTGGCTGTGTAGGGCGCCTTGAGAGACAGTGCCTGTGTCTTGCTTCAGCCCTTGCCTTGGATGTCTTGCTTCACTCCCGTCTTGGATGTCTTGCTTCAGCCTCGTCTTGGATGTCTTGCTTCAGCCCTGTCTTGGATGTCTTGCTTCAGCCCCCGTCTGATGTCTTCAGTGTGCTAAGGATTCTGTCTGCCCTCACCTCTGTCCAGCCTGCCGCCCTTTGCCGTTACCCAGCGGCAGGTCCGAAAGGGCTTGGAACAGTCGGAGGACCGTTCATCAATCAACTTCCCATTGTTGGTTGCCATGGGCGTGCAGGTCCGGCTGAGGGTCAGACTCCGCTCTTTACCCCCTGCTTCAGTACCCGCCTGGCTCACCTCCCACGGTGTGGCTTGGGGTTCCCCCTAAGTCTTGACGTGGCCCAAAGGCTCACCACCTGCTTAGAAGTGACCGCGCTCCTCGCGCTCGCAACAGCACACACACACACACACACAGCCTCTCACTGTCACATGCTGTGTCTCATACAATCATTCATACACACAGACTCTCACTGTCACATGCTCTGTCTCTCATACAATCATTCATACAGTCTCTCACTGGCACATGCTGTCTGACTCACACACACAGGCTCTCTCTCACTCCCACATGCTGTCTTGCTCAAGCACAGGCTCTCACTGTCACATGCTCTCTCTCATACAATCATTCATACACACAGGCTCTCACTCACATGCTGTCTCTCTCACACACACAGAGGCTCTCACATGCTGTCTCTGCAAACATTCAGATCCTCACTCCCACACACAATTTCTCAACTCATCTCATACACGCACAGACACACTCTACAGACCCTCAGCCTCTCTCTCATCTCTGTGCCTCCTCTTCGCGGGTCACCACAGGATGGGTTCTGCAGTGGCCCTGATCTTCTCGGGCCGCGGCGGCCCTGCTACCGGGCCTCTTCCTCTTCTCGGGCCGCGGCGGCCCTGCTACCGGGCCTCTTCCTCTTCTCCGGCCACTGCTCCTCTTCTGCACACGCTGATGCTCCTCCTCCTTCCTGCCCGTGCGGCTCCGGCAATGTTTACTTCCGGGGCCGCACAGACAGGAAGGAGGAGGAGCATCGGCGCATTTAAACACGATCTTTTTCTTCGGGCCATGGTGACATGAGCCTCACCACGGCCCTGCCCATCTGTCTGTCGCTGCTCAGCGGCCGCATGAGCCTCCTTGCGCCCGGGGGCATTGGCTCCCCTCGGAATACCACTGCTCGCGGTGTCCCCTAATATTTTGGTTGGAAACTTTATCATACAAAAAAAAAAAAATCACGTGACAGGAGTGACCGGCCGAAGCCCGATTTCCTGATAGGTCAATCCGCCCCTGTGTCTCAGGGTGGAGAGAGACAGGAATGCAGTAGAGTCTAGTTGCTGGCTGGTGCAGGCAGGAAGTGGATACTAACGGGAACTGTGAAGGTGGGAACTGGCTAGAGGGAGTCTAATACAGGCTGGAGGAATCTGATACAAGGTGCATGGAGGTAAGGGTGAACTTGAAATACTGGAACAGCATGGAGGTATGTATGAAAGTGAATGCAGGTAAAGGTGAACAGAAAACTGGAACTGGGTGCTGGTAAGGCTGAATTCAGGAAGCATGCAGGTAAGAGTGATACTGACTGGAGGTATAAGTGACTGGACTGAGGGAACCCAGGGAAACAAGACTGACAAAGAACTAGACAGACAAACCAGGACAGCACTAACAGTGAACATGAAACACATAAGCCCGAAGGCAGCGGAACAAGGCACAAGCCTGAAGGCAGCAGGGCAAGGCAGGAAACCCTAAAGCAGCAAGCAAGGCAGAAGGCCCGAAGGCCACACACAGGCAGGCAGAAGGCCCGAAGGCCACACACAGACAGGCAGAGGGCCCGCAGGCCACACACAGCAAGGAGGCTAGAGCAGGGAGCCCAGACGAGCTCGATGCCGAAGCACTGAGGGAACTGCTAGGCAAGGGTATAAAGGAAGTGTGGGATATAGAGTAGACAGGGAGGGAGGACTGGGCCAGCCAGGAGAGCATGCTCGTGGGGGAACTCTGGTGGTTAGGCGGCTGCATAGCAGCCATGGTCGTAACAGTATGGAGCTTATTTGCAGCAGCTAGAAGGTTTCTCTGGTTTTGCATCCGGGCTGCAGTTTCCTGGTTGAAGTCTTGTATAGGGAAGCCTCCCTTTGAGGGGTAGCTTCTATTTTTAGTTAGGAACTGGAGCAGCTTGTCAAGATTCAGGGAGATCTGAGACCTCAGAAGCTCCCTGAGATAGGAACTTGGTCTTTTTCTCGACCTGGTAGAGGTCGGGATAATTTTGAGGTTCTTGGGTAAGCGGTCATATTCCTACTCCTTTCAGGAAGCTCATGCTGCCAGGGGACGGTGTCAGTCCTGTCAAAGCTTCAGCAGACCATGTATTTACCTTGTGCTTTCCTTGTGATTTGGTTGCATCTCTCAAATCGCAGCAGGTCTGCTTGCTGGTTTGTCCATTTGAAAGTCACTTACAGCTTTTTCTTTAGGAATGGCCCTGAATAACCTCAATTCTTGGGGTATTGGACTACTTGATCCATCATAATTATGCCTTGGAGCCCCTCACTCTGTGGACTATCTTCATGGTATCTCCCTATTCTTGTTAGCCACACAAAGAGTGGTCCAAGTCTCACTGTTGAGACTTCAGCAGTTGCAAATGGTGGTTCCTCTTTCCCAAGTCTCAGTTGGTATTCAATGTATTTTTTCATTCCACAAGAAAGACTGTGCTTTCTATCCCATTCTAAAGCTGAGAGGGGTGAATTGCAATTCTTAGTTCTCTCTTTCAGGAGGGATTCTTTTCATTTGATTCTCTTAGTGGGCCGACAGGGGAGTTCTGTCTGCTCTGCTTCTATTGGAAGCCTATTTTCCTATTGTTTCAGATATGCTCCTGGTTTTTTTGCTTATTGAGAGAGCGTTCTGCTTTTGAGCACTTCTTTTTGGCTTGAACAGAACCGCAGTTCTTTAACAGAAAATAGTGGCATTTTTTGAGGTGAGAAAGCTTCAAGATGTATCTTTACCTGGTCAGTTGGTTGAGCAGAGACCAAGAGGGCATTCGGGAATTGGAGTAATCTAAATTTTTAAAAGCTTGGACTGGGTGATCAATTGGGTCAAACCCAACATTGCTGTGTTAAGTTCTTAGACTACCTGGTGACCTCCTTCATTTCAGAATCAGGTCAGGTATGACTCTCTTCAGACTGTGTACACATATTATCCCATCAATTGCTGAGTTTTTCACTTTGGAGGCTCCAGGAGCTTAAAATTTCCTTCAGCTAAGTGACTTCGTGGGCTTAGGGTTCACATGAGACCTCTTCAGTGGTCTTCTGTGCTGTTGGTCTCCTCTTGCCTAAGTCTGCAGGGTTTGTCTTCCGGCACCTGAGTCTGTATTGGGTGACCTTTGATAGTGGATGGTTTCTCAGAACCTCTCAAGGGGGGTTCAGCTTGTTATTTCCTTCCTGGATCTGAATAATGATGGGGACTCTCATGATGGAGCTAAATAATTCCTTGATGGAGCTAAAGAATTCCAAATTATCCCTATCAATTAAAAAACAGGTTGTTAATACAAGCAAAAAAAGCACTTTGAAATGTCTGTATGCCAATGCCAGAAGACTAAGAAGTAAGATGGGAGAGTTAAGAGTGTATAGCAGTGAATGATGAGATAGACATAATTAGCATCTCAGAGACCTGGGGGAAGAAGGATAACCAATGGGACAGTGCTATATCAGGGTACAAATTATATCGCAATGATAGGGAGGATCAACTTGGTGGGGGTCTGTCACTTTATGTCCAGGAGGGTATAGAGTCCAATAGGATAAAGAGTATACAAGAGACTAAATGCTCAGTAGAATCTATGTGGGTAGAAATCCCATGTATGTTGGGTAAGAGTATAGTGATAGGAGTATACTACTGTCCACTTGGCCAAAAGGATCAGACACATGATGAATACTAAGAGAAATCAAGGAAGCTAACCAATTTGGCAGTGCAGTAATAATGGGAGATTTCAATTGCCCCAATATTGACTGGATAAATGTAACATCAGGACATGCTAGAGACACAAAGTTCCTGGATGGAATTAATGACTGCTTCATGGAGCAATTGGTTAATGAACCAACGAGAGAGGGAGCTATTGTAGATTTAATTCTCAGTGGAATGCAGGATTTGGTGAGAGAGGTAACAGTGATGGAGCCACTTGGCAATAGTGATCATAACATGATCAAATTTGATCTAATGACTGGAAGGGGAACAATATGTAAATCTACAACTCTAACACTAAATTTTCAAAAGGAAATCTGATAAAATGAGGAACTCACTGGTAAACAAATTTCTGGGAATATTTTTGTTTCCTCCACAACCTTTGGTGAAACATGTAGATTTTAACAAGTTGAACACAGATATGCATTTATTATGTCTGTATCACGTACCATTTGCCAGAAAAGTGAGATATACATTAAGCATTGTTAAGTGTCTGTAGCAGCATAAGCTATTATGGCAATGTTGGCACCAGAAAACAAAACTAAAAATGTTTTGCTGCAGATTTTCATTTGTAATCACTGTCCAACGCTTCGCGGATGAGAATCCAACAATAGTCACCCAGCATGGAGGGGTTCCACTTGCCTTGATACCGTTTCTCCATTTTGACAATGTCTTGATGAAACATAAGAACATGCCATACTGGATCAGACCAAGGGTCCATCAAGTCCAGCATCCTGTTTCCATAAGAACCTGGCAAGAACCCAAAATCTAAATCTATTCCATGTTACCGTTGCTAGTAATAGCAGTGGCTATTTCCTAAGTCAACTTAATAGCAGGTAATGGACTTCTCCTCCAAGAACTTATCCAATCTGTTTTAAACACAGCTATACTAACTGCACTAACCACATCCTCTGGCAACAAATTCCAGAGTTTAATTGTGTGTTGAGTAAAAAAGAACTTTCTCCGATTAGTTTTAAATGTGCCACATGCTAATTTCATGGAGTGCCCCCTAGTCTTTCTATTATCCGAAAGAGTAAATAACCGATTCACATCTACCTGTTCTAGACCTCTCATGATTTTAAACACATCTATCATATCCCACCTCAGCCATCTCTTCTCCAAGCTGAAAAATCCCAACCTCTTTAGTCTTTCCTCATAGGGGAGCTGTTCCATTCCCCTTATCATTTTGGAAGCCCTTCTCTGTACCTTCTCCATCGCAATTATATCTTTTTTGAGATGCGGCGACCAGAATTGTACACAGTATTCAAGGTGCAGTCTCACCATGGAGCGATACAGAGGCATTATGACATTTTCTGTTTTATTCACCATTCCCTTTCTAATAATTCCCAACATTCTGTTTGCTTTTTTGACTGCCGCAGCACACTGAATTGACGATTTCAATGTGTTATCCACTATCACGCCTAGATCTCTTTCTTGGGTTGTAGCACCTAATATGGAACCTAACATCGTGTAACTATAGCATGGGTTATTTTCCTTATGTGCATCACCTTGCACTTATCCACATTAAATTTCATCTGCCATTTTGATGCCCAATTTTCCAGTCTCACAAGGTCTTCCTGCAATTTATCACAATCTGCTTGTGATTTAACTACTCTGAACAATTTTGTATCATCTGCAAATTTGATTATCTCACTCGTTGTATTTCTTTCCAGATCATTTATAAATATATTGAAAAGTAAGGGTCCCAATACAGATCCCTGAGGCACTCCACTGTCCACACCCTTCCACTGAAAAAATTGTCCATTTAATCCTACTCTGTTTCCTGTCTTTTAGCCAGTTTGCAATCCACGAAAGGACATTGCCACCTATCTGATGACTTTTTACTTTTCCTAGAAGCCTCTCATGAGGAACTTTGTCAAAGGCCTTCTGAAAATCCAAGTATACTACATCTACTGGTTCACCTTTATCCACATGTTTATTAACTCCTTCAAAAAAGTGAAGCAGATTTGTGAGGCAAGATTTGCCTTGGGTAAAGCCATGCTGACTTTGTTCCATTAAAACCATGTCTTTCTATATGTTCTGTGATTTTGATGTTTAGAACACTTTCCACTATTTTTCCTGGCACTGAAGTCAAGGCTAACCCTTCTGTAGTTTCCTTTTCACCATGTTTGTCACTCACATCGCCAAGGTTCTCTGGGAAGAAGTCCAAGTTGGAATGATAAAAATGTGTCTTCAATGACATGTTGCACTTCATCAATTTGTATGCCTGAAGCAGATTTTCAACCTGTTCGACATAGTCTGCTGCCTTATAGTTGCCTAGAAAGTTACAAACGACATTCTTGAAGGCTGTCCATGTGACACGTTCTGTACCTTGCAGAAGACCATCAAAGTGGCTGTCCATCACAACTCGGATTTGTGGGCCAATGAAAACACCTTCTTCTATGTGTCGTCATGGAAACAAGTCGGAATCTTGCAGCTGAGCTGGGGCTTGCCAGAGCACATTCTGGCATGATCAGGCAGAGTTTCTTGGTGTATTTTTTAAAAAGTTTGTCTCTGTTACATGTTACGTTGCTTATGGCGTCAAAATACAACATGAATTTTAAAAATCATAAAAGTTACTGTCCAGCAAGAAAATATATGTACACGAAATTGTTTTAAAATTTCACAATTATTGTACCACAAAATTGGCCATTTTTCAAAAACCTTACATGATATACAAATTTCGAAGTTATATTTGTGATCAGCATCAAAAAAATCTATTTGGAATACCAAAAAGCCTGAAGGAAATAAAAACTTTGTTTACCCGTGAAATAGGAAAAAACTGAAAGGTGCAGTTGCAAAGGTTAAAAGTGTACAACAGGCATGGACAGTGTTTAAAAATACAATCTTAGAAGCTTAGTCGAGATGTATTCCATGCATTAAGAAAGGTGGAAGGAAGGTAAAACAATTACCAGCATGGTTAAAAGGTGCGGTAGAAGAGGCTATTTTATCCAAAAAAAACATCCTTCAAAAATTGGAAGAAGGATCCATCTGAAGAAAATAGGAAAAAGCATAAGCATTGTTAAGTTAAGAGTAAAAGATTGATAAGGCAGGCTAAGAAAGAATTTGAAATGAAGTTGGCCATACAGGCAAAAACTCATAATAAAAACATTTTAAAATATATCCAAAGCAAGAGACTGTTTTCAAGGGTGAGGAGTCAGATGAACTGAACCAAATCACTGTGAACCTGGAAGATTTAGTAGGCCAGATTGACAAACTAAAGAACAACAAATCACCTGGACCGGATGGTATGCACCCCAGGGTTCTGAAGGAACTCAAAAATGAAATTTCAGATCTATTAATTGAAATTTGTGACCTATCGTTAAAATCATCAATTGTACCTGAAAACTGGAGGGTGGCCAATGTAACCCCAATATTTAAAAATGGTTCCAGGGGCAATCCGGGAAACTATAGACCTGTGAGCTTGACTTCAGTGCCAAAAATAGTGGAAACTATTTTAACGATCAAAATCACAGAGCATATAGAAAGACATGATTTACTGGAACACAGTATGGAATTAACCAAGGGAATTCATGCTTCACAAATCTTCATTTTTTTTAAAGGGGTTAATAAATGCGGATAAAGATGAACCAGTAGATATAGTATATTTGGATTTTCAGAAGGCATTTGACAAAGTCCCTCATGAGAGGCTACTAAGAAACTAAATAGGCATGGGATAAGAGGCAATGTCCTTTTTTGGATTACAAATTGTTTAAAAGACAGGAAACAGAGTAGGTTTCATGGTCAATTTTCTTAGTGGAAAAAGGTAAAAAGTGGAGTGCCTCAGGGATCTGTACTTGGACCAGTGCTTTTTAATATATTTATAAATGATCTAGAAAGTAATATGATGAGTGAGGTAATGAAATTTGCAGTTGATACAAAATTATTCAGAGTAGTTAAAGCCAGAAGCAGATTGTGATAAATTGTAGGAGGACCTTGCGAGAGTGGACGATTGGGCAGCCAAATGGCACATGAAATTTAATGTGGACAAGTGCAAGGTGATGCATATAGGGAAAAATATCCCATGCTGTAGTTGCATGATGTTAGATTCCATATTAGGAGCTACCACCCAAGAAAAAGATCTAGGTGTCATAGGGGGTAGAGATGTGAATCGGAACCGGTTCGGATTCTGGTTCCGATTCACATGTGGGGGTTTTTTCATCGGGCCCGATCACGGTTTTATCGGCTGCGCCCAAGCCGATAAACAAAAAACCCACCCCAACCCTTTAAAACTAATATCTTAGCTTCCCCCACCCACCCGACCCCCCCAAAAAAAACTTTTTACAGGTACCTGGTGGTCCAGTGGGGGTCCCTGGAGCGATCTCCCGCTCCCAGGCTGTCGGCTGCCACTAATCAAAATGGCGCCGACAGAGTATCCGTGCCATTGGCCGGACCCTGTCACATGGTAGGAGCACTGGATGGCCCGTGCCATCTTGTGCTCCTACCATGTGACAGGGGCTGACCAATGGCACCGGTAGCCCCTGTGACGTAGAAAGGGCAAAGGCTATCGCCGCCATTTTGATTACTGGCAGCCGATGGCCCGAGTGCAGGAGATCGCTCCCGGACCCCCGCTGGACCACCAGGGGCTTTTGGCAAGTCTTGGGGGACCCTCCTGACCCCCACAAGACTTGCCAAAAGTCCAGCGGGGGTCCGGGAGCAACCTCCTGCACTCAGACCGTCGGCTGCCAGTATTCAAAATGGCGCCGATAGCCTTTGCCCTTACTATGTCACAGGGGCTACCGGTGCCATTGGTCAGCCCCTGTCACATGGTAGGAGCACAAGATGGCACCAGCCATCCAGTGCTCCTACCATGTGACAGGGTCCGGCCAATGGCACGGATACCCTGTCACATGGTAAGGGCAAAGGGCCATCGGCGCCATTTTGATTAGTGGCAGCTGACAGCCCGGGAGCGGGAGATCGCTCTAGGGACCCCCACTGGACCACCAGGTACCTGTAAAAAGTTTTTGGGGGGGTCGGGAGGGTGGGGGAAGCTAAGGGATTAGTTTTAAAGGGTCGGGGTGGGTTTAGGGGTTATTTTTGTGTGCCGTTTTTCCCTCCCCCAAAACGATAAGAGAATCCCCATGATCAATATCGTGGGGTTTTCCTATCATTTTGGGGGAGCCCCCGATTTCTGACGTTTTTGAAAATATCGTCCGATATTTTCAATCGTCCGAAGCCCGATTCTCATCCCTAATAGGGGGTAATGCATTGAAATTATCGGCTCAGTGTGCTGCGACAGTCAAAAAAGCAAACAGAATGTTAGGAATTATTCGGAAGGAAATGGTGAATAAAATGGAAAATGCCATAATGCCTCTATATCACTCCATGGTGAGACTGCACCTTGAGTACTGTGTACAATTCTGGTCGCCGCATCTCAAAAAAGATATAGTTGCAGTGGAGAAGGTACAGAGAAGGGCGATCAAAATGATAAAGGGTATGGAACAATTCCCCTATGAGGAAAGGCTAAAGAGGTTAGGGCTGTTTAGCTTAGAAAAGAGGCGACAAAGGGATGTTATGACAGGTCTTTAAAATCATGAGAGGTCTAGAACGGATAAATGTGAATCGGTTATTTACTCTTTCAGATAAAGGCAGATGAAATGTCAAGGGAAATGTTAGAGTTTTGTATGTTTGTGGGCCACTGGGCCGACGGGAGTGATGGTACCACCCACAGGGAGGAGCCCTTTGAGTGTCACCATCGGGAGGCGAGGTCTCGGCAGGCTTCAGACTCAGCTGTGGAATAGAGTCTTTATTAGAGAGAGAGAGGGAATGCCTGAGAAGCGGGCAGTGCAGAGACAAGCACAATGTTCATGAGATAGGGTAGACCCAGAGGAAATACCTCCTAGTAGTAATCCAGTAATGGTCTGCAGAGCAGGGTACACTGATAAAGTCTTCTTGTAGAGATGTCTTGGTAGTGGCGTGTAGTGCAGGGTACACCAGCGGGGTTCTTCAAGTAGATCAGGAATGGTAATGGCCCGCAGCGCGGGGTATGCCAGAGGATTCCCACAGATGATGGTAAGGAGGAGGTCCGCAGGATGAGGTGCTCATAGGAGGTTCTACGAAGGTGAATGCGGTAGTGGCCCGCAGCGCGGGGTACACCGGAGGTAGGAAATAATCCAAGGATTCAGGGTACTCACAGCAAGGTGCGTTCCAGCAGTAGTCCTGGGATGCAGGGTAGAGCGATAGCCAGAGACAAGGAGCAGGTACCCAGAGGGTGTCTCACCATAGTAAGAGCTGGAACGGAAGTCCATAGTGTGAGGGAACTCGTTGCCAAGCCATCAGTGGTCAGGTTCGGTCGGCTTAAGTATCCGGGAGTGGAGACATCATCAGCGGGGGACGCACCTGAGGTTCCTGCCAAGCAGTGCTTAACCTGATCTGTGTGTGCGCGCGCCTATGTGATCCTGGAGTAAAAATGGAGGTCGGCAGCACCCACGCCATAATGGGAATGCCAGGTGGGTCGGCGGTAGCTGGCAGAGGCCGCCACTTTCCCCAATGGAGTAACTAAAGAGAAGAGAGAGTTGAGCAGAAATGGTTGCAGCTGTTTGCGACTGACGGGGGTAACAGGAAACAAGAAGAAATTGATGACCGTTATCAGTTCCTCTTCTGAGAGTATCGGTTAATGAGAGAAGTAGGATGTTAGTGCTCATGGCACGTCGAAATCCAAATTGATGCGGATCGAGAAGTCAACCCATAAATTATGTAGCTAATGTCTTAGCCATAGAAGGGACTTGTATGGCTAAGCAGTGCCCCCTGAACGTGGATACATATTCAGCGGCTGCTACTTAGCTGCGTAAGTCCTACTTATCCAGCTAAATAGCACTGTACGTGCTTTGAATATTTTGCCCTGTGTGCACAAGCCATACTGATAAGGAAGCTAGAAGTGAAAATGAAGATGCATGTAACAGTCATCTATCTCCCAGGCAACCACAATCTTCTAGCGGTCAAGTTGAGCTGTCAACTTCAGCTGCACAAGTGGTTAATCAACGACAAAGTTTTAGACCATGTTTTCAATCTGTGAGGAATTCCAACCATAGATCTTGTTGCTTCAACCTGAGAGTCAGACCTTGCCTTAAATACAGGAAGTCCAGGAAGCAGTCTCAGGGGGAGCCATGACAATTTCCTGTCATGGCTCCTTTAAGAACTCTCATCAGCCGTGCGCGCGGCTCTAGTAGAGGCAAAAGGGGAAGGAGTCGGCCCGGCCGAGAGGATCCATGCGGCCGGGCCTGGCAGCGGCCGCAGGAAGGAACTTAAAGAGGGGCTACCTGTCACCACAGGAGCCCTCAACGAGCCCGACGCCTCAGGTAATTATTTTAATCTCAGCCGCCGGCCCAACCCTGACTGCGTCCCGCCGCGGCCGGCAGCCATGACACCTGGCACCAGTCGCAGCTTGCTGCGGCCGGTGGTGCTAACACCAAGTACTAGTGATAGATGTATTCACCATTCCATGGAACACAGAACAATTATGCACTTTTCCACTAATGCCATTAATAACAAAGACCATACTAAAATTACACAAAGACAAAGAGGAAATGATCCTCATAGCTCCCTTTTGGCTTTATCAGAGATAGTTTCCCTGATTCCACAGATTAGCAGGGGTTCATCTATACCAGTTACTTTTAATCAAACCTGCTCACTTAATATAAAGGAACTGTTCTCCACCTCAACCTTCGAACACTGGCCCTGAGAGCATGGGTTTTGAGAGTAGAGTAATAAAAACTTTCAAACTTCCTCAGCAAATAAATGAAAATTCTGCTAGCAGCAAGACACCTTGCCACGCGAAGGTCTTATAACTACAAATGGATCAGATTCACCAACTGGTGAAAGAGAAAGGGAGAGGATTCCCTTAAATTGTAAGGTACCAATATTATTGGATTATTTGCTGCATCTCGTAAGATCAGGATTAAAAACAAATTAAATGCGAGTCCACTTCAGTGCCATTGCAGCTTATCATAACCAGAAATGAAGACGCCCAGTACCCAACACCCAACTGTGGTTACGTTTATGAAAGTCCTATATAACTTACAGCCTCCCCTAAGACCACTTCCTTCACACTGGGAGCTTAACTTGGTACTACATCAGTTAATGCTACCCCCTTATGAGCCCATAGCATCAACAGGCTTCAAGTATGTTACTTGGAAGACTCTCTTCTTAATAGCTGTAACTTAGGCAATAAGAAATGGCAAGAGGCAAGTTACACTTTATAGACTTGAAAGGATTTATAAGCGTAAGCTACAGTCTAGATACAGCCCTCTTCCCTCCTCCCTATGGAAATTAACACTTATTTTCCTTTCATATACAATCCGATCAGCCCAGGTACTCACACTTGTTTATCTCAAAATAAGAGATTTATTTGCTAGGCATTAGGTTACCAAAACAAACAATAACTTAGCAATCTTAGAAATTTATAAATCATTTTTAACACTTATGGTGATTAGTTTGGTAGATATGAATAAATCAGAAGAAGCATAGCACATCACTTTAGCTGGAACTTGCTTATAAACCAAAACCGTTCTAACTCCCAAATGCAGTCTGTCACTAGGAAGCAGACTGGGGGTCTCGTTACCTGGATGAAGGGCAGAGGACTCCCCTAGTTCCTTGAGAAGAACCAGGCAAGTTCAACTCTGGCTAAAGTAGCAGGGCTTGAGATGCTTGTTCAAGCAATGCTTCAGAATACTGGATCTCATCTAACAGCTTAGTGGCAGATTGGGGCTGGAAGCGATGACTCGGATGGCTTCTTCCTGATGTGGATGGATCTTCTTAGCCAAACCCTGAGCATCTCTTCCAAGCTGATTTTAAGAGATAACATATGCATATTCAGTAGCTTCATACATATGAAAACAGGGACAAGAGTCAAATTCTGATTGGTTTTTCTTTCTTCACTTTGACTGCTGGAACCCCGGCTTGGCTTTCCCACCCCCGAAGGGCCCACTTTCTGCTGTATGGCAGCTGACCTGGGAGTTGATTTGGATCACATAAGGTCTCTTGACATTGGAGGCTGGGTTGCCAGGTACTTCTGAGCTTGGCTGAAGGTTCAGGCATGTCTCACGTACTCATAGCAGGCCTATATTATCTTGTCCTTTCTCTAATTGCTGAGTGAAGATTTCATTCTTTATCAGAGGCCTAGACAAACAATGTGATTGGCACAGAATATAAGTCAGTCACGTAATACAGGTTTGTCAGAAGTTCAGCATCTCTATATTTTTCTGAAATACAGGCCAGGGGTCCAAATGTGAAGTGAGAATTCATTTTGCCGTATGGTCAGTGGTAAAACTTAGTTTTTATTCCTACAGACTAACCAATTTATTGAGGCATGAACTTTTGAGAGCCAACTTTGTCAGATGCATGTAGTATGAAGTATAGTGTAGGAGGTGGGTAAAATATACATGATGATGAGTGAGTGGGGAGTGGAGGAAGGATGCAGAACAAAGAGAAGGTACTGAATAAGGCAGGACATGTTGAGGGAAGAATGTTAATAGTATTAAGCAAGAAGAGTAAGCAAGCTTCAAATCCTAGTGGCCTACTCACCATATACTCAAATTTTTAACAGTTGAGTAGTGCTACAAACTCAGTCTAAGTTCCAACCATAAGTAATCTCAACTTTTCATCTAAACCAAGCCATCAGTCTGCCTATATTCTGCCCAAGACTGCATCAGTCATCTAAGGAAGAGGTCTGGCATATGCTCAACTGTCGAAGAACACTTTTGCTTTACCTGGATAGAACCTAATCATTAAGAAGATCAGCACAGCTTTTCATATACTTGAACCAAAGCATAATAACATAAGAAGTCACCATACTGAGTCAGACCGAGGATCCATCAAGCCCAGCATCCTGTTTCCAACAGTGGCCAATCCAGGTTATGAGTAGCTGGAGAGTACCTAAACATTAAATAGATCACATGCTAGTAATGCCAGTAATGAGCAGTGGCTATTCCCTAAGTCAACTTGATTAATAGTTTATGGACTTCTTCTCCAGGAGCATATCCAAATATTTTCTAAACCCAGTTACATTAACTAATTTAGGCCTGGATTTATCAAAATGCGATAAGTATCGCATGCGATAGCAAAAGGGGCGTGTTTTACCACTGGGGGACCATTGTTAATGGTAGAGAGAGAGAGACTAGCCATAATGTCCTCCCCTAGATAGGTATTTGTATCCCCATGGTAGGCCCACCTAGTAACTCGAGGTGAGGTTTAGGTATTAGTGTAGGGAGTTAGGGGCCACTTTGACATTCAACGTGAGACGTACGAACAGAACAGTGGTCTTTTGTGAAGATTTGATGGCCTTTGGAGTGAGGAAATTCACCCAAAGATGAGATTTGGGCAATGTTCTCTCAACCTAGTGTTACAGACCTTGCTTGGAGTTAGCAATCTGTTACGCTCTCCTCCAAAGGGGAGGAGCTAGCAATATGCTGTCGCTCACTTCGCCAGGAGGGCGGAGTTGGCAAGCTGTTCTGCTGTGCTCCTGAAAGGGGAAGGAGTAGCGATATGACATGACCTGCTCCTCCAGAGGGGAGTAGTTAGCTATCTGTAATCTATTAGCAAACTGCTGTTAGATGCTCCTATAAGGAAAGGAAGTAGCAAGCTGTATCACTCTGCTAAGAAGTAGCAATCTGTTATGGATCAACTCTCCAAGGGAGAGGAGTTGGCAATAGGTATATAGTACTTCGCTATAGAGATAGCAATCTATCATGCCCCCCGCTACAGAGTAGCAATCTGTATATATATATATATATATATAAAAGCTGCTGGCAAGTCTCAGAGAAAGAGGAGTAGCTGTCTATATAATACTTCCGTGAGTGGTCTGTAGTGGTTGGCTCCCCCAAGGTGACAATAGTGAAAGGAATGACCACTTGGAGGAAATGGTGAATCCCTGGGCCGATGGCAGATGACAGCACCCCCAGGAGGAGATCCTGAGAGGACCACTGGCTAGGCTAGAATATGAGATAAACACAATAGTTTTTTATTAGACTGGAAGCTGGACCACCAGAGGTGGCAGTAGTGAGTCGCTGTGTCTGGCAAGGCTGATGTTAGCTTCGTGGACCCTTGGGCCGGTCAGGACCAAGGAAGGAACGCTGTGAAGGATCGCAGCAGATGTCCCGACCGGAAGGTGGCTAAACGGACTCGTGGACGGAGGGATAAGGAACCACGGAGGAGCCCTATGCGCCCAAGGACTCAGAAGAGGAATGGAGAGAAGACGGCGTTGGCCCGGTAGTTCGGAGATCTTCGCCCTGGAAGCCGGTACTCCCCCGAGAGGAGCTCGTAGGAGTCCGGCTGCTGGGACTTTTGGAGATTCGCCCTGGAAGCCGGAGCCCCCCCAGGAGGCGCCCGTAGAGGCCCGGCCGCTGGGACTTAGGAGAGTCTTCGGGGCCAGCCGAGCAGGAACTGAAGAACAGCGGAGATCCGAGGCAGAGTCCTGTGGTCCAAGCGAGTCGTAATCCAAGGGAAAGGCAAGGCGGAGTCGTGAAGCGGACCGAGTCAGAACCAGGAGACGGAAGGCAACCAGAACCAGGGAGAAGGCAAGCACGGAGTCGTGGACGGGCACAGGTCAAGCCGAAGGTCAGAGGACGACGTCGAAGCCAGAGGATGAGGCAGAAGAGGAGTCAGGAAGCAAAACCGGGTCAGCAGGAAGTAGTCCGAAGCAGGAAGCAGTCCAAGGCAGGAACGCAGCAACAGGAAAGCAGGGAGCCCTGAGGAACCTCGTTGCAAGGCGAGGAACAGTCCTGGCAGCCGGGCTAAATAGCCCCAGGGCGTCTGACGTCATCTGGAGGAAGCTGGGAACTCTCCCGCGCTGGCCCCTTTAAATCTTGGGCCCTAGCGCGCGCGGGCGCCTAGGGGGCGGGGCCAGCCGCGGGAGAACGCCGGCTGCTGCTGCGAGGCGGGGGAGCCGCGTCGGAGGCCTGTACGGCCCGAAGAGAGGTGCGCACGGTCCGGGCTCGGGGCTCAGGTAAGCGGCGGACCCGGGGCGGACCCGGGATCGTAACAGCTGAAGTCCTTCTAATACTGGAATATAATCTCTGGGTCGCTGAGCTGTAGAGAGAGACTAGAAGTAGTGAGTAGACAGGGTATACTGGATACAAGATGGTACACTCACAATAGTAGATGTCTGCAATGGTCTCTATGCCACAGAGAGTCTTCAGTACATTCAGGAACAGGAGCCATAGGCGAGCACTGGTTTCCACAAACAGTCTGTAATTAGAACTCACAATTGCTGTATATGAAATGGCTTCTAAAGTAGAAGAGAGTCTGTAATAGATTCCTATAATCTTGCCAATGTAACTCTTGATCTCTGTACCTGCGATAACGTCTTGGACGGAAGGGAGTCTTCAGAAAAATAGGAATGAGGCCCTCGTGGAGCGAGTACCAATTCCTAGATAATAGAACTCACTATGTTCACATCCGCGATCACTTCCAGGAAACGAGGAGTCTTCTGAGTCTTCTGGCTATCTGAAATCAAGAAGAGAGAGCGGAGCCCCCGTGGAGGGTAAGTTTGAAAAGGCCGAGCAGTGGGAACAGGTTCCCCGGCTGACTCAGATCGTTGTTGTAAGTATCGTGGACTGCCGAAGCAAGTCCCATTGGAGTTCCTTTGCTAACTCGTTAGAGGTTAGCAAACAAAGACCTTTTAAAGTGCGAATGGATGACGTCACTACAGGGGGACGCCCCCGAGGTTCACGCCCTTGCTGGTACAAAGTCTGGAGTGCACGCGCGCCCTTACGTCATCAGGAACATGGCGGATCCGTAGCATCAGGCCAGCCCGGGGGAACTGGAACTAAGGAGGTGGAGAGAAGCCACAGCTGCACTGTCCATCAGAGCCGAAGGGAGTCGTATCCCAGGTAGAAAGGGTGGAGCGAGGGGCGAGAAGAGGCACGAACGCAACACCTAGCTCAATGGACTCTCTACCTGGGTAACATCAAGCTAGGTGGAGAGAACATTGCCCAAATCTCATCTTTGGGTGAGTTTCCTCACTCCGAAAGCCATCAAATCTTCACAAGAGACCACTGTTCTGTTCGTACATCTCACGTTGAATGTCAAAGTGGCCCCTATTTTTCACGGTACTGAAGTCAGGCTCACAGGTCTTTAGTTTCCTAGATCACCCCGGAGCTCTTTTTGAATATCAGGGTTACATTGGCCACCCTCCAGTCTTCAGGTACAATGGACGATTTTAATGCTAGGTTACAAATTACTAATAATAGGTCTGAAATTTCATTTTTTTTTGTTCTTTCAGAACCCTGGGATGTATATCATAGGGTCCAGGCAATTTGCTACTCTTCAGTTTGTCATCTGGCCTACTATATCTTCCAGGTTCTCTGTGATTTGGTTCAGTTCACCTGAATCATCACCCTTGAAAACCATCTCCGGAATGGGTATCTCCTCAATATTCTCATTAGTAAACACCAAAGCAAAGAATTCATTTAGTCTTTCCACGATGGCCTTATCTTCCCTAAGTGCCCCTTTAACCCCTCGATCATCTAACAGTCCAACTGACTCCCTTGCAGGCTTTCTGCTTCAGACATATTTTTTTAAAGTTTTTATTATGAGTTTTTGCCTCTTAAATTCTCCTTTAGCCTGTCTTATCAATGTTTTACATTTAACTTGACAATGCTTATTCTTCAGATGGATCCTTTTTCAAATTTTTGAAGAAAGATTTTTTGGCTAAAATAGCCTCTTTTATTTTGCCTTTTAACCATGCTGAAAATTGTTTGGCCTTCCTTCCACTTTTCTTAATGTGTGCTATTCATCTGGACTACATTTCTGAATTGATATTTTTAAATAATGGCTATGCTTTTTGTACACTGTTAACCTTTGTAGCCACACCTTTCAGTTTTTTTCTAACTATTTTCTAATTTTACGCAAGT
Source organism: Rhinatrema bivittatum (assembly GCF_901001135.1). Taxonomy (NCBI): domain Eukaryota; kingdom Metazoa; phylum Chordata; class Amphibia; order Gymnophiona; family Rhinatrematidae; genus Rhinatrema; species Rhinatrema bivittatum. The sequence continues at coordinate 54,655,128 of NC_042617.1, forward strand.
CTCCTTTTTGAAATTTTAGTTCTAGAGCTGTAGATTTACGTATTTTCCCTCTTTTACAATAAGTAATTCAAATTTGATCATGTTATGATCACTATTGCCAAGTGGCCACACCACCGTTACCTCTCTCACCGAATTCTGCATTCCTCTAAGAATTAGATCTAAAATAGTTTTTTGGTTTTTTTTCATTGGTTTCTGAACCAATTGCTCTACAAAGCAGTCATTTATTCCATCCAGGAATTTTTTCTCTCTAGCATGTCCTGATGTTACATTTACCAAGTCAATACTGGGGTAATTGAAAATCTCCCCTTCTGCACTGCCAAATTGCCAAGTTCTCTTAACATTTCATTGTCCATCTTATCATTTTCGCCAGGTAGACAGTAGTATACTCCTATTATATCTTCCCCAACACACATGGGCTTTCTACCCATAAAGTTTCTACTGTGCATTTAAGAGGCGCACGCATTTCTGCATGCATGTTATAAAATCATATGCGCCGGATTTTAATATCTGCGCGCGCATGTGCGGGTGGCCCGCAACTTGTGTGCGTAGGGGGGGAAATGTTCAAATTACGCATGGCGACACAATCAGCCTTTTTTCCAGTTCCTTCCCAGTCCATTCCAATTAAGGAGTGGACCGGGAGGGAACTTCCCCAAAACCTTACCTAACCTTCCTCCCCTTTCTCCTCTCCTCTCCTCTCCACCCCGACCCCTAACCCCTACCTACCTACTCTATTTGTTTTTTGTTCTGTAACTTCTGATGAGCAGAAGTTAAGTTATACGCACTGACAGTGTCGAATGGCACTGTCCCAGACCGCCCCTTTGGAGAGGCTTTGGTGCGTGGCTGGGCCCTTCCGAAAATGCACGCAGCACTCGCAAGGCCTGGCCACGCGCATAACCCTCGTTATTTACATGTGTGGCCCTTTTAAAGCTTGACCTGGTGGTGAGGAGGCTGCACCACAGGCTGAGTAGTGAGGAGCTGACATAGATAGCATAGAGCAGAGCTCCAAGAGGACCTCTGCTGGCAGGGAGGCATCATGGTCAAGGTACGATGAGGCTGCATAGCAGCTGAAACCGTAACAAGCACATTATGAATTTACTTTCCCTTAGCTTCCCAAGGCCTCAGACTCTCCGGCCTCCCAGTAGAAGTCAGTGATTGATATTAGTGATGCTCCGGGTTCTCCCAGAAACAAGTCGAACTCAAGAATCAGACTCAAAAATCAACTTTAAAGTACACCAGATGTGTTGCAAAAACTCAGATTGGTCCTATTATGTTGCATAAAATAGAATTGGAGGGAGAGGAGGAAGACAAAGTACCCACAGAAATGATGGAGCTTTATAGAAAAGCGGCTGTCACCATTAGCACTCACTAGCACCCACCACCACCACCCCTAGAATATTAAAGGTTCTGAAAGTTCTGTTCAGTTATACTTTTAGAGACAGGACTCATTCTAGAAAACTAAGAATGGGCAGACATGGACCTGCTTCGGAAAAGTGGGAGTAGGGTAGAGACTGATAACTATAGGCCAGTTAGTTGACCTCAGTAGTGGACAAAGTAACTGAATCACTTCTAAAGGAAAGGAAAGTGGAATATCTTGAATCTAGCAAATTACAGGATCTGAAACAGTATGGTATTACCAGAGGGAAGTCATGTCAAAGAAACCTGATCAACTTCTATAACTGGGTAATCAAAGAATTATATTGGGGAAGGTAATGAATGTGGTGTACTTAAATTTCAGTAAGAACCTTGATACTGTTCCACAGAGGAGGCCCAAAATCAAACTGAGCATCCTAAGGCTGGTCCTAAGTTTATAAACTGAGTTAGAAACTTGAGTGATAGAATGCTAAGGGTAAATAAAGAGCCCTGATACTATGATTTTTCTGGCTTGGCAGCAGCTCTGGATGCTGGGCTTGATGGACCTTTGGTCTGACCCGGTATGGCATGTTCTTATGTTCACAAAAATGGGCAGATAAGATGTTGGATTGGACCTGGCTCAGAGAGCACTGAGATGCATTTCTCTGCAAGTCAGGGATAAGGAAATAAAACATTTTTCCTCTCTGTGACCATCTAACTGCTTTCTCCATTCAACACTCCTTTTAGACCTTCTTAAGAATGCCTCTTCTCTGCCAAACTCATGCCCGGGATTTCCAAAGATATTATCACATAATAAAGTATTGTTCCAACTTGTTAAATCATTTATTGGTTCTGGGGCACCAGCAGTAAAAATTAGCAGTACTCACAAAACAACAGTTAGTCACAAAATCCTATTGTAGAAAAATCAACAAACAGACTTGGGCAAACCAATCTCAAATCTCTGTACCAGCACAGACATTAGGACTTCAACAGCTCCAGTAATACACATATGAAAGAACAAAACCTCCAATTTGATCTCATGATAAAACCATATATTACTTTGTTGGTAGCTCTGAGTCCATCGGATGAAACCTTATCCAGGAAGAAATTGTTCTGGAATTCATAGGTGCCCATTTTTCCACCTAGTGTTCTTCATAAGCCATTAGGCCTTTGTGTCTATGAGTAATTCTTTCACTGATTAGTATCCTTTATAAAAGAGAGGCCCTCCTGGATATCCTCAGAACCTTGGCTGGGTCCTGTCCCTTTGGACTTCAGCCACTTTAAATCACAAATTGGGTCAGACCAAAGGTCCATCAAGCTCAATATTCTGTTTCCAGCAGTAGCCAATTCAGATCACAAGTACCTGGCAGGATCTCAAATAGTAAATACATTCTATTCTGCTTATGCCCAGGAAAAAGCAGTAGGATGAGAATTAATTTCAAACAAATTTCAAAAACAGGATAAATAAGGGCAATTAATTTCATTCAGGGGTCCCAAAACAAATCAGATGGGGCCCCCCCCAAATGAAACAAACCATATTTGTTGTTTGAAATGAATGCATTGGGCCTAGGCCTAGGCCTAGGCTCAAGGCTGGGGTCTTGCCTAGGGTATAGGCCGAGGCTCAAAGCAGGTGCCACAGCCAAGGCCTGAGTGTGATGCTGGGGTCTTGGCCAAGACCCAAACCCCTGAATAGGTTCTTACCTGATCTGTTGGGTAACCAGTGGTGAGGCCAGGCCTCGGACCATGCCTGACGCTGGGGCCCTGCCCTGTGGCCAGGTCCTGATGCCTGGACAGTGGCCCAGACCCAGTACTGATGCCTGGGCTTGGCCTGGAGGCCAGATCCCGATGCCTGGGCCTCTGCATAGCATCAGACCCAGAGCCCAGGACTCGCAGCTCCATTGTTGCCATTTTCTTTCTTCTGATGCTGTGTGCTGGGATTGTGCTGGAGTTAATTAACTCCAGCGCATTCATCCTAGCATACAGTGCCATTTTGATGCATGGCAATGCCCCCAAGGCAAGCGCAAATGGTAAGTTAAAGGAATAGGGGGGTTAGAATAGAGCTAGGAGGCGGGAAGATTAGGGGAAGGGGTAGGAAGGATAGAGTAGGGGGAAGGGAAGTTCCCTCCCACGACGCTCCTAGATTGGAGCGGCCTGGGAGGGAATGGGTGAAGGCCGTGAGCGTCGGCACGCGCAAGATGCACTAGTGTGCACCCCCTTGCGCGCGTCAACCCCTGATTTTATAACATGCAAGTATATGCGCGCATGTTATAAAATCAAGCATCTGTGTGCGCGCGCCAGGTAGAGCGTGCACATGGACGCTTGCGTGCAAGTTCTTAAAATCTACCCCTAAAGTCAACTTGATTAATAGCAGTTCCTTTATTTATTTATTTTCTCTACCGACGTTCGTTTGCACATCACATCGGTTTCAATGGAACTAAATAGGAACAAAAGCTGGTATCAGGAAAGAAAGAAGTTACATTTAACTTTTCAGACAGTTCAAGGATATCATAAAACAGTTGAGGTTTAGGGGGGACGAATAGGAAGTAAAAAAATAGATAACAGAGGAGTAACTTATAATAGTATCAACTGGTAAAAACAGTATAATCAGTATATAAGGGACTGAATAAACTGGATTTTAAACTGTAATAAATCAGTGCAATCAGTATATAAGGGACTGAGTAAACTGGCTTTTAAAGAGGCTTGTGAGCAGGGGATAGTAGGTATTAGGGGTATGCTTGCTTGAACAGCCAGGTTTTTAATTTTTTTTTAAGGTGTGTGGGTTGGGGTCAAGTCTTAGATCTTGGGGCATTGAGTTCCAGATGGAAGGGCCAGCAAGTGATAGTGGACGATCACGGGTGGAGGTAAGGGGTGCTGATTTGGGTGAAGGTATTGGAAGGGTTCCATTGTAGGATGATCTGGTGGTTCTGTGAGAGGTCTGGAAGTGAAGGGAGGCAACGAGCCATTGCACATTATGATTATATAGAGCCTTAGGAATTGCAGTAATTGAGTTTGGTGAGGATAAAACAGTGCTTCACCTCTAGAAATGCCTACCTAATGTGAATTACGTGCGCATAGCCTGTATGCATGTCAGTTTACTCACTGTGAGCAGAGGTGTTCAGTTTATCCACTGTGAGCAGAGATGTTCCCGGGGGCACACTTGCAAAGGGGCTTCTACTTATGCGTATATATTTTGCATACTTTTCAAGCAAAAACTCTGCATACAAATGAGCAGTTATAATTGTGTGCAGGTTGTTTGTGCATATTTAATTTAAAACATATTCAGGCTGTTCAAAATTACTCGTCTTCTGTACTGTGTAGGGCCTAGCCCAGGTTACCCTTCAAGGACTTGTGTGCTTCTGGAGCCTGAGTTTAAAAAAGGTTTGGACAAATTCCTGGAAGAAAAGTCCATAAACCATCATTAAGTTGGAGTTGCAGAAATCCACTGCTTATTCTTGGGATAAGCAGCATGGAACCTATCTACCTCTTGAGATCCTAGGGGGCATTCCATGCAGTTAGCAAGTAGCACATTTAAGACTAATTGGAGAATATTCTTTTTCACTCAACGCACAATAAAGCTCTGGAATTTGTTGCCAGAGGATGTGGTTAGTGCAATTAGTGTAGCTGGCTTCAGAAAAGGTTTGGATATGTTCTTGGAGGAGAAGTCCATTGACTGCTGTTAATCGAGTTGACTTGGGGAATAGCCACTGCTTTTAATTGCATTAGTGGCATGGGATCTTCTTAGTGTTTGGGTGATTGCCAGGTCCTTGTGGCCTGGTTTGGCCTCTGTTGGAAGCGGGATGCTGGGCTTGATGGACCCTTGGTCTGACCCAGAATGGCAATTTCTTATGATCTTAGGTACTTGTGACCTGGCTTGGCCAGTGTTGGAAACAGGACAATGGGCTTGATGGACCTTTGGTCTGACCAAGTATTGTGAATCTTATGTTCCTGAACCAAAGATGGATGTTACAGCAGTGTATGAGGCAAAGAACTGCTATTGTGTCATAAACAGGGCATTATTTTTTTTTTAATTTTTAGAAACTACTTATAATAAACATGGCTAGTTGGACACGGACTTGTTGAGGCTGCAGTTGTCTTCTCAGACATATCCAATTAAGCAGCACATGCTGTGCAACAGAGGCTATGTATGACAGCACAGACGACATCCCCCATCATGTGAATCTGTTGCTGGGAAGAAAACCAGTTTTAATCACCTGCCAATGATGTACCCATGGACAGTGGGCTATCCAGTCAATGCTCACTTTGGCATTCATGTCTGACCCAGGAGCCATGACAGCCTAGGGGAAAGGAACTAGGAGAAAGAAGAGGGAAGCTAAAGGAAGACAGGGTTTTTCCAGGTGGCCTTTTCTTTAAACCCTGGTCCGTGCCGCTATATAGTTCCTGTGGTCCCTGCATGTGTCACAAGTGAGAGTAGCCATTAAAGTCTTACAGTTAGCTTGCAAAGCTCCATCTGCCAGTCATTCCTTGCAGAAATCTCTCTGCTTTCTCGGGACTGATAAGAAACGTTTCCTGTCTTTATGGGTCAGAGAGAGTGAATCTTGGACCAGGCAGCTAGACTGCTGCTGAGAGATTGACAGATGCTGCATGCTTCTTCATGGATGCACATGTAAGACCCAGGCTAGTTGTCACTTTTATGCTGGGCAGTTAGCTTTGCAATGCTATGTTAAAACTGTAGGTTGCTCCTAATTCTGATACTGGAGGCATAGGCATTTCTCAACTTCAGAATGATTAGTAGCTGTTTCCTAACAAGTTTAAGTTATGGCATATCATAATAAAAATCCATATTTGAAACAAAAAAAAAAGGTGTAATACAATTCTGTCCCTGGTGAATTTAGATTGTGTTATTGGCTAGGATACAGTCTCAGCCAAATTCAGTGTTGATTTTAAAAGCAGCACACGGCCATCCATGTGCGTGCGGTTCCAGGCACACGCACATGGACGCGCCGATTTTATAACATGCACGCGCTGACAGAAGTGTGGGTGGCGTGCACGGGGGGGGGGGGGGGAGGAGGGGGTGGTGGAATTTTTGCTAAATATGTGTGGCGACACAATCGGGCCTCCCCCAGTTCCCTCCCAGTCCACTCCAATTAAGGAGCAGAAGTAATCTGCATGCGCTGGCCAGATGCTGGCACGCGCTTCCCCAGGACAGCATCGAATGGTGCTGTCCCGCCCCTCGCCCCTCCGCACCCAGACCCGCGCATGTCCCCGTTATTCATACACGTTGCCCTTTGCAAATTCACTTGACTATGTGTAGGTGTTATTTAGACATCATACTGAGATAAAACGTGGGGAAAAGGAGCAAAGACTATACTACATACCCAAGAAATGTGTAAAGTAGTGAGAAAGGAGCTGCTGAAAATGCTTTAATAATTTAGGATAATCAAAGAATCCTAGAATGAATAGCACAGCGCTATTGTTTCCATCTGTTTCCACCCTGTTCAACATTTACCTCCTCCCCCTCTGCCATTTGCTATCAAATCTCAAGCTTACGCACTACCTCTATGCAGACGATATCCAGATCCTCATACCCATCACAGAATCTATTCAAAAAACCTTCTCCTTCTGGGAGGATTGTTTACAACCAATTAAACAACTCCTCTCCAACCTAAACTTGATTTTAAACTCCAGCAAAACAGAGATGATACTTATCTCACAAGACCCACGTATCTACTCACCCAGCCTTTCGCAACCCTCCTCATTAAACATTTATCTCTCCTCAAAAGTCAGGGATCTAGGAGCATGGCTTGACAATCAACTTAACTTAAAAATTTTTATAAACACCACCACCAAGGACTGTTTCTATAAACTACAAGTCCTCAAAAAGTTAAAACCACTCCTTCACTTCAATGACTTTCGCCTCGTCCTTCAATCCATTATTTTTTCAAAACTCGACTACTGTAACGCAATTCTACTTGGTCTCCCTGCTAACAGTATCAAGCCTCTACAGATGGTACAAAACGCCGCTGCCAGAATTCTAACAAACACCAATAAAAGAGAACATATTTCCCCCATTCTGAGCAACCTCCACTGGCTACCCATCAAACAGAGAATCCTTTTTAAAACCCTCACCATTATTCATAAATCAATACACAACATCGCACCTATATCACTCCAAACTCAACTTCGTCCACACCTATCCTCCAGACCCATCAGAAGCGCTTACAGAGGCACATTATTCGCCCCTCCAGCAACATCATTACTAAGAAAAAGAGCACTCTCAACTGCAGGACCACACCATTGGAACGCTCTCCCCCCTGACCTACACCTCGAACCCAGTCTACCAGAGTTCAAAAAAAAGTTAAAAACCTGGCTCTTCAGGCAAGCGTTCCAATCTCCAGAATGTAACTAAGCGCCGCATCCTGATTGAACTTGGGAATATTCTGTGTTACAGTTAATAATATGCAATTTTATGCAAAATTAAATTTCAATTTACCTTACATTTAATTTAAGTTCAACATGCCATTGGCCTAATTTTAATTAAATTACGAAAATATTTAAGGATTTATTGTTTTTGTTCAATGTTCTTTGTATTATGAATGTATTATATGTTATTGTTCAATGTTCTTTGTAAAAAAAACCCTGATCTGACTTCCCAGACCAGGGCTATCTTTTCGTTCCATGTAAACCGGACTGATTTGTATTGTATACAGGAATTCCGGTATATAAAAATTAAAAATAAATAAATAAATAAATCTTTATGAAAGATGGATCAATTAAGTTTTGCATTGACTTTAGGAAAATCAACTGAAATTCACTGCATTCCTGATTTGTCAGGTAGATATACTAGCTAGATTAGGGATACCTAATTCATAAACATATTAGTAAATTCTATTAATCCCTGAACCATGAGAAAAATGTATTTTCAACTCTTTTGGTTTCTTGTAATACCTTGTGTGTTATATGGAGTATCTGCACCATCCAGAGGTTAACGGACAAGGTATTGTACTATCATAGTCAACATGCAGCAGCATATTTTAGTGGTATGGTGCTATATATCACAAATTGTGCTTTGTAACTTGAAAAATTGATGATAGTGCTATTATCCCTCCAAGATGCGTGACTGACTGCAAACTCAGTGGAGTGCATAATAGGCAGGTCAGAGACCAAATGCTTTGGTAGTATGCCCGTTAATGGGACAGTGAAAGCATTGGTCAGCAAAGGTCACATCTTGCAACCAAGCAACTGGTCAAATTTTTTCTTTATTTTGTACAGTACATCTAAAAATTGTTGCGCTCGGGGGTGGACCCTTGGTCCTGGAAGAGTGCGGGGACTGCCCCAGGGGGTGGAGCACGGAAGGAGACGGAGGCAGTGTAGAGCTTCACCACTGGAAGCCCAAGGTCCCCCCGGGAGGAGTCCGTAGGGACCCGGGCCTCTTGGACATAGGTGGGCCTCGCAGGGTCTCCTGGGAGAATGGAATCTGGTGTGCCCACTGAGACTAAGGGAGCGCTATCGGGTTTGAGGCTGAAGACAAGTCTGACCCAGCATGGCAAGTTCTTATGTTCTTATATTCTAATATCATTTGGAATCAGCCAATATTATGTAGTCCAGACCTGGACAAAAACTTAGTCCTGAAATTGGATGCATTAGAGGTACGCTTAGCAGTTGCATTCTTTTCCTGATAACGAATGCCACAAGTTTCACCCACTTCTAGGCTACCTCTAACTGGTTTTTAATGTCTTTCACACAGCTGGAATTTGACCTACTTATTAAATATACATACATACATACATCCTATCTATATCTATTGCACCAACCTCCTTATTCCTACCTAATTTACCCTGTTTCCTATCTATCTACCTCATAGCAGTATATCATATCTGTTTGCTCCATTACTTACGTACTCAATGCCTTGTTACGCCTTGGGCCTGACTTTAGGAAAAGCAAAATATCAAATGATTATCAATAAATAAATCTCAGCAAATAGAAGAGGAGAAAGATCTTAGAGGGAACAGTGCTCAGCAATAATGCCACTGTACATGTCCCTGGTGAAGCTTCACCTGGAATATTGGGGCAGATTTTAAAAAAGGTTTACATGCGCCGGGCCTATTTTCAAAAGGCCCGGCAGCGTGCATAAAGCCCTGGGATGCGTGTAAGTCCCAGGGCTTGAAAAAATGGGCGGTCTGGGGTGGGGCAGGGCGGGGCCAGAGGCCTCTCCATGGCCGCTGGGCTGGGGATCGTGCGCCGGCAGTTGGCCAGCGTGTGCAAGTTACGCCTGCCTCTGGCAGGCGTAATTTGTAAGAGAAAGGTACGGGTACGGTTACGGGGTTTGTTTTTTTCGGGCTGGGGGGTGGGACAGGTAGGGGAAGGGAGGGGAAGCTGTGGGGGGGGGGGGGGAAGGAAAGTTCCCTCCGAGGCAGCTCCAATTTCGAAACAGCCTCGGAGGGCACCAAAATCCGGGCTTGGCGCACGCAAGGGGGTGCACACTTGTGCACGCCGAGCCCTAAGGGAGCCCCAATGGCTTTCCCAGTTCCCTCCGAGGCCGCTCCGAAATCGGAGCGGCCTCGGAGGGAACTTTCCTTCCGCCACCCCCACCTTCCCCTACCTAAACCGCCCCCCAGCCCTACCTAAACTCCCACCCTGCCCTTTTTTGCAGAAGTTATGCTTGCCGGCCAACTGCCGGCACACCATTCCCCGGCACGGCCGCAACGAAGGAGGCCTTGCTCCCGCCCCCGGACCCCGCCCCTTCCCGCCCATTTTTCGAAGCCCCGGGACATACACGCGTCCCGGGGCTCGCGCGCGCTGCTGAGCCTATGCAAGATAGACTTGGCGCACGCAGGGGCAGCTTGGGGCAGCTTTTTGGGGGTTACGCATGTATCCCTTTGAAAATCTGCCCCTGGATGAATATGGACCTCTATGTTATTACAGACAAAATATACATTAAGTAATAAAGAAGGATTTCTATAGATAAAAAATAAAGTTAGCAACTGAAAATGGACAGTTTTATCCAACTTTGAGTGTATAGTACTGTTTTTCTTGGAAACGTTAGCCTTATATGTCTATAGTTGCAATACGATAAACCAATAATCTTCATTCTCAGAATGCTTCTTGATTGGCCAAATTAAAGAGCAATCATATTGAGATTAAAAATAAACAACAATCCCATCAGGGCCAGAAGCTGCTTTTTTTTTTTTTTTTTTTTTTTTACATTTCCTATAGAGTTGTATTAATTCTTCCTTGGAAAAAAAGAGATATTTGAAATTTCTTTTCAAAGAATATTGATCTTTGTTTTTCTCAATTGTACTTTAAGAGAGTATTTTTGAAAGGCACTTATGTATATAAAACCTGGTTTTATAAATGTAAGTGGCTCTTTGACAACAGCCCCAGTGGGCATGCACATAAAAGTATGCATGGAAAATGTACTTTTATGTGCATAGTAAATAGATGTTCCTGCAAGGCAGAGTTGGGGCAGGATTAGGAGCTACCCATATACTTTTGCTTTTTAAAAGTATGCACATAAAAGTATGCGTGATTTTATCTGCTCCCAAGCAGGTGTAACCTCCTCAACATATGTCCATGTAGTTATTTGGCACAACCTGTGAATTTTCAAAGTGGACTTATGCACATAAGTAAGCTTTGAAATTCGGGCTAAAGTCCTTGGGTACTTTTTACCATCACACTTTAGCCTGCTGAAAAAAGTACCCTCTCAAGCTTATGAAAAATGTCTACTATGTTTTCTTTTCTGTCACCCTCTGGCTTATATCCTCAGTCCTTTCTATAAGTTTATAGTTACCCTGGGAGAATTGGACGACCCTTTTTTAAAACTCCAACTCTCCTTGTTCTACCCTCAGTCTCAGGAGTATGAGAGTTGATCAGTTGATTTCTCATAAGATTTGTTAGCACCTCTAGCAGTTTTAAACTTTTGCTTAATTGCTGTCAGCTTCAGAAATATGTCAAGTTGTCACTGGAGCAGAAGCGAGATGAGGAAAGTGGTGCCATCAGCTCACATCCCATGTGCCAGTGTCAGAGTCCCCACATGTTGGGGGTCATCTCTAGGGATAATCAGTTCAGTATGTATTCCTAAGCTGAGCAACAGAAGCTCTGCTATTAAAAATAAAATAGTGTATAACTTTAAAAGACAGAAACAGGTGGATTGGAGAGCCTTCAGCTTCTGTGCCCATATTGATGTGTGATTGCTAGAATGGCAATTTGATCATTGTTTAAGAAGGAAAAGATTTTGTACATCAAAACTGCAGATATACACAGAGGGCCGGATTTTAAAAGGGTTTCGCGCATAAATCCAGAAGATTTACGTGCATAACCGACCTTACGCGCGCCGGGCCTATTTTAAGAAGGCCCTGCCCCTTTTGTAAAGCCCCGGGACTTACACGCGTCCCAGGGCTTTACAAAAGGGGCAGGGCCGGAGGCCTCCGACAGAGCGGCCATTGCCGCTGTATCGGAGGATCGCGTGCCGGCAGCCTGCTGGCGCACGCAACTTGCACCTGCCCAGAGGCAGGCACAAAAGGTAAGACAAAGAACAGGGTGGGGGTTAGAGTAGGGCTAGGGAGGGGAAAGGGGTGGGAAGGTCAGGTTAGGAGGAAGGGAACGGGGAAGGCAGCACGGCTCGGTACGCTCAAGGTGCATAATTGTGCACCCCTTCGCGCGCCCGATCCCTGATTTTATAACATGTGCGCGCGCACATGTAGGTCGCACGCGCTTCTTTTAAAATCTAACCCAGAGTTACTGAACTGGTTTTGGAAAAGAAATATACGAATGGATACAAAAAACATATTAGATTTCCAAAGTTTAAAATTACCCTTGTCTTGCTTCTTTCTTTCTGTTTATAAAAAAAATCCAGGTTTGTTTTTTTCCCCCAGACAGCAAGTAAAGTGTGCCACTATCATAGAAATCCATTAACCTGCACCACTCTCCCTCTGCAACTAGGGCAAATACATATCTGTCCAAACCTGCTGTTGAATAATATACAAGGAGAAAACTGGGATGGAAAATAATAGCATAAGAAATACAGGTTACATCAGGGTTTCCCAAACTTATAGCCAAGGTGATCCCCATTTTAACACTTGAAAATGTACTTGACGCCAGGGGACAGCCAAAACAAGCTAGCAGGGATGTGATCCCCCTCCACTCTCCTCCTCGCCTCATTCCAGTTGATCCTCTCTCTAGATCTCTCCACCCTCTCCAGAGAACATCCTCTCTCAAACTTCTCCCCTCCAGCTGATTCCTTCTTATATCTCCTAGCTCCTCTCACTCCCTTCAGCCCTTTTCGCATCCCCCAGCTCATCCTCTCAGCCCAAGCCCTTCTTATAACCCTAACTGATCCTCTGTCATCCCCTTTCTCTCACCCCATTGCCCATTTCCTCTTCATGCTCCATTTCCTATCACCTCCCAATCTCATCTCATTTCCAAGCCTTCTCTCGCATCTTCCCAGTTGATGACTTCTTAATGCCCCTCCCAGCTCTTCTCTTCCATCCTCCAGTCATTCTTCTTTCATTCACCCTCCCTCACCCTCCACAGTCAATACCTTTCCAGTTCATCCAACCCTAAACCCCTCCTGCATCTGATCTCATCCCTCAAACAGCCTTGTCTCTAAACAGACCCCTGTGACAGGGCCAGCAGCAACATTTTTCTTTGAGCCTCAGGCCAAAGATTGGTGACAACTGGTGAGAAGAGGGCAAGCTGATGACAGAGGCATCATTCTTCTCTTGGGTAGGTTTAGTGTTGGGTGAGGAGAGAAGAGTAATGGCAGTCTCCACAGGCCCATGAACATTTAACCCTCCCCATCCCCTCATGACTGGTTCTGAGCCCAACAGTGATCTGCAGGTGGCAGCAGCATTAGTAATGGAAGTCAGCAAGGGGCCTAAAAGCCAGTAAAAGCTCACAGGCCCTGCAGTGGCTCCAGTCCCTCCTCATGCAGGGTTTTCTGTTATCACAGAAACTGATGTGAGGGTTTGGCCACTACAGGGCCTTTCAGTGTATGCTGGCTCACAAGCCCCACGTTGTCTTCCACTAATAATGCTATTGCTTCTGGTGCCTGAAGACAATTAATTTGACCTCGGCTATAGGCGCCACTACCTGAAGGGCACAATAGTGCTGCTGGAGATGTTGCCCTGAGGAGAAGCAACACCACTGCTCTGCAGGAATCACCGGTGGGGCCTGGGGAGAAACAGCAACGCCGCAGCCCTGCCAGGATTGCCAGTGGGGCCTGAGGAGGAGGAATGCCACGGCCCTTCCGGAATCGACAGTGGGTCCTGGGGAGGAACATCAATGCCGTGGCCCTGCCGGAATCACCAGCGGGATCTGAGGAGGAGGGAAAATGCTGCGACCCTGCCGGAATCACCAGGGAAGCCGTAGGAGGAAGAGTATTGGCACAATCTGCTCAACCCCAAGAAGTAATCCTGTTGGCTGCGAGGAATGAAGGAGACTGCTTCTGCTATTTCAAGAGTGGAGGGGGGGAAGAATGTGTGTGTGTGTGTGTGTGTGTGAGAGAGAGAGGGGGGGAGCCTGTGTGTGTGAGAAAGACAGTATGTGTGTATGTCTGAGAGTGTGGGAGAGAATGAGAGAGCATGTTTGTCCATGCATGTGTAAGTATGTGTATGAGTGTGTGAGAGAGCATGTGTGTGTGAGAGAGGGGAGAGCATGTGAGTGTGTGAGTGAGAACATATATGTGTTTGTGTGAGAGAAAGATTGAGAAAGAGCATGTACACATGAGAGAGCGCATATGTGTGTGTGTGCATATATCAGTGAGAGAAATCGCATGTGTGCGTGAGAGAACAGAAAATTTGTGTGCAACAAACTTCCTACCACTCTTCCTGCTAAATCATGACAATCTCAGGGCATATGGAAATTAAAAGTTCCCAGGAATGGAAAGCAGGGGATTTTTTTTAATCCTTATCTATTTTAATTATTGGGTGTTATTTAATGTGTCTGTTTTGAAATATGTTATTGGTATTCGGAAAATGTTTATATGAATTTTTAATTATTGGTTACATAGAAACATAGAAATGATGGCAGAAGAAGACCAAAAGGCCCATCCATTTGGTCTGCCCAGCAAGGTTCGCAATTTTTTTTTTTTCTCATACTTATCTGTTTCTCTTGGCTCTTATTAACCTTTTGGTTCTATTTCCCTTCCACCCCCACCATTAATGTAGAGAGCAGTGTTGGAACTGAATCTAAGTGAAATATCTAGCTTAATTAGTTAGGGGTAGTAACTGCCGCAATAAGCAAGCTACACCCATGCTTATTTGTTTACCCAGACTATGTTATTCAGTCCTTGTTGGTTGTTGTCTGCATATAGATCCACTTTTCTTCACTCCCCCTGCCGTTGAAGCAGAGAGCTATGCTGGATATGCGTGAAGTATCGGTCTTTCTCCCCTGCTGTTGAAGCAGAGAGCTATACTGGATATGCGTGAAGTATCGGTCTTTCTTCCCTGCCATTGAAGCAGAGAGCTATGCTGGATATGCGTGAAGTATCTGTCTTTCTCCTCCGCCGTTGAAGCAGAGAGCTATGCTGGATATGCGTGAAGTATCTGTCTTTCTCCTCCGCCGTTGAAGCAAAGAGCTATGCTGGATATGCGTGAAGTATCTGTCTTTCTCCTCTGCCGTTGAAGCATGGTTGTTCTGTTTGTTAGCTGTTTTGAATTATACTCTTTATTCATGTGATTTTACTACTATTAATTAAATTTATATTTTGTGATTTTATTGTTTTATGAGGAATGGTAATGTTTATTTTTTTGTATTGTTGCACTGCATACAGAATCTGGCTTCTTGTGATTTCCAGTTCAGTTTTTGTCTGTATTTTTCCATTTATATTTTATGGTCTGCTTATTCTGCATTTGGTGAGGGTCTGTCTGTATTCTGCATGTGTGACCGTGGTGAGGTATTCCACTAGTGTATAGTTTCTGTGTAGAGTTCTATAGCAGCTTGGCTTGTTCTGTTTTCCCAATAGGGAGTGTTTTAGAATTTCAGGGCCTGTCATAATGTTTTCATACCAACACGGTAAATATTACAGAGGGTAATTCTTTTCAAACTAAACTCTCTGATTATCACATAACAATATCACATGACAGAGAGATCACATATAATCAAATGCTATATAACCATTTATTGGAATTCACAACATATTCACCTGTATAGACATTTAAAAACTAAACTCACACATTCATCCCTCAATCACACACATCTCATCATCTAAAAACATATGTATGCACAAACAGTACTATGTATCAATATTCTAAATTAATTACATACATTTTACAACAATGAACAATATTAGGTGTGTGAATTGTTGCTTCATTAAAGTTGTTTATCTCAAGGTTTATTCCCTCATTCGTCCTTATCAGTCCAACAAAGGATTTCCTTGTTTCGCCTTTCAATTAGGCTTCCTCAGGGACTAAAACTTCACTCAAAAGATAGCATATCCTAAAGCCTTCATAATTGTTTTTCCACTCTTATAAATCCCCAATCTTCACCATACTTTACCATGACGTGATTGTGGCCAGGACTGATTATCTTCTATATACACCCCTTTCCGAAAAATACCCTTATAGATGACTCTCATAACTCTTCAACGGTACCTCCAGAACCGCCGCATAACTCAAACTTTTAAACCGCTTGAAGTTTGAACGATATTTTAAGGTTTAATCAAGTCAAGAAACCTTACATGTTGTGCTTCATAATTTACGTGATCAGACGCAACGTCTTGCGTCAGAAGTCTGCACATTTCTATTTATACTTTATGGTCTCTTTATTCTATATTGGGTGAGGGTCTGTCTTTGTGCTGCATGTGTGACCGAGTTGAGTATTCTGCTAGTGTGTAGTTTCTGAATGGGGATCTATAGCATCCTAACTTGTTCTATTTTCCTAATAGGAGATGTATTGGTGTTTTAGGGCCTGGTGTAATATTTGTAGGGTTGCATTTTCATAGGTAGGGTTGTTACTATTTGAACCTGGCAGTTAATGCATTATGGTATGGCAGGTTTGCTACAGGTTCTGAGTACATTTTATGCAGGATTCTGAATTATTACACAATTTTACTGGGGTATGCTAAAGTGTTGCTGTTACAGTGAGGTAACACCAGAATTTTAATATTATTTTTCTGTAGTGAGTGGTCAGTTGAAGAATCCTGTCTTAGTTCTGTTCTGCACCCTTTTTTGAGGGAACTTCTGTGAGGACAAGGTATTGTAGAACTTGAGATGCAGGATTTATATTGGTATTCTATCCTTTCTTGTATAGACACCAGCCTTCAATCCCAAGAGGAAACGTTTATTGATTGATGCTCTTGAATAATTTTAGTGGTAGTTGTTGAGACTGTCGCTGCCCGACGGCTTCACTCCACCTACCTTTCCTTTTCTGTGACTCCTCCTGTTCTTCATGGACTCCTGGCTGCCGCAGCATCCGTCTGCCGTCCTCTCCGGCATCCCCGGACCGGCTTGGCCGCTGCCTCCCGCCATGCTCTCCAGGTATCTTAGGGCGCGCGCGCCACGCAGCCCTCATTCTTATTCCTGATTGGCGCGTTCCTCGGGGGCGTCCCCCTGTGATGACTTCACACTGCCCATATATTTAAGCCTACTGTTTATTGCTAGCCGTTGAGTTAGCAAGGGTGATCTTACAGATGGGATTCGCTCTCCGTACCCAGCTACTCTGCCTTCCAATTCCTATTGGACTCTTTCAGCTAACGGGGTACCCGCTCCTCGGGGTCCTCATTGTTTCTTTCAGGTCGCTGTCAGGTAATCGGTACTCGCTCCTCGAAGACCCATGTTCCCTGACTCGCTGCCTGCATCTATCTCCTCTTCTACTTGGAAGAATTTGCTACAGCCACCATCAGTGAGTACTACTACCATCTACTCCTCAGAGCTGTCTCCCTGGAACCAGGTACTCGCTCCTCGAGGGCCTGCCTCTGTTCCAGCGCCAGTGCCACCTCCTACATGGAATCGCTGTGTGAGTTCTTTGCCAACAAGTCTCTCTGCTTCCAGGGATCTGGTACTCGCTCCTCGAGGGCCAGCTCTCCCTATTTCGGGGCTTCTCCATATTTGGGACTCTGTGAATGTTCTATTGCAGGGGTCCCCAACCACCGGTCCGCGGACCGGGACCGGGCCGTGGGAGTTTTTTGCCGGTCCGCGGCGCCGCTGCTCTTCCTTCCCTGCTGCCGTTGCCGCTGGGCTATCAGCACGTTCAAGCCCAGCGGGAACGGCAGCGGTGCAAAAAAAAAAAAAAAAAAGCTGTGGCATCCGCGGCTGGCCTTTTCTTCTTCCCGCGCCTGCCCCCCCCCCCCTCCGTGACCCGGAACAGGAAGTGATACGCGGTGCGCGGGAAGAAGAAAGGCCGTGCCTCGTGATAAACTAGCAGCGGCCGCTGCAGCATCGGCCCCCAAGCTATTGCAGCAGACGGTAATCGGGAAAGGGGAGAGCAGCATGAGCCTCCCGCGATCGATGGGATTCTTCCTTCTTGGCCTGCGGGGGCTGGAGGAGGAGGAGGAGCAGCTACCGTTTGTGCTCGGGGGGGAGGGGAGAGGAAGTGAGTGAGAGAAAGAGAGAGAAGCAGGCAGCCAGCATGTGTGTGATTGACTGGTCAGAGAGCTGATGTGTGTATGTGAGAGACAATGAAAGTGATTGCTCAGGGAGATGACTGATGTGTATGTGAGAGTGTGAGACATTAGTCAGGGAGGTGACTGATGTGTGTGTGTGAGAGAGAAAAAGCATGGAAGTGAGAAGTCTGGGTATGTGGGAAAGCATGAGCGTAAGAAGCCTGGTGTTATGGGGGTGAAAGAAAGCATGGGAGTGAGAAACCTGGGTGAGTGTGCATGCATGAGAGAGAGAGACTGCTTGGTAAGGTGACGGTGTGTGTGAGAGAAAAAGACTGGTGTGTGTGAATGTGAGAGAATGTGATTCAGGGAATGAGAAGCCTGTGCACGTGGAGAGTGAGCATGGAAATGAGAGAGACTGGTGTGTGTGTATGTATGTGTGTGTGTATGTATGTGTGTGTAACAGAGAGAAAGTGATTATGGGAATGAGAAACCTGTGCATGTGAAGAGAGTGAGCATGGGAGTGAGAAACCTGGGTGTGTGTGAGACACAGCATGGGAGTGAGAAGCCTGTATATCTGAAAGAACATGGGAGTGGGAAGCCTGTGTGTGTGTATGCATGAGAGAGATCAGGTGACTGGTGTGTGTGTGTGTGAGAGAGAGAGAGAAAGAAAGTGATTATGGGAATGGGAAGCCTGTGCATGTGGAGAGAAGTGAGCATGGGCGTGAGAAACCTGGGTGTGTGTGAGACACAGCATAGGAGGGAGAAGCCTGTATATCTGAAAGAGAACATGGGAGTGGGAAGCCTGTGTGTGCCTGTGTGGGAAGCCTGTGTGTGCATGAGTGAGATCAGGTGACTGGTGTGTGTGTGAGTGAGAGAGAGAGAGAGAGAGAGAAATAAAGTGATTATGGGAATGAGAAGCCTGTGCATGTGAAGAGTGAGCATGGGAGTGAGAAACCTGGGTGTGTGTGAGACACATCATGGGAGGGAGAAGCCTGTATACCTGAAAGAGAACATGGGAGTGAGAGACTGGTGAGTGTGTGTGTGTGTGTGTGTGAGAGAGAGACAGAGAAAGTGATTATGAGAGTGAGAAGCCCATATATGTAAGTAGAACACGGGAGTGGGAAGCCTCTGTGTGTGTGTATGGCATGAGAGAAACTGTTCAGGAAGGTGACTGGTGTGTGTGTGCCAAAGACTGTTTGGGAGATGATTGGTGTGTGAGAGACAGAAACTGGTCATGGGGGCATGACTGGTATGGTGTGTGTGTGAGTCATGGGCACTAATGAAGAGGACCATAAGTATAGAGCTTAGCTTCTACTGCTGCTTCTGGTGTGTGCCACGGCCTGCAGGGAAGGGGAGTAGGACAGCTGCTGGAGGGGTTAAGTAAAAGTGGCTTTTTAAGTTTATTTTTCTTGACTGCCATTTTAATTGTGTGATGTCTGCTTTTTTGAAATATTTTATTGGTGTTTGGAGAATGTTTAATAGTTTTTATGAGTTTTTAATTGTTGGATGTTATTCTGTTCATAGCTGTTTTGAAACATTTATTCTGCTTATTAGTATAGTTTTACAATTATTTCTGTTTGGGGATCTATAGCTGCTTGTTAGTTCTGTTTTCCTAATAAGAGGTGTATTGGTTTTTAGGACCTGATTTAATATTTGTAGTGTTGCCTTTTCATAGATAGGGTTGCTCCTGTTTGAGTGTATTCCATAATACAGGTGTAACTGTGTGCAGATTAGTTTATGTGCATTACTACAGATCCTGGGAGTATGTTAGGTCGGTTCTGTGTCTGTTACCGAGATGAAATATTTTGCTCGGTCTTATTTGTTGTGTTTTCTCAAGAGGACATGCATTGGTGGTAAACTGCTGTCTTTTCATAAGTAGGGCTATTGAGCCTGGAAGTAGAAGGAGTTTGAGTTGCTGTTACTGAGATGTCACCAGAACCAGACTATCTTTTTTGTAGGGTGAGTTGTATGGGGAATGTCATAATTCTGCTTTACATCCTTTATTGTGGGTCAGGGGGGTTCCCGTGGATACAAACTGTACTTTTACATCTAGCCCCATGACGATCATGGGTCAGTGTGCCATGCATATGAGAACCTATGGTGAGTTGAGTCACATTCACATTATAAATGTCATAATTAAATGATAAGTGTGCACTAAAATCCAACCCCCTCCATAACCCCGCCCTCATATGACCAAAGCCCCGCCCCTGCCCCGCCCTGCCGGGCCATGGAAAAATGGTCTTGCTTGAAGCCGGTCCCTGGTGCAAAAAAGGTTGGGGACCACTGTTCTATTGTACTCACTTTCTCAGTTCTCTCCACTACAGCACTGCTCCCGGAGGAACCACTGTTCCAGCGCCCTGGGGAATACTAGCCCAGCCAGGCTACATCATCTACTCACTACTGCCACTTCTGGTGGCTTCTCAAACTGTCTAAATGAAGAACTATCTGTGTTTGTGTGTCCAGAGCTGAGCCTGACCTGTGGCCCCTCACGGGACTTCCCCGCGTGGGCGTGGTCAGCTGCCACAGTGTCCAACGGTCCACCCAAACCTCACTAACAGTAGTTTTACTAGCTGGTTGAAACTAGCCAGGGGTTTCTTTCTTGCATAGAAGATCCTTCTGTCTAGAGACGCCACTATCATGCATACCCAGCACTTTGTGATAATGGTGCAAAATGTTTGTAGTGGTGCCTCCTGCCTCATGAGCAGGGGTGTTCTGTCTCAATATGGACAGAAGTAAGCGCAGCGGGTGTGGAGAGAGAGCCATGGGACTCTCACTGGGATTGAACTAACTGGGTGGTTTCCCTGTCACAGATCATATAGGATGACTCCCTGATGACAGCTGCATGGGAACGCAGAGCAGAGATCATTTTAACAGGATTGTTCTGGGGAGGGGGGAAGCTGTTGATCGTGATGAGTTAATTATCAAAATCTCAGGGGCAGGGAAGGACTTATGGACCTGTGCCCCGTATCTTTAGCTACCTAGCAGTGCATCTGACCATGCTGGACAGTTTTAGAATGTGTAATTGCTAAACTTTTTTAATGTCTTATGTAACAGCAGTTGCCTTCCCATTATAGTACTGGCTGACTCAAAGTGAATACTCATGTTTCTCCTGATTGCAAGTGTTCAAATAGTGTGGAATGTGCTTATGGTAAACTTCCTTCAAGAATAAAATATATGGATTTAAACAAGATTCTTGGAAAACTGGGAAAGGGAGACCTCTGCTGGGCAGCACTGGTACTGCAGAGATGTTTCTCTGTGGTGATTAATAAAATGGCTCATGCTGGGGTTCCTGTTTGTATTCTTGCTGCCCTGCTGTTGATTATTTTCTTCTTTCTTTACAGGACACTTATGTTGTGATGGGAAACATCACCTGAAACAGAGAATAAAAGGAAAACCTCTATGAAATGATTGTGAGCACTGATGCCCCATCACCTCAGATTATTCAAGCTTCTTCTCTCTTTCAAGGCCTTACTCTCTTCTGCCCTCTGCCCCTCCCTCCTTCCCTCCCAGTTCAGTAAAACACTTTCCATCAGCAGGGACCCTGCCCTTATCCTTCCCACTTTATCCTCTCTGCATTGCCTCCGCTCCATGCTTTTATCTTGCTGTCCCCCTGCCTTTCCAGTTCTTTCCTTCTAATATCGTAGTAAGTCAAAACCTCCGACCAGAGCTGTATGAAGGAAATCAGAAGGCACTGGGCCTCATTTTTCTCATCCCTTTCTTTCACAAATATTTTAAACTAGCTCATGTGAGTGTGTGAAGAGGTAATCAGAGCAGAAAATTAGGTTGGTTTCAGACATTCCTCCCTTCTCGTTCTGTAACATCTGTTATCTTCAAAGGAAGGCCCTTTTGATGCTATCCTGTGTAGTATTATCCAGCGCTGGTCTGGCATAACCTTACATCAGAGCAACACTAGAGATTGGCCTGGTTGGAGGTAAAACTGAGTCCTCCTGCTGGCTTAGCTTAAGGAGCTTTTGGGGAGTGCCTTAAGGCAGCGGTGTGTCGCCAACACCCGCAGGTGTGTCACGTTTGGAAAATCCATCGATTAGTTATCCCGGCCGGGGGGATTCCCCAAACAGCCACGCAGTAGGAAATCCCCGCAGCCACATTCTCAGCTGACTGCGCCGCGATGATCGCAGCACAGGCAAATAGCTGAATGCTGCCTTCTTACTGCTGCGGGACCAGGGGAAGTCTTACCGCTGCAGTTCCCAGCCTGTCAGGACTCTTCTTTAATAGCAGCATACCAGCTGCCTTGTGTTGTAGCTGCCATGTGTGCTGGGGGTGTGGGTGAGTGAGTGAGACAGAGAGAGTGAGCCAGCATGTGGGTAAGTGTGTGAGAGAATGTGTGTGATTGAGACTGTGTATGTAAGGAAAAGAGAGAACATGCCATACTGGGTCAGACCAAGGGTCCATCAAGCCCAGCATCCTGTTTCCAACAGTGGCAAATCTAGGCCATAAGAACCTGGCAAGTACCCAAAAACTAAGTTTATCCCATCCTACTGATGCTAGTAATAGCAGTGGCTATTTTCTAAGTCAACTTAATTAATAGCAGGTAATGGACTTCTCCTCCAAGAACTTATCCAAACCGACGATTTCAATGTATTATCCACTATGACGCCTAGATCTCTTTCTTGGGTGGTAGCTCCTAATATGGAACCTAATATTGTGTAACTATAGCATGGGTTATTTTTCCCTATGTGCATCACCTTGCACTTATCCACATTAAATTTCATCTGCCATTTCGATGTCCAATTTTCCAGCCTCACAAGTTCTTCCTGCAATTTATCACAATCCGCTTGTGATTTAACTACTCTGAATAATTTTGTATCATCTGCAAATTTGATTACCTCACTCGTTATATTCCTTTCCAGATCATTTGTAAATATATTGAAAAGCACGGGTCCCAATACAGATCCCTGAGGCACTCCACTGCCCACTCCCCTCCATTGAGAAAACTGTCCATTTAATCCTACTCTCTGTTTCCTGTCTTTTAACCAGTTTGTATTCCACACGCGCATGTTATAAAATCCGGGGTCGGCACGCACCCTGATGGCTTTCCCCATTCCCTCTGCCCCCCCCCCCCACCTTCCCCTCCCTAACCCGCCCCTCAGCCCTACCTAAAACCCCCCTCACCTTTGTTCAATAAGTTGCGCTTGCCTCTGGGCAGGCGTAGGTTGCGCGCACCGGCCAAGTGTTGGCGTGTGATCCCCTGGCATGGCCACTGTGCCAGAGGCCTCTGTCCCGCCCCGCCCCGCCCCTTTCACAAAGCCCCGGGTCATACGCGCGTCCCGGGGCTTGCGTGCGTCGCCGGGCCTATGCAAAATAGGCTCGGCGCGCACAAAAGCGGTTACACACGTAAATCCTGAGGATTTACGCACGTAACCCTTTGAAAATCTTGCCCTTTTTGCATCTGCAGCATTCAGATTTAAAAGAACATTGAAAGCACCCAAAGAATGTGAAAAGACCCCAAACTAAGCAAACAAGGCAGAAAAAAACTTTTCTAAGGGGTCCTGTAGTGTTAAAGCAGGAACCTAATTATTCTTGGTGGTAGCAGAAGAATCTGTTTTGGACTGTACGCATTCCTGTGGGCGATGGTAGGCCTCTTCATTCTGTCTCTGATGTTGGAGTCTGAGTAAACCACTCCAGGAACTGGAGAGGACTGCAAGGCAGGACACTGGGCTAGACAAGGGCCGGTCTTCTGCCTAGCTATATCCCTCCCCCGTCGGTCTTTGTGGTGGCAGTACATCATGGTGAGTCCAGACAGGCTGGAGCAAGACTGGGCAGGCTGGACTAGGCAAAGGTTTGGACAGGCTGGGACAGGCAGGGTAAGGATACTGGAAACAGGGCTGGGCAGGACTAGACCAGAAAAACAAGAACAGAAATGGACACGAACTAGACGCGCGTTGCTTCCGTCGGTCTCAGATGGCTTCGACCTCTGTGCCTCACCTTTTTCCTTCTCTTTCCTCAAGCCTTGGGAAGATGGCTGCTGCCGCATCTTCATGTCGCTTTCTCCAGCGTCCCTGGAACGGCAACGGTGACAGTGTTCGCCATGTTTCTCCTGAGGGCCTCCTAGGGTGTGTGCGCGCACGCCACCCACATCTTTATCCACGTCATGGCGGGAACCTCGGGGGCGTCCCCCTCGAGTGAAGTCACGCCATCTGGGTATTTAGCCTGCCCTTCGTTTGCTAACAAACCGAGTTAGCAAGGATTGGAATGCCTCCGGTCTAAGCTGCTCTGCCGCTGGAAGCTCTCTCTGCCCTCCGGGGCTATTCATCTCTAACCTGGGTACCCGCTCCTCGGGGGCCCTATGCTTTCTTTCAGGTGCCGATCTGGGATACCGGGTACTCGCTCCTCGAGGGCCTGCTCTCCCTGTCTTGGTGCCTACAATTCAACTACTTCTGCCTGCCAGGATCTCCATCAATACAGCTATCTACTTCAGTGAGTAATCTAACCTTGTCAGTCTGTCTCACCTACAGCTCAGCGCTGGGAGCCTACATCCGGGACTTCCTCTACTACCTTGCGCTGCTTACCATCTACTACTGTGGGACTGGTCTCCTCTGCCGAGGACCCCTGGACTACTTCTACTGGGTTACCTCACTACTGCCACCCTTGGCAGTATCATCAAGCTGTATAATAAATACAAATCTTCTGTGTCTGTGGGTCTAGAGTCTAGCCTGGTACTGCAGTTCCTCACGGGGCTCCTCCCCATGGGAGTGGCCATCGTCGCAGTACCCAAGAATCCACTCCAACACCTCAAAACCATAACAACGAGGCAGACAAAGGCAGGACTAGACAAGGCAGATAAGAGTAGGAGCAGACCAGGGCAACAAAGAACACAGAAACCCGAAGGCTACAAGGCTGTAGGCCACTAGGCTACATAAAGACTTGGATAGGCATCAAGGCAAGGTACAAGGCAGAACAGTCCCGAATGCCTCAAGGCAAGGTACAAGGCTAGAATGGCCAGGTCAGAGAGCCAAGGGTGACTCCATGAAATGGCAAAGTGGTTCTGGCAAGGCTGGGTTACATAGGGCTGGAACTTGGGTGTGGCGAGAACAGCAAGGAGGACCTTAGTAGGGTTGGTGGTGAGGCCTTTGAGGAACAGCAGTAGGAAGTAGGCAGAACAGAGCCTGGAGTACTGTTATTTATTTATTTATTTTTATATACCGATGTTCGTGGGAACATCACATTGGTTTACAGTGTAGTAAAAAACACAATTAAATAGATACACAATGAATTACATAGTTAATTAAAATACATTTAAATAAAATGAACAAACATTTTTTTTTAAAAAGGGAACATCTTATGATAGTAAAAAACACTCCAATGTATAAAATAAAACAGTATAGATAAAAAAATATCATATATAACAAATGGCATCTGATACATGGAAATTAAAAAAAAAAAATTAAGAAACTTCGGGTCATAATAGGGTTGTCATATTCTGGCTATGTTGACCTTCCTGTTCACCAGAGTGCTCCCCTGCAAAAAGATAAAATGTACAGATTATCTAAATTCACAGTATGTGCGTATATCTCTTCACAGTCACTGGACCTTTCTTTTGCCTATTGGAACAGCTATTCCTCCTCCTCCTGCTACACCACTAACTGGAGAAAAAGCATTCCCAACCATGCTAAGCATGAGAGAGGACTCACAAAATGCTGTGTCTCTTCAAAAGGGGTAGCAAGCCAGTTGGCTACTCCACTCTTTAATGCTGAGCTATCAGATTGGTTGTGTTCCATTAGTGCAAACACTGGGACTGTATGTTCACAGAGGAGTCTCAGCAAGATCACAGAAGATATACGAGTAACCTCAGGGAAGTTGATAACAGTGATGAAAGAAAGAGATATCAACAAGCAGAGCAGAAGTATACTATAAAGAGAGATGTAATAGACTCTAGCAAAAGGGATTACTCACTTACAAAGCTGACCTAAACAATACACAGACATTGAAGAAAGGAATACAGGAAAAGATTATCTGGTGGGGGTGGGGAAAGGGTGCAAGTGGTAGTTGCGGGTCTGGAGGTGACTATTACAAGGTTTCAAGTATTTTGTGTATACATATAGATAATGAGGTCAATATTCAGCTGTGGAGTTTCTAGCTTAACGGCCGCACCACTGAATATCCCCAGCTATCTTAAAGTTAGCCGGATAGGTATATCTGGCCAGCTTTGTCAGCCCTATGGTGTGACTAAAGTTAGCTGCATAACTAATGCAGATAACTCTGGCCCGCCCAGAAACATCTCCCACCCGCCCCTGGAATGCCCCTAACTTATGTGTCTAAATTCTAGCCATATAAGTCATTATGTAGCTAGAATTTAGCCACATATAGGTTTAAAAATATCCAGCTAGCCATTTAGACAGATAACTTTTCAGTTATATTTATTTAACACTTTTCTATACCGACCTTCATGGTTAAAAGACCATATCAGATCGGTTTACATCGAATTGGGGGATTGAACCAAAGACAATAGTTTAAACAGGAAAAACAAAGTTACATTCAACAAGGAAAGTAAACTTGGAGGCATAGACTGCTGGAAAAAAAAGGCCTAGGAAAGCAGTAAACAAGAATAAACAATTGGTGAGTCAGGGGAGGATCTTATTGGAAAACTTCAAGGAGGTACGGAGATCCATAGAACCTCGGCTAATGTGTATCAGGGGGATCTGAGAAGGCTTGGCGGAAGAGCCAGGTCTTAAGTTTTTTTCTGAATGTTGAGAGGCAGGGTTCCATTCTGAGGTCGGAAGGGATATTGTTCCAGATAGCTGGGCCTGCTGTCGAAAATGAACGATCTTTGGTCGAGGTGAGGCGAGTTGCTTTTGTGGGACGGGGCCTGTAGGGTTCCTTTATATGCTTCTCTAGTCGCTCTGTTGGAGATATGAAGATTGAGAGGGAATACCAGGTCCAGATGTAGGTGATTGTAGATGGATTTGTGAATTAGAGTGAGTGATTTGTGAAGGATTCGATAGTACACTGGGAGCCAGTGTAAGTTACGGAGGATAGGTGATATATGTTCTCCACCGTTGGTGTTGGTCAAGATTCTTGCTGCGTTATCCATCTAAATGGATATTTACAAAAGCCATTTAGTTATCCATCTAAATGGCTTTTGAATATCAACCTCAATGAGATTACACTATACAATAAAGGTTCCTTGTTAGACATTCCTTTCAGAACCATCTGGAAACATCTCAGTGCTGACAAGAGCATTATGGCTATCCTATTGCTGCCTGTTCAGAAACACAAGGAAGGGAACAAGGCCTATGATGCTTAGGCATTCCCTGTGTGCACAAATGACCATGACAAAATCTAATTATTAGCCGCAAAGGTACAAGAAATATAATACATCAATCTAGTCACAAACTCTTGCTGGCATTCAGATTGGGAAGGTCATTTGGCTGTCAGCTACATCCTGGCCTGCTTCCTTTTAACCAGTCATCACAGATCCCTCCATTTGTGGCTAAGCTCATTTTCACTGTGGTTGTTGTGGAAAACTCATTTACTCTTTGCCTGATCTTTTCTCACTACTGCTCCTTCCTATAGGATCCCATACAGGAGATGCTGGGCCCTCATGACCTGATGTACAAGAAGTTCCACCTCTCTGGGTAAGAAGTTTGGCTTACGCACAAGAGGTCCACTCCTCTGAGACATGGTACAAGTAGGATGATATGCAATGTGACTCTACCCTTTTATGCACACTTACATGTGTAAATTGTATGTATTTTTGTATGCATAGAGGCATGTTTTATGCAGGTAATTATTAATGTGTATACAATTAGATAGCAAATTTATGAATATGTTTGAGCTAGATTATAATGCACTGCTTGCCTTGTATGCTAATCTATGTTATGCCTTATTGTGTATATGCAGAAAACCTGAGAAAAGAGCTGAGAGTTCCTAGTATAATCTGTCTTCATTAATGAATACAGAAAATGAATACAGAAAACGCACAAATTTATGTGCGTTTAAAGATGCTCATGTATTCACATGTACTTTGATGTGTACCTCTTCTTTATTGTCGGTATACATGTATTTTCTGTATTCATTAATGAAGACAGATTATACTAGGAACTCTCAGCTCTTTTCTCAGGTTTTCTGCATATACACAATAAGGCATAACATAGATTAGCATACAAGGCAAGCAGTGCATTATAATCTAGCTGATACATATTCATTATGGATATCCTGAAAACCTGAATGCCTAGATATGCCCTAAGGACTGGGTTGACAGTCCCTTGTCTCTGCTAGGGATAACAGCAGGATCCATCTTTGGAGTCTAGGATTCAGCCTCCATAAAGATAGCAATGTGGGAAAGACCTGGACTGGACCTGGCAGTCCCTGATGCCATGGATGCAGCAACTGTTCAACCACCAGAAGGTATATTTTGGAATGTAGGATAGTATGGAATGTGTGAATGCCTACGTAATCTTCAAGGTCTGGATAATGTTTTTTTGCCTTTGTCCTTATTCCTAGTGAACTACTTCTGCTATCTATTTGCAAATGGACATTATACACTGTATATAGCTGTATATATTGCCTAGTCATTTAGATGTGTCCTGTGTCCTGAGGGGGGATATGATAGAGGTGTTTAAAATCATGAGAGGTCTAGAACGAGTAGATGTGAATCGGTTTTTTACTCTTTTGGATAATAGAAAGACTAGGGGGCACTCCATGAAGTTAGCATGTGGCACATTTAAAACTAATCGGAGAAAGTTCTTTTTTACTCAACGCACAATTAAACTCTGGAATTTGTTGCCAGAGGATGTGGTTAGTGCAGTTAGTATAGCTGTGTTTAAAAAAGGATTGGATAAGTTCTTGGAGGAGTAGTCCATAACCTGCTATTAATTAAGTTGACTTAGAAATTAGCCACTGCTATTACTAGCAACGGTAACATGGAATAGATTTAGTTTTTGGGTACTTGCCAGGTTCTTATGGCCTGGATTGGCCACTGTTGGAAACAGGATGCTGGGCTTGATGGATCCTTGGTCTGACCCAGTATGGCATGTTCTTATGTTCTTATCTCCAGCCCAGACTTTCTATTCACACACTGTCTGTTCTTCTACCCTCCCAAAACTTAGTCCTGTTTAATCTGTATGACTGGGAAGTAGCTGCAGACAATTTCACTTCAGCTCAACCTCCAGGTTCTACAGCAGCTCTAATGATTTCCAACCGTCAGGTCAATGTTGTAGTCCATGCCATTTACCATTGGTGGAAGAAGATGAGAGGGCTAGATCATTAGATCACATAGGAGTACCTTAATGCTCTCAGCTAGGAGTTTTGGTGTAAGAGTCCTAAAAAAGCACATTATCCTGAATTTCTTTTAGACGTAAAGAAGATGGCCTTTGAAAACTATACATTCTGTTTTCTATTTACGTGTATTTGTAGATAGAAACTGGGAGCCTTCATCAAGAAAGCTTTGCCTTATCTGCAAGGATGGGCTGGGTACAATTTCTTTATAATACACCAGCTTTAAGATAGGTAGGCCTCCCATCACTGTAGAATTTGCTAAATTAGTATTGTTTTCTGTAGCAGTGGAACTGTATGGTACAGGAAGGCAACTCAATAGACCTTATAGCTGTAGGCTCTTCTAGGGGCATGAAGTTCCTATTTTTATCTGTATATTACACCTTATGTCAGCTGTGAAGTGTAGTGATAGAGAAAGGACCATCTCTTGTGTGCTCCTTATTTTCCTATCTGTGATGTCAATAAAGGGGATGCCTACCATACTAGAAACATTTAACACCAAATGCTTGCTTGTGGCTTGCCAGCACTCATATCTGGTGCCCTTTGGGAAGGCAAGTAGTTGTCGATATCAACTTTTTGATTTGTGGTCTCCCTTACGGATAGCAGTTTTAGGGGTGCTAGGTGAACACAACTAAACCAAGTACATATGCTTATAAAAGGGTAGATAAGAGGAGTATAACAATTTTTGGGACAAGTCACAATCATATCTTTTACAAGACTTAAAGAGATCACAAATTTATTTAGAAGTATTTGCAACAAAAACTAAACTGCTACAAAGATCATTTCACTATTTTATCACATCTCAGTAAAAGTAATGTTGGAAACCAAATCAGCTTCCAGTGTGCTTCTTTCTGCTTTGTGACTTTAATGCTCATCAGTGTTGTTATCATCATTGCTGAATACAAGAACTTTGAATTGGGACTTAGTATTTGCAATGCTAAGAGGCTTGAAAGTTGAAAGTTGTCTCCCCCCCCCCCCCATTCAGGGAATCCTTGTTAATAACATATTGGACTTAGCAAGAAAGTTTACCATCAGTGTTTTAGGATTTGTAAGTATGTGGACCCTTTGACCTAGGCGAGAGGTGGAACCGCCCAGGGGGAGGAGCCCCACTGAGCCTCACCGTCGAGAGGCGATCGGCTGCGGGATGGGATACAGCAGCGAGTAGAATGAAAGAGAGAGAGACCCCTGCAGGCGGGCCATGGAGTGGCAGTGCAGCTGCTTACGTCAGACTCAGCTCGGGAACTGGAGGAGACAAAAAGTAATGGCACTACCCGAGGAGCGGGGGTGCCGGTAGAACTACAGTCACTGGGTCCGTAGAGATGGTATATGAGACGGTCCCTCGGTGGGTGGTCATGGTAGTGGTCCGCAGAGCGGGGACCACCGGCGAGTGTTCCTCTTCAGAAGTCATGGCAATGGTCCGCAGAGCGGGGTACACCGGAGAGAGATCCCTCGTAGAGAATAACACAGGAACCGCAGCGTAGTATTCACAGCAACTGAAGGCAGCGGTAGGTCCGGAGAAGCCTTGGGGAACGAGGCAGGCAGGAATCCTTGTGAAGGCCCTCCGAGGAGCGGATAGCCAAAAGACAAGATAGGGCCCCCGAGGAGCGGGTACCCGATAGTCTCCAACACGGAAGCAGGAACCGGAACAGTGTTGCAGAGAGAGTAGATAGTTGTAGCAAGTGAACTCGTTGCCAAGTCGCTTTCTGTCTGGGCTGGTGAGCTTAAGTATCCAGGTTGAGTGATGTCATCTGGTGGGGACGCCCCTGAGGTTCCCGCCATGACATGGTTAAAACAGGTCGGGGAGTGTGTGCGCGTGCCTAGGGAACCCCGCGGGTAAGATGTCAGTCAGCAGCTTCCATGCCGCTCGAGGAGGCCTGAGAATGGAGGGTGGAAGGCTGGAGGTAGCTGACAGAGGCTGCGAGTTCCCCTAACGAAGCTAAGGAGGCAAACAAAGAGGTGAGCAACAGCGGCCGCAGCCACCTGTGGCCGCAGAGCGTAGCACAGTGTCTGTATTCAAGATATGGCCTCTGGATCTACTATCTGGGTCAAACTAGACCAGGAGTTACAATAGGCAGGACTGGTGCTTCCATCAGGCAAAGTAGGCGGTCACCTAGAGCACCAAGATTTTGAGGACAGCAAAATCCTGCCAGTATGAAGTCTAGAGGGGTTCTGTACCACAGCCAATACTGTCAAAAAAGGGAGTGCTGTGCTGAAGCCACTGCCACTAGCAGTTAAGTTGGGGGAGGGGAGGAGAATGACCAAAGAGCACCAAATAAGCTTGCATTAGCCCTGACAATAGGAATTAGAGTGCTACACAGGCTCAGCATGCTAGCAGAATACCTCAACTTGGACACATGCAGAACATAGTCAGGCCCACACATTAGAGGCAGAAATATGCAGACAACTTCTTGAGGAATGTGGGATGGGAGCAGCTCAGGCCCAAGGTCATTGACCACATAGGCAGCTGAGAGAAGTATGCAGATGAGCTGCAACCTCCCCAGTACCGGTGTCTCTCCTCCCTTTCCTGCAGCTGCAGGGAACAGAATGCACAGGGAGTGATAACAGCTTCTCTGCTCCCTCATCCAATAAATAAATAAATAAATACTATGAACGTGTACAGAAGCATTATCATCTTTTTTTTTTTCTGCTGGTAATACCACTCTTTATTTTATTTATTTAAAAGCATTTATGTTACGGTCCTGGGCCGAGCCCGGGGCCTCCCGCTTACCTCAAGGCCGGCCCGGGCCACTGAGCCTCCTCCTCGATCGGCAAGGCCTGATCCTGGCCCTGCTGCAGCGCTTCCTCCTCGAGGGAGATGACGCCGGCCCGACGCGTCTGGCCCCGCCCCCTAGGCGCGCGCACGGGTTCCACATTTAAAGGGGCCAGCACGGGAGAAATCTGGACAGCACTCTGATGACGTCAGATGCTGCAGGGGTATTTAAACCCTGCAGCTAGGCCTGTCCAACGCCTTGCAACAAGGTTCACTCTGTTTAGAGTTGCTAGTTGCTGCTTCGGATCCCTGATCTTGTCTTTGGCTTCTGACGTCTGGTTTTTGACTCCGGCTTCCGTCCCTAGACTTCCGATTCTGCTTCCGTCCTTGGCTTTGCTTCGGCTTCTGACTCCCGGCTTCCGACCTTGGCTCGTCCACTGGCTTCTGGCTTCTCTTCATCCACAGGTATCCGGTTCTTCGTCCACCAGGGGGCCTCGCCTAAGTCCCAGCGGCTCGGGTCCTCACGGGCTCCTCCCGGGGGGACCGCAGCCTTCCAGGGCCATCTCTTCAGCGCCGACTCCCGGCTGCGGCATCCACTGTGGGTTCCCACAGTGCATCACCATCCGTCTCAGCCGACTCAAGGGTCCACGTTCCTAACATTTATTACCTGCCCTGCTGACATTCGAGGTGGGGTACAAAAAATAACTCATAAACGGTAGACATAACAGCAATGCAATCCAAAAACAAAACATAAATGCCAAGGGCCTTGTCACACTGTGGTGCTACCTTGAGGTTTAATGTACATCAGTAACTCTTCCTCCAATGTATACTGCTGTCTTGGATTTTTGCACCCTAAATGGTAATATTATGCTTTGTTACATTCAGTTTGTAACTAAACCTCTTACCTCTCTTTGGGGACAATGCAATACCGTGCACTAGCTGCTGTGCACGGTTTAACATGCAATTAGACTCACATCCATAACCCCCAATCCAGTATTGGAATTAGCATGTCTAAAACACACGTCCAACTCATTGCATAGCTAATAGTGCTCATCACATAGACATTCAAGTAGATGAAACAATTAGCTAATCCCCGTGATCCAATAAATTTTCCAGGCTGCCAATGTGCCCTTCCAATGCGGCAAATTTTACATCAGCCTGGGACTGGCATAAAGGTATGCCACGTGGGTGCATTGAAAAAAAAGAAAAATCCTGCTAAGCAGTATTTATTAAAAAAAAAAAAATCTTTGAAAAGATAAATTTTGGATGTCCAATACACACACAAGATACAAAGTCCAGGCCGAGTATTTTTGGCATGTATATACTGGTAGGAGAAAACAGACGCTCGTAAGATGGAGTGTTTGTTTTCCCAACCAGCTTGACAGCCACCTCTCCTGTGCCTCCGATGTGGAGGAGGCGCTAGGGATGCACATTTGTCCCTAGCACCTCCTTTTTAGCACAACCCCTCATTTTAATATTGGAGTGCGAGCTCAGGAGAGGTAGCTGGGCGGCAGTAGGGAAACGGGCACTCAACACTGAGTGCCCATTTATTGCATTGGCCCTTAACTCTTGCTTCATTTGTTCTACTCCATCTGCCTTCTCCATCCTGTTTACAGATCTTTGCATCATCTACAAAATGACAAACTTTTCCTACTACCTTCCTTTGCAATATCACTTATGAAAATATTGAACAGAACAAAATCAAGAACCGACCTCCCCAAAGGCACTGTCTTTTGCATTTTATGCCAGTTATTACCATAATGAAACGAAAAAACTTGGAGGGGCACTTTTCATGGCTATCATGAAAAAGTGCAAATTTGCAAATTAGCTTTTTATTTATTTTAAAACAAGCAGAACACTATAAAACCGTGTTCTTAGGGAAAAAAATGCAAGCAAGAAAAATAAAGAACCAAGCACACAGGTAACGTGAACAAGGCAGGCACGTATGCCTGGTGCTGTAACCAATACAGGTTGGCAGGTGCGCGCACTCCCAACGCAGGCCGTTAGGCGTGACACGCTCTCAGGTTTCACTCCTCCTGCTTCCTGCCTCGGCTCGTAGTCGTTTGAAACACGCGCCGTCTCCTCGCGCCCCAGCGGCTGCCCAGCAACCAGCAAGCATCCGTTTTGTTTTTTCTTTCCTCCGCCAATCAGAGAAGCGGAGAAACGTCGATTCCTGCCAATCGGCTGCATGCGTGCCGAGCGCGGCGTTTAAAGGTTGGCGTGACGGGGCGACAGAATTTCTCTTTCATAACTGGAAGGGGAAGAAATCAATAGTACATTCGTGGTGTTGGTTATTTTTGTGGTATTTCCCCTAGGGAGCGCCTTTTTCTTTCTTTTTTTTTCGTTTGGTGCAGAGGCGGTGGCTGTCGCGTGCCGGTTTAACACTCGGCGGTCCTTTCCCTGCTCGGTGGGTCGCTAGCAGCGATGCCGTCTCGCGTGGAGGACTACGAGGTGCTGTACACAATCGGCTCCGGCTCCTACGGCAAGTGTCAAAAGGTCCGGAGAAAATACGACGGCAAGGTACGGGAAGGGAGGTGGCCGGAGACGGGCTGGTTATCTGTCTAGCTTTGACGCGGCCCTAAGATCGGCAGTGCGTGATCCTCCGCACCTTCTCGCGCTCCGCCCGAAAGGCCACAAAGAAAGCGCTGTCAGTTCTGAGCTCTGGTCGTTCCTGAGCTTGATTGAAACTGTAGTCCGAAGCAGATCGAGAAGCCTGCAAACGGGAGATCTCTCTGCAGTACTCCGCACGTCCAGCAGGGGGGGGGGGGGGGAGGTAACTGCCCATTAAGGAAGTGGGACCTAATCCCAGTGTCTTCTGGTGCTCTGGATTTTGGGATTGTAGAAATAAAAAAAATAGTTACAACCCTGGTGTTCTGGTTCAACTTCTCCTTCAGTTTCCTAACGTGATCGTGAGCTAGCAAATCTCTATACTTTAAATTACCACTGATCTTTGTGATAGAGGCTCTGCAACTCTGAACTAACGTTTGTCTGTATAATAATTATAGGTTTACACAGCAGTACTTTGTTAGTTTTTCATGTTCTTAGGGGGTTTTTTTGTTTGTTTTTTTTGGCATCTTTAAATTGCCCGACCATTGACCTAGCCTCTGTGAAAAGTCTAGTCTCTCAGTTTGTAACTTCAGGTAGTTGGTATTGGTAGCCCTGATTTTACGGAATGCTGGTGCTGCTCTATAATTTTGTATGAGAGAACCTTGTCTCAGGTGTAGCCTGTTCAGTGCGTTCTTATCTGTTATTAACTGGAACGAAGAAATTCGACCATATAACCACAATCCTGAATTCTTTACATTAGCTACCCATTAAACAAAAGATACAATTTAAAGTCTTATGTTTTTTACACCCATCTTTAAATAATGAAAAAATAGTGGCTTAACGCTATAATTCATCTTTACAAACCCCAAAGAAGTTTGAGATCATTGAATCAAAGATTGCTCTTTGCCCTCTATACGCATAGCACATCTCAGTGAAGTTAGAGATAAAGCCATATCCATTTCAGGCCCAAAATTGTGCACTACCATCCCTGCTGAATTGAGAATGCAAGGAGATTTAGAAATTTTTCAAAAACAATTAAAAACTTGGTTGTTTGAGAAGGCATTCAAAGAGGTTATGGTGAGCAGATAATATTTTCTAAGCAGCTAATATGTGTATATTAAGAGACTTTGAAGGTATTTAATTTTATCATTGCTATCCTTCTGTGACTTATTTTTTTTTAATTTTTAGTCTTCACTGTTTCTTTTTTTATTATAATTTTTTATTTATGTGACAAATCTATACAAGATACACATCTGGAAGGGAAGCATGAGATTGAGAGAAAAAAGAAAACCACAATATAGTATAGGTATATTTTTATTTATTTAAAAGTTTTTTATATACCGCACATATGGGCACTTGTGTGTCCGTCTAGGCAAATAACATTCTCAATTTCAAATTCAAGTCCTCAAAGCTTGGGGGGGGGGGGGGGAGAATAATTAGAGAAGTAAATGATCAACTAACAACAACCTTATACACAATAGGGAACTTCTTACAAGTTATTCTGACTGGAGATCAGGAAAAGAGCTGAGGGTGTTTTTCCAATCAAAAATTGAGTCAGCTGAGGAGGGACATAAAAATATATGAAATTATTCAAATACTTAACCATGCTCTTACATGGAAACTTTAGAAAGACCTTCCCCCCCCTTTTTGCTGAACCCTTGAGCACAGAAACAGAAATTGTTTATGCTTTTTTTGAGTCTGTCTAGAGAGACATCTGGGAAGAATCTTACTTTAAACTGCAGAAAAGGCTCTGATCTATGACAAAAAAAAGTCTCAACAACCAGTCTTTGTCTCACTAGTTTTGAAGCCTGATAAAGAGAGTTGCTGGGGCTGCCATAGCAGTATCCGAAGTCTCAAGCATAGCAGAAACAGCTATACTGGGACCAAGGGCTCCATTCGTTCTCCTTGTACATCATCTGTAGACCTTTTAAAATGTGGTAGGTAACATATTTTAGCAACTGGGGGAATGGCATTCTCAGGAACCTGCAAAAATTCCATTAAATATTAAACATCTCTCTAGGAGTCTAGGAGATATTAAATGTACTTTTGGAAAACTAATTAACCTGAGGTTCTTACGCCTCACAGAGTTTTCAAGATTTTCAACTTTTCAAAGTCATATTGGCATTTTCCCGTCGCTAGCAGGGCTGAATTAGCCATGCTGTCATGGGAACTGTCAATCAGGGCCTGGGAGGTGGAACTTCCAAAGAAGAAGTCAGAGCTTTGCTCTGTGCGGCTGCGCATGAGTTCCTGTGCAGGAAACAGAATCTCCTCCAAACCCTGTCACTGCGGCAAAATCATGTCCATTATGGATGGACATGATAGCTGCTACCGCTGCCAGGGCCCCGAGCATGATCAGGGCGCGTGCGAGCACTGCGGCCGCATGTCGCCCAGAGACAGAGAGCACAGAAGATCGAAGACCTCAAGGCCTGAGCGGGGGGGGCTCTTATGCCCCACCGTCGGAGGCCCACTCTTCGCCAGGCCCTGTAAAGCCACAGGGACTTGAAGGTAAGACGGGCCTCGTCGATGGATCCATCGTCCTCCAGACCTGGAAGACAAGGCCATGTTAAAGAGGTCTCCAGGGGCCGAGAACCCCACAAATCAAAATCAAAACCTGATAGGGGTCTACGCGTCGCTCATCCCTGGAGCCAGCGGCGCAGAGCGCAAAACACTACGCCTTTGGAGAACCGAAGCAGAGCCCAAGTCAACCGGCGCCGGATCTGGCGTAAGTAAAGTTGATACCGACGCAGTATCAGTCAACGCAGACGGCAGCAGCGTTGACACCACACAAATCGAAGCTTTGCGCCGAACCAACTCCGAAGGTGAAGCTGACACAGACACTGGCGCATAGTGTGGGCAGGGCGCCAAAGCACGGCGTAGGATCGACGCAAAATTTGATGCACGGCACCGGAAAGGCGCACAAGGCATCATACTAGACTCAAGTCTAAAGACTTGAAGCACTCAACTAATGTTTCGGGACATCAAGTACCTGGACCGAGTTTTGCGGTGACTGGAACCAGTCTTCCGAAGAAACATATGTTGGATTCAAAAGCCAGAGAATCGACAAAGCATTCAGTACGAGACCGCTCACCCATTTCAAGCCCTCAGTTTTCTAGGCCTTCGACCTCATCGCTAGGACAGCAGACACCAGGTCAAAGGTCTACCTCGGAAGATGATTAGATTAATGTTCCACCGCGTTCCTCCTCTTCCTCATCAGCCTCTCAGGTGTACTTGGACCTGTCTTCCATCTCGAGGTGCAGGGAGCGAAACCAGGTTCTTCAGGAACCGCTGGCAAAAAAAGAGGACATTCAGCAATGACTCACGCCTGCAACGTCAACTCGTGGGAAGGCCTGACTCAGATTTTAGTGGCAGCTGTGTCCCCACGACCTCATCCAGGACCATTGAAGCCTCGCATGCCACCTTAAACACAGCAAGCTCTTTTGGGATTCTTTGAAACAATACAATTTAGTTTCACTCTCCCTTCTTCCCCAACAGCGAGTTTGCCATGCTCTGCCCCTCCATCACGGGAACAGACTCCAGAGCCCCCCACAAGAACCCCACCATTCAGCCCTCCACTACCTATGGAGGTACATCCGTCACCTGTCTGACCGGACTCGCCTCAGTCTTCGCCAGATACGTCAACAGGGTACACCTTGGACCCACCAGAGGATCCTCCATAGCCATATTCACCACTGGAGGACTTTCCTACCCCAAATTCTTGGAGAAGGCGGGTTCAATCCTCCAGTTAGACATCCAAAAGATACCCGATCCATGAGCGGAGACGTTAGGCTGCCTCAAGATTTTTGACTTGCCAGCTGAGCCTACTTCCTTACCATCTCACAAAGTCCTCGATGCCGTTTTAGAGAAATCGTGGGAGACCCCATTCACACTGCTCCGGTGTCTCGCAAAGCGGACTTGACGTTTCGGATGAAGCAATCGCCCTATTACATGCTACTGCAGCTTCCCCACACATCAATAGTGGTGGAGTTGGCCATGCAGAGAGCCAAAAAATCCAAACTGCATGCGTCTGCGGGGAAGGACCATCGCTGCTTGGATGAATTTGCTAGAAAAACATTCCAGGTGGCGATGTTATCAGCACATATACATCATTACCAGTTTTACATCGTGCAATTCCTGTACGAATGCGTGCAGGCAGTCAAAGGGATGCTCTTTACATTAGAGCTTACTTCTCCGACCACACTACAACAGATACAAGACATAGAGGAAGGCATTAGACATTTTGCTTCGGACGATCTACAAAGCCTTTGAGACCTCTACTAGATCTTCAGCAACAGCCATTGCAGCTCGTCGTATGGCATGGCTCCAGGCTAGCGCGATCCGAGAGGACATGCACAGTAAATTTAGCAAATCTGCCGTGTAAAGGCGAGACCTCTTCGGTGATAGTTTTCAGGAGACTGTAGCGAGTTTGAAGGATCAGTCCACTGCTGTGCAGTCTCTGGCTGCCCCGTCCACATATACTTCGCAGCGGGACATAGACAATCCTTCCAGCGACTACCTTTCTGGCCCTACACCTCTTACCAGCCTCCCTCCTACCAGCCGCAGCAATGGACACAGCAACAGCCATCGCAGAGAGGGAGAGCACGAGCTAGATCCCAGCGCAACCAGGGTCAACACCCTTCTGCCCCTGCCAAAACATCTCAATCTTTTTAGTGATTCTGTTGCTCCCACCACAACCCACACCACCAGGCAGGATAACATGCTTGATGGCGTGGTCTGCAATAACGTCCGATCGTTGGGTTCTGGACATTGTACAGAATGGTTATCAACTCCCCTTGACAATACCCTCGCTACCTCACCTTACAACAAGGTGCCCCAAAAGACACCAAACCAGCTAGTGGCGGAAATCAAGTCACTACAACAACGGGCCATTTGCTGTATTCTCCTTTCTACCCACAACAGGGGTTTCTATTCTCCTCCATACTTCCTAATTCCTAAGAAATCCGGAGGCCTTCGTCCAATCCTAGACCTCCAGGAATTGAACAAGTATTTGGTGAAAGAGAAATTCAAAATGGTATCCTTAAAAACCACATTACCTCTGCTTCAGCCCAACGATTGGATGTGCTCAGTAGATCTGAAAGATGCTTACATGCACATTCCTATCCACCTGTCTTTGTGGTGTTACCTGTCTTTCCAATTCAAGGACGAGCATTACTAGTATGTGGTCCAGCCTATCAGCAGCCCCCAGAGTATTTACAAAGTGCATGGCGGTGGTGGTGGCTTCCCTCCGGCAGCGAGGGATGAGGATCTTCCCATACCTTGACGACTGGCTTCTGGTGGCATTGACACCCTCGATCAACTACAACAGCTAATAGAGTGCTTGGACAAGTTGGGACTAGTTATCAACTACCAAAAGTCAACATTAACCCCAACTCAAATTCTGCAGTTTATAGGAGCTCGATTAGATACCACTCGGAGCAGAGCCTTCCTGCCAGAGGACAGACTGTTGGAGATGCTGCGTTGGCTACGTACCCTCAGAGCAACACAACAACCTTCAGCACGTCTGACACTGTGCAGGGACACATGGCAGCAGCCATTTACACAGTACCCAACACACGATTACATATGCGACAACTACAGTGGAGGTTAAAGCGTCAGTGGAAACACTCACAGCCCTTGACACACACAGTGATCCTCACTCCAGAGATGTTGAGCGACATAGATTGGTGGCTCAACAAGACTGCTAACCACAGTACTTACAACCGATGCCTCTCGCAAGGGTTGGGGAGCGCTTATGGACCAGTTGCAAATGCAAGGACAATGGTCGCAGCACGAACAAAATCTGCAGATCAATCTGTTAGAACTCAGGGCAATTCGACATGCGATACAAGCCTTTCTCCCTCAACTTCAAGGTCACTGCGTAATGGTATACACAGACAACCAAGTGGCGCTGTTCTAAATCAATAAGCAAGGAGAGTCAGGTTCATGGTCCTTCTGCAAGGAAACACTCCTCATCTTCGACCATGCACACTGCCACGCCATCCACCTCCAAGCGACCTACTTACTGGGAGTAATCAATACCTGGGCAGACAGACTCAGCAGGATATTCTACCCTCACGGGGGCTGGTCCGGAGGCCTCGACCACGCCCCCGGGCCGGCACCATGCCCCCCAGTCCCGCCCCCTAGTCCCGGGACTTACGTGCGTCCCGGGGCTGTGCATGCGCCGGCGGCCTATGCAAAATAAGCGCGCGTAAATCCGGCTGGATTTACGTGCGCAGGGCCTTTAAAATCCAGCCCACTGTGTATGATCAGTCAGCCATCTTGGCTCCACTCCCTTACTTCACTGTTGCTTATCTCATTTTTACCCTCTATTTTTATTTTATTAGTATTTCCTTTTAATTAGTTTTTAGTGTATTTTAATTTATTCTTTAATCATTTTATTATATTGTTTAAGTCATTTGATATCTATGATTTAACCTGTTTTATGATTATTTGCTCTTAAATTTAACATTGTAAACCGTTATAATTGATTATAAGAATGATGGTATATAAAAGTTTCTAAATAAAAGGCTGCGGGCATAGTGTGAGTTGTGAACCCGCGAATCATGATGTTTTCCAGCAAGGCATCATTCAGTCTGTCTTTGCAAAAGTCATTTGTGATGGCTAAGATCTGCTTTCATCAAAGGGTTTTACTATAGACACAATAAGAGCAAGCTCTTTATTGATCAGAAGTTATTTATTTAAACTTATTAACCACCTATCAATATTTCTAGGTGGTTTCCAATAATATATCCACAATTGCCTAAAAACAATAAAACCAGTTCAAACCCTTTACATGAAAATAAACAGTACAAACCATCTAAACAATAATACTAGACTATAAATGATCAGTTTCTCCTCAAG
Source organism: Rhinatrema bivittatum (assembly GCF_901001135.1). Taxonomy (NCBI): domain Eukaryota; kingdom Metazoa; phylum Chordata; class Amphibia; order Gymnophiona; family Rhinatrematidae; genus Rhinatrema; species Rhinatrema bivittatum. Next base: position 54,696,323 of record NC_042617.1, read on the forward strand.
GTACATATCAGTTCATAAAATATATATATATTATCTGCTCTTCATAATAGATTACAATTGTACTCACAGCCCTTCTGTTAAGGTCACATATCAAAGAGCTTTTACCATCTTGTTTAATCCACTGAATTATTTTTGTAAATAGCAGCTACTACTACTACTACTACTACTACTACTACTTCTTCTTCTTCTTATTGCTATAGCGCTACTACACATAACCACTGCTGTGCAGATACCCACACAGACATGAGACAGTGATGTGGCGCTCACAAGTTAAGTTGCGCAAGGGGAGAAGTTATGTCTCTTATATTTCGATTATATTCTTTTAATACAAAGTTATACATGGTTTTGTATTTGTTCAGTTTCTATGTTATATTGTAAAGAGCAATGCTGAATTATTGTTTTAATGTAAACCGAGGTGATGTTACTTACGTACCCCGGTATATAAAAATCTGCAAATAAATAAGTTGAAGGACATTTTTTATTTAATTTTATTATTCTAAAAAACTGTTCTTAAGCCCAGGCTTTCCCCCATAGTCATTGATTTTAATATTTTAAAAGAAGCCTCAAAAGGCATTTTTTAGTCAGAATTTGAATACAGCCAGAGAGGGAATATACCAGCTCATGAAGGTTGTTCCAGGTGTATAGTACAGCAAGGTGGAAACATGCAGTTGGAAATTTGAGGTAAGAGAATCTTGAACTGTATTTGGATAAAGAGTCCCTATAGTGACTTGAGATGAGTTAACATGGTTGTAAAGTATTGGAGGAAGACAAGCAGAGCAACCGTAGTTTGAATAAACTGCATATGGTTTTAGTGTAAGACCTATTAAGAATGGGTTGTAACAGTCTTGACGTAAAAAGTGATTATCTATAGCTATGGTAATAAGCAGTTAACTATTCCTCTGTCTGCAGTGAAGGGGTTGATAATGAAGTTTGCTGCCAAATGCAGTCGCTGTATTGATAGAATAACCTCTGCATGTCTTGCTGTTGTGAATCTCTACTGTGTAAAATGGCCATTTTAGACTCATATTTGCACTCTTCTGTTTTAGGTGGTAGTGTGGAAAGAGCTGGACTATGGTAGCATGACAGAAACAGAAAAACAGATGTTGGTCTCTGAAGTGAATTTGCTCCGTGAACTCAAACATCCAAACATTGTTCGATATTATGATCGTATAATTGACAGAACCAACACAACTCTCTACATTGTGATGGAATATTGTGAAGGGGGTGACTTGGCCAGTTTAATTGCAAAATATACAAAGGATAGGTATGTTAATAGAAATTTGATTTTAGTGTTGAAGGAATTTTCTTACTATAGCCATTATAATTGTGGGATAACTGATACTGGGTTGAGGAACTCGTCCTCTTGTGCTTCTTCCACTGAGGTGGTATATATGAAAAATGTGCTTCTGGTGTGATTCTTAACTTCCATTTGGTTATAACTTAATGACACAATTCCAGTAGCCCTATTTGTGGTGGAGAAAATAGAAATCGATATTGGTTATGCTTGATTAAAAAAAAAAATTGTATACAAATTTTTGAGAAGCCATAGATCTCTTCAGATGTTGAACTGAAGGGGCCTATCTAGGCTCAAGCTCATGTGTGTGTGATTTTTGTTGGGCATGTTTGTTTACGTTGAGCAGGACTCTTGCATTTAATTACAATCAAAATGGATATGCATACTACAAAAATTAGTGGGTGCATATATAAAACTCCCCATGTTGTGGCCCTGATAAGGGGATCATTATGGAGTTCTGGCCTGGAATGTATCCCATTTCAGGTCTAAGTCCCTCTTGAACAAGGGGGATACAGAAGCAAGAACTCTCAAAGACCCTTAGACTTGTGAGTTGGTACCAGTTTTGAAATAGCTGCACTCAATAATTTAGTGTTCCAACAAAAGAATTATTTTACTTAAAATGATTGCAGCGATGATAGTGTGATACAATGTACTGGGAGATTAATCCTTATGGTAGAAATCCTATATTCAGTTACAATGTAGTAATCGCCTTAAACTCTTGCAAAGTCCCTTCCAGGATATAATGGAAATGACTTTTCTGGGTAACTTGATTCTGGGACACCTCTTCATCTCTGTGATAGTCCCTGGCACTTGTACTTACTAAATGAAGTTCTGCTCTCTCCATGCTCTAGCACTCTTGACTATTCTAGTCTCTTCTTGATATAAGTACCAACCTGATACTTATATCATCTCCTATGCCCTGAAACTTCTGGAACTTGTCTTAAGTAAAAACCTTTGCTTGGCAAAATCTCCAGTTAGGCTCTGTGTGGCTTCCAAACTCTATTTTGGTAAGCCATGCACCAGCTCCCAAAATACAAAATTGAAAAAGATTATAGCAACTGGAAGTCTTAATATTCTTCCCAGACTTGGACCAGAGACTGCCAGACTCATATACCTGGGGCCTGCAGATCCTGTCACACACTGCTGACAGTCTGCTCTTGTCAGAAACTGGAACTTCACTCCCCTTAAAATGTTCCATGAGCTAGTATTTAAAAATACAAAATACACAGAGTAGGAAAGGCAGTTTAAAAAAAAAAAAAAAAAAAAAGTTTTCTGCTTTCCTGCTTGGGACGGCTGAGGTATTTTTTAGACTACTTAGTTTTGGTTTTTTTCTTAGCAGCAGTGTGTGCAAGGTGGACAGCTGTTAGGGTAAGGATCCCCTGGCCACATATAACATAGTGTGAGGCTTGGTCTGCTGCACTTGCAGGCTGGCTCAGCCTGCAAGTGCTCCTCACCACCCAACAGCTAGCTCAGTGTGCTAGCTGTTGGGTGGTGAGGAGTTTTCAAAAGGGTGGGGGGGAGCAAGCTCCCATTCAGGGGATCATTCAGATTGCCACGGCAAGTCAAAGCTCATGGCTAATGGTGCTGAAAAGCCAGTGGCTTCAGCATGGCAGGCAGAACAGCTTCAGGTGGTAGCTGGGGAAGCAGTCAAACTGCAGCGACAAGTCAGGGCACATGGCTAATGGTGCTGAAGAACTGATGCAGGAGCAGTAGAGTGCATGTCTCATGCAAGGCCCTGGCGCAGTTGGTGCATGGCTTCTGAGTTTCCATAGAGAGGTCCCTGAGGCAACGCTGCAGACTTAGGGAAGTGCCTGGGGGGACTGCGGGCTGGTTTCCTGCTAGCACAGAAACGGCTGCCATTTTTGCAGAGACAATAAACTTTTGGGGAGATGAGGGATCCACTCCTACCATTTCCCCGGCCATCAGGAGTCCTGCAGGTGTGTGCCTTCAGGCTTCCAAGTCTTTAGGCTTCTCTTGCCAGGAAGGTAGCAAGGGGAAAGCATTCACATCCCCTGTCCACGTCCTGCAATTTAAAAAAAAAAAAAAAAAAAAAAAAAGCCTGAAAGGATCGAGGAGGGGAGGAGTTCTAGATTTGGCTTCATGTCCATGTAGTCCCTTGGATGACGGGCCAGAGGAGCAGGGTGTGGGATGGATCTGCTGCAGGCTGGTTGCTTGATGTTCCTTAGGCTTAGGGCATAGGGAGTGAAGTGCAACAGCAGGTCACTTCTCTAGGTCTCAGTCCCAGTGAAGTCTATTACTAGCAATGGTAACATGGGTTCCCTGTACATATCAGGATCAGTCCAGACTGCTGAGATTATGCCTCCCTTCCAGCAGATGGAGTCAGAGAAACAAACTGAAAAGCACCCCTCTTAATCCAGTGTGCCACCTGTGATCCTTCAGTATTCTCTGACTCCAGCAGATGAGGGTGGCAGAACCTGCGGTCCTGATCCTGTTAAATTATATATATATATATATATATTTTTTTTTTAAATTATTATTATATATAATTTACAAATTGGAAAGTGAGGGGTTCTTGGGCCCATAGTTGCCTCTGGCTAGTTCAACTGGTTTATTAAAAAAAAATAGGAGTGCAAGGCAGGGATTTTCTCTGAGAGCCAAATTGCCCAGAGTTTCTTCTTTTCACCCAGTGAGTTGGGGGAATTTACCTGTGGGCTGGTCCCCCGTCCCCCCCCCCCCCCCCCAATTACCCAGAGACATGAAATTCCTCTGGAAGGCGCAGTTTCTGCTTGGCTCAGACCCAGGAACACTTCTTCCCCTGGTTGATTTGGAGCGCAACAGGAAAAAAAACCCTTTAATGATAATACTGCTCTCCCGGTCTCCGGAGGGGTTCTTTTATAGCCAGATACTTACTGTGCCGCAAGTTCCCTTTGTCATGCCGCATGGATCACGGTGTTCTGCCTGTGGGGAGCCGGCAGCGCAGCTCTCCCATGACGGCCTCTGCTCCCAATGCCTTCTCGGGGGGAGAGGGGCTGTCGGAATAGCCTGGTGTAGGCAGGGGAGTGGTTACCACGCGGTTGCGAGCAGCAGAGAGGCCTCTGCAAGCTTTTAGACTTCGGCCCGCCCCGTTCCCGAGCAGCGTGGGAACAGCGGCTATTTTAGCTCCCTCGGACTCTGAGGCAGTGCAGAGCTCGGGGGGAGGAGATTTTCCTCCATAGCTGTCGCCGTCCAGTTTTGAGCCCTGTAAAGCCTCAGGAGTCTAGGCATGATTCTTCTTCTCCTCCTCCTTCTCCTGGGCCCCCCCCCCCCCCCCCAGGGAGGGGAGGCCTTAAAAAGGCAGCATCCTTTTTCGTCCCAGTTTGCTTCTTTTGCACAAAGCCTATATGGAGGCAGAAGCTGCTTTCGATGCGCAAGATCCTCCCCCTGCGAAGGCTCAGAGGCCTGCTGAAGACCCAGAGGGCCCCAGGGTCCAGGTGGGGGTACCACTCCAGACATGGCGACAGCTCCATGCCCTGACCCACTAGGTTTCGCGTCCCAGGATCCAGATTAGTCTGGGGATGTGGATACATCTTCTCCGGTGGATGGAGGTGATCCGTGAGTCCTCCGTTTGTTCCTCAGGGAGGAGCTGGGCCCCTTGATCCCTCACATACTATAAAAGTATCAAACCCTACCACCTACCTCCACACTCAAATTACTTCAATTCTTAGCCATTCAACATTGCTCTCAGTCTAAAACGCTCACAGCTTCAAAAAACCAGTGCCTCCCAAACTTAAACCACACCTTAAATACAGCCCTTTCAACTCCAAACTGACTAACCATCGAATACTCCTCCAACTACCTCTCTTCTCATTTGTACAAATCCTTCCGTATTACTACTCTCAGCACCAGTTAAGTCATAGACATATATAGGGATAACCAAACCGGTATTCACTTTCCATCACAATTGTCACCTAGAAAAACACTTCCCACTCTATCATAGAATTGAGTCCTTGTGGACTAAGTGTGTTCCCTTGATAGATAAACATTTGTTCATGTTGTCAAAAGGTTTGAAACATTACCACCCCGCGGGCATGAAATCTGTTTCAATACAACACATTTTATTTGTTCTATTGTGTGTGCATTGTCTAGCCAATGTCTGACTAGTGGTGCTTCCAATCTGTTCTGATACAACTTTTATGTTGAATAATCTGTGTTCATAAAGATAAGCTGGTATGTCCAATGTATAACTTAGAACAGGGACAGATAATCGCATAATAACACAAGAATTACAATCAGTGGCCTCTTAGGTCATATTTAAATGGTAATGAATCATGAATGAATGATTTACATATCAAAACCTGCGGACAAACTGAACATTTGTTACAACAATACTGTCCCATTTCACCTTCTACGCTCCGCGCTCTCACTGTTGATGAAACCAATTTATCCCATAGATTACGTCCCTGGGTACATGCAAAAATATTTTTTTTTTCTGTAGAGCTTTATGTAGCAAAAAGATTTGCAAATATTGCAATACTATCTTTTGAATTTCATGTGTCTTTGCCGAAAATGGAAGTACACGGACTATTTGATCACTCAGATCGATGTCTGGTCTGTAGATAGAAATCTCTCTCTCATTAAGGCTTGTTTTTTATATTCTGTGACATCACACAGCCTCCTCAGTAGTAAAAACTGGCCCACTGGGATATTATCCCGAAGATTAAGCGGGTGAAAACTGTCATAGTGCAATAGATGGTTTCTGTCAGTAGTTTTACAGAAAACTGTGGTGCTCAACCTACCATGTTCTTTCAGTACCTGCAAATCCAAAAAAGCTATAGCATGCTTATTGTAAGTTAATGTAAACTATAAATTCGGATTAAGTATATTGAGCCAAGATGAAAAAGCCTTTAAAGTATAGATCCGGCCCCGTCCACACAAGAAATATGTAGTCTATAAAGAACATCCAGATTTGAATATGATGCCAAAAGATTGATCCATAAAGTGAAGTTTCCTCGAATTCAGAAACATAAAGACATGCCAGCGATGGGGCCATTGCGGCACCCATCGCTGTCCCCTTAATCTGCTGATAAAATTGATTACCATATTTTAAATAGTTTTTCATAAGTGCAATAGATGCTAAATCAGTGATACAAGAAACCTTCTCTGTGATTTCTAATAACAATAACTTCTTCACCAAATCTAATGACATATATAACATAGAAAACCCAAAATTCAGGCAATATCTCTTTGTTCAGTGCTTAACACTTAATACTAAAAAAAAACACTCCTAATGGAGTGAGATACAAGCACATACCACTGTCTAATTCTTTTATCAAAAATTTTTATTCACTTCCATTTATTATATTAATATACAATTTGCATTTACCATCCATTAACGATGAGATTACAAAAATATCTTCAACATATTCTTTAAATATCTCAATTAAAAAAACATTCTCACTCCTACCCAAACATACTAATAACTCACTCATAAAAATTCTCCTCAATCACATCTCATAGATCAAAGTAGGACTAGACTGTTTTTACAATACTAATCTGAATCATATGATTATTTCATCTAAAAAAACCAAACTGTGGCACCCACCCAATGAGAGATGTACCTAATGATAATCTCATATTTACCAACAATGTATTCTGTTCTAAATATTTAAAACACTACCCCACCCCCAATATTTATTATTCTTTAGAAAAAACTTTTTGGGATCTATAAACCTCCCCATCCCAATCTTAATGGATCCTGAACTTAATTGCTTAATTGCTCTTAACAGGGCCCTTGTTTCGCCTGCCGGCTTCTTCAGGGGAATTTTGAATCCATTGCTTTCAGGAAATGACTGTAATCATTAAATAAGAACAAGTTCTCCACTCATCTTTCTGGTGTACAGACAAATCACTGGTCTCACTTGAACACCGATGCCACTTAGCTTGTAGCCTCTACAGTTTTATTGTTATCCGCCGGATGATCTTCAACACTTCCATTATTTTGTTCAAATCTCGCTTTTTCAAACACTAAGGCGGTCTATACTTACTGCTACTGCAGGAGCAATCTTCATTCTTCGGACTCGGCTCCTCAGTTATTCACTAGCCACATACAATTCACCTCCGAGCTCTAACTCATTAATTTCTCCATTACTGCCTGTCAAAGATGCTCAGTTTCAGAAACTGTGATACAAGCACATACCACTGTCTCTTAATTCTTTTATCCCACAGCTTTTTATCTCACTATATATAAAAAAAACTGTGGGATACATTTTTTTGGTCACTCTTTGCTATCCTGATTTTTTTTTTCCTTCTTTCAGCTTTACCAGATATTTTTTGTTCATTTTTGAATGGTTCTTTTTATTTATTTTTTTTTTTTTTTTTTTTTTTTTACCCCTTTGGAGAACCATATCTGTGCCCTTTTCCTCTTACTTATATTTTACTTTTCTTGCATAAAGAATTATAGCTCCTTTTTGTTCGGCCCACTGTCCTTCCATGTCACCTCTTCTTCCAGCATGGGACAACTCCTCAAAGTCCTATCCCATTTTACCAAAGTCTGCTTTTTTTGAAATTCCAGACTTTAAGCTTCATGTGACTATATGCCTTGGCCATTATATCAAACCATACCATATGATGATTATTGGTGCTCAGGGGGGGGGCACCTGTCTGGACAGTAGAGACATTATCTCTGAGTACTGGGTCCAATATCACCCCTCCCCTTGTAGGTTCCATCTTTAGATACTACACTTGATTTTAGCCAAAAGGCCGAGAAGCAATCACCTTTTGTGAGTGATGCCCCCTTAAAGGGTATGAAAATCTGTCTACTTCATACTGGTTCTGTAGAAGGGATATTTATTTTATTTATTTACATCTTTTTACTATACCGACGTTCAAGACGAAGATTCTTATCACACTGGTTTATATCGAACCAAAACTGGAAAAGTTACAAATAACAAGTATCTTCAATCAAATCAATTAAAATGTAAACATAGTTGAGAGAATAAAGTATAACAGGACATAACGTATAACAAGGGCTGATGGAAAAACCTTGTGTGAGGGAAAAAACTAGATTACAGACTATCTCTGACATAGTACAGTTCTTGAATAGAGACAGGGTAAAAAAGGGGTACTGGGGGGAGGGAGAGGTCGGGGGGGGGGTCAGGAAGGGAGATAATTCGACGTAGTAACAGCAAGAATTGCACGTTAACTGCATCAGGAGTCCGCGTTAGTTAGGAGTCCTTGTTAGTGTTAAGGAAAGGCTCATATCTAGCAGGTTAGTCTCCAGCATTTCCTTCTCACCTTTTGGGAAAGGAGGAGAGGGAAACTGGGGATGGAGGGATAGGGGGAGGTTAAAGGAGAAGGAAAAAATCTGGATAAGGAGCAGGGTAACTAAGGTAAGAGAACCCAGGATAGAGGGACAATAGAGGATATTGGAAGGCTAAAGATGGGGAAATTACTTGGGAATTACAGAAGAAAGAAGGGATCAGAAATAGGGGGAGAGAAGACTGGGAATAGAGGGAGATAAGGGAATGTGGAAGCAGGAAATAGAGGGGGAAGACCAGGGACAGAGAGAGCATTGGCTGGGGGAGGGGATAGAAAACCCAGGATGGAGGGAGAAGATGAACCAGATATTAGGTGGACTGAGAAGGAGAGAGTATCTGACGGCAGAAAAGACTGAAGTGGCCAATCCACATTACAAGTACTTGCCAGGTACTTGTGAATTGGATTGGCCACTGTTGGAGATAGGATGCTGGACTTGATGGACCCTTGATCTGACTCAGTATGGCATTTATTTTCTTAGGCGGTAGAAGACTGGAAAAGGGGAGTGAGAGCATGGACCCTGGGTTTAGGGAAAAGGATCCTGGAAGATAAAGGGAGGAGGAAGAATGGGGTAAGGAAAGCAGGGAAGAATAGGAAGAGAGGAGAGAAATAAGGAAAGAACAGGCCCACTTGTGGTACCTTCCCTGAAGGAAATGACTCTCAGCCACCAGGAAAAACTTTTGCAGGATCAGTCCCTTCTTTGGAATTCTGACCCACTAGAAATCTTCTTAAAAACCTGTTATTTATAGTAGTCTTTGGCCTTTTAACCAGAACTCTTACCCTGAATGGACCCCTGCCCTCAGTTTGAGAATCCCAGTTGAGCAGGACATTGACTCCTCTCCAACCACCCCCATCTTAACCTGATCAAACTTCACTGTTTGGCAGACTGACATGATCCATTGCTATTATGCAACTGCAATCCGACTGCTGCAACCTACACATGCTGCTCATTCTATGCCTGTTGTATTCGATACTATATTATGGTAATCACACCTTTACTAATTCATACTTTTGAGAAATTTACTCTTGTATACTTGTATCTAGTTGTGTAAACCTGTAAATTGTAACCTATACTTCTAAACTCTATTGACCGCTATACCCTATACACACTGTAAAATCCATTTCTGCTGTGATATGCTTTGAAGTCCATAATTGGGGGGAAAAGCATGATATAAATGATGAAGCAGCCTGCTTGAGAACATTCATCCCAAATTGGCCACTGTTCAATGTTCAGATAAGTCTGTTCTGGCAGATTAAGGAAATGTGGCCATTCAGTCCTTTGTCAGCAGTAGCCAAGTAGCCTTCTTCCTCTAGAACGCCTTACTTCGCTTCTAAGTGCTCCTTCCAGAGATGCCCCTTCCACCGATTTCACTAGTATTGTGTTTCACCTGTGCTGCTGCAACAGCTTCTGGCATGCAGATGCCCATAGAGACAGCCTAAGATACTTCACGAGGCTTAGCCCAAGCCTGGACCTTTTGATGACTCACAGGCTTTGATATGCACACCTGGTAAGGAGGAGAATACACCTGTTTCTCAAAGAGCAGTGAGAAATCACGACTGACTATTGGATCTTCCAAACTTTGGAATATGGTTACTGTTTGCATTTTTCCCATCCCCCAGTACTTACCAATGTTTAGCTTTCAATCCAGATCTAACTCGCTTGACCCAGCTCCGTATTGAGGTGGAGTTTCTCCTCAGCTAGGAGGTGATGGGTTTTTGGAGGGACAGATCCTATGGCAAGGGTTTTTACTCCTGCTATTTTCTTCCCTCCACGAAGTCAGGGGGATTCAGACCTATCCTGGATTTACAAAGACTTGAACCAAAAGCCTGTTAGAGAAGTTCAACATGAACGTCCTCAACACCATCCTACCCTTCATCCAAATGGGAGATTGGATGTGTGCCCTGAGTCTTGAAAGGTACGTAATCTTGCATACCCATTCATCAGTCTCATTGGAAATGCCTCATATTTGTGGCAGATTCCTCATGAAGACAATGTTCTTCCCTTCAGGCTCTTGGTAGTCCTGAGGGTCTTTACAAAATGTCTAGAAGTAGTGGCGGCACAAAGTTGGGGGATTTCTTTTATCTGGATGACTGACTGGTGACAGGACCTTCTAAAGCAGGGTGTTTGGACTCTGCAAAAGGTGATCCTGCTCCTTCAGTTGCTAGATTTCATAATCCTTCCCAGAGTCAAGTTCATCAGGCCATGAATAGACTCTCTCTCTCATTGGAGGTGAAAGCATTAATCCTGTCAGATTGAGCATTTTGTCTTCAAATGTGGGCCCAGGGCTTGCTTACAGTGATATTCTTAGCTTGGTTGTCCTCTGACACATGGTGGCAGCAGTGTTTGTGGTCCCCCATGATGTCACTCAACTTGAGTTCTTTAGTGTGGCCTTGGTGGGAATAACTGTCAGCCCTTGTTGCATTGCATAAAGGTTACCACAGAGATAAAAACATACCTTCTAGATCCAGAGGTCCTGGAGATAGGTGCTCCTCTTGAATTCTACTTCATTGGGTAACTCTGGCAATGGATATGTCCACTGGAGGATGTGGCATGCACACAGGTTCCTTCATAACTTGGGGGCTCTGGTTAGTTTCAGACCAACCTCTTTGAGCTATGAGCCATTTGACATGATTTGAGAGTATTCTTGCATCTCCTTTAAGGGAAGAATTCTGATCCAAAGTGGTAATGTTTTAAGTGAATGAACAAAAGGGCACAGGGTTCTGGTTCTCAGTTTTTTGCCCCATGCATGGTTCCTGGGTCAGGGCATGATGGATAGACTATTCAATTTCAGGGGGTGGGGGGGTTATCTATCAATTGACCTGTTTATGGTAAAAGCAGGAAAGTCAAATTCTACTCCACTCTTCAAAGCAAGGTCAGATCCGGTCCTGATGATATTCTGCACAAGTGAGATGCAAATATGCTGTATGCTTTTCCTCCACTTCTGCTGGTGGTGAGAATGTTGCAGAAGGCACTCGAAGAGTGGGCAGATTATATCTTCATTGCCCTAGCTTGGCCCAGACAGGTGTGGTTCTCTTACCTAGTAAGGTTGTCAATCCATTCTCTGATCCCTTAGGATCCAATCAGAATCCAAACTGAAGAGGAGGGTCATGTGTCATCTGAACCTGCCTTCCTTCAGCTTATAGCATGGATGTTGAGCACTCTATAAACTCCTCATCCTTGCTATCTAAAGGACATTGATTTTGGCCAGGAAACCATATACCAGAAGAGCATACAGCTGTAAATGTAAGCTTTTCTCCTACTGGTGTCAAGCAGGATCTCTAAACTAGTTCACCTTTGTACAAAAAGATCTGCTTCTGTCTGTTCTCCCTCATTAGATCTCAGTACATCATCAAAGTGTATCTTGGTGTCATAACTGCCAGTCACCCTTAAGTGGATGGTAAACTAATCTACATTCATCCCGTGGTATCAAATCATGGATGACCTGTGGTATATGAAACAGCTGGTTGTGAAACCACCTGTGCCATGGGATCTTCATGTCGTCTTGGCACAACCAATGAAGCCTTCCTATGAGTCATTGAATCTGTCTCCTTGAAGTTTTTCACACGGAAAGTGATATTCCTGGTTGCCATTACTTCAACTAGAAGAGGAGTTGGTGAGCTAGAAGCATAACACAAGAAATTGCCAACCTGGGTCAGACCAAGGATCCTGTTTCCAACAGAGACCAAACCAGGCCACAAGAACCTGGCAAGTACCCAAACAGCAAAAAGATCACATGCTACTGATGCAATTAATAGCAGTGGCTATTCCCTAAGTCAACTTGATCAATAGCAGTTAATGGACTTCTCCAAGAACTTATCCAAACCTTTATTGAACCCAGCTACACTAATTGCACTAACCACACCCTCTGGCAACAAATTCCAGAGCTTAATTGTGCATTGAGTGAGAATTTTCTCAGATTAGTCTTAAATGTGCTACTTGCTAACTTCATGGAATGCCCCCTAGTCCTTCTATTGTCTGAAAGTGTAAATAACCGCTTCACATCTCTCGTTCAAGACCTCTCATGATCTTAAAGACCTCTTTCATATCCCCCCTCAGCTGCCTTTTCTCCAAGCTGAACAGCCCTAACTTACCTTTCCATACCTACAATCTTTCCACAATAGGATGGTGCTCTGTACCCATCCTAAGTTTTAACTAAGGGGTCTTCTGTTTTTCAAACCAAGCTAGTTTTTCCCCCATTCTTTCCAAGGCCACATATGCATAAAGGAAAGAAGCCAATCATTCACTGGACTGTGACCAAGCCTTGGTCTATTACCAGAGAAGAACTCTGCCACACAATCAGGCTTCTCAAATGTTCATATCCTACGATCCTAACATAATATGGGTAGCCAGGACTGACTCTTCTGCCCACGCCCGTCCCTTTACAACCAATAAATACACATAACACAAGTTGGGATCAACAGGCCGCAGCTTTTATTCACAAACATCTCGGAGCCCGAGCCAGCTCACTGTAACAATCAATTACCCCTCCCCCGCCTCTGATAGCCTCTGATTGCCCGTCTTGCTGGTGGGCAATCCCAGCCTGTATGCAGTCACATCACGAACATGCCCCCCACAACTCCGCCACCGAGCAAGGGACCGACCACGTCGACCCCTGCCACCGTCCAAGCAAGGAGTCTCACCAACAACAACTGCACCCAGTTGTTCAGTTAGGAACCACTGACCTGACACCTGTCAAGTCAGACACTTTTACTTTATGCCCTCAATAAATTTTTTTTTTTTTTTTTAAAGACACAAAGAATAAACATGTCAGTATGAATAATACAGCACCTCAACATACATTTTCATTGATTATCTGCCCCTGAACACCCACCTCCCTCATCGCCCCGTACAGAGAATCTCAAATCTGGGTAGTTAAAACAAACTGAAAGAACTGGTTAAGATATGTGATAGAGCAGCTATTGAGGTGTAGAATCCCAACACATAGAAACCATAGAACAGCAGAACACTCCATAGTATATCCAGACCTGTCTATATTATATCATCTGGCATAGAAAAAAAAAAATAGGACCCAAACACACACGTCGGTGATCCCAGCAGTCATTGGTCATTATGGACCACAGAGAGAGGGGAAAGTGACTGTATATCCACGGGAAGAATATCATAATATGCCTGCCAGATGTCTCTAAAAAGTCTCTTTTTGCCAGGAGGAAAGCGCACATATAAAGATCCGTACGCCAAATGGAAGAGCTCAGTCATAAGCATAGACCATTGACGTCGATTGGGAGGCGTGGTGTCTATCCATTTGAGTAAAATACATTTTTTAGCAATCAGACATGCCTTGGACATGAAGAGTACATTGTCCACGGAGACGCTAGTTTCTCCCACCTCATTATTCAGAAGGCAAAAAGAGCACATCCACGAAATATCTGTCCCCAAAACTGAAGAAAGGTGTTTGCGCAGGTCTTCCCAGAATGATTGAATAACTGGACACAACCAGAGACAATGTATTGAGGCTTGCGGTTGGTCACATTTGAGACATGTGTCCATCGATATAAGGCCCATAACCTTCGCTCTGGCTGGTGAAATAATTGTTCGATGGAATATCTGCTGTTGAAGTTCTCGAAGGGTAACATTTGTAGAGACCTTGTAGGTAGATGCGTAGGCATGGTGTAGCATTTGAATAGTCAGTTCCTCCCCACAATCCAGAGTCCACCTGGGAAGTAGAGACGGGAATATAGAATAGTACTGTACAAAACAATAAGAGTACATGCAAGACAGAGAAGCTGATTTGGCACCAAAACTGCTAATCAAATCTGAGAATGGGGGGGGGGGGGGGTGGAATCAATAGAGCCAGTAACACCTTTTAACAAAGCAAAATAAGCTGCCTGAACAGAGCCATATAGTAAGAAGTGTCGGTTGCAACCCCAGAGACTCCTGACATTGTTGAAAAGAGCGCAGTTTACCCATGAGAGGGTCCCAAAATTCCTTCAACGGCCACCCGGGAGAGATGGAAAAATTATGAGTGGAGGGCAAAGGTTGTTGGTCCATAAATACCGACGCTAGGGGGTAGTGTTTAGATACATGTGTAGGGAGTTGTAAAACCTGCCTGATATGAGCCCAGATTTTACGCATAGTTTTGACCAATCCAAACTGGAGTTGCGTTCCGATTAAATCATGAGACGATGTATGTAATACATATCTTGGATCAAAGGGTGCACATAAGAGCCTGAATTAAAGGAGCATCTGAGTGCTGTGAGATGCCAAGGAGCCAGTCCCCCAGGAAACTGAGATTAGCTGCCTTAGAATATAGCATAAAGTCAGGAAGTGCAAACCCTCCTTGTATTTTTGGTGCAGTGAGTAGTGTAAGCTAATCACGATTTTTTTGCCCCTCCAAACGAAAGAGTGAATCTTTCTGTAATTTATAGTTGTCCTTAGCCCGCAAAATACATGGGAGCATAAAGAGTAAATAAATGAGATGAGGGGCTATTACCATTTTAATAAGTGAAATTCTGCCCTGCAATGAGAGAGGCAAGGATTGCCAGCTCGCAAGAGTGCGAGTAGTTTTATCTATGGCTGGTAATATATTTAAAACATACCATTTTTTTGGGACAGAGTGAATCAGGATTCCCAAGCATTTTATAGTGGAGCCTGCCCATTTCACCGGAAAGTTAGGCCAAGTGGAGGTCATCTCTCCTGTCAAGTCCAGAGCCTCAGTTTTATCTAAATTGAGTTTAAACCCTGACAAGGATTGGTATTGAGAAAAAAATTTTTAATGCTGCTGGGAGGGCTGTACGAGCATTAGTTAACAAAAGTAATATATTGTATGCAAAAAGTAGTGTCTTGTAAGTTTGAGTCCCAACCGGAATCCCAGTGACTAAATTTGTGTCTCGACTCTTCCGGACTAGAGGTTCGACCGTCAGGATAAATAGTAAGGGGGACAAGACATCCCTGATGGGTTCCTCGTCCCAAATGAAATTCCTCTGAGAGCAGCCCATTTACCAGCACTCTCGCCGTTGGGTTAGAGTAAAGTAGAGTTATATTTAAATATTCGACCACAAAATCCCATTTTAAGAAGGACCTATCTGAGAAAAGGCCATGCCACTCTATCAAATGCCTTCTCTGCATCGCAAGTCACAAGCAAAGGATCCATAAGAGAAGAGAGCACAATTTTCCAGAGCAGCCTGTACCTTATGGAGATTTACCGCCAACCTCCTCCCAGCTACAAATCCCACTTGGTCCGGTGAAATGAGCCGGGGCATAACAGATTTAAGTCTATTCGCTATGATTTTGGCGTATAACTTGATATCTAAGTTTAATAGGGAAATAGGCCGATAAAAAGAGGGTAGCAATGGGTCACGGCCCGGTTTAGGGAGCACTACAATCGTAGCAGACCTTAAAGTGAGGGGCATTGTGCCATTCAATACCATATCTTCAAATAGTGATTGCAATATTGGGGCAATTTCAGTAGACAAAGATTTTGTAAAATAATGCTGTCAGCCCATCGGGCCCAGGGTCTTTATTATCTTTCAAAGCACTTATAGCCTCAGCAATTTCCGATATTGCAATGGGACGATTAAAGGAAACTAGCTGTGCTTCTGTCAGGGAAGGCAAGGCTATATTATGTAGAAATTCTTGTATGGCTGACTCATCAACGGGTCGCCAGTATACAAAGCATGGTAGTAATCCGAGAACAGCTGCGCTATGTCAGCGGAAGCCGATTTTTACATCCCCAGTAGGGGAGCGCAGGTTAGCTATAAATTTTGAGGTTTCTTGTGCTTTTAACAAATTTGCAAGAAGACTGCCAGCCTTATTCCCATATTGAAAAAATGTAAATTGTCTATGTCTAAGGGTTCTTTGAGCGTGTGTGTGCAAGAGGTTGTTGAGCGCTACTTGAGAGGCCTTATATTGAGAAATAAGGTCATCAGAGCCTATAGTATTGATGCGGCATTTAAGGGCCCACATTTTCTTGTCTAGGGATAGAATAGCTTCATCCGTCTTTCGATGTTTTATGGCTAGTGTAACTAATAATGCCCCCCTGAGGACTGTTCTTGCTGTCTCCCAAAGAAACACGGGTTGAGAAGAATGTTGCGCATTAAGAGACAAAGTCCTGCCATTTGCCCCTTAGGCACGTGACAAATTCGGGGTCATTAGACAGATAAGAGGGTAATCTCCATTAGCTCGCAAAATCAGCATTCCGTGTACCCAACTCACCCATAACCGGGCAATGGCCAGAAATTAGAAGTGATCCTATGGAGGCACAAGAGAAACGGGGAAATTAGTCTCAGAGACCAATAAATAATCTATATGTGAGCGGGTGGGATGAGCACGCGCTAAGTGTGAGAACTCACGTTCCCCAGGATGGAGCGTCCTCCATAGATCTAGCAGTTGTAGGTGTTTGCAAAGAAAAGTTGGGCCTTTCTGCTCACTAATCTGAGGACCCCCCCCCCCCCCCCGGCAGGGAATCTGTCTAATTGGGGGTCCACCACAAAATTTAAATCCCCTCCCATAATAATGGGGTAGGCCCCAGCAGCAGAAATTCGTGCCAGTAGGGAACTGAAAAAGGAATGATACATGTTTGGGGCATATACTGAAACCAGGATGACCATGGAACCCATCAAGTTCCCTTGAACAATAAGGTATTGCCCCTGAGGGTCAGCAATAGTCTGCTTGGCTGTGAAAGCGACAGATTTATTTATAAGAATTGCTACCCCTCTACTCTTGGAAGTACCTGTGGCATAGAAAACTTGGGACACCCATTTCTTTTTTAACTTAACCACTTCACTAGACGGTAGATGGGGTTTCTTTTAAAAAGGCTACGCTGGCATGTAGTTTGTGTAAAATGAGCAAGTACATTTTCTCTTTTCACCGGGGTACCCAGCCCAGCTACATTCCAGGTAATGATCTCTAACCCCATTCCTGCAGGTATTCTAAAGCTTTGTGGCTGGAAATACACTGTTATGGAAAGAAAGGGAACTCTGGAAAAACACTCCTCGATGCAAAAATACTCCTCAGTAGCATATTGGAAAGAGAAAAACAACTTTGAGAACCAGTAGAACCTAAAAAAACTGAGATTCTCTGTACAACTTAACCCACCCTCCCCCTTTACCCCTAGCCTCAAACCCCCATTGCTAGTATTCCCACAAATAAACAAACAACCTTTGCAAAGAGAGAACAATGAGCAAGGTCAGAAGTGTATGACCTTCCACTCTTATACTCATATGCTCCCAATGGGGTAGACACATTGGCTCCCATGTGCTCGGCCATCGCCCCAACTGCCCCCCCCCCCCCACCCTCTGTTGCATATAAAAGGAATGATGACCATAATTTGAGAGCATAAGGGAAACCCCTTCGGCCAACCAAGAATTAAGTAACAGAGGACACGGTACATGAAAAAAAAACAAAAAACAGTTTTAGACTGGTCAGTCCTCATTGAACACCATCTTCAGGTAAAATTATATCCAGCATAACTTGCATCAAACCATGGAAGTACATTAGAGGAATGAATGTTGTTCCAGGCAGGAATTTGAATGCAATTAATTACGGGGTGGAAGACTCATTGAAATAGATCTGGTCACCATGCTTCATAAATCCATAACAATCTTCAAGAAATATCTTCTGCAATCGTTGCACGTAGATTTTGAACATATGCTTTGGCTTCTTCAACTGAGGTAAAGGATTGAATGGCTCCCTGGTAGGAGATGCGGAGCTGAGCAGGGTAGATGAGAGAGAATCTGATTTTCTTGGCAATAAGATCAGTTCAGATTCCATGAAATTCTTTACGTTTGGCCGTCACAGTGGGAGAGAAATCTTAGAAGACAATCTTTATGGTTTTCATAAAGAAACTTTGTTTCCTGTAATGTTGCAAAACTAGGGACTTGTGAGCAAAATGTAAGAATTGGGTGGTGATTACCCTCGGACGCCGATTTTGATCTCCATCTTTCTGCCAATGCGGTGTGCACATTCTAGCAGGCCCCCTGATGGTGAAGCAAGTGAGGGGACGAGGCCCAATAGCCACGCTTCAAGAAGATGAGGTAAATCTGATTCTGCAAGCTTCTCCGGAAACCCCACGAACCTTAAGTTATTTCTGCGGGAGCGGTTCTCTAAATCAGTGATTTTCAACCTTTTTTGAGCCGCGGCACACTTTTTACACTTAAAAAATCCCGGGGCACACCACCAACCAAAATGGCACAAAATGACACTAAAACAGTACATATTATACATATGTTTAAAAATATAGATTCTAAATGTATCTATACTCATTCAGTGTGAAACCTGGGCCTGTTTCGATGAACACAAAAGGGATATCCTGGCAGGAATGGTGGAAAGACACACACGAAGCTCTTCCTCAACAGTTCTCAGTCTCTCCCTGTTTTTAGTTTTTATGGCAGTCAAGCTTGAGAAGCCCAGCTCACATAGATATGTGGTTGAAAATGGGAGCAATGTCAAAATAGCTTTGTTGGCCAGAATGGGGAACTCCTTGGCAACAGATAACCAAAAACTGTCTAAAGGAAGATCAGCAAAGTTTAGCTTTAAACCGCGATCTTGCTTCAGTTCAATGAGTTCCTCTTGCTCCTTTAAAGTCATGTCCTTTCCAGCAACGGATAATGAACTGTATGGGTCCCTAACCCAGTCAAGGCATTCTGTGAAGGCTGAAGAGAAATAAAACGACAATTTCTCCTCAAGAGTTTTCAAATGTCTGCCAATCACCTCGCACATTGCAGCAGTGTTGCCATCATGCAGTTTCTCGGTGAGCGGGAACATCTGAAGGTTGCCACCCTGAACATGTTGTTGCCAGAGCTGCACCTTTAAACGGAATCCGTTCATTTTATCAGTGCTTGTAAGCAGGTTTTCATTTCGGCCTTGCATCCGTGTGTTCAGTTCATTCAGATATTGAAATATATCAGCCAGGTATGCCAGCTTTGTACACCACTCATCACTTGCAAGCAGCTTTGAAAAATCGGACCTCTCGTTTGTCAGAAATATTTTAAGTTCCTCTCGCAACTCATACACACGGGCCAGCACTTTGCCGCGTGACAGCCACCGGACCTCCGTGTGGAGCAATAAGATTTTATGTTCCGCTTCCATTTCTGTACACAAAGACGCAAATAAGCGACATCGCAAAGGTCGCATCTTCACAAAGTTCACTATGCGCACAACATCATCCAACACAGGAACTAGATCTGCTGGTAAGGTCTTTGCAACGAGGGCCTCACGGTGCAAGAAACAGTGGGTAACAAGAACATCTGGGTTTCTTTCTTTAACCCTACTTACAAAGCCTTTGATGCGCCCGACCATGGCTGCGGCTCCATCAGTGCAGACACCTGTGCAGTTTTCCCATGTAAGCCCACTTTTATCAAGATATTCCGATGTGACCTGGAATATTACCTCTCCTGTTGATTTTTCTGGCAGTGCCTTGCAAAATAGGAAGTTTTCTCTAATGGCTTCTCCATCCACAAAACGCACATTGGCCAACAGCTGACAATGTCCACTGATATCCGTCGACTCATCAAGTTGCAAGGCAAATTTCTTACTGATGCGCACCTTTTCCAAAACAACTGTTTCAATGTCAGCAGACATATCATCAATCCGTCTGGAAATTGTGTTATCAGAGAGAGGCACTTTAGCTATCTCTTTGGCTGCATCAGGGCCAAGCATCTCATTTACAATAGCTTTACAAGCTGGTAGTATTAATGTTTCTGCCACAGTGTGAGACTTTTTTTTGATTTAGCTATGAGTTCAGCAACAAGGTAGCTAGCTTTGAGGGCTCTCTCATTTACCTGTGTGCTTTTTCTCAAAAAAGTTGCTTCTTTCTCATTGTTTGTACGTAAGCGTACAAAATACTCCATCGGCTTGTTTTGAACGGAAGAGTGTTTCGTTTGGAGATGGCGTTTAAGCTTGCTTGGCACCATGGCGCTATTGGATAGCTTCTCACCACACACCAAGCACAGTGGTGTTGGTGCTGTCGCATCCCCAGTGAAAGTAAATCCAAATGAAAGATAGCTTTCACTGTATTGCCTTGAGCTCACCGTCTTGTCTTTTTTCTTTTGTCGACCTCTCATACTAGGGCCTTCATCTAGGTCAGAATTGTGTCCAGGGTCCTGTTCGGCATTTGCCTTTTCCATTCTCAAATACTTCTCCATCACTGCTGAGAGAGTGTGCGCAGCCACACACTAAAATAGAAGAGTATTACATTATCTGCCACACTTAAAGGACCTCTGCCAAGCATATACTGCAATATAAAGGGGTACAATGAGAAATACTATGGTCATGAGGCCAGAGTACAAGTACCAGCTCGGTGATGTCATTAAGTCGCGCGAGCATTCAAAGCTCGCGCATGTGTTATTGTACACGGCTCCTACACTGTAGGAAGCGTGACTGCGCATCGTAGGGGAACAAAACACAGGGGCAGGGCCGGTGCAAGGGTATTAGGCGCCCTAGGCGAAACGTCAGCTATGCCGCCCCCCCCCCCCCGCCTCCACACACAATTAACTTACATTGTGCATTAATGAAAATAACGAATTCTGTATTTATAACAGAACACTTATTTGACATTTTTATGCCATGTAAACCATTGAGATGATTTGTCTTATCGACGGTATAGAAACTCTTTTATAAATAAATAAAAAAAAATATATAAAATAAACATAAACCAAAGCTATACTTGTTGCTCAAACAAAAAAAGCAGACACATCACATAATATTAAATAATTAAAATGGCAGTCAATCAAGAAAAATGAACTTAAAAAGCCATCTTTACTTACCCCCTCCAGCAGCTCTCTTACTCTTCTTCCATGCAGGCTGTAGTACACACCAGAAGCAGCAGTAGTGGCTAAGCTCTATACCAGGGGTCAGGAACCTTTTTGGCTGAGAGAGCCATAAACGCCACATATTTTAAAATGTAATTCCATGAGAGCCATACAATATGTTTAAAACTAAATACAAGTAAATGTGTGCATTTTATGTAAGATCACACTTTTAAAGTACAATAAGTCTCTGAAAATATTACACCAGGCCTTAAGACACCAATACATCTCCTATTAGGAAAACGGACCAAGTCAGGCTGCTATAGAGTCCTACACAGAAACAACACGCCAGCAGAAAACCTCACCTGAATCACGTGCTGTCCCTCACCTAACATAGAATAAAGAGACCAAAACGCATAACAAGAAGCATGCAGAAAAAACTGAATTGGAAACTGCAACAAGCCAGAGTCTCTGTATGCAGTGTAACAAAGGAAAAAAGAAACATCACCCATCCTTATAAAACAAATCAAGAAATATAAAATCATCAGCAGTAAAACTGTACTAACAAAAAGAACATATTTCGAAACAGCTGATGAGTGGAATATCCAATAATTAAAAACTCATATAAAACATTTCCAGATACCAACAAAATATTTAAAAATAGCAGACACAAAGACCCAGTAATGAAAAATAATAAGGATACAAAAATTTTTTTGCTCTGCATACCTGGGAACATTTGATATCCAGGTGTCCTGAGATTGTTCTGAATTAGCAGGAGGTGGGGTGGTTTGCTTGGAACTTTCTCCTCTCTGTCACATACCAGCGCTCTCTCTCACACTGGCTCTCAATGACACACCTATACACACATGCTCTCAGTACTCACATATATACATGTTTTTTCTCTCTCATATAGGCTCTTAATTACACATTTACACACATGCTGTCTATCTTTTCACGCTTACACACACACACAGGCTTTCAATCACATAAATACGTGCTGTCTTTTTCTCTCACACACACTCTCATTCACATGCTTACAAACATGTCCTCTCTTTCTCTCATTTACACACAGGCTCTCAATCACATACTCACATGCTCCATCACCTAAACCAGCTGTCAATCAGACACAGACACACATGATCTCTCTCTTACTTATACATACACATGATTTCTCTCACACACAAAGGATCTCAATCATACACACATACTCTTTCACACAAACTTACACATACAGGTTCCCAATGGTAAACTTACATTCATGCTCTCTCTCTCACAGGCAGGCTCTCAATCACAGACATACTCTCTTTCACATACACAGGCTCTCAATCATTCACATACATGCAATCTCTCACTCACACACACAGGATCTCAAACACACATGCTTGCTCGTTCATTCACTATCTCTCTCCCCCCACCCCGGGAACTAGCAGCAGCCTCCTCCCAACGCTAACCTCTTCATTTTCAGCCCTCGTGGAGGCGGAGTCCCATCGGCCGCGGTTGAAACTCCATTTTCCTCCGAGCCGCGCTGCAGTCTTCTTCCCGTCGGACACTAGCGTGGCCTCTTCTTCCCGCGCAGGCACCGGCGTGCTCTCTTCTTCCCGCGGCCCGGAAGAGGAAGTGGAGAGCATCGGGTGCCTGCGCGGGAAGACTCCTGCGCAGGCACCCGGCTGACTCCAGTCGTGCCCGGCGTGCTCTCTTCTCCTCCCCCCCCCCCCCGGAAGAGGAAGTGGAGAGCATCGGGTGCCTGCGCGGAAGAAGAGACCACACTAGCGTGGTCTCTTCTTCCCGCGCAGGCACCCGATGCTCTCCACTTCCTCTTCCAGACCGCGGGGGGGGGGGGCGGGAAGAAGAGAGCACGCCCGGTGCCGCTGACTCCAGCTGTCCTGCCGCGTTCCGCCCGGGCTGACAGCAAAGGACTCACATGCTTGAAAGCGCGGCTCTCTTAATTTTACCGGGGCAGTGCCGCCCCCGGGAAGCTGGCGCCCTAGCCTAGGCGACCGCCTAGTTCGCCTAGTGCTTCCGCCGGCCCTGCACAGGGGGCACTATAGTTTGGGGAACTTTCCCCGCGGCACACTGGTTGAAAATCACTGCTCTAAATCATCAATTTTCTCAGCACTCACCAGAGCCGCTTTTTCCAGGTCCGCTACTTTCCTTTCCAGGGCTCCAGTATCATCTTCCACGAGGGCAACCCTGCCCTCCACCTGCTCAATCCGGGCATCAAAGTCTGTAATGGAGGCGCGCACCTCAGCAATTTGCTCTGATAATTGGTGCAGCCAGATATCCAAGGCTGCGACAACTGCCTGTGATATTTTCTCCTCTAAGGAGTCGGCGGGTGGGTCGTCCTCTGCGTTTGCGGCAGCCATTTTGGGATCCGGGGGTCTTGACCGATCTTTATCTTTGCGCACCAGCCGAGACGCCATAAGGTAAGAATATGATTTGCACCGCTACGCTGGAACAGTGAAGCCGGACCTTCCAAAAAAAACAAAACGCTGAGAAGACTCAAAATTGAGGGATGGTGGAGGATTTACCCGGGGCGATGGCCGGAGCTCAGGCGCCGAGCAGCTGCTGAGCTCACCACATCACGTGTCCCCTCAGTTAGACACTTTTTTAAGTGCATACTCCCCCCCCCAATCGGCTCGGGCTACCTTCTCACCCCCCCAGCTGCAACCCCCAAACCATAACAGCAACCAAAACCTAGGGCCGGGCGGGTGGGTATCGACGTCCAGGCGCACGGCAGGTAAGCAGCAAAATGCTGCCGGATCACAGAATCCACCCACAACTCCTCCCACTCCCGACTGCCCCGGCTACAAGGGAACCAATAGGTTCCCTAGGAATCCCGAGGTTTGAAAATAAACCTCCTCACACCTCCCCCCCCCCCCCCCCCCCTTGCCTACTCCTGTAGCACGCCCCTGATACGGGCAGCCGCAGCTTCCCCCAACTGTAACACCCCGGCTTGCCAGGGAAAGGCCTGGCACCATATTACGTTGGCCAGCCGGGTACAAGACCCACTTGACCTTGCAGACTGGGTGTTGCTCTTGCCAAGCATTCCTTTAGCTAGCATACTGTATTGAATACCACTATGTGTTTGGTCTTCAAATCACTCTATTAAGGCTCAAATGAAAGCTATGTCTATCTCGCAGGTTCACCCAAGAGCCATTTCAATTGAAGACATGCAGAGCTGCAATTTGGTCATTGGTTCACACATTTATGTCCCACTACTATCTGGACAATCTCCTCTAGAAATGACAGCTTGGGTAAGCAGTTTGTACAGCCTGTTCACCCAGTAGTTCTCTCCATGGGATATTTTATTTAATAAAGGCTCAGCTGCAAGCCTTAGCTTGGGACTCCCCACATATCATGGTTAATTCAGCACTGCTAGTTTATTGGAGGAGAGCAAACTTGCTTACTGCAGGATGAACTAGCCATGAGCCTCCCTGGAGAGTTACCTACCTAGCTAAAGTTAAGCTCTACAATTGACTGAGGGGCCCACAAGGCAGCATGTGTGCAGAAGTAAAACTTTACTGAGCTAGAGAGGTTCATTCTGTACTGAATTATTATCCAAGGGTCTTTGCTAATTCATCCTGCTGTCTACAGAGACCCTCCATTCAGGGCTGGCGGAAGTGCTAGGCTTGGCCCAGGGCACTGACCATTAGGGGACACGAGCAGAAGCGGCAAAGAGGAGTGGGGATTTGAATCTCCACTCTTTGTCGCTGCTCAAGGCTGTGACCTGGGGGTGGGGGAGCAGCAGAAGGTGCCTAGGGTGCCTAATCCCCCTTGCACTGGCCCTTTCTTCATTCATGGTAAGCAAACTTGTTTTTTGTAACCTTGCTCTCCAGCCTGCTTGGTGAGAGAGTATGTCACACTTAATGCTGCTGAGACTGACCAGAACTCTGGTTCATTGGGGGTGGAGGGGAGATAACACTTCTAAAACCTTGAGGATCAGGATAACAGTTCAAACGATAACTCTTTGCAACCCTGATTAGTAGTCAATCAAACAAAAATTTACTGACAAAATATGGAATTGGCTGAGATGACGACGTTCAGAATTTTTTTCAGTATAAAACACAACTGATGCATACAGCTTCCTGGGGTCCTTTTTGGCTTTTTGCCTCCAGGACTACTTTAAGTACAGATGGAATCTTCTGTTGTATCTGTAATCTTTAGTCAGTCAAGAAGACTCTTGTCTCTGTTTAGGATGACAGGACTCCTTGAGTTGTGACCACTTTGCTTCTTGATAGATTCAGGCACCAAATATACTTTTCTGGGCCCCTGGACTTGAAACCCTACTTTCTTCAACTTCTCTCATTCCTTCCACAGCAGGTCAGTCACAAGCAGAAGCTGCATATCTTCCACTCCTCTTTTTCACCATTTATTTCATCTTTCTTCTAAATGCCCCCTAGAGATCCTATATTTAACATTAAAAACATTTCCCATTTGTATTGGGATATGCAAATACTCTGAGGGACCTACAGATACTTGACATTGAACTATGTTCATAATTTCAAAAACAGCATGCTAATTGCAATATAAATACACTTAAGTGAAAGTACCCATAGCAGGCATTAAGAATTTCCTTTGCTGATTTCCAGATGCTCCAAAGCAATCATATCTATGCAGGGGTAGACAATTATTAACCTGGAGTACCGCAAACAGCTTTGGTTTTCAGGACACTCATAACAAAAATGCAAGAGATTTGCATGTAGTGTAGGCAAATATACCTTCTGCATATTCATTGTGGATATTCTGAAAACCAGACCTGTTTGTAGCACTCCAGGACAAATGTTGCTAACCCCTGAACTATAGCAAGGGCAATTTCCTGATTATGCATACTGCTAAATGTTTAAACTACTTAATTGTGGCAAGACTCAACAGTCTTCTATTATGTTTAATACTGACCGAATCTGGCTGCTGATTGGACAGTATCAAGGCTACATTGTCAATGCTTTACTTTACTTAATGTTAGGGTAAACACCATCCATATTGGGATGCAGTGAATGCTGTTGCATGCGATCGATGGGGTGACCTTGCTACAAAGAGCTTATAATCTAAATGGAATGTATGGGAGATATATGGGATAAGAGGGTGAGATTCCAGGCCATAAATAACTTTATATAAGCTATTTGAATTTTCTTAGCGATCAGACAGATGAATTCAGAACCAGTGGGTTATGTACCTCTACCAGAAGATGGAGGCGGACAAAGCTGACATCATAGAATATATACCCCTGCAGTGACATCAGTAGGAATAGGAGATTGGGCCTTGGGTTAGGGGTGGACATTGTTATGATGTTGGCAGGAAGAAGAGTGGAAAGAGCATTTTTTTTTTAATTAAATTTTTTTTTTTTTAAGTATATGGATAACTAAGTGACATAAAGGACCTGATTTGCTAAGGTTGTGTGTTTTTTTTTTTTTTTTTGTTTTTTTTTTCTCTTATGGAACAAGACCTTGCTGAATCGGGCCCTTAATAGTAAAACTTTAGAGTTTAAACCATATTGTAATAATGAACTCTTTCCTTAGACAATACTTGGATGAAGATTTTATTCTCCGTGTCTTTGCTCAGCTGGTATCTGCTTTAAAGGATTGCCACAGAAGGAGTGATGGAAGCCGCACTGTACTTCATCGGGACCTGAAACCAGCTAATATTTTTCTAGATGCCAAACAGAATGTGAAACTTGGAGATTTTGGATTGGCCAGAATTTTGCACCATGACACCAGTTTTGCCAAAACATTTGTTGGCACACCATATTATATGTCTCCGGTATGTATTAGATTGATTTACTGAAGGAGGACTATGCAGATTAAAGTTTGCAATATTGTAAATGTCTTTTAAATTAAAATAACTTTGCTTTAAATATCCATGTAGTAGGCTCCACTGTCAGAAACAATTTCCTACAAGTTAGAATATCTCAGTGTTGAAGATAGAGGTAACCGGTAGAGGAAATGTCTTTTGTTGAAATGAAAGAAGGATTATAAAATCCATGACATTTCCTCCTCTTCCTCCTAACTCAAGTGCTATCTGCCAAGTTCTGTTAAAGCCTGTTGGAATTCATTAGAGCTGGTGTCTGACAAACTTTATTTTCTATATGTTTAATTAGAATCCCTAAACTTTCCCTAAATTGGTTTGTATGGATATCAAGAAGCTGTTGTATTAAATTAAGCAACAGAATATAAACTATATTTTAACTTTTTTTTTTTTTTTCTTCTGCATTCTGGCAGGTCAATCCCCACCAATTGGGTTATGCACCTTTACCAGCAGATGGAGACAGAGCAAAAGCTGATGTCACGGATATATAGTCCCGCCCCAACATCAGCCAGCTGGTATTCTCAGTCTCCAGCAGATGGTGGACATGCATTTCCCTACTGGGGATTGCCTGTGAGCAAGAAATTAAAGAAAGGAAGAAAAGTACAAAAGGAGACAATGGGAAGATGAGACTTTTTATTTCTCACAGGACAAGCAGGATGGTTGTCCTCACAAATGGGTGACATCGAGGATGGAGCCCACCACGGAAAACTTCTGTCAAAGTTTAAACAGAACTTTGACTGGCCCCTACTGGGCATGCCCAGCAAGGCACTGACCCTGCAGCCAGCAGGGGTCTCCCTTCAGTCTTCTTTTTTCCGCGCAGCAGTTGCCACGCGGTGAAAGGAGCTCTCTTACCACGTTCCTGACAGGAATTCGGTATTTTTCTTTCCGAAGAAAATTTGCCCCTCAGGGGTCTCCCTTCGACAAATTTTTGTCACCTCCGCGGAAACCGGTAAGTTTTTGCCCTTTTTTCTTCGACTACCGTCGAATTTGGCCCTCAAGGCCTGTTGGCAATTACCGAGCCCGCGACTAAATTTGGCCCTAAGCCATGGCGACGGGGTTCCGTCGATGCCCGGATTGTACCCGGACTATGTCAATCACAGACCCCCATAGGGTTTGTGTTTTGTGTTTGGGTAGTGAGCATGATGTCCTGACTTGCACCAAATGTGCCCTAATGACACCTAAGGGTCGCAAAGCCAGGATGGAGAAGATGGGGCTCCTCTTCCATGCACCCACCCCAACGCCATCGATAGCATCGACGTCATCGGAACCGGCACCGTCGAAGTTGCACCACCATCGTCAACCCTCCGGTGACCGTCCACCATCGATGACTTCTCGGCCGTCGACTCCTGTCCCCTCCCCGGATGGGCGAGGAGACCGGAAGGACAAGCATCGCCATCGACGGCACAAGTCTCGGCCTGTCGAGGATCCACAGTCATCGACCTCTGAACAAGCCGAGCCACCGACTAAGAGGCCTCGTTCAGACTTGGCACCGTCCACGTCTCGTTCGCAGGCATCGAGGAAACCCTCACCCTCTCGGGGTGTGGGAGCCGTGGTCCCTCCGGCTCTGCCTCAGCCTCCCTCTCCCGTTGAGCCGGGTATTGTTACCCCTGGTCTCCGGGCAGAACTGGACCGGCTGGTCCAGGAGGCCATCGAGAAAGCGATGCAAAGATTCCAACCTCCATTGGCACCGTCTCCGGCACCGATTCCGGCTCCGCCACCGGCATCGACCCCGGCACCGACTCCGCCACCGAGGAAGGAACCGACCACCGAACCTTTGGTGGAAGCGCTGGCACCGCTACTACAACGTATGGAGGCACTTGTACATGCCCTCCCATCGATGATTCCAGTAGCACCGACAGCGCCATCGTCTCCGACTGGATTTTCATCGGCGGGAGAAAACACCGTTCCTGATTCCCCCTTCCGGGGTGGTCCCATCGGTGCCTTCTCGTATATCTCCACCGATTTATCCTTTGGCTCCATCGGTTCCAAGACCGGCACCGACTCCATCGGCAGCACCGAAACCCTCGATGCCGTTCCCAGTACCGATTGTACCACCGGTTCCTCCAAGGTTTCCTTCGATGCCTTCGGATCCTCAACCAGGTCCATCGGGGCTTCAACCCCCAAGTGATCCCTATGATACCTGGGGTGATGATACATCTTCTGACACAGATTTACCATCACCGCCTTCTCCTACAGAGAGTAGAAAAAGATCTCCTCCAGAGGATCTCTCCTTTATTAATTTTGTAAAGGAGATGTCCGAAATTGTACCTTTTCAGCTGCAATCTGAGACCGATGACAGACACCAGATAATGGAACTGCTTCAATTTTTGGACGCTCCAAAAATCATCGCTTCCATCCCCATTCACCAGGTGTTTCTCGATCTCTTAAAGAAAAACTGGGAATCTCCTTCATCTGTATCACCAGTTAACAAGAAGGCTGACTCCACATACCTTGTCCAGTCAGCACCAGGCTTTCAAAAGCCTCAACTGGATCATCGCTCTGTTGTGGTGGAGTCCGCACAAAGAAAAGCCAAGCGTCTCAAGCCACACTCCTCCACTCCGCCGGTCAAGGACAATAAATTCCTAGACAGTGTGGGACGGAAAGTGTACCATGGAGCTATGCTGATTTCTCGCATAGCCTCATATCAACTCTACATGACGCAATATAACAGAGCCATCCTTAAACAGATGCAAGATTTTGCTGACACATTACCTGACCAATACCAGCCACAGCTTCAGGCCCTTCTTAACAAAGGGTTTGAAGCGGGGAAGCACGAGATCAGAACAGCTTATGACATCTTCGATGTCTCCACAAAGGTTTCAGCTACTGCCATCTCGGCCAGACGTTGGGCTTGGTTAAAGTCATCCAACCTTCGCCCAGAGGTCCAGGATCGTTTAGCGGATTTACCCTGCTTAGGGGACAATTTGTTTGGAGAACAAATTCAGCAAATAGTAGCTGAATTGAAAGATCACCACGAGACGTTGAAACAACTTTCTTCTGTTCCGTCTGAGGTTTCCTCCAAACAACCACTTAAGAAGGACTCAAAGAAGTCGTTCTTTCGGCCACGCCGTTACTACCCTCCATCGGCCAGGCCTCGTCCAGCTCGATCCTCTACTAGGCCTCAGCCGCGTCAGCCTAGGAAACAAAGGCCTACTGTAGCCCCTCCTCCTGGGCCTGCGGCTGGCCTTTGACTCCCCTGTAGGGAACACATGCCAAACCCCTCTTCCAGACATTCCTGTAGGAGGTCGACTGTACCATTTTCTACAACCTTGGTTGCAGATCACCTCAGATCAGTGGGTGCTAACAATTATCGCACAGGGTTACCACCTCAACTTCATAACTCTTCCGACAGACTCCCCGCCTCTTCAAGCGTGGAGTCTATCCACCCATTTGGCTCAATTACAACAGGAAGTGTCTCTTCTTCTGCAATCAAATGCTATAGAACCCGTTCCTCCCTCTCAACGAGGCAAGGGATTCTATTCCAGATACTTCCTAATACCAAAGAAATCAGGGGGACTACGTCCCATTTTGGACCTTCGAGCCCTCAACAAATACCTTCAAAAAGAGAAGTTCAAAATGGTAACCCTAGGCGCGCTGCTCCCTCTGCTACAAAGAGGGGATTGGCTGTGCTCTCTCGACCTCAAGGACGCTTATACCCACATTGCGATCACACAATCCCATCGCAAATATCTGCGGTTTCTCGTAGGCCACGACCATTATCAATACCGTGTCCTACCTTTCGGTCTGGCTTCTGCCCCACGAGTCTTTACCAAATGTCTCGTAGTGGTAGCAGCATTCTTAAGGAAGGAAGGTGTCCACGTCTACCCCTACCTGGACGATTGGCTAATCAGGGCCTCCAC
Organism: Rhinatrema bivittatum; assembly: GCF_901001135.1. Classification (NCBI taxonomy): domain Eukaryota; kingdom Metazoa; phylum Chordata; class Amphibia; order Gymnophiona; family Rhinatrematidae; genus Rhinatrema; species Rhinatrema bivittatum. The sequence goes on from NC_042617.1 coordinate 54,727,238, forward strand.
CCAACAGATAGCTCAATCCTCCCTAAAATTGACAATTCAAACACTCCTTTCCTTAGGGTTTCTTGTCAATTACGAGAAATCTTGCTTAGTCCCGTCTCAAACCTTATTCTTCATTGGAGCAGACTTGGACACCTTACAGGCAAAGGCTTACCTTCCTCTTCAGAGGGTCCACACCCTAATGTCCCTGGCTCGCCAGCTCCAGTCTCAGAACACTGCCACGGCTCGCCAGTTCCTCATTCTCCTAGGACACATGGCATCCTCGGTTCAAGTCACTCCCATGACCCGACTAGCCATGAGAGTAACACAATGGACTCTACGACACCAATGGATTCAAGCTTTTCAGCCTCTGTCCTCCATAGTCACAGTCACACAAGCGCTGCGCCTATCCTTAACCTGGTGGACGACTCAGGTCAACCTCCTTCAGGGCTTACCTTTTCTTCCACCGGATCCGCAAGTAATCCTAACCACCGACGCTTCTCACATCGGTTGGGGAGCCCATGTGGACGACTTTCAAACCCAGATCAATTTCCTGGAACTTTGAGCAATCCGCTATGCGCTCCGCACTTTCAAAGATCATCTCTTTCATCAGATAATCTTAATCCAGACGGACAACCAAGTGGCCATGTGGTACATAAACAAGCAGGGAGGCACAGGCTCCTTCCTTCTGTATCAGGAAGCTGCGCAGATCTGGGCGGAAGCCCTCTCCCACTCCATGTACCTCAGGGCCACTTACCTGCCGGGAGTAGACAATGTATTGGCAGACCAGCTGAGCCGTGTCTTCCACCCACACGAGTGGTCACTCGATCCTCTGGTAGCGACCTCTCTGTTTCACAAGTGGGGTTCTCCCCGCATAGACCTCTTTGCGTCCCCTCAGAACCACAAAGTGGACGATTACTGCTCTCTCATTCGGAGCCAGCACTCTCGGCCGAGGGATGCATTCTCCCTCAAGTGGACAACCGGTCTGCTCTATGCATTCCCTCCACTCCCTCTTGTGTCAAAGACTCTCGTGAAGCTACGCCAGGACGGAGGAACCATGATCCTGATAGCACCTTACTGGCCACGCCAAGTATGGTTTCCAATACTCCAGGATCTCTCCATCCGCAGGCACATTCCTCTGGGAAAGGACCCGCATCTGCTCACTCAAAACGACGGATGCCTCCTCCATCCCAACCTCCAAGCCTTGTCCCTGACGGCATGGATGTTGAAAGGTTAGTCCTTCAACCATTTAACCTTTCAGATTCCGTTTCTCGGGTCCTGATAGCTTCACGAAAGCCTTCCACAAGAAAGTCTTACTCATACAAATGGAAAAGGTACACATCATGGTGCACTTCTCAGTCCCTTGATCCCCTTTCCTGTCCAATCTCCAAATTCTTGGACTATTTATGGCATCTCTCTGAATCAGGTCTTAAAACCTCTTCTATCAGAATGCATGTTAGTGCGGTAGCCGCCTTCCATAAGGGTATTGGGGGTAATCCTATTTCAGTGCAACCCCTAGTAACACGCTTTCTTAAGGGCTTGCTCCATCTAAAGCCACCCTTGCGTCCTCCGGCCCCATCCTGGGACCTTAACCTGGTTCTTGGTCGTCTAATGAAACCTCCTTTCGAACCTCTGCACTCCTGTGACTTGAAATATCTCACTTGGAAAGTGTTATTCCTTTTGGCTGTTACTTCAGCTCGCAGGGTTAGTGAATTACAGGCCCTAGTTACCTATCCGCCTTACACTAAGCTCCTGCAGGACCGGGCGGTACTCCGCACTCACCCTAAATTTTTACCTAAGGTAGTTTCGGAGTTTCATATCAATCAATCTATCGTACTACCTATCTTTTTTCCCAGGCCCCACTCAAACTCTGGAGAGCAGACCCTGCATACCCTAGACTGTAAACGGGCTCTAGCTTTTTACCTAGACCGTACAGTTTCCCACAGGAAGAGCACTCAATTATTCGTCTCTTTCCATCCTAATAAGTTGGGACAACCTGTGGGTAAGCAGGCTCTTTCTTCCTGGTTGGCGGACTGCATTTCTTTTTGCTATGAGCAAGCTGGCATTCCTTTCAAGACCGTGTTAAAGCACACTCTGTGAGGGCCATGGCGACGTCAGTGGCACACCTTCGATCGGTGCCGCTTCCTGACATCTGCAAAGCTGCAACCTGGAGTTCTCTCCATACTTTTGCAGCCCATTATTGTTTGGACAAGGCTGGAAGACAGGACTCCATCTTCGGCCAGTCTGTCTTGCGTAACCTTTTTCCAACCTGATGTACCAACACCCTTCCACCTACCCGGTTGGGTGCGGATGCCCTTTCCCAAATTTCTCCTCACTTATTGTGCCTGCTGCACACCGTTGGGTACATTTGGTGCAAGTCGGGACATCCTCAGCTCGGTACTTACCCATTTGTGAGGACAACCATCCTGCTTGTCCTGTGAGAAAGCAAATGTTGCTTACCTGATGTAACAGGTGTTCTCACAGGACAGCAGGATGTTAGTCCTCACGAAACCCGCCCGCCTCCCCGCGGTGTTGGGTTCATTTTATTCTTACTTTCTAGGCACTGCCTGTAGCTTTGAAAATCAGACTGAAGGGAGACCCCTGCTGGCTGCAGGGTCAGTGCCTTGCTGGGCATGCCCAGTAGGGGCCAGTCAAAGTTCTGTTTAAACTTTGACAGAAGTTTTCCGTGGTGGGCTCCATCCTCGATGTCACCCATTTGTGAGGACTAACATCCTGCTGTCCTGTGAGAACACCTGTTACATCAGGTAAGCAACATTTGCTATAGCACAGCTTGCCTTCTGAGGTGATACCATTCAGTCCCTCTCTCAATAGAGTGCCTTCAGTCCGGTAGCCTTGGGTTGCATGAATTTTAAAATTTTAATTAGCAATTGCAGGCCGAGAGAGGCTTGGCAGTGAAGGCTTTCGCCCTCTTCCCCCCCCCCCCCCCCCCCTTTTTACTGCTTGTTTTTTCCTCTGCATTTGGTCTTCCCACTCACGTCCCACGGGAGTTCTGTGAGGTGTGGCGGTGGTTCAGGCACGACAGGTTGAACAGCTTTTTGGATAGGCTCCACTCTCAGGCTTCTTGTTTGGCACATGGTAGGCCATGAGGGGGAGTTTGTACTGACTGAGTGCAGTACAACCATGGCATCGCCAGTAAAGAAGTCGAAGTGCTTATCTATGTGTTATGTGCCACATCAGGGCAATACAGTCGGAGCTTTCTTCAAGCCTGTGTCAGCACTGCCTGGATGCTTGTGGGGATTTACCTCCTGATTTTGCTGGCAATGGTCCATCTCCTCTGAGGGGAACGGGACAGAGGGAGACATGAAACAGATGTCCCCTCCGGTTGATCCGCAGGCTGAGTTGTCAGGAGAAATTTTGTGCTCAGGATGTCAGATTCGGGCCTATGGGACCTGGAATGGACCTGTTGTCCTTTTCGTGGGTGGAATTCTTCCAGGGAGTACAGACATTTCTACAGGGGCGGTCTTCTGAACTGACATTACCTATTAGTTTAGGTCCATGCGCTCAGTTTTCTCCTTTGCCTGCCACCTCTGTCCACGGTCGTAGCACAGCGTGGCCTGACAAGGTTCGAATGCAGGTGGATCAAGATGTCACTGATGAAGGGGAGATTCCCCCAGATTTGGAGCTGCATAAAACTCTCTTCATTTCTTTCATAGGGATGAGTTGCCGAGCTTGATCTCTCAGACTTTGAAGACACTTGGAACGGCTGGGACTGACTCTTTGGGTGCAGAAGGAGGACCCCATTTTGGTCACCCTATGCAAGGCCTCATGTCTTTCCTGGATGCAATTCAAGAGTTGCTTGGTCTGGAATGGAGTTCCCCAGAGGCAGGCTTATACCCCTTGGATCCACAGGTCAGAGAGCAGTTGTCTTTCCCTAAGGTGCATGCTTTGACATGTTCTGTCACAAAATAAACCACCATTCTGGTAGGTAAGGGTGCAGCACTGAAGGATGTTCAGGATAGAAGAATTGAAGCTTTCCAACAGAAAGCCTTTTAGGCAGTGGTGATGAATTTACAAATTGCTTCTTGTGCCTGGTAGCTCAGGCAACCTTGTATCTTTCTCAAGAATGTGGTAGCACTGCTTCCGATAAAGGACTTATGGTAGAGCCTGGGTCTGCCTTCTTAGCTGATTTGGGCTGTGATCTAGTTCACAAAGCCTCCAGAGAAGTTGCTTCTGTCATTGTGGCCACCTATCTCGCTCTTATCACAGGTGGGTCCAGATAATTTCGGCAGTGAAGGCTTTCACCCCCCCACCCCCCTCTTTACTGGGTCCTCAGTGGTTTGAAACAGGTATGCTCTAAAATTTCTTTGCATTCCTCCGGAAGCCTTAATTAGCTCCATGCAACTCTCCTCAGAAGAGGGTAGAAGTGGAAGCTAAATTACAAAGGCTTTTGGACCTGACAGCTGTGATTCCCGTTCCAAAATCGCAGCAACATATGGGCCATTATTCCATTTATTTTATCATACCCAAGAGAGGATCTTTTCAACCCATACTGGATCTCAAGGGTGTCTGTCGACATTTGCGAGTCACAGATTTCAGAATGGAAACGTTGCAATCTTTCATAATGGTGGTTCAAGCAGGGGAATACTTCATGTCTCTGGATCTGACTGAGGTATACCTGCATATTCCCATTCGCTGGGAAAATCAACGGTTCCTTGTTTGTCATTCTGTATCATGATTACCAGTTTCAGGCCTTTCCTTTTGGGCTGGCCACAGTACCCAGCTCTTTTCCAAGGTCATGTGGTAGTAGTGGCGGTCATACACACAGACTGCATTCTAGTTCACCCCTATTTGGACTGGTTGATACAAGCCAAGAGCGTGGAAGAGTCTCTCTATGCTTCTCACAAGGTGGTTTCGTTACTACAGGAACTAGGCTGTGTGGTGAATCTGGCCAAGAGCAATTTGCAGCCAACTCAGACTCTGGAGTATCTTGGGGTTCACTCTGATACAAAGTGGGACAGTGTATTTCTACCAGAGACTCGAATCCAAAGATTGATGGCTCGAGTTCTAACCCTGATGAACAATGTTAGTCTGTGTAGTCTTACCTGCAGATCCTGGTGTTTATGGCTGCCGCATTGGAAGTAGTTCCCTGGGCAAGGGCACATATGCTAACTCTTCAACATCTGTTGCTTTATTCACCCCATTCAAAAAAATAAAGTAGGAGATTTGTGAGGCAAGACTTCCCTTGGGTAAATCCTATGCTAGCTGTGTCCCATTTAAACCATGTCTAAATGTTTTGTGACTTTATTTTTTAACAGTTTCCATGATTTTTCCCAGCACTGAAGTCAGGCTCACCGGTCTCATTAGGACATGCATTGGTGGTAAATTCTCTTTTCGTTAGTAGGGCTATTGTGTCTGGTAGTAGGGAGAGTTTGTTACTGAGGTGACACCAGAAAAAAAAAAAAATATATATATATTTATATATATATATATATTTATATTTTTTTTTCTATGGAAGTCACAGAACTATACCATGAGGCTGCGTTTACTATTGGAAGTGAGGTCTCAGTTGAACTGGTGGTGGTTATAGGCAGATCATCTTGGGAAGGGAGTTTCCCTGGAGATGACAGATGCAAGCCTTCTGGGCTTGGGGTGCTCACTGTGTCAGGAGTTGATGGTACAAGGTCACTGGAATGTGGCAGTGGAACATCAGCAGATTGGAAGCATGGGCAGTTTGGTTAGCATGCTTGCAGTTCACAGAGCATCTAAAGGCTCAGACGGTCCAAATGTCAGACATTGTGACATCTGTGACTTACATGAATCATTGGGGTGGAACCAAGAATCAACAGGTGTTGGAGGAGCTAGATGTGCTCATGGTGTGGGCGGAGCAACATCTTCTAAGCATACCTGCCTCTCACATTGCCGGAAAGGACATTATCAGAGCAGACTTCCTCATCAGGAGAAACTTGGACCCAGGAGAATGGGAGCTGGTGGATGAAGCTTTTCAGTTCCTTGTGGCCTGCTGGGGCCTACCAGACTTAGATCTGTTGGTGACCTTTAAACATGATTCCATGCTTTTTCAATCACAGACTAGATCAAAAGCACTGGACATAGATGCTTTCGTTTAGAAGTGGCCTCATAGCTCCCTGCTGTATGCATTTCTGCTCTGTCCCCTGATAGGCAGGGGTTGTCCGGAAGATTGCAAATCAATCCATCCTTTTTAGTGGCTCCAAATTGGGCTCTGAGGCCATGGTATGCTGATAGCCAGAGACTGCTGGGGGACAGTCACCTCAGGCTACTGTTTCAGAAGTGTCTATTGCAGCAAGGGCCTATTTTACGTGAGGATTCAGGTAGATTTTGTCTTATGGTTTGGCCATTGAAAGGGCTCGGTGGTTGAAGTGGGGTTATTTGCCTGTTGTGATTTCCACCTTACTTTGGGCCAGAAGGCTTTTTAAAATTCTATAGAGTTTTCAAGGCCTGATATTCTGAGCATGGTTCTCAGCATCTCAAGGTGGCTAGTCCTTTAATTTTTGAATTCTTACAGGATGCCTTGAGTAAGGGATTGGCTCTTAACACCTTAAAAGATCCAATTGAGATTTTGTTTATAGGGAGAGAGTCATTAGAGGGCCTTTGTCATCCCATCCCGACATGTCCTGTTTCTTGAAGGGAGTTAAGCATCTTCTCTCCCCTTTGTGGCTGCCAGTGCCTCTGTGGGACCTTAATTTGGTCCTGAAGTTCTTGGCAGGTCAGAGCACGTAGCGGTTGAAAGGTCTTTCATTGCAACTGCTTACACTGAAGACAGTTTTGCTGGTAGCAATCTGTTCGGCATGTCAGGTCTCCGAGCAACAAGCTTTCTTGCTGTGAGCCTTTTTTGTGTATGACCCCGGGAGCAGTACAGCTTCAGACTGTACCCTCTTTTTGCCAAAAGTGATTTTAGAGTTTCATTTGAATCCGTCCACTTCTCTGCCTACCTTTGTCACCTGCCAAGATTTGCTGAGCAGTGACGTAATCATCTTTGCACACTTTTTCCAAGCATTACCGCTTGGATGTTTTGGGCTAGGAATGACGTTGCGTTCGCGTGGGTAGTTTTGACTGCACTGCTGGCAGATTCCTACCCTTTTTGAGATTAGCTTTGGTACATCCTCACTGGTGGGGATTGACCTGCCAGAATGCAGAGGAAGGAGAAATTACTACTTATCTTATGAAGGCTGGGCAATCCCAGACCCACCCTAGGCTGCCAATGTTTAAATTATGGTTAGCCTTTGTAGAGTGTGATTCCTGCTCTTCAATGAAGACTAAGTGGCTTTTCTAGCCCCTTAGTTTAGTGCATATATTACTTTTGTCTGAGCTCAGTGTTCCTGTTGGGCTGGAAGCATGAGTGGTGATCACTAATGTCCAGGTATAATCAATTTGTACACAGTTTTGGCTTTTCCAGAGAATACTGACTGGCTGTTGTTGGGGCGGATCTATATACATCAGCTTTTGCTTCATCTGTTGGTAGGGATTTACCTGCCCCCATTAGAGAAAAGGAAATTATCAGGTAAGTAGCAATTTTTCCTTTGTATTAGACATTACTTTAGGCAATTAACTGTTGTACAGGGAAGGAAATACCTGATTGGTTTAGTTATCTGTGGTCAGGCAGATGGTGTAGTGGATCTTGGTGGATTAGCATTCACTTAAAGATAACTGGTTTGCTGTGACAGCCTATAAACTCCTTTATCATGCATATAGCAACTAACTGCAGATTTTTCTTCTGGTGTAGTTTCCAACTGATCTGAGTCTATTTACAAGGAAAACTTGTATACATTTGTGTGCAAAAACTTAGGCACCATGGTCAAATTTGTGTTTCGGTGAATCTCTAACTGAACAGAAGCTGACATTTCTACATGGTACAAAATAAAGCATTAAAAACTAACAATGTTTTAAATTCTTCCACAATTAGTTATGGTTAACATTTATTTACACTATTTTTAAATTTTTGTTGACCAAAATATCCAAGTGCAAAATACTTTGAAAACCTAAAGTGAAGCCAAACATTCTATTTTTATGTTTAAACCTTTTATTCATTTTCAAACAAATATAACCACAGCAAAGACAAGTAATGACAAATTCAAAGAAAAGGATTGAACCCTTTCCTAATACTTTAAGGATAAAGAGGTCAGTTTTTAACCTTTTATGATATTGTAACTAATGGGGGGGGGGGGGTCCTCAGACAGCATAGAGGAGTCACTGACTTCTCAAGAGGCTCTTCTATCACAGGGGAGAAAACATTTTTAGAACCATTTTAACATTTGCTTGAAGAGATTCTTATGAAAGAAGACTTCAGATTCACAATTTTTTAATGAGTATCATTCAGAAGGCTTTAAAATGCTTAGCTGAATAGATACTTAGCTTGGAAGAAGGCTGACATGGCTGCTTCAAGGTCATCTTGACAGAACTCAGGTCTACATTGCTTGTTGCCATGTTTCTACAAAAAGTATGAGAATTCAGTGCAGGCTCATTGGACCAATCACAAGGCAGCAGCATTTGAAATTAGCCAATCAAAATTTTACTGCTGTATTACTCAATATAGTCCATTAAACAATTTAACAACACATATTTCTCTGGAGTACAATACAATGCTAAATGTTCATAAAAAGTGACCCCATTCAATACTGAGTCCAAAATATTGTAGAGAATTCAGTCCAAGATTATTGCTTTCGATATAACAATTGTAGCCCATGATTTCTACCCTGGGGATGAATTGGAACAAGATCGAACATACAGCACCTTAATTCAGTAAAGGCATATCTCAGTGACACAATGTTGGACTATAGGTGCCTCCATTCGTCGTTTGGTTTTTTATGCAGCATTTATGTTCGGCTAATCGTGTCTTCAATTTTCTAATAGTTTATCCTGCATACATCAGCTTGCACAGACACACAAGTATATACACCACATATGAAGTATTACAGTCTGATTCGGTAAATCATAACGTGAGTATAGGGAAAATTAAGAAACAATAGTTCACAAAGCACTTTCCCTTAAATCAATGTACACTCGAATACTGCCATCATAATAGCACTACTGGTCTCGCAACCTTCATTGTCTTATAAGTAATCATTTGGCATGAAACTGTGCAAACGGAAATTTTTAAAACTATTTTAGAATGCATATAAAACTCATCTTACTTAAAGAAGCTGCATCCTCTTAAAGAAGCCGTTGGCTGTCGTATAACCCCGAAGTGTAATATATGTGCTTAACAGCTGGCAAGGTGTCCTTTTCTTCAAATACTTCAACTTTTTTTTTTTTTTTTTCTACAAGCATATATCTTGTGTGGTTGTGGCATTTTAGTTTCATTAGTCCAAAGCACTTCTTTCCAAAAAGATTCAGGCTTATACAGGTTTTGTTTTGTATACTTTGATGACTTTGTGATGCTGTAGAAGTTTCCTTTTGATAACTCGTCTATGCTGATCATTGTTGTGTAAAATAGCATTTCCCAACCTGTGCCATAGCTGTAGCACTGGTGCACCGTGACAGTCTTCAGTTTCTCTTTCCCCAGTAGCTGGCCTGCAGGATGTCCTCCTGCCAGCAGGGGGAGTCGGAGCTGCACTTATCTGCTGCTACTGCTGTCTTCCCCTCTGCTGGCTCTCTTCTGCAGTTGAAACAGCATGGGGAACCCTGTAGTCTCACAAGTCCCACTGGCCCCATGCAGTTCTGATTACAGAGGAAAAAGGCATAGAAGAAAAGCAGCACCAGGTAAGTGCTGCTGGAAGAGGCAGCTGAATTTGCTAGGAGGCTGGGGATGTTGGGGGAGAGGGAAAGAAAGTACTGAGGCCAAGGAGGGGGGGAGAAGAAAGAGGTGCAGTGAGGGTAGGGGAGAGGTTGAAGGAGAAGGTAGGAAGGGGAAAGCAATGGTGGTGATGCCAGGAGCGTCAATGGAGAGAGAGGTGAATAATACCAGGGGGTGAGGGGAGAGAAAAGGAAATAGGTGATACAAGGAATAAAGAGGGGAGAAAAGGATAGAGAAGGTGATCATGCAGGGGTACGAGGGAGAGAAAAGGGAAGAGAATTTGATGTTGGGGAAGAGGGACAGGAGGAGAAGGTGATACTAGAGGGGGGGGGGAAGAGAAGGAAAGAGGTGGTGATACCAAGGATGGTGGAGAGAAGAGGAGTGTAGTAGAGTGAAGGAAGGGTGGGGGGGGGGGGGACAATGGGGATGGGAGAGGGAAGGTGATAATGCTTGGGGGATAGAGAAGGTGCTGGTGTGCCATGATGAAGTGAGCCCAGTGCTATGTAAGCCATGACATGAAGGTTGGGAACCACTGGTGTAAGCAATGCTTCTGTTCAGCTAAACTTTGCAGCAGGGCAGTTGCATGATCTATAGATTCTGTTTTGTAGATTTTGATGAGTTTTTGGGCAGATCTATTAGATTTTTCTTTGTCTTCCAAATCTTGCCTTGACCACAGTGGCTCCACATAATTACCATTTCTTACCCATGTTTGACAGTTGAAACTGATAGCTGGAAGTATTTAGTTTTTTATAGCCTTCTCCTATTTTTGTAAGAGTGAATTATCTTCATTTTCAAATGCTCAGACAGCTGCTTGAGGAGCCCATGGTTGTTGAAAGTGACAGAACAAGCAGAGTCAGTTTTTGTTTAAAACATGGAATTGGTTTCATAAGAACATAAGAAAATGCCATACGGGGTCAGACCAAGGGTCCATCAAGCCCAGCACCCTGTTGCCAACAGTGGCCAATCCAGGCCATAAGAACCTGGCAAGTACCCAAAAACTAAGTCTATTCCATGTTACCATTGCTAATGGCAGTGGCTATTCTCTAAGTGAACTTAATAGCAGGTAATGGACTTCTCCTCCAAGAACTTATCCAATCCTTTTTTAAACACAGCTATACTAACTGCACTAACCACATCCTCTTGCAACAAATTCCAGAGTTTAATTGTGCGTTGAGTGAAAAAGAGCTTTCTCCAATTAGTTTTAAATGTGCCCCATGCTAACTTCATGGAGTGCCCCCTAGTCTTTCTACTATCCGAAAGAGTAAATAACCGATTCACATCTACCCGTTCTAGACCTCTCATGATTTTAAACACCTCTATCAAGTCCCCCCTCAGTCGTCTCTTCTCCAAGCTGAAAAGTCCTAACCTCTTTAGTCTTTCCTCATAGGGGAGTTGTTCCATTCCCCTTATCATTTTGGTCACCCTTCTCTGTACCTTTTCCATCGCAATTATATCTTTTTTGAGATGCGGCGACCAGAATTGTACACAGTATTCAAGGTGCGGTCTCACCATGGAGTGATACAGAGGCATTATGACATTTTCCGTTTTATTCACCATTCCCTTTCTAATAATTCCCAACATTCTGTTTGCTTTTTTGACTGCCGCAGCACACTGAACAGACGATTTCAATGTGTTATCCACTATGACACCTAGATCTTTCTTGGGTTGTAGCACCTAATATGGAACCCAACATTGTGTAATTATAGCATGGGTTATTTTTCCCTATATGCATCACCTTGCACTTAACCACATTAAATTTCATCTGCCATTTGGATGCCCAATTTTCCAGTCTCACAAGGTCTTCCTGCAATTTATCACAATCTGCTTGTGATTTAACTACTCTGAACAATTTTGTGTCATCTGCAAATTTGATTCTCACTCGTCGTATTTCTTTCCAGAACATTTATAAATATATTGAAAAGTAAGGGTCCCAATACAGATCCCTGAGGCACTCCACTGTCCACTCCCTTCCACTGAGAAAATTGTCCATTTAATCCTACTCTCTGTTTCCTGTCTTTTAGCCAGTTTGCAATCCATGAAAGGACATCGCCACCTATCCCATGACTTTTTACTTTTCCTAGAAGCCTCTCATGAGGAACTTTGTCAAACGCCTTCTGAAAATCCAAGTATACTATATCTACCGGTTCACCTTTATCCACATGTTTATTAACTCCTTCAAAAAAGTGAAGCAGATTTGTGAGGCAAGACTTGCCCTGGGTAAAGCCATGCTGACTTTGTTCAATTAAACCATGTCTTTATATATGTTCTGTGATTTTGATGTTTAGAACACTTTCCACTATTTTTCCTGGCACTGAAGTCAGGCTAACCGGTCTGTAGTTTCCCGGATCGCCCCTGGAGCCCTTTTTAAATATTGGGGTTTCATTTGCTATCCTCCAGTCTTCAGGTACAATGGATGATTTTAATGATAAGTTACAAATTTTTACTAATAGGTCTGAAATTTCATTTTTTAGTTCCTTCAGAACTCTGGGGTGTATACCATCCGGTCCAGGTGATTTACTACTCTTCAGTTTGTCAATCAGGCCTACCACATCTTCTAGGTTCACCGTGATTTGATTTAGTCCATCTGAATCATTACCCATGAAAACCTTCTCCATTACTGGTACCTCCCCAACATCCTCTTCAGTAAACACAGAAGCAAAGAAATCATCATTTAATCTTTCCGCGATGGCCTTATCTTCTCTAAGTGCCCCTTTAACCCCTCTATCATCTAACGGTCCAACTGACTTCCTCACAGGCTTTCTGCTTCGGATATATTTAAAAAAGTTTTTACTGTGAGTTTTTGCCTCTACAGCCAACTTCTTTTCAAATTATCTCTTAGCCTGTCTTATCGATGTCTTACATTTAACTTGCCAATGTTTATGCTTTATCCTATTTTTTTCTTCTGTTGGATCCTTCTTCCAATTTTTGAATGAAGATCTTTTGGCTAAAATAGCTTCTTTCACCTCCCCTTTTAACCATGCCGGTAATCGTTTTGCCTTCTTTCCACCTTTTCTTAATGTGTGGAATACATCTGGACTGTGCTTCTAGAATGGTATTTTTTAACAATGACCACGTGTCTTGGACATTTTTTACTTTTCATCTGACTAATAGAAAGCCTAATGAATCAGTCTGTTATGGGCCTTAACTTTTTGCCATATTCACTTATTTAAATCTGTGAATCAACAAACAGTAATTTTGCATTAAACATTGTAGAAAGATATTCCCTGTTCACTTAAATTCTTTGAAACATACAGTTTGACCATGAGTGCCTAAACCTTTGCTCATGACTGTACAGACTCTATTCTACAGGAAATACTGCATTCAGTTCTTGACAGCTGAACTTTCATGGGACACTCCTTGGCATAGACCAGAGGTTCTCAACCTCTTTTCTGTTGGAATACACCTGACAGATTCTCACATGCATGACACACTGAATACATGACTATCACGGGGCTAAAAGTAAACATATACTCTGCATCTACAGGAACCCCCCCAACAATGGTGCAGAGCAGAACTAGGACATTCTCCATTCAATTCACCATACAAAAGATATTTCTGGTGTTCTCAGTAACGCTCCCTGCCATCAGGCACAATAGCCCTACTTATGAAAAGAGAACAATTTTTATTACCTGTGTATGTCCTAATGAGACTGGTGAAAAATCATGGAAACTGTTATAAAGAATAAAATTACAAAACATTTAGACATGGTTTAATGGGATACAGCCAGCATGAATTTACCCAAGGGAAGTCTTCCCTCAGAAATCTACTACATTTTTTTTTTTTTTTTGTTTGGGTTTTTTTTTTTTGAAGGGGTGGACATGTGGATAAAGGGGAACCGGTAGATGTAGTGTATTTGGATTTTCAGAAGGCATTTGACAAAGTCCTGCATGCTATAGCTACACAATGTTAGGTCCTACCTTAAGGAGTTACCACCCAGGAAAGAGATCTAGACATCATAGTGGATAATACATTGAAATCATCTGCTCAGTGTGCTGTGGTGATCAAAACAAGCAAATGATGTTAGGAATTATTAGGAAGGGAATGGAAAATAAAACAATGGATGTCATAAAACCTCTGTATCACTCCATGGTGAAACCGCATCTTGAATACTGGGTGCAGTATTATGTGGGCCCCAAGCTGTGGAACTCTCTTCCTAAGGCTTTGTCAGATAACTGAAAAAAAGAAATTCAAGCATGAACTAAAAACATGACTGTTTATGTTAAATCATGAGCCTTTCTAAACAGCTTTATGATTGAATTAACATCACAAGAGTCAAATATAGTTGAACAATCATTATACAAGAAATAACATAAAGGTATTAGTATGATTTAGAATTTATTTTCATTATGTTGACCTTGACTGAATTAACATGAGATAAATTAGACAGGAACTACTACAATAGCAAGGGTGATCTTCATTTAGGAACTAAAATGTATATTTGCTATGATGTATAATTTGAGTATACATTCAAATCATATGAATGTTAATCATGAATGTGAGCCCTATTAATGTAAACCATTGTGATCTTCTTTTGGAATGATGGTATATAAAATGCCAAAATTAAAATAAATTTTGGTTGCCACATTTCAAAGATATAGTTGCACTGGAGAAAGTGCAAAGAAGGGCAACCAAAATTATAAGGGGCATGGAATGGCTGCCCAATGAGGAAAGGCTAAGGAAGTTTAGGGCTGTTCAGTTTGGAGAAGAGACAACTGAGGGGGGATATGAGAGAGGTCTACAAAATCATGAAAGGGTATGAACAGGCTAATGTAAATCTGTTATTTACTCTCTCAGATAATAGGACTAAGAGGCACACCATTTATTTATTTTATTTATTTATAGGTTTTTATATACCGATAGCCGTTTGCACATCGTATCGGTTTACAGATAACTAAAACTTTTTGACAGTGTCATTATACAGAACTTTTGGCACTGCCATTACATAGAACAGTAAACTTTGCATACAAGAAATAAACATCAACAAACAGTAACTGGGTAACTATTTACAGGGAACGAACCATGAACATAAGAAATTGCCATGCTGGGACAGATCAAGCCCAGCATCCTGTTTCCAGCAGAAGCCAAACCTGGCAAGTACCCAAACACCAAGAAGATCCCATGCTACTGATGCCAGTAATAGCAGAGGCCATTCCCTAAGTCAACTTGATTAATAGCAGTTAATGGACTTCTTCTCCAAGAACTTATCCAAACCTTTTTTAAACCCAGTTACACTAACTGCACTAACCACATCCTCTGGCAACAAATTCCAGAGCTTAATTGTGCGTTGAGTGAGAGAATTTTCTTCGATTAGTCTTAAATGTGCTACTTGCTAACTTCATGAAGTTATGAAGAGGATGTGGTTAGTGCAGTTAGTGTAACTGGGTTTAAAAAAGGTTTGGATAAGTTCCTAGAGGAAAAATCTATAAACTGCTATTAATAAGCAATAGTAGCTTTAGATTTATTTAATGTTTGGGTTCTTGCCAGGTACTTGTGACTTGGATTGGCCACTGTTGGAAACAGGATACTGGGCTTGATGGACCCTTGGTCTGACTCAGTATGGCATATCTTATGTTCTTATCAACACCAATAAATAAGACTGATTACAAATGCCTACATACTAGTAAAATACCTCACCTCAGTCACACTTATAGAAAGACTACAAATTATAATTATGGAGACAAATTGGAAAGGAAACCCAAAAAAACCATTCTGCATGCAGTGAAAAACTAGAGAAATAGAAACAGAAATATAGTACCTAACATACTCCCAGGATTTGCAATAATGTGAACAAACTAATCTGCACCAAGTTACACCTGTATTTATGAAGCACACTAACAGTAACAACCCTATCTATGAAAAGGCAATGTTACAAATATTTAACCAGGCACTAAACACAAATACACCTATTAGGAAAACAGAACAAACTAATCTGCGATGGATCCCTACACAGAAAGTACAAACTTGCAGATACCCTTACCTGGGTCACACAGACAAACCCTCCCAGATACAAAATAAAGTGATCATAAAGTTAATGTTTTTCATTGTTGCACTGCATACAAAGTGTGGCTTCTTGCTGTTTCCAGTTCACTTTTTGTCTGCACATTTCTATTTATTCATTCCTCAAGAAATCTAAAATAATTCTAAAACTATTATATAGAGTAAATGTTAAAAATTAAAAAAATTGATAAATTGGATGTTCTATCATTAAACTTAAATTCTCCAAACACCAATAAAATATTTCAGACATATCACATAATGCCCAATAATTAAAATGGTAGTCAATCAAGCTTCAAAGAACCATCTTTACTTACCCATGTCTCACATACCAGTCACCTCCCTGACCAATCTTTCTGTCATACATTCTCACACACACTTAAGCTGACTCACTCACCCCCACCCCCAGCGTATATGGCAGCTGCAGAATAAGGCATCCTGGATCTGCAATGGGCGACTTAGAAGGGTAGCCAGTTTGCTGCTGTGAAAGCAAAGTCATGATAGGCTGGGAGCTTGCAGTAGGAGAGACTCCCTCTGACCCTGCAGTGCTTAGAAAGCAGCACCTGGCTGTTTTCTGTGCCATGGTCCTCTGTCTGCTGAGAATACGGCAGCGGGGATTTCCTCCCTTGCAGCTGTCTGGGAAATCTGGTGATCAGCTGCCCTAAATCTGTGGCAGTGAAGGACTGCCTCAGAAAGGAAAAGGAAGCGATCACGCGAGGTGGAGGGAGCCTTGGGGCACTTGACCTCTTACTGCATAAGCCCGCCTTACATCACTTACTCTTCTGGGCTGCAGGGGTGGGAAAAAGAAAAGGCCATGCTGCTGTTGTCTGCTTTCATGAATACTGCTGCCATCCTTCTCTGGGCTTGAATGTGCTGATTGCCTGGGTAGAAATGGCAGCAGTGTCCAAAGAATTGTCTGTGTCTCGCTGGGGAAGAGTAGAGGGAGGCTAGGAAGTGCGTGACATACCTGCCAGTGCTAGGCAACACTGATTGAGACTCTGGTCTAGAGAATATTTGATGTCTCTCGGCAACAAGCATCTTTCCTTTTCAGGATATCTATTCCACTTACTTTTCCTACAAAATGGCTTCAAAGAAGGACTACCTTGCAGTTCTGTGAAGATTAAAATGGCAGCCTTAGCATGGGGGAGAATTCAAGATTCTTCAATAGCAGTGCATCCGTAGGTGGTCTGGTATTAGGATGTAAAGCATCTTGGATATCTTAAGTAGTCCATTGCTGGTATCTCTACCTGGTGGTGAGGGTGCTAGTAGGAGCGTGTTTTGTTTTGTGTTTTTTTTGAGCCTATGAAATGGACAGTTTGCAAGGATTTGTCCTTTAAGTCTAGAATTCTGGTAGTAATTTATTCAGTGATATGTATCTTAGGGCCTGTAACTCCTATATACTGGTTTTCATTGGAAAAATTGTAATCCCATTTTCCCCCTCGCCCCTTTATCTAAGATTATCTTAAACTTTCACCATGTAAATAAAAAAAAAAACCAAAACTGACTTGCATAGAAACAGTATTAGCAGGCATCTAAGAGTAAGAATGGAAATTTGCATAAATGTTGTTTTTATGTAGAATCATTTTGAGATATCTTAAGGTGACCAATTCCTTTCAGAAGTCTGACTACTTTTTCTTGTTTTGTGGGCCTCTTAAGGGTGCAGGCACTTCTGCATCCTCTGTAGCCAGATGGATTAAGGAAGCTATTGGTGTTGTATGTATTGACCAGGTACTAGCGGTTCCAGGAGGGCTGAGAGCACATTCAAGAGCAGCCTGGACCTTTTTTCATCCAATATGAGGGTAACTTAAGTATGTCCTGCTCGTCTAGACTGGTATGGCAGGATTATAAGGAAGGATAAATGTAATCTTAACTGATTTTTCTTTCATTGAATCTTGCCATACCTGTTCAGAATCTTCCTAGGTTGGTCTAGGTTGACAAAAGTACAGAAACTACAGAAATTTTGTTAAGACAGAAGGGTGCAGGAAGTGTTAGTCTGCTCCCTTCTCAAAGGGATGAAAGAAGACCTTAGAGTAGCTCCTGCTTCTAAACAATTTCTTATACAAGTTATCAGAACACCATTTGAGTACGTTGATTTATTTTGTCAAAGGTATACTGACAAGGTTTACTACTGCACTAGCTCATGTACTATGAATGTCATGGAAAACTTGTAGTTCTGTCTCCACCTGCTAGCAGGGAAGCATAACTTACTTATTTGGACTGGTATGATAAGATTTAAGGAAAGGAAATTATCAAGTAAAACTTAAATTTCTCCTTTTCTTGGTATGGCATTCCAACACTTTACAAGTGGACATTATGGTGTTTTGGGGGCATGTTTGATAGTTTGCCCAAAAATCTTGCTGACCCCCCTGATGATGCTTTCCTGCAACAAACTCAGCTCAGTGAGGCAAAAGAACAGAAAATACAAGCAATATTCTGTGTGCTTTTTTTTTTTTTTTTTTCCCCAGTTTGGGTACAGGATGTGCTTGTTTGTCAAGCTCTGTCAAAGCTTCCTTACCACCAGCTGGCAGGAATTGTTTTGTTGAATACTTTTTACCATAGCATGTATTTATAAACTAGCTTCCAAACTGTAGATTAGAAAGGGAGTTTTCTCTCCAAAAAAAAAAAAAAGTTAAGAAATGAAGTCATTGGAGAAAATACCTTTTGCATTAGACTAAAAGATCTTTTTTAAAAGATGAAAACCGTTTAAAGCCTGAGGCAAGCAATCTGTTCCTTGCTTTGCAAAAAATGAGGGTGTTCTGGATAAGTGAAAACTGAACAGATGGGATCTGGAAGTCCTTAGTGGGTGCACAAATTATGAAGGGATCTTATTTTATAGTGAATCCTAGCAATGCAGACATGCTGTAAGCCCTCTGTTAACTGCAGCTGAGATTTCTGCGTTAAAGAAATGTAGTCTGCCAGACAAGCATTTTTGGGAAAGGAAATACATTGGAATGGTCTTGGTCATGGTGCTTGTAGATTTTCAGATTGGCTTGTTTTACTTAAAACTAAGGAGCCGATGTAATAAGACACATGGTGAAATGGGCGCTAGTGATCTGCATGTCTGGGTTTTTTTAGCACTCACAAGCAAAGCAGGTGCCTCCACAAGATATAATAAAGGCCATGTATGTAAACGAGATGCATGCAGTAAATCCACACTGATGTGAAACCTGTGCGGTAAAAGCGCGTACGTGCACTCACAGCTCTGTGTAACAAACCGATGCCGAAACGCGCATTAATGTGGTAACCCGTGAGTGATTCTCGGGAGGGAAACCTTCCCCTTTCAATAAAATTGTGATGAAATTAGTGGACCAGGAATGGAACTGAAGGTGGATAGAGCAATGCCTATCCCCTTCATGTTCTGTTCCAACGGTGAGGCAGCTGTCCAGCACAGGAAATGCAGCAGAGATTGTCTGCCAACCTGCAGAATGAAACAAACATCTGGAAAAAGTAAAGGTAATCCATGATTACGCCAGAGCTGCCCTCAAGGGCAATAAGACTCTCTATAGCTAAATCTATTTTTTTTTTTTAAGTAGATATTCTGTTTAAAAATGTTTTTAAAGCAAGTGGACACTTACTGGAAGTGACTGGAGGGCTTTTTGATTTCTTGGTAAACATTGCTGAAGATATGTAGCTGCACAGTTGGTGTATTGTGACTCATTTGATTTCACATTTGTCACTCTTCCAAAAAGGACTCCAAGTGGAGTACAGCAAATATTAAAAAATCCAATAGAAATCAAACCACAGAAAAACATTAATGCAATTAATTATCACATTTCCTATATATTCCCCCCCCCCCCCCCCAATTCACTAAGTGGACAAAAATAATCCACCTCAAACAAATCAACCTACAGTAGCTACCAAAGGGGCAATTCTGTTGGGTGCACCCTTTCAGTGACAGGCCCATTAGGGGCACTTGAGTAATGTCAGCACACAAGGGATAAAGCCAGGATAACTCCAGCAGATGACAAGTCTAACTTTTTTTCTCCATATCTTATACACAGTCACAATTAGGACCTAAACCAGGTTTGCATACCCCATGTTCTCTGACAAGCAGGGCTGAATTTCACCCTTTGTGGGTGACATAAGTACAGTATGTGTGAATTCCCACACTGGCTTTGCTTCGTGAGCCCTTCAGACCCCAAATAGCACTTTTTTCAGTGCTATCAAAAAATAAATAAATCTTTCTTTACAGACATGTCTGGCACAGAGAAGCCCACTGTCAGTGGTTTCAAGGACCATGTGTTCAATAGGAAAATGTGTTACTGGTACCTAGGACCAAATCATAACCAGGCCAGCTGCTTTAACTGTGACTGGATGTGTCTGTGCTTTCAGAAGTCTAGGGCCTGGAAGATGAAGTAACTGCATAAGTCTGAAGATCTGCAGCCTGTCTTCCTTCTAGAGCACAGCTTCATCAAGCTTCCTGGGTGCCAAGTTGAGCAGGAGCTCATTGGATAAGCTTACTTTTCTTTGGAGCAGCCCTCTGCCACTTCTGCCATATGCAAACAGTGCCATTTCCAGGTGTCTACAGGTGCTAGCTTTTTTTTTTTTTTTTTTTTTTTGCTGCCCTGTATGAACAATTACTGCTTCCCCCCCCCCCCCCCCCCCCCCCCCCCCCCACACACCTGCTGTTTGTTCATTCTTTTTCCCGGGACCACCAAAACATGCCCAGCACCCTTTGGTGATAACTTTGAAAAATGACACCACCCCTCCTCCCCCCAAACCCATTGCAGTTGTAAGGGTTTCAGGTTCCCTAGGCGAACCTTTTATAGCCTTGCACAATGTACCTCACCCTATTCCACATACAGTTAAGAGTTATGCATTTATATTTTAAATGAAAAATATCAAAGTACAGTATTCTGCAGTAAAAATATCACTTCCATTATATTTATATGCACTGCTGTGAAGCCAACCAGAAATCCCTGCAAAAAAGACACTTAGAACCCATATGCTGTTAGGCCTATTGTGATGAGTACTTGACCTCCAAAAACCTTAAATCACTAATACACTTCCTATTAGGAGAATGCCTCACTTCAGTCACACATGTAGAACATAGACCTACCCTTACCAAATACAGAATAGAGCAACCATAAAGTAGAAATATAAACATGCAGACACAAACTGAACTGGAAACCGCAAGAAGTCAGACACACTATGCAGTGCAACAATGAAAAAACAGAGCTATCACCATTCCTCAAGAAAAAAAATACATAATCAGAATATTAAAAACATACTAATTCAAAAAAAGCTGATGAATAAAAGATCAAATAATTAAGAGCTCATACTTTTTTTTTTTTAAATGTCCCAAATAACAAAATTGCTCAAAACAGCAGACACTTTTATTTTTCAGGTGTTACCGTATTTATTGTAAGATTTTAAAAATTTACGCTCTCCATACCTGGGAACTTTGATTTCCAGTCACCCTGAGATTGCCATAGATTAGAAGAGGGATGCACAGACTTTCTCCGCTTTCTTATATACAAAAGCTCATACACACATACATTCCTTCGCAGACAAACCTGCAGGCGTCTCCAGCTTTTCTTTGGTTGGGATCTACCAGCAGCAATAGGCACTCATTTCATTTCAGCTGCTGGCAAGTTGGAATCCACCTGCAGTACCCATTCTCATGTGCACATACAGCTCCCATTTATGCACATAAACACACTGAAGGCAGACAACCCCCCCCCCTCCCCTTCTTTCTTTTGATAGCAACCTCTGAGCCTCTCTCCTTCCTCTGCTGCTAATGTCACTGCTGCATGGTTATTAGGGAGGCACTGATTGCTGCTACTGGCACTGAAGCCCGTTCTGCTGCCTCCTCTAAGCAGACCCTGCGGTATTAATTTGCGGGGCTTCTAGTTCCTCCATGCTTATCTTGTACATCATGAGATCAACAGAGAGGGTGCTACTTTTGCCCATTTCAAAAGATAATATATGCCAATCACTAAAAATTCAGAAATTTCTTTTTTACCTTCCCTTTATTGGTCTTTTGCCAATTCCTTTTACAGGGTCCCTTTTTTTTTCCCCTTGTTTCTTCTGTATTCACTTGTCTTTTCTTCCCTCGACCACACACTCAGGCTGTCATTCCTCTCTCTCTCTCTCTCTCTCTCTCTCATGCTTTCTCTCCACTCTCATACACACACACTCTACAGGGCCTCAGCCTCTCTCTCACCTCTTGGCCTCTTCTTCACGGGTCGCCACAGGATGGGCTCTGTGGCAGCCCTGATCTTCTCGAGCCACTGCAAGGTGGGATCTGTGGCGGCCCTGCTACAAATGCTACTGCTACTCTGCATGCGGCTGATGCTCCTCTTCCTTCCTGCCCTCTCGGCTCTGGCATTGTTTTTCTTCCGGGGCCACACATGCAGGAAGGAGGAGGGGCACCTGGATGTGAATTTTTCTTCATCAGTGGTGGGATGAGCTGCACCACGGCCCCACAGATCTTCCTGTTGTGTGCGGCTGACACACAGCATTAAAGTAATATGCCCCTAATCTCCTATACTCCATTTCCTAGGAAGCTTAGATCTGAAATATAGAATCTAAAAAACTCAAAAGTTGGGGTAGTGCAACTGCTTCATCAATCAGTTATAGTGGAGTCAGTATTAAAATGAGCAAACAACCAATATTCTCCAACACTCCACCAAGGAAAGATCCTTGGCTTCTGGACAATTTTGTAAAAAAGGCATTCCAGAATGCTATGTTCTTAATGCCCGTATTTCTACTCATCAGTTTTATGTGGTACAATACTTACATGATTGTATACAAAAACTGAAGGATTTCTTCCTCCTGGGGTCAGCAGTTCTGCATAACTGCAGTCTTTCCTCAATATGGAGTGCATATGCCATCTTATCAGATCAGTGTACAAGGCGTTGAACATGACAGCTGCACCTCATCAGTCTCCAAGAGCATGCCAGATAACTTGGTTGGTTTATTTAAAAATTTTTCTATACTGTCATTAAGTTAAATACCATCACAACGGTTTACAGAAGGGCACAATAAAGAGAAATATGGGTGGTATAGATTACAAATTACTCGTGTGCCATCATAGTACGGTAACAATTTAAAATAATAAACTAGGTGTGTAAGTTAAACCTGATTGTTAGGAACAAATTAGGCAGTTTGATTTTAACATTAATATGCTTATGTAGGTTACTAAACTTCTAGCTTGGTGCATCCTTATCGCTCAACTATTTTTCTCCTTTTCTTTATCTGGTTGAGGACCAGAAACTTGTGCAGTCATGTCCATACATTAGCAGATGTCACCTGCCTGGGAGATCATTTCTTCGGAGATGAGCTCAGAGAAACAGTTGCTCAAATCATGGAGCAATATGTAGCAGTTTGGTCCCTCACAGTGGGCTCAGAACATCAGTCTAATTCAAGGCGTCCTTCACACTTTTACACGATTGTACTTTCAACGATGCCCCTTCCAGCAATTTGTGGTCCTAGGCTTTGCCTCTGCTGCAACAGCTTCTGGCAAGAGGCCAACCAGCACTAAAGGCATCAACCAAAAGCAATACAGTAGATCCAGCCTAAACCTAGACCATGCTTTGGATCAGTCTCCAAATCTAACAATCCTCTCCAGTAAGGGGGAGGATTTGTCGCTATCTGGATGGAATAGTATAGTACAAGATTACCAAAGACCATTGGGTACTCCAAGATTGTACAATCTGTTTCTGCTTGCATTTCTCTTTACCATGCTACCTCATTGCTCAGCCTTCAAATTGGATCCATCTCAGTTAGTGGAGCTGCTCTTCAAACAGCAGGCAATAGAACCTGTTCAACCCAGTCAACATGGCTAGGTATTTTCCTCTATTTTCTTCTCCCCAAGAAAACCAAGGGATGGGGACCCACCCTGGATTAAAGCAGTCTGAACAAGAATCTGCTACAAGAGAAATTAAAGACTAACTCCCTTCACACAATTCTATCCTTCATACAAGCAGGGGAGTGGATGTGTCCCTGGATCTAAAGGATGCTTATGCTTACATAACAATGCATCCCTCACGCTGGCACTACCTATGCTTTGTGGTTGAATCTTCTCATTACCAGTACAGAGTACTCTCCTTCAGCCATCAGTGGCACAGAGGGTCTTTATTAGATATGTGCTGCTATAATACATAGGTATTTATCTGGGCTTCTGCATGTTTCCTTACCTGGACAAGCTGCTGGTGACTTAGACTTTCTGGGAGGGAATACGGCCCTCCCTATAGGAGACAATCCAACTCCTTAAGTCCCTAGGATTCTTAATTTCCAAAAAATCAACCCCAGTTCTATCTCAGAAAATCAAATTTATCAGTGCTGCAGGAGCGTTTCTCCCGTCAAATTAAGCACGCACACTCGTGTCCCTTCTCATCAATTGGTGAACACAAAACTGTCAACAACCAAGAAAGTGCTAGTTGTTAAGGCCATATGGTGGCGGCAGTTCATGTAGTATCACTAAGATGCCTGCACATGAGATTTCTGCAATGGGGCCTCTGCTCCAATGGGATCAACTGACTAATCACTAGAGTCATGAAGGGGTATCTCCAAAGGAAATGAAGCAAAATCTTTGCCTGTGGTTAGAATCATATCTTTCAGGAAGCGGCACCACTTTGTCTACTTCCTCATCAGAAGACAATGACAGAATCCTTCACCAAGGAATGAGGAGCCTTCTGAACACAAGGGACTT
This sequence comes from Rhinatrema bivittatum, assembly GCF_901001135.1. Lineage (NCBI taxonomy): Eukaryota > Metazoa > Chordata > Amphibia > Gymnophiona > Rhinatrematidae > Rhinatrema > Rhinatrema bivittatum. The sequence goes on from NC_042617.1 coordinate 54,751,594, forward strand.
ATTGGTTAGTAGCAAGGCAATTTCAGATTAATCTTTTAAAACATTGAGTGATCAGACATGCCTTTGTTTTTTCTCCCTTAAGCAGATGGGAGAAAGTTTTCTTATTCAAACTATCAAGTAGCTATGTTCTAGGTCAACAAACAAGGAGGCACGTGATCATGGACTCTGCCAAGAAAGAATAAGAATCTGGGAATGGGTGTCCCTCCCAGGGATCTTCCAATAGCAGATGGCCTTAGCAGGGTATTTGGCCTGCATAAGAATAGGCCCTACACCAGTCAACAGACTGTTCAGTCTTTGGAGACATTCATCAATTGTTCTCTTCACATCAGAGGAGAATAAAAAAGTGGAAAGAATGTTTCATTTTTCACAGCAAACGCTCATCTGCTCAGGATGCTTTTCTGCTCAGCTGGAATGCAGATCTCATGTACACATTTCCACAGATTCTGGTGATAGCCAAGATGGTACAAAAATAGACTGACACTGATACTTATTGCACCAGCATAGTCTAGACATGTGTGGTTCGTATATATAATTCAACTGTCCATCAGGTCCATGATCTGCATTAGGGATAGATTCATCCTTCTTTCAAGAAGAGACATTTCATCCAAACCTCCTCTCTCAACTTGACAGCCTAGATATTGAGCACTTGTTGAACACTCTATTTTCCTTACCTGAAGACTGGAGGGTGGCCAATGTAACTCCAATATTTAAAAAGGGCTCTAGGGGCATCCCGGAAACTATATAGACCAGTGAGCCTGACTTCAGTGCCGGGAAAAATAGTGGAAACTATTCTAAAGATCAAAATCTTAGAGCATATAGAAAGACATGGTTTAATGGAACACAGTCAACATGGATTTACTCAAGGGAAATCTTGCCTAACAAATCTGCTTCATTTTTTTTGAAGGGGTTAATAAACATGTGGATAAAGGTGAACTGGTAGATGTAGTGTATTTGGATTTTCAGAAGGCGTTTGACAAAGTACCTCATGAGAGGCTTCTAAGAAAACTAAAAAGTCATAGGATAGGAGGTGATGTCCTTTCGTGGATTACAAACTGGTTAAAAGACAGGAAACAGTAGGATTAAATGGTCAATTTTCACAGTGGAGTGGCTCAGGGATCTGTACTTGGACCACTGCTTTTCAATATACTCATGATCTGGAAAGGAATACGAGTGAGGTTATCAAATTTGCGGATGATACAAAATTATTCAGAGTAGTTAAATCACAAGTGGATTGTGATACATTTACAGGGGGACCTTGCAAGACTGGAAGATAGGGCAGATGAAATTTAATGTGGACAAGTGCAAGGTGTTGCACTTGTCCACATTAAAAAATAATCCTTGCTATAGGTATGCAATGTTAGGTTCCATATTAGGAGCTACCACCCAGGAAAGAGATCTAGGCATAATAGTGGATAATACTTTGAAATTGTCAGCTCAGTGTGCTGCAGCAGTCAAAAAAGCAAATAGAATGTTAGGAATTATTAGGAAGGGAATGGTTAATAAAACGGGAAAATGTCATAATGCCTCTGTATCGCTCCATGGTGAGACCACACCTCGAATACTGTGTACAATTCTGGTTGCCACATCTCAAAGATATAGTTGCGATGGAGAAGGTACAGAGAAGGGCAACAAAAATGATAAAGGGGATGGAACTGCTCCCCTATGAGGAAAGGCTGAAGAGGGTTAGGGCTGTTCAGCTTGGGGAAGTCGGCTGGGGGGGGAATATGATAGAGGTCTTCAAGATCATGAGAAGTCTTGAATGTGTAGATGTGAATCGGTTATTCACACTTTCGGATAATAGGACTAGGGGGCATTCCATGAAGTTAGCAAGTAACACATTTAAGACTAATCGGAGAAAATTCTTTTTCACTCAATGCACAATTCAGCTCTGGAATTTGTTGCCAGAGGATGTGGTTAGTGCAGTTAGTGTAGCTGGGTTCACAAAAGGTTTGGATAAATTCTTGGAGGAGAAGTCCATTAACAGCTATTAATCAAATTTACTTGGGGAATAGCCACTGCTATTAATTGCATCAGTAGCATGGGATCATCTTGGTGTTTGGGTACTTGCCAGGTTGTTGTGGCCTGGTTTGGCCTCTGTCGGAAACAGGATGCAGGGCTTGATGGACCCTTGGTCTGACCTAGCATGGCAATTTCTTATGTAAGGAAATGGACATATTAGTGTCCAGTAGAAAGCCTTCAGCTAGAAGAACTTGCAAATTTAAATGGAAACTGTTTTCAGCCTGGTATCAACAAAGCTCCTTAAGCCCCTTTTGCATGCAAACCACAGCAGCTTCTCCAGTGTTTGTTCTTCCTCAGGTGTTAGGTTCATGTTGATATGAATTAATTTCAGTGCCATAGCAGCTTCTCATGGCCTATTCTCAATATATCTATATATATATCTCCGCACATCCTTTAATATCAAAATTCATGAAGGACTTATGACGTACTAAACTTTGTGGTCAAGCCATTTGTTCTTGGGACCTTAATGTTTTGATACATTTATGAAGTCATCTTTAAGCCAGTGGAGTAGGCTTCCCTCAAACTTCACACATGGAAAGTAATATTCCTCATGCCGTGTCAGCCAGACGTTATTGAGCTTCAGGCTTTGGTTCATTCTTCTTCATTAGTGGTGGTTCCGTACCCACCAACAGTAATCTCTGCTTTTCATATAAATCAAGCTATTGTTTTACCTACGTTTTCTCCCATGAAGGAGAAAAAGCCCTTTATTCCTTAAGACTATAAAAGAATGTTTGTTACAGGAAAAGAACTCTGCCACATCATCAGGCCTCGCAGCTATTCATCTCTTAAGATCCTAACAGCCTGGGCATAGCAGTTGGCAAACACACATTGTCCAATTGGCTAGCACAACAATTCTCAACCATTGTGTCTCTATCCTCTGCCAGGCCCAGCTGCTCTTTCCTCCCTGCCTCTGATAGAATTCTTCCTTCTCCTGGGCTTGAAAATGCTGATAGCCTGAGCGAAACAGCAGCAATACTAATGAAATCAGCAGAATAGCAACTTCTTCCTGCTTCTGCGGCCTGGAAGAGGAAGTGATGTGTAGTGGCCCACGGGGAAGGAGACCATGCTGAACTCAGAAGTACTGGCAGCATCACCTCCCAACAGCAGAATGAGAAGTGTTAGCCCCCATGGATGAATGGGACTCTTCTTCTTTTTTGGGGCTGGAGAAAGAGATTGCTGCTGCCACTTGTATTTATGAGGAGTGGTGGTGGGCGTGAGAGAGAGTGTGAGATGTGATTGAGAGAGAGGAGAGTTTGCGTACAAACACCTCCTCTCCTTTTAATTTATGGCAATCTTAGGGCACCTGAAAATCCAAAGTTCCCAGGTATGGAGAATAGAACGTTTGTGTTTTGTTTTTTTAGTTTTAATTGAGTCTTGGTCTTGGCTGTGTTGAAATATTTTATTGATATTGATGGGGGGTTTTTTGTTTAATTATTGGATGTTCTATATCTGTTTTGAAATAATTTGTTCTTTTTATTAGTATGGGTTTACTACTGTTGATTTTTATTTCTTGATTTCAAACCCCCGCCCCCGAGGGCTGGTGTTGCTTGTTCTTGCATTGTTGCACTATATATAGAATCTGGCTTGTGGTTTTCAGTTCAGTTTTTGTCTGTGTTTGTTTTATATTTTATGATCTCTTTATTCCATTAGGTGAGGGTCTATGTTCTGTATATGTGACCGATGTGAGGTGGTCTGTGTAGGAATCTCTAGCAGTCTGGCTTGTTCTTTTTCCCTAAATAGGGAGTGTATTGTGTTAAGACCTAGTGAAATATTTGCAGTGTTGCCTCTTCATGGCTATGGTTGTTACTGTTTTGAGTGCTGGCAGTTAGTGTGCTTCTAGTATGGGAGGTTTAGTATTTTATCACTTATTAGATTTCTATTCTGCCTAATTTCTGCTGAGTACTCTTGTCTTTCCCTTGTGTAATTCTTAATAATAAAAGTGATACTTAAGGTTTTTATATATTTCCACTGAGGATTGTAATGAATAGTGTCACATGTGAGCACTGTCCAGGTTGAGACCCATCGGGCTAGCGGACTATTACACATTGTTATGCACTAGCAGGCCTACAGGTAAGACTATCAAGGCTAATAAAAGGAGAGCTATGGCTGCATTGGTAGCTCATGTGCAGATAGTACCGATTTGAAGACCTCTGCAAAGCTAAATGTCTACCTGCCTTGTGAGCCCCTCAGTCTATTTTTGAGCTAATGCCTGCTGCGTTGGAATTCCCACGTGCTCGGAGTTAAAGCTCTGTGTGTTTAAAGAAGGGTCCATTCAATACAGTTGAATGTCATCCAGGTCATGGCTATTTCATCCTGCTGTCTACAGAGAACACGGTTTACAGTAAGCAAACTTGTGCTCTCCCCAAGTGTGCATTCTCCTCCTGTCACTCATTGGCACTTTGGCAGAGGTGTGTAGGGCACTATGTCCTGAAATTGAATTGTTGCTATAGTTGCACTGAGCATAGGATTGAGCTCGTGCATGCTCTTGGCCCTTATGACAGCCCTGCCCCTGTGTCTTTCAGGGGAGGGAGGAGGCAGGGTTTGGGAATGGGAGTAGAAGAGAAGCTGAGGATGAAAAACTTCTATAAAATACTTTAATACATTGCAATTTGTGAGCTATAACTGTGTAACTCATTTTAACAAGGCTCCCAAACAATGTTCTCTCAAAGCTACTTGTGTGCACAGTGCCCCCCCCCCCCCCCCCCCCCCCCCCGCAGTGGAGCTCATTCCACTGCAGCCCAAAACTAAGAGGAAGCCAAGCATATCTGTGCAGGAGCCTGTGTTTACCTTTTGAGAACCTGTGTGTCAAGGACTCTCATAGGCATGCATGCACACAAACAATGTGTGATGGCGAGAGAGCTTGTGTATATGTAAGACATGGGCATGTATATAGAAGAGGGAGTATGAGAAAATGAAAGTGTTGGTGTGTTTGAGAGAGGATAAAGTTTGTGCGGCTCTCCTTCCCCCAATCCACGACATAAGGTGACAGGAAATCAAAAGATCCCAGGTATGGAAAGTAGGAGATGTTTTAATCCTTATTAGTTGTAATTTAGTGTAATTTAATATTTCTGATTTGAAATCTTTTTTTTTGGGGGGGGGGATATTAGAACTGTTAAATTATTGGATGTCTTATTCAACAGATGTGTTAAAATATTTAATTGGTATTTGAGAAATTAGAACAAATTTATGCAAGTTCTTTAAATTTTTAGATGTTTGGCGGTTTTAACATATCTGTTCTTATCGGTATGGTTTTAATTTGTATTATAATTCAATTTTTATTTCTTGATGTTTTGTAAAGCATGATATTTTTTTTTCTATTGCACTGTATAATACAGTTGGGCTTTCCAGTACAGTTTGGCATATTTCTATTTCTATTTTCTCTGTATTTGGTTAGTTTGTATTTAAAGGTCCAGTTCCTGTGTAACTTTAATTCTTGCTGTGAAAATGATGGTACTTATCACTGGCTTTTATGGCATTATGGTCACCTCTTCCTCATTTCTATTTTAAACAGAAGTTTGCTCTTTTTCTTAACTTCACGTGCATGCAGAAAATAGTGTTTGCATGTTCTTGTAGAAAATATTTTTTCGTTCACATAATTTATTCTTGTCACTGCTATTGCCTAATGTTCTCTCTAAGGATTGGGTTGCACTGTGCATGACATTGATGGGCTTTTTGCATCAAAGAAAGAGGTGCTCATAGGGTAATGTAACCAAAAACATTTTGCTCATGAACAAATATCTTTTACTCTTGGGGGAATTCTGCGCACAAAAACTTAAAATTCTGCAAACTTTATATTGGTCAAAACACAATTTACATTTTAAATGAATACAGAAAAGTTAATACTTAAAGATGCAGTATTTCTCTAGAAATTTACTGTAAGTGTGCCCCTTCCACTTGTTCTCCCTACTCCCCTGGCCACTTTGCCCTCTCAGGCCCAACTCCGCCACCTGCCAGTATCTCTCCCCTCCACCTCTAGGCTCAACCCCTTCCACTCTATTGCCAGTCCCAGAGTTTGACCCTGTTCTCAGTACTGCCCCTTACACAGGCTCCCTCTGTCCCTCCCTCTCTCTAATACATATACATACACCCTCATATAGGCTCCCTCACTCTCCGTACCCACACATCCCCTTTTTCATACACACGAGCTCCCAATCTCTCACACACACACACACTCCTTCACAATCTCCTCATATAGGCTCCCTCTCTCTCAGGCATCTCCCCCTTACCTCCCATGCTCTCAACCATTACTGCTCTCTCCCCCCTCCCCTCTCACACCCATTCTCTCTCACCGGGGTCTTTATCTTCACCGTGAGAGGAGCATACTCCGTTCACTGCACACAGGGGCCTTCCATCTTCGCTGCGAGCGGAGCGCGTCCTGCAGCACACGCGGGACGCGCTCCATTCACGGCATGCCAGGGTGGTTTCTGTTGTTTTCTAGTGCAGAATTCTACTAGGACTAATCTTTGCACGCTGCAACCCAATCCTTAATGGGAATATTGCTCTCAAGACTACTTGCAGTTGATGTGTAAGGTGGCTTATTAAGTGACTTGTTTTTAGAGGAGGATGAAGAAAGTGGATCTGTTAAATTGAATGTCTAGACTGGTTTTCAGGGATACTGCTACATAGTAAGCACAGGGCTAAGGGTGGTTCTTTTTACTTTAAAGTAATACTCCACCAAAATGTATCCCTTTTATGTGGGCTTTTATAACGCTAGTTATTCCTTTTGTTTCTGAAATAAAAAAAAGGTTTGCAGTTTCTGGAAGCTACTACTTATTCTGTTCATCTGAATTAGGATGATATTATATGGGAAGGACCTTACTTATCATAGGCATCAGCCATTCATTCACCAGAAGAGGCTGGAGGTAATTTCAATTTAGCGAAACAAGAACTTTAGCTAACTTGGCCTTTGTGGCTTTTCTGGCAAACCAAAATGCTTACAATTTAACTTTGCTGGTGCCACTTCTAACACATCCAAAGTATAAATACAGTAGAAATGACCTGAATAACTTCATGCAAATAGTTTCTGTGAAACCAGATTGGGGTGGAGACTATAGTAGGGATGCAAACAAATCTAGAAACTTCAATTTCATACCAGGCCAGAACAATTAGGTTTAGGTTTAGTCCCTCTTCTAGCTGATGGAGGCAGAGTGCATTTTTTTAATCCCGACATTTATTTTATTTTTATTTAAAAGCATTTATATACCATCTTTCACAATGAATATTGACCAAAACGGTTCACAAGACATCAAATAATTATAGAGTATAATTAAATTAATAAACTATAAAAATAAAAAATTAATAAAACAGTAACAGAAAAATACAATTCATGATTATTAATCCCTATTCTCATATGTCACCGAACATCTTCCCTAAAAATTTTTTAACATAAAAAGAGATAGTCAGGACATCACTAGTATATATGTAGTGTGCAGAACTATTGTGAGCCAGTATTCTCTGCTTCTAGCTGAAGGACAAACTGACAGAGCAGCAGTTTTACACTACCCTATAGACTAGCTGACTTTTTTTTATTTTTAATCACAAGCTTTCTTAGCATTCTGACAGGTGAATCCAAAACCAGTGGATTATGCATCTCTACCAGCAGATGTGATGTCAGCTTTGCAAGGCCTCCATTATATATACCCCTGCAGTGACTGCCTGCCAGTATTCTCCATCTCCAGCAGATGGACATGCATCTCCTTACTGGGGATTACTTTAAGTTTTTTAGGAGAAAAAGAAATTAATTTGCTCCGGTCTCCTGTGGTGATACCTTATGGGCCTGGTTCTTCAGATGAGTACCTTGGTCCAATAGCTGGTTTTTTTTAACTGGTGTGGACTTAGCTGGGAGGGTGGGACCGAAAGGCAATTGAGTACAGGACGTTGAGTGGTAGTCAAGGTTTATGCCCTCTTTCTCTCCCCCCTGCCCCCCCTTCTGCAGCTGGAGACCTGGGATGGACTGAGCTCAGGTAATTTAAAAAGATAGAGAAAGGGGAGTTGAGTAGCGGCTAGGTGTCAGATATGGTTGAGAAATTGATCGGCCGACAAAACCTCTAAGTCTAACCTTACAGAGTTGCCCTTTAAAGGCTCACTCTTATTTAGGAGTCAGCTGGAGAAAATGGTCAACAAGTGGGGTTCCTCAATTGCCAGAGAATAAAGAAACAAGCACCATGATCTTTCAGCACAAGAGGTCGTACTAGGGGGTTCAGATATCTTATGGAATAAAGGAATATCCAAAAATAAACCTATTTCCATGGATGGAAAAAAAATCAACAGATCTCTGCCCTCTGCTCAAGTCAATCAAATATACAGGCCACTTTTCTCGGCAGAAATCTTCTAGATTCAGGTGAGTGGGAGCTCAGCCAAGAGATGTCATGGAAAATAATAAAGCAATGGGGCACCCTAGAGATGAATTGAATGGTTACTCTCACAAATGCAAAGGTGCATTGTTTTTTCAGCAGATGGAAAGAACATGGAAACAAAGGGATAGACGCACTAGTGCATAAAGTTCTACTGTATCCATCATGATCCTTGCACTTTAAGGAAAATAGAAGGGAAAAAGCACAGGTGGTGCTAGTACCACCAGACTGGGCAAAGGAGGCCATGGTATGAGGACCTAAGGAGGTTATCGGTTGATCTGCTAATGTTTTTTTCAAGAATACGCAGATTCCTGATTCAAAGTCTAAAAGAAAATGGAGACAGGTCCTGCATTTCTTATAGGAGGGGCCTACTCGCCTTATTAAAAGCTAAAAAATATATGCAACTGAGGTTGAATATTGTGTGATATGCATTCGAAACATTTTGTAAAGATGCATAGATCTTGGTGCGCATAGTTCTACATAGTTCTAGAGAGGTTTAGCTCTTAATTCTTTGCAGGCACAGGTAGCAGCAATAACACGTTACAGGGGTAGAGTTAAGGGAATCTTTGTAGGCCAGTAAAATTAAGCGTCTGCTGTCAAACCCGCTAGTGACCCTAGCGCCTCCTTATTAGTGCGGGTCCTCATTTGCATACTGAATCGCGTGAACAGGAGAATGGCCTGGGCGCATGTTGGGAGAATGGGCGCTCGCCTCGGAGCGCTGGCTCTCCCAAGCATTTTACTGAATCGGCCCGAAAGGAAGGGAGAAATTTTAAACTTATCTGAATTTCTTTTCCTTTCTACTACACCAGTTCAGAAACCCACCTGGAAGGATAAATGTAAAAAAATAAAAACCTTTGCAGAATTTCTAAAATTTCATTGAAGAGGATCCTTTCTTTATCTTATCTTATTCTTTTCTCCAGTATATATAACATTTGCTTTAAAACTTCTTAAATGAAAATATTGATTTTAGTTTATTAGCTTTGACAAAAATATACTGGTTCACAATGGTTTTGCACGCCACATACTATATATATATATATATATATATATATATATATATATATATATATATATATATATATATATATATATATATATATATATATATATATAAGATCATAGGATTAAACAAAAAAAAGTGCACTCTGCCTCCATCAGCTAGAAAAGTGACTAAACCCAATCAGTCCAGACTAGTGTAGCAGAAATAAAGGAAAGGAAATTCAGGTAAGTCTAAATTTTTCCTTTTTGAGCAAGAAAGATCTTTGAAGAAAACCAAAATAAGAGTAGTCGAAGTAAACTGAAATTGAGGATCATGTTTGGCACTTCCGATCTGCTTGTCTCCAGTCATTTTTTTAAATTGTTTCTTCTACAAATGACAGATTTTTCTATTGAATTGTGGAGAATTTGACTATTATGAGAGAACCATATATTTTCATTGTGTAGTGAATAAAAAATCTTGTTCATTCTAGGAACAAATGAATCGTATGTCTTATAATGAGAAGTCGGATATCTGGTCTCTAGGATGTCTGCTGTACGAGTTGTGCGCATTGTCGTAAGTATGGGGAACAATTCAGAAAAGAACGTGGTCCCTTTCAGGATTGCCTGGAATACATTTTCCAATGTTAGAAGTGCAGACATTGGCCTAGTAAGGTCATCCATTTCTTCTTACACTGCCCAAAAGATATATTTCAGCTGTGTCAGGATATCATTGCTTAATCAAGTCAGTCTTGTCTTCCTTTGGGTTCTCTATCATTCTGGGTAGAGAACTATAATGGTAGAGAACCAACATTAAGGGCCCCTATCCATGTCTTTTACCCATCCTCTCAACCTTGTCTTCCCTGATCCAAGCATGCTTAAATTGGCACCATATTTTTCTACCACCTCTGCTAGTAGGTAATTCCAGACATTATCAAAGAAGCCTTTCCTCACCAACTTTATATCATAATACTTTGTCCTAGAATACTTTTCAGTTGAAAATTACATTTTCCTGTATTCTATCAAAACTTGTTAAATATTTAAAGGTTTTCTTCCAGCAAGAATATTTTAAATGTTTTGAGCCTGTTTGTGTTGTAGGCCCTATACCATATTTAGTTGCTTTTTGAACTGCTCTCATCTTTCAGTGTCCTTAAAGTACAACTTCCAGAATAGAAGAGTTCTCACAATTGAGTCTTACTAATAACTTATAGAAGAGCAATATTATTGCCTTTTTTATACTGCTCTTGATACCTTTTACTTATGACCCGAGCATATAGTTAGTTTTCCATGTTTTATTACATTAATTGGCACATTTCAGATCATCTTGATGTGATTATTCCTGGTCTTGAGGCTGTTAACAGTTGCCAGTTCGTCTTTCTAATTGATTAGTGGCTAATAAGATTTTTGTGTTCCAGAGGTATGATTTTGCTGCTTTTTGCATAGAAGCACAGTTTGTTTCACTACGTCTCCTTCCTATGTCAACTTGATTACATATTTTTGTCTGCAAATGAGCATATTTTTTTCTCAAAGTCCTCTGACTAACAAAGATTAAAGTGGCCCTAGCATTGAGGTACCCCACTGGTCACTTTGATCAGTGATATCTATTCTGATAAAGACAATCTGAGTTATGTTTCTCAACTTAATTTCTTACTCAACTTTCTGTTCTACTCCTGTATCTCCCATACTGGCTAGTTTACCATTCTTCTGTGCAGAACAATGTCAAAATCTTTACTGAAGTCCAGATACTACACCTTATTAAAGAACTCAAATTTGTCTGGTAGGATTTTCCTTTTGTAAATCTGTCTGGTATTCTGTAGTATTCTTTCAAAATGGTGCATGACTATTTTAGTATTGTTTCCATAGCTTTGCCTAGTTCTAAGGTTTATAGGTGTCTAGTTGACTACTGCCTTGTTTCTACTCTTGTGGAGCAGAATTGTCTGCTGTCCTCTAGCTTCCTATAATCTCATAACCACAACAAATTGAACAGCTAAGTGTGTGTCCCTCTTCTGTAAATACTATACAAAAGCTTTCTGCCTTCTGTTCATCCTCACTTAACTCCACTTGCTCCTTTTTATCTTGCCTATTCTTCCTTTAATGTGTTCTTCCTTTTTATCTATATTCTTTTTACTCAGAGCAATTTTCTTTTCTAGACCTTTTGCTTGTCTATTGCTATCCCTGCTACCCTTTGTTTTTTCCTGATAATTCTGCCTGTTTTATTTTCTGAATGCTAATCTCTTTGCACTTACTGTTTCTATTATCACTTTACAGAACCAGAATGGTCTGCTTTCAAACTGTTCTCCTTAACTTACTTGCTTTGCATAGACGTTAATGCTCCTTTATTACTACTAGGGCTCCCACCTCATCCCATTATCTGGTTTCTGGCCAGGTCCCAGTTTGTATGATTCAGCTCTGGTCTTTGTGTAATATTGAACCACGCAGTGATCATTAGCCACCATATGTCAATATTTCTTTACAAAAATGTATATTCCACATCTTACCAAACATATATTGTTTGCATCAGATTACAACAAAATAAAACAATTCAAACACCATTCTTAACATACTGACGGACCGACAAGCGCTTGCCGGCCCGGGGCCTCCCTCCCCGCTCTCTACCCCCTTTTTTTTTGTCTTACCGCCCCGGGATCAGCTTACCGTAAGCAATCCCGGGGGTCGGGCATCCAGCCGGCGGTGACAGGGGCGCCCCGGCTCGACGGGCGCGTGGCTAGGCAGGCGTGATGACGTTGCCGCGCAGACGAGCAGTGACGTCATCGCGACGACGCGACTCGGCCCGAGGTCTCGCGAGACCTCGGGCCTTAAAACACGGAGCGAGCGCCGGGTCAGGCCTTTTCGGCTGGCCAGCGCTCGCGTTTCAGGAGGGCAACCGCGTGCACGGAAGGACCGGGAGGCCGCGTGGCGGGCGGACCGGCGGATCGCACGGCACGAGGAGCAGCTACAGCGGGCGCTCCAGAGGGCACAGAGGACCCGTGTTGGCATCCTTGCTGGGGGAGCTTGGATCCTGTGAGCGGATTGCAGAAGCTGCGTTCGGAGTTGCTCGATTGGTCATTGGCTGCTGCCGATTTCTACAATTAATAAAGTTTAAAAAAAAAAAAAAAAGGGGGAGGCGAAGGGGAAGTGCTGATAGCCTCCCCACAACGCGGATCCCGGCTCCCAGCACCGCGTGGTTGGCAGGCCCGCGGGAGGTCCGAAGGCAGCTCGGGGCTGCAGCGTCCTCAGCGCAGGCACATCCCAGCGCTGGACGGAGACGCGGGTCGAGGAGCAGCACAACAAGGTGTGGACCAGACACAGGAACTGACCGGAGGACGCCGGAGGATACAAACGACCGGGGCACGGCACCTGAACTGTGAGTAACATTGTTATTTCGCCTTTAGAGCGGAGAGTGCCCCGGGGAGGGACCCCTTTAAGTGGAGGAGGGATTACAGCATGGGAGTGCCTTTCCAAGCGGAGCGGAACCTTAAGGCTGGGAGGAAGCGTAGCAGCCGAGTGAGACTGTGCAAGGGGACTTTGGCAAGCGAGACTTTTGCAAGCGAGACTTTTTTGCAAGCGAGACTCTTGCAAGCGAGATTTTGAGTTGCGGCGAAGCAGGGATGGCTGGAAGAGGAAAGAACGCAGGCCCTGCCCCAAGACAGACAAGGGGGCGGACTCGACAGCAGAAGGCGGCCGTACCACGGACGGGGACCGGGACGAGACCCGATCCTGCGGTCGAGACGGGCGGACGTCGCGGCAAACGCCTCAGGACGGCCACCGCCAAGGCTCGAGAGTGGGAACAAACTCAAGCGAATAAAGGAAACAAGAGACAGACCGAAAAAGCTGCGAAGGGACCGGCACCGGCAGCCGAAGGCAACACCGCGCCTGGAGAGGCTGCAGGCGCGATCGAGACGCAGCCTGGGGCCGGCCGATACAGTGCAACCCCATGGGGCTGGCCCTCGTGGCCCCCGATGGGGCCGGTCGGAGCTGAGGCGGCAGCATCGCCGAAGCGGGACACAAGAGGGCGGCCCTTATGGCTACAACGCATGGCAAGCGCAGATGTACCCACCATGGTGGCAGGTCCCACCGCCATGGTACACGGCACCAGTAACCAGCGCGGGTGAGCAGACATCGGCCGGCGGGGTGAGAGGAGAGACGGCGAAAGATCCAGCGGCGGGGAGTAACACAGGTGTTACCACAGTGCAAGGGACAACTCGGGGCGAGGCCCCTAACGCCATTGAACAGCCAGGGACGGCACCAAGCGCAGCTGAGGCGGCACGAGAGGTGTGCAACGAGGTGACCGGAACCAGGGAAGGAAGGACAGCATCGGCTGGAGACACAAAAGGCAAGGGGGCCAAGAGAAAGAGACACGAAAGTGGCTCCTCGGGGCGATCCTCAGGGGAGGAGTCGGAGGAGAGCGAGGCGTCCGGGGGCTCGGCGGCCTCCCCCGCTCGAGACTTGGGGGCCGCCAATGCGACCGCAACAGCTCTGCCGAATATGGACGAGTTGTGGGAGAGTGTGCCGAAGGCATTACGGAGCAAAATCCGTAAACGTGAATACATCGATATATTCACAATATTAGAGGGAAGAAAGGGGGCGGCAGAAAAAAGGAAAGAAGAAGGAGGAGCAGAAAGGGGATGAGGTGAAGGTAGCTAGGAATATCACTAATTGGACACGGGCATTCTTAAGGATGGTTAGTGTAATCGGGAGGGAGGACCCCTCACAATACGCCCCCATGCTGAGTTATGCGGATTCAATTTTGGAAGCATACAAGGAGTATCAAGGGTGGTGTTGGCTGAACTATGATGAGAAGTTCAGGGATAGGATGGAAGATAACAAGAACTTGTCATGGGCAGCTCAAGATGTGGGATTGTGGCTACGTCAGATGACTAGCAAGGTTATGGAGTCAGGGGCGGCACGCAAACTGTCGAGGCCATCCGGCGGACAGGCTGGTGCGGGTAGTTCTCACTGGGGGGACAGCAGTAACAGTAAGGTGTGCTGGTGCTTTAACAAGGCAGGGTGCACCTTCCAGGATTGTCGGTTCAAACACATATGTGCGGCACCACACTCAGCAGCGAGATGCCCAAAGAAGGGGCAGGGGTTTTCAGCCGGGAGTAATGGCAAAGGGAAGCAGTAGAGCAGAGGGGAAGGCACCGTCCCCGGTGTGGCTATCCGCCATGGGGGAATGGCTGGAAAGATACCCAAAACGAAGGGAGGCTAAGCAGTTGTGGGAGGGTTTTGCATATGGCTTCAGGATTCCATTTCAGGGTAGGATCACGGGCACGGGTTACACAAATTCAGCTTCAGCGGTGAGGCAAGCGGACATAGTCCAAAGAAAGGTGGAGAGGGAAATCGAGTTGGGCAGGATGGCGGGTCCCTTTACGGACCCGCCATTTAGTAAACTGATGTTGTCACCCTTGGCAGTAGTACCAAAAAAGGAACGGGGCGAGTTCAGGCTTATACAGAACCTGTCTTACCCGCCGGGGCGTTCCGTGAATGATGGTTTGCCAGAGGAAGCATGCACAGTGCAATACACCTCTTTCGACCAGGCCGTGGCGTTAGTGCGGTGCTGCGGGGAAGGCGCGTTGATGGCAAAAGCAGACATTAAGTCTGCATTCAGACTGCTCCCGGTGCACCCTGATAACTTTCCCATCCTAGGTTTTCACTTCCAAGGGTCATATTACTTCGACAAGTGCATGCCGATGGGGTGCTCGGTTTCTTGTGCATACTTTGAAATGTTTAGCACGTTTCTGCATTGGGTGTTACAGCAGCGGGCGGGAAATGCGAATGTGGCGCATTACCTCGACGATTTCCTATTTGTGGGGCCAGCTCACGCGGACACTTGTGCTAAAACTTTGTCTGCATTCCAAGACTTGGCCCAAGAATTCGGGGTTCCGTTAGCCGGGGAGAAAACGGAGGGGCCAGTGACCACACTTTCATTCTTGGGGATTGAGCTGGACACACAGGCCATGACATCGCGGCTGCCGCTAGAAAAGTTACACAAGTTACGGACCATGCTCCGGAGGGCCTTGGCATGCAGCAAACTTACGTTGGGGGCCATTCAGTCCATAATCGGTAGTTTAAATTTTGCATGCCGGGTGATTCCGATGGGGAGGGCCTTCATGAGGCGTTTGGCCGACGTGACCAGGGGAGTTAAAAACCCGCGCCACCACATCAGGATAACACGGCCTATAAAGAAGGATATGGCAATGTGGCTGGAATTCCTGGATAACTTTAATGGGATATCAATATGGCAGGATGAGGCAGTGTTGAATCATGATCTGGAGATACACACAGACGCGTCGGGAGGATGGGGTTTTGGGGCTTACTGCCAGGGGGCATGGTGCACAGCACCATGGCCGCCCGAATGGATACAGAGCGGGTTGGTGAGGAACATCACATTCCTGGAGCTCTTCCCGATTTTAGTGGCTATCACGGTCTGGGCTCATAAATTGCGTAACAAAAAGATAATATTTTGGTCAGACAATTCGGCAGTCGTGACAGTTATTAACAGGCAAGCGGCGCGCTGCTCCAAAGTAGCGGAACTGCTAAGGGAGGTGGTACTGCAAGGTCTGCGACTGAACACTACAATACGAGCCAGACAGGTGCCAGGCGTTCACAATCAGGTGGCCGATGCGCTATCCCGAGCTAAGTGGGATCTCTTTCATCAACAGGTGCCAGAGGCAGACGTCGAAGGAGCCCCCATACCGAGCCGGTTATGGCTGATTGGAATGTAACTGAATGGGGACTGCTGAAGGCATCCGTTGCTCCAGCGACATGGAAGGCCTACTGCAAAGGGTTCACCAGAGTACAGGCTTTCTGGAAGGGGCAGGGATGGCAAGGGGGTAGGATCGAGGGCAGGCACATACAGCGATTCGTGGCTTGGGCTAAGGAGGAGGGTTTATCCAGGGGGGCGACGGTCAACCAGTTAGCGGGTTTCGTGTTCTTCACGAAGGCACAAGGCTGGGGGGACCCCCTGGATGACTTCATGGTCAAAAAGATGTTGGCAGGATGGGCCAGAACGGTAGCCTGGAAGGGAGATAGGCGGCGGCCAATAACCCACGAGATATTGGTGCGCTTATGGTACACAGCCGCACAGGTATGTGCTGACGGGTTCGAGGTGGTATTGTTCAGGGCCGCCTTTTGCACGGCGTTCTTCGCGGCCTTAAGAGTTAGCGAATTGGTGGCAGCATCCAAACGGGATGCAGGAAACGACGGCATATTACTGCATAACGTAGTGGTACAGGGACAGGCAATCAGGATCAGGGTACACAAATCAAAAACCGACCAGAGGGCAAAAGGGGTTGAGGTAAGGTTGGCCCAGGTGACGTCCCAGGTGACATGCCCAGTGAGGAACATGTTAAATTTCCTCCAGATTAGACCAAAAGGGGGTCGCCATTTATTAATTCACGGGGACGGGGTACCACTGACTAAATTTCAATTTGCGGCAGTGCTACGCAAGGGACTGGCCTCCATCGGGTTAAACCCGGGTGAGTACGGTACTCACTCATTCCGAATTGGGGCGGCGACAAGCGCAGCCCAGGCAGGTTTACCTATGGAGGTCATACAAAAAATTGGTAGGTGGCAGTCGGCAGCGGCCAAGAGATACGTTAGGCCGGGGGCTGTGCAATTGGGTCACTAATCCTGCAATTCCTCTTACCCGCAGGTCGCGGCCTACGAAGGAAGATAGTGTGGGTTATGGGACACTCCTTCATACATTGGGCGGCCAAGAGGGCCCGAGAGAGAACATATGGAGCGCACTTGGGGCTGGCACCAAGGGGAATCTTCCTGACATGGATGGGAATCCGTGGAATGAGATGGGAACAACTGGTCCCGGAGATACAGAACAGCCTGCGTAACCGCCAGAGGCCGGATGCCATAGTCATACACCTAGGGGGTAACGACCTGGGGGGGGTGACGGCCAAGCAGCTCATAGATAGCATAAAAAGGGATCTACAGGAGATACAGGGGTTGACACGTGACACAATCATAATATGGTCCGAAATCATACCCAGGCTTAAATGGCAGGGTGACAGACTATGGGCCAGAGGGAGGAAGAAAGTGAACAAGCAGATCGAGGTATGGGCTAAGGCAACGGCGATTGTTACCATACGGCATGATTGGGCCGACGAGCCATGCTTGGGCTTATACAGACAGGACCTGATTCACTTATCAGACGTGGGGTACGACATATTCAACAATGCAATACAGGAAGCGCTAGAGCGTGCGCTGATCAGGTTGGGGCCGCAGTAGTGGTGTTAGGGGGTCCGGGACAAGTGTATCCACTATCCCGGCCTGGTGGCGGGGGTACCCGAGTCAGAGGGCCTGGAGGACACGGTGGACAAACCGGGGTCCTAGAGGAAGGAGAGGTGCGTAGAGGTGGGCGTGGGCTGCCCGGGGGGTGGCCCCTCGGCTTGGACATGGCGAGGGGCCGGGAAGATCGTGTGGCGGACTGGCTAAAATGGCGGACGCCGGTACGAAGCCTGGTTTAGTTATATTTGACGTACGCACTAATACTCGGGTACTAAAATGTTTGGTTTATGTTAATTAATTATTAATAAATGCTGCGGCCTGTTTTCACCAATAATGGTTTATGTGTGATTATTGCACGGTTGTCTGAAAGGGAAAGGGGGGGAAAGGACACGGGAGTGCAAGCTGCCAATGTTAAAATAAATTGCATGTAAAAAGCAGTTTTATACAAATGTCTTTACAGCTTTCCTAAAAACTTTTCCTAAAAACTTTAAAATCAGTAATATATAATGGACTCTCCCTATGTGTAACACTCGATTAAATTATAGTTACAATCTTAAATTACATGTGTGCTTCCACTGGGAGCCAATGTAGTTCTTTTAATATTGAAGAAATATGAGCAGAAAGTGGACACCCAGTTAACACCCTAGCTGCTGCATTCATAAGTTGGAGGGCTCTCAAATGTGTCTTAGGTAAACCTATGTAAATCACAATAGAATAATCTATAATTGATAAAAACAAATGCATGCAAAAGAGTCTTAAAATTTCTCTTGTCTAAAATAAACTTTAATCAACTAAGTTATCTCAGGACAAGCAGGATGCTAGTCCTCACATATGGATGACATCGGTAAATGGAGCCCTATGTACGGAAAAACTTCTTTAAAAGTTTCCATGAAACTTTTGAATGGCACCGGAGTGCCTACTGAGCATGCCCAGCATGCCATGATATTCCCTGCCACAGGGGTCTCCCTTCAGTCTTCTTTTTTCCGTGAAGCAATTAGCATCGCGGGTTATTGGAGTCCTGAGGTGATTTTCACCCATTTCAAAAAATTTGAATTTTCGGAAAAAAATTACTTCCACCGCGGGGGTTTCCCTCAGTATCACCAGCAGTAACTTTTTCCGTTTTTGGTTCCCGGCCGGGACCGATATTTTTGGGTCATCGCCATCGACGGCTGTCCGGCGCCATGGCCTCCAGCTTTTTTTTTTTTTTTTTTATCTATTTATTGAATTTTCACAAATTTTACAGATAAGTATCAGCATTTCACAATAGAAGGGAAAGGGAATTATTAAGAAACAAATATGTTGTAAAAAAGAAAACATCCCTTCCATTTAGCCCAAAAAATTATAAGAAATGGGGGAGAGACAATTTGAAATAAAAAGCAGTAAATTAAAGGTAATCTTAAACATTAAACATAAGCTTCTGAGTTAACCTGTGCACATTTCTATATGCCTAATTTCCCTCAGGTTGACTGGAATGAGCGTCGAGATATATACATAATTGTTCCGGCTCTTTAAACTTATACCTAGAATCCTTATATATGATTAAACATTGACATGGGAATCGCAAGAGAAATCTCCCCCCTCTAGACACAACCTCTCCCCGCATTTCCAGGAATCGTTTTCTTCTTAACTGAGTTATTTTGGTGAGGTCAGGGAAAACTTTCACGGTAAAACCGTAAAATTTTTTATTCTGATTTCGAAAAAACAACTTCAGAATCACATCTCTCTCCACAGATGAATCTAATTGGACAAATAGAGTAGCTCTCTCCTTCACTTCCAATTCAAAGGATTTTTCCAGGATGTTGGTTAAATCATAGGAGTCCTCCATATTCTCCCTGTGATCTAATCGAGATTTTCCTTCATTTGGCTGGGGTATATAATATATTCTCTTTATTTTAGGAATATCCTGCTCAGCGAATTTTAAAACGTTTATGAAATACGGTAACATCTAAGCAATTCACGGTGTGACAATAATCTCATCTTAGGAAAATTTAAAATTCTTATGTTCCTTTTAACAAGATTTTCCAGATTTTCCATTTTAGTCATTTGTATAGACTCAGATTTAATCAGGTTCATCTGAATCTTTTCTATTTCTGTTGTTTTATTTTCCAATACAGATGTTATGGATTCAGTTTTCTCCAGCCTTTTTTCCAATCCATGACTCAAGTCAATACTTTCCCTGACTGTGACAGTTAGGGAAGCAATAGATTTTTTGGTTCCCGGCCGGGACCGATATTTTTGGGTCATCGCCATCGACGGCTGTCCGGCGCCATGGCCTCCGGCTTTAAAAAATGCCCAAATTGTGTGAGGACAATGTCGATAACAGACCCTCACTTTGAATGTGTTCTTTGCTTAGGCAAAGATCACAATATCCAAACATGTAAATCTTGTGCGGAAATGACTACCAAGGGTCGTCGTCTTCGAGCCGAGAAGATGGAGCAGTTGTTCAATATACAATTGCTTCCAAAGCCTTAGACTTCAGCACAGTCATCGCCATCCGGATCAGTGCGTCAACTAATGCTGAAGCAGAAATGTCCGGAGGCGGGAGATGCCTCAACGCCATCCCCTTCAGTGTCATCGAAGGCATCGACCTCGGGTAGCGAGAAGCAAAAAGAAAAACATCGCCACCGGCATCGAAGACGCCAGGCACCGATGACAGAGGATCCATCGTCAGGTACGGCCTCACCTGCAAAGAAACCCCGGACGGGGACGGAGGCTTTGAGGCCTAGTGATCCAGGGCGATCCCCACCAATATCGGTGACGGGCTCCGTACCTCCTCAGGGCTCTGAGGAGGTACCGGCATCGCCAACACCGCCTCCCTCCATAGCTGCTCTATCACCAGCTGTGAGAGTGGAACTTGACACGTTTATTCGTCAAGCGGTGCAACAGGCTCTGCATGATACGATTCCGCCTCAGCCATCGACACCTCCATCGATGCTGCTAACACAGACAAGGTCCCGGGAACCGATGCCTATTCCAGTACCCTCACCGGTGCCACAGGTACCTCCACCGATGCCAGCACCGATACCCAAGGAAGATGTCTCTGTTACATCCAGTTATTACTAAACTAGACACACTCCTGGACATTCTCTCTAATAAACTACCAGAGGAACCTGTTCCAGGCCCATCTGGGGTACCAAGACCCTCAAGGCCTCGTTCTCCTATCCTACCACCACGACCTAAGGAGCCAGTCACTCACCACACACCACGTGAGATGCCTGTGGACACCAGTTCTGAATATTCTTCGGATGAAGAAATATTTTCAGAACCTTCTCCACCTGATGACCACAGGAAGTCACCTCCTGAGGACCTCTCCTTCACAAATTTCGTTAAAAATATGGCTGAAACCATCCCTTTTCCCATACAAACAGAGGTGGATGCAAGACAAAAGACCTTAGAGGTCCTGCAGTTCGTGGACCCTCCCAAAGAAATGCTGGCAGTCCCTGTCCATGAAGTTTTCCAGGAACTGCAATACAGGATTTGGGAGCATCCAGGATCGGTGTCGGCAGTAAACAAGAGAGCAGAGGCAACTTACTTGGTGCAACCCATTCCAGGTTTTCAGAAAACACAGTTGCCTCACCAGTCAGTTGTCGTCGAATCCGCCCAAAAGAAGGCGAAAAGACTAAAATCCCATTCCTCTGTACCACCTGGAAAAGAGAGTAGGTTTCTGGACAACCTTGGACGAAAAATATTTCAAGGTTCTATGCTGGTGTCTAAGATATCATCTTATCAATTATATATGAACCAGTGCCAAAGAAACCTTTGGAAGCAGGTTCAAGAAATGTCTCTCTCTCTTCCTGAACAGTATCAGGAACCATTACAGGATATCATTCATAAAGGCCTCGAATCAGGTAAACATGAGGTCCGAGCCACCTATGACTGTTTTGAGACTGCAGCAAGACTGACAGCATCTGGTATAGCTGCAAGAAGGTGGGCATGGCTCAAGGCCTCTGATTTACGCCCAGAGGTTCAAGAACATTTAGCGGATCTACCTTGCGTGGGGGATAACCTTTTTGGAGAGAAGGTAAAAGAAGCTGTGGCAACCATGAAGGACCACACTGAAACATTAAAGCAGTTATCTTCAATACCACAAGATACTCAGCCTTCTACAAGGAAGCTTCCAAGGCGTGACACTCGACGGCCTTATTACCGTCCACGTCGATATTACCCCCCAACAAGTAGGCCCAGAACTGGCCGGCCATCTCAACGCCAACAGCCTAGACAAAGGCCTGCAAGGGCTCAACCACCACCACAAACTGCCACTACATCTGGTTTTTGAAAAGCCCCAGAGAGCAGCAGCCAGATCAACCCATTCCCAAATATACCAGTAGGGGGTCGAATAAAATACTTCCACAGCATTTGGACCTCCATCACCACCGACCAGTGGGTGTTATCCATCACAGCCCACGGTTACAAACTGGATTTTCTTACTGTCCCAAAAGAAAACCCACCACTTCCATCTTGGACAGAAAATCATCATTCCATAATTCTTCAAACAGAATTATCCACCCTTCTGAGAGCCAGGGCCATAGAACCAGTTCCTGGACCTCAAAAGGGCAGAGGATTCTACTCCAGATATTTCCTCATTCCAAAGAAAACAGGAGGCCTTCGTCCCATTCTAGACCTCAGAAATCTCAACAAATTTCTCAGAAAAGAAAAATTCAGAATGGTGTCCCTAGGCACCATTCTACCTCTTCTTCAAAGGGGAGATTGGCTCTGCTCTCTGGATCTTCAAGATGCATACGCTCACATCCCCATTTTTCCTCCTCATCGCCAATACCTGCGATTTCGGGTAATGGATCAGCACTTTCAATACAGAGTGCTGCCATTCGGCCTGGCATCAGCACCACGAGTATTCACAAAGTGCATGGCTGCAGCAGTGGCACACCTCCACAGAGTGCACGTGTTCCCTTACCTGGACGATTGGCTCATCAAGAGTCAATCAAAAGAAGGAGCTCTCACTTCTCTCAAGCTCACTATCCATGTGCTTCACTCCTTGGGATTTCTCATCAACTACCAGAAATCCAATCTGTCACCAAATCATCTTATACAGTTCATAGGTGCAGATCTAAACACTACGATAGCAAAAGCTTTTCTTCCAAGAGATCGAGCTCAAACACTTGTCCTTTTGACTCACAATCTTCGCAACCAATTCCAGGTAACAGCTCACCAGTGCCTAATTCTTCTAGGGCACATGGCTTCCACAGTTCACGTAACTCCCATGGCCAGATTGACCATGCGACTCCTGCAATGGACACTCAAAGCTCAGTGGATACAAGCCACTCAACCAATGTCCACTCCTATTCACATAACACCAGAGCTCAGATCTGCGCTCCTCTGGACATCAATGAACAACCTGCTCAAAGGCCTACCTTTCCAGCAATCAGTTCCACAAGTGACTTTGACTACAGATGCATCCACCTTAGGGTGGGGAGCACATATTGGTCATCTAAAGACACAGGGCAAGTGGACAAAGCTCGAAGCTTCTTTTCAAATAAACTTCCTGGAGCTTCGAGCTATACGCTATGCGCTACATGCGTTCAAAGACTGCCTTTCACACAAGACTGTTTTGATCCAAACGGACAACACAGTAGCCATGTGGTACATCAACAAACAAGGAGGGACAGGTTCCTATTTCCTTTGTCAAGAAGCAGCACAGATTTGGGACTGGGCCCTGACACACTCAATTCTTCTACGGGCCACTTACCTAGCAGGCATCCACAACATAGTAGCAGATCGCCTCAGTCGTCAGTTCAAACCGCACGAATGGTCCTTGGATCCAGCAATAGCATCCAAGATCTTCCAACGCTGGGGTCTACCGACGATAGATCTCTTTGCATCCCATCTCAACTACAAAGTGAACAATTACTGCTCTCTACTCCGACAGCAGAACAGCCTACCAAAGGACGCATTTGCTCGCCATTGGAATTCAGGCCTGTTATACGCGTATCCACCGATACCACTCATAACCAAAACTCTAGTAAAACTACAACAGGACAAGGGGACTATGATACTCATAGCCCCATATTGGCCTCGACAAGTATGGTTCCCCACACTGCTAGATCTCTGTCAGGGATCTAATTCGCCTGGGAGTAGCTCCCAATCTCATAACTCAGGAATAGGGTCAGTTGCGCCATCCCAACCTTCAATCCCTGTCCCTGACAGCATGGATGTTGAAAGCTTGATCTTACAGCCTCTCAACCTTCCATCCGCTATATCTAAAGTACTTATAGCTGCACGTAAACCTTCCACTAGAAAGAATTATTCCTACAAATGGAAACTGTTTACTTTGTGGTGCACTCAGAAAGCACTAGATCCTTTCACTTGCCCCACTACCTCGCTACTAGATTACCTTTACCATCTCTCAGACTCTGGTCTTAAGATATCATCTGTAAGGGTACACTTGAGTGCAATCTCAGCTTACCATAACAAGCTGGGAGATGCATCTATCTCCACTCAGCCTCTCATCAGTAAATTCATGAGAGGCCTAACTCACATTAAACCTCCAGTTCATTCCCCAAGCATTCAATGGGACCTGAACGTAGTATTAACTAGACTTATGCGTTCTCCTTTTGAACCCATAAATACCTGTGACCTTAAATACCTTACTTGGAAAACGGTATTTCTCATAGCCGTTACATCAGCTAGAAGGGTCAGTGAATTACAAGCACTAGTCACATACGAACCTTTTACAAAGTTCCTCCATGACAGGGTAGTCCTCCGTACACATCCAAAATTCCTTCCTAAGGTTGTCACGGAATTTCACTTGAACCAATCAATAGTTTTACCTACATTCTTTCCTAGGCCTCATTCCCACCAGGGTGAAAGAGCCTTACACGCTTTGGACTGTAAGCGTGCGTTGTCCTTCTATTTAAACCGCACAACAGCCCAAAGGAAATCCAGTCAGCTGTTTGTATCCTATGATCCAAACAAACCAGGTAAAGCAGTGGGTAAGCATACTCTGTCAAACTGGTTAGCAGACTGCATACAATATTGTTATGAAAAAGCAGGCCTTACTCTTCAAGGGCGAGTAAAAGCACACTCAGTAAGAGCGATGTCAACTTCAGTAGCACACCTTCGCTCTGTACCTATTCTGGACATTTGCAAAGCAGCAACATGGAGTTCTCTTCACACCTTTGCAGCTCACTACTGATTAGACAAAGAAGGAAGACAAGATTCAGCCTATGGACAATCCGTATTAAAGAACTTGTTTCCAGTGTAATCCCAACTCCTTCTACATCCAACCTGCTGTGATTTCGGCTGATTCATTTCGACAACAATACTTCACTGTTACTCACCTCAAAATGACTCAGCCTCTAGCTTGCTAAACACCCATATGTGAGGACTAGCATCCTGCTTGTCCTGGGATAAAGCAAAATTGCTTACCTTGTAATAGGTGTTATCCCAGGACAGCAGGATGTAGTCCTCACGAAACCCACCCGCCACCCCGCGGAGTTGGGCCTGATACGTTTTATTATTTTATTTTTGCTAACGCTTATTTCTACAAAACAAGACTGCAGGGAGACCCCTGTGGCAGGGAATATCATGGCATGCTGGGCATGCTCAGTAGGCACTCCGGTGCCATTCAAAAGTTTCATGGAAACTTTTAAAGAAGTTTTTCCGTACATAGGGCTCCATTTACCGATGTCACCCATATATGAGGAATACATCCTGCTGTCCTGGGATAACACCTATTACAAGGTAAGCAATTTTGCTTTTCCTTAGTTTAAAGAACCCTCTTTTTATTACTCCTGGTGCTGTATATTAAAAGATGAGTTGTGGTAGCTCGAGTGATTAATGGCTTGATAACAGCCAGAGAACACCAAGTAGAATGGATGTGACTTCAGTGCACTTTATTTAGTGGATTTAACTCAAACAAATCAGCAGCACACCTTCACTTCATATATTATAACAAAACAGTATAGCTCACCTTATTTCAGGTATGCACAAACCTTTTAGTTAAGGGAGGGCCTTGCAACTGATAGCTCGCTCTCTCTCTCTGCTTCCTAGGGCTTCTCCCAAGCTCTCTGCCCTACTGATTTAAGCCCTGGCTAAAGGGAACACCCCTGGACCAGAATCCATTGCAGTGCTGACCCTTGAGCACTGGGCCAGTTACCTGTGACCGGTCCTTTAAGGTTGTTTGAGGGAGTTTCTTATGGACTTCCTCGCAATAGTCTAGGAATACTCCTAAATCTCTAGCAACATTCATGGAACACACATTTTTAATATTGCCAGTCCAAACACAAGGACAAGGGGGGAGAGGGTTAAAAGCTCAAGAAGTAGGTAATAACTGTCTTTTCAACATTAAGTAACAAACCATTTCCTAGCGTGTAGCCAGATGGACTCAGGACCAAAGGGTATTGTGCTCTCCTGATAGCAGATGGGAGATGGAGTCAGATTTCAACTCTGACTACATATACCCATGCAGCATGCTTAGCTCTTCAGTATTTCTCCATCTCCCATAGCAGATGCAGACACTGTTCAAAAGAGAATAGTGTAACATTTACAAGAGAAATTTACCTTTAAGCAGTGAGCCCCACGTTTCCTGCGGTGAAACCTGTCTCTCCCCCAGTCGAGACTTTCCTGAGGTCAATTAGATATTCCTCAGAGATGAGCATTGGTCCACCGGCAGATTCCCATTGTGGAAGTTGCCCCCAGGGTGACTGAAGGGAGCAGGTGCAGATTCAAGCGCGGCAGTGAAGATATTTCCCCCTCCTCCCTCAGCTGGAGACCGCCCAGCACGTGACCGGTAAGCACCGAGACCAGGTAAGGTAGAAACCTTTTCTTCTAAGTCTCCGGTCTCCAAGGCTCGAACAGCCGTACCAACCTTCCTCCGAGGTTTAAATCGGGTTGAGCAGCCTTCCTCTGGCTAGGCCCCGATCTAGTCGAGAGTCCACACACATGGAGACCCTCCGGGGGGGGGGGGGGGAGGGTCACCATTTTGTTCCTGGGGTCGTCTACGCCATCTTCCCCCTCGCCGTCGGTACATGCGGTGCAGGCCACATGCACAACTGTGCCCACAACTGTGCCACGCGCACAAAATCCGCCACCTGCATGCATAACTTGTGTGAACGTACTACGCATAACTTCTGCACTCCTGACACGCACAACTAAGAGCATCTGCGCGCATATCTCTCGTACGGACGATTTTTTAAGCCCTATACGTGCACAAACAATGGCACCACCATCCAAGAAGGCCAAGGGACCCTTCCTTTGCCCAGCCTGCCACTTGAGAGCTGCGCAGCCTGAATTAGAATCCCTCCTGTGCCAGCAGTGCGAACAGAACCAGGGAGAACCAAATCAAGACCTCCCACAGCCAGGAAAGGGATCCAGAACCACTGATGATGGCACCCCGGACCTAACTATGTCCAACTCTGCGCCCCCACAGGAAAGTTCCTTTGGGGCTTTCACTACAACCCCTCCTGGCATCAACATGGACCCAGGAACCTTCTCCTAGGTGGAATTTTTCAAAGGGTTGCAAAACTTTGTCCAGGCGCAACCAGCCTCGGCTGTCCACTTGCCTCAAACTCTGCCGGAAGCACAAGTCCTTCCCAATGCCTCTCCTATCCAAGATCATCCCGGATGGGGATCCAGACACCTCAGAGGAGGAAACAGACTCCCTGGAAGAAGGGGAAATCCCCCCCAGGGATGGAACTATACCGGACCATGCTCAGATTCTTCCACAAAGACAAATTACCAGCCCTCGTGTCCCAAACTATGAAGACATTGGGTCTCCCAGGCACGGACCCTATATTGGAACCTAAAAAGAATCCCATGTTGGTGTACCTCCGTAAAGCCTCATGCTATTTTCCTATGTTGGATCCCATCAAGGAACTGATTGACCTGGAATGGAATGCTCCAGAGGCCAGTTTTAAAGGGAGATGGGCACTAGAAGCCCTATACTTCCTGGAACCCACAGCCAAGGAACTTCTACGCTTCCCTAAAGTGGATGCTATGATCTGTGGTGTCTCAAAACACACCACAATCCCTGTGGAGGGAGAAGCTGCACTGAAGGACGCCCAAAACAGAAGGCTGGAAGCCATCCTGAAGCAGTCCTTTGATGTCTCAGCAATGACACTACAAATTACCTCCTGCTGCGCCTTGGTGGCACGTTCCTGTTTAGACCCTCTCCAGAGATGCTACCACGCCCGGAGAAGCGATGGAACCTGCAGTCTCCTTCCTCACCAATGCTACCGCTGACCTCATGCGCATATCATCCAGGGGTGTCGCAGCTGCAGGGGCAGCCAGAAGACAATTATGGCTCCGAAACTGGTCGGCTGACGTGACTTCCAAGATGAATCTCACAAAAATGCCTTTTAAAGGATCTCTCCTGTTAAGCGAACTGGAGAAGTTAGCCAACAAATGGGGCGAATCCCCAGTACCCAGATTACTTGAAGACAGGAACAAAAGAACATATCAGTGCTCCCCCCCCCCCCCCCCCCCGAAGAACCAAGGGTAGAGGATTGCAGCATTTTAAACCTTACAGGAACACAGTCCCAAGCACCTCATACTTCAGGAAGGTGTCAGTCCTTTTGGAACAAGCACATTAAGAGAGGAGCAAGCTCAGGGGCAGGCTCCAGCTGTGCCCCCACAATGAGAAGACAGACCCATCCACAGGAAGAAGACATAGGGGGCAGACTTACACTCTTCTACCAAAGATGGGTCAAAGTAACATCTGACAAGTGGGTCCTAATTATCATTCGAGAGGGGTATGCCCTGGAATTCCAAAGCATCACCTCAGACAAATTTATGAAACCACTGTGCCACTTCCACTCCAAGAGACTGGCAGTGGAAACCATGCTAGCAAGACTAGTCAGCCTGAAGGCAATAACTCCGGTGCCTATGTCTCAACAAAATACTGGTCACTATTCCATCTATTTTATTGTTCCCAAGAAAGAAGGAACATTCCGACCCATCCTGGACCTCTAGGCCATCAACCGTTACCTGAAGGTACCACACTTCCGCTTGGAAACCTTATGCTCAGTTATAATGGCAGTGCAACCGGGAGAATTCTTAACCTCCCTGGACCTATCGGAAGCCTACCTTCACATCCCGGTCCATCAGGACCACCAGCGCTTCTGAACTTTGCGATACTGGGCAATCATTACCAATTTAGAGCGCTACCCTTTGGACTAGCCACCGCTCCCAGAACCTTTACCAAAATTGTGGTGGTAGCGGCTGCATTGAGGAAAGGAGTTCTGGTACATCTTTACTTGGACAATTGGCTGATCAGCGCAAAGTCTCCGGAGGAGAGTCACCACACGACCACTAGAATCAAGAACTTACTATAAGAGCTCGGGTGGGTCGTGAACACAGCCAAGAGCTGCCTACAGCGTCACTAGAATACCTGGGAGTCCGGTTCGATACCAAGCTGGACAAGGTCTACTTTCCCCCCCCCCCCCCCCCCTCCAAGGAGAAGAAAACTGGGTCAGTTGCGAAACCTGTTGAACTCTGCCTCACGGTATGGGACAACCTTCAAGTCCTCTGCCTCATGACCTCAACTCTGGAGATTGTTCCATGGGCAAGGGCCCATATGTGACCACTACAACGCTCCCTATTGTCACGATGGAATCCAGTGTCCCAGAACTACTCAATTCGCCTCCAGCTACCGACAGAGGTTTGGCATCAGCTTCAATGGTGGCTACAAGAACACCTAAGCAGAGGCGTAAACCTGTCCACACCTAAGTGTATCTTGCTCACCACGGAGGTGAGTCTGCAAGGGTGGGGAGCCCACTTTCAGGAGCTAACAGCCCAGGGACAATGGAACAAAGAAGAGGCGGAATGAAACATAAACCGCCTGGAAGCTCAAGCAGTCAGACTAGCCTGCCTGCGATTCAGCCACAGACTCACAGGTGAGTCTGTCAGTCGTGTCTGACAACGCCACAACCGTGGCCTACATCAACCCCCTGGGAGGAACCAGGAGCCAACAGGTGTCTCTGGAAATAGATCCACTCATGGAGTGGGTAGAAACAAACCTGCAAGGGATTTCGGCCTCCCACATCACGGGAAAAGACAACATCTCAATGGATTACCTCAGCAGAGAGAGCCTAGACCCGGGGGAATGGTCACTGATGGACACAGCCTTCCAGATGATAGTGAATCGATGGGGTCCCCCAGCCATGGACCTCCTAGCAACTCGTCACAATGCCCAAGTCCCCAGATTCTTCAGCTGCAGACAAGAACCGCAGTCTCAAGGAATCGACGTGCTCATCCAGAACTGGCCAGAGGAAGACCTCCTGTATACCTTCCCACCCTGGCCACTATTGGGCAGGGTCATTCACAAAATAGAGCACCACAGGGGACTAGTCCTACTAGTCGCCCCAGATTGGCTAAGAAGACCAAGGTATGCGGACATGCGAAGACTATTGGCGGGGAATCCTCTGCATCTACCGCCATACAGGGACATTCTTCAGCAGGGAGAGATCTCCCACAAAGACCCGGCTCGATTCTCTTATGGTATGGCCCTTGAGAGGAGTAACCTAAAGAAGCACAGCTACTCAAAAAGCAATGATTGACACCCTGCTCAGAGCACGCAAGTTCTCCACATCTCTTTCATATGGATCTGGAGAGTATTTGAAGCCTGGTGTGAAGACCGAGCCCTCTTTTCGAGGACAGCCAAGATTCCCAAGATCCTAGAATTCCTACAGATTGGCATGCAGAAGGAGTTGTCCCTCAAGGTTCAAGTCTCTGCACTGGCCTGTTTTCAGGTCCGAAGCGGACGGCATCAGACTATCAACTCATCCTGATGTCTCGCTTCCTGAAAGGAGTTAAACAACTCTGGCCACCTCTAAACTGACCGGTGCCTCAACCTCAACCTGTCTCTACGCCTCTTGACCTTAAAGACAGTGTGCTTGATCACAATATGCTCAGCTCGGTGCAACTCCAAACTTCAAGCATTATCCTGTCGAACTGTTCCTCAGTTTCACCCCAGGCATCATACAGCTGCATACGGTACCATCCTTCCGAAAGTGGGTTCCCAGTTCCATATGAACCAGACCATATCCTTACCATCACCAGATGAATACAGATTCGGAAGACTCACGCCTTCTTCGCCACCTGAATGTCTGCAGAATTCTATTCCGGTACCTCGAGATTGGAAGCCTTGCGCAAAACTGATCACCTGTTCATCCTTCACAGCGGGAAGAAACAAGGGGAAGCGGCAACGCGGGTGACCATAGCACGCTGGATCAAAGAAGTCAATGCTCCTACATAGAGGCAGGAAAACCAATTCCTCTACAGGTCAAGGCGCATTCTACAAGGGCCCAAGCAGTCTCCTGGGCTGAAACCAGGCTGCTTTTGCCAGCTGAGATCTGTCAGGCAGCAACATGGTCCTCCCTACACACCTTCTCCAGGTTCTACCTCCTGGATGTCCAGGCCAGGAGGGATACAGCCTTCACAAGGGCTGTATCCCCCCTGGCCTGGGCAGCCTCCCACCCAGTAGGGAAGTAGCTTTTGTACATCCCATTGGTCCTGAGTCCATCTGGCTACACGCTAGGAAATTACTTACCTGATAATTTCGTTTTCCTTAGTGTAGACAGATGGACTCAGCATCCCGCCCATGGCTGCTCCAGAAATAGAGAACCTCTGATATCAATCTCGAGACTGTATGGGTAAGCCTCGGCCTACCTCTGTTAAGATACCCGCAGTTACCTAGGTGTCTGCGTTTATTGTTTCAGCGCATCGGTGGTCTCCAGTGCCAAAAGTTTTATATTTATAATCAGTTGAACCTGTTCAAAATTAATCAAGTATCAAGCAACATATATCCACACTGGCTTTTCAAGGAGAATACTGAAGAGCTAAGCATGCTGCACAGATATGTGTAGGCTAAAGTCAGAGTTGAAATCTGACTCCGTCTCCCATCTGCTATCAGGAGAGCACAATATCCATTGGTCCTGAGTCCATCTGTCTACACTAAGGAAAACGAAATTATCAGGTAAGTAATTTCTCCATTTTGTCTTTGCCATTTACTAATTCTCTCAGACTATGAGATAACAGGAAATAAAACATCCAGTGATCCTTCCATTGGAAACAAAAGCTGCAAGTCATCTGCATACATCTGAACATTATATTCTCCTCTAATAAAGTACAGAGGATGTAAATATATATTAGTATGGCAGATCATTATAGACTCTTAATTGGGCTTTTCAGCTTGTTGCTGGAGGATTATCCCATGTAGGGTATCCAGGACTTCTTCACTCCTAGGTGGTGATGCAGCAGGTAGGCTACAATCTACACATGGTATACTGAAGTCTTCTAGATGCAAGATACCCCCTTTTGTGTGCCATCCTGAGAGAAACGGATCTCAATCCACATTTTTCTCTACTGTAAGTCTGCATAGTACGCATACACACAGATAGTCTTAGGCTTTTCCTTTATTTCAGTGGCTAGTTTTCAAATATACAGTGCTACTCATTTTCCTGTACTTTGTGTTATGAAGAGTTCATAACTTGGGTGGTCACATGCATCTGTCATGGTAGCCTATAGGTCTGTGATTTGGTTAAAGACTTCAGGCATTTGCACTCATGACTCCCCGGTTCTCTCCCACATCTTTGCTTTTGTCCATGTTGTGGACCGGGCCCCCACACACACACACACACTGCTTAACGATATCTCACTTAATTGCGTGGCTGACTTAGGGCTGTTATCCCTTCAGGGTTTACTTTAATTTATCACAGCTGTTTTGTGGGGGAGCTCCCCCCACACACACTTCCATGCTTAGTTTAAATGGTAGTCTAAGCAGAGCTTAAATCAGCTCTTCTGTACAGATCCTTATCCTTCCATGTGTATTCCCTGTCACCACTTTCAATGCACCAATCTTTCAACCTAAATTAAGCGGGAAAAATTGTCCTCTCAAAGAACTTTATATACAGTTAACATTTCTGAGATGGTCACAAATTTAGCTATTTTCTATGATCCTTCAGTAGCTGAACACCTGGAAGGCAAACATCCCTCTTTTTACTATAAGAAATGCCATACTGGGTCAGACCAAGGGTGCATCAAGCCCAGCATCCTGTTTCCAGCAGAGGCCAATCCAAGTCACAAGAACATGAATGTAGATAGCTGGGTGGCTGGTGGGCGTGAGGATCGCCTGGTAACATGCCTAACTGGAGCGAAGGTGGCGGACCTCACGCATCACCTAGATAGGATTTTAGACAATGCTGGGGAGGAGTTGGCTGTCATGGTACATGTGGGCACCAACGACATAGGAAAATGTGGGAGGGAGGTTCTGGAAGCCAAATTTAAACTCTTAGGTAGAAAACTTAAATCCAGAACCTCCAGGGTAGCATTCTCTGAAATGCTTCCTGTTCCACGCACAGGTCCCCAGAGGCAGGCAGAGCTCCGGAGTCTCAATGCGTGAATGAAACAATGGTGCAAGGAAGAGGGATTCAGTTTTGTTAGGAACTGGGGAACCTTTTGGGGAAGGGGGAGTTTCTTCCGAAGGGATGGGATCCACCTTAACCAGGGTGGAACCAGACTGCTGGCGCTAACCTTTAAAAAGGAGAGAGAGCAGCTTTTAAACTAGAACAAAGGGGAAAGCCGACAGTCGCTCAGTAGCACATGGTTCGGAGAGAGATATCTTCAAAGGATACTAATGATGCATTAGAATTAGGGCATCCCTACAGTGAGGTTCCAATAATAAGAAAAGTAGTCCAAGTGCCTGTAACTAAAAACTCGCCTGAGCTAAAAAATTCTAACTTATCCCTATCAATTAAAAAGCAGAATGAAAATACAAACAAAAAACAAACTTTGAAATGTTTGTATGCTAATGCCAGAAGTCTAAGAAGTAAGATGGGAGAATTAGAATGTATAGCAGTGAATGATGACAGACTTAATTGGCATCTCAGAGACATGGTGGAAGGAGGACAACCAATGGGACAGTGCTATACCAGGGTACAAATTATATCGCAATGATAGAGAGGAGCACTCGGGAGGAGGTGTGGCGCTTTATGTCCGGGATGGCATAGAGTCCAACAGGATAAACATCCTGCATGAGACTAAATGCACAATTTAAGTATTTATGGGTAGAAATCCCTTGTGTGTCGGAAGACTATAGTGATAGGAGTATACTACCGTCCACTATACTTTCTCTATTCTATATCCTTCACTGTGGAGTCACCTAAAGGATAAATTCCAATAGAAATTTCAGCCATCCTTTTCAAGGTCCTTAGTACAGAGGACCACTATCTTCCCCCCCCCCCCCCCCCCCAATAAAAATAAAATAATTCTTACTCCAGATATCCCAGTGGCTGCCCCTGTACCATACGTGTGTAGTGTAATTTTGTTTTAAGGAGAGCAAGGTAGGTGCTGCTTGCAGTTTGACCTTTTTTTTTTTTTCCTCCTTGAACTTTGAAATAAAATCCTCTCCTCCTTAGTACAGTCCTTAGGGTTGGTGATATTAAAGTGGTTGCCTTGTTCTTTAACCTGGCAATTTTCTTCTTCATCCCTGCAATCTGAACATGGGGCAATGGCAGTTAGCACAAAGTTCTCTTGATACTGCAGCCCCCATACGCTGCACTACACTAGTCCTTCACGCGTCAATTTTGTCTTGTCAATTATCCCGAAAATACCAGAATTTGAAGCAGGAACTATTTGCCGCATGAGTAGGCACACCAGAAGTTCTGCCCCCAGTCAGGGACCAGTTTTGATATAACACAAAAGTGGAGAGATCTATCAGGAAATCAACTTGCATGCTGAAAAGGACAAAGCAAAGAGACTGAATTCTGTGTAGTTTTTTAAAAATTAAAAAAGAAATTGGAGAGCGAATCTCCAGAAAGCAGGAACTTCCTACTCCTCTCCCTCCTCCCTTCAGGATTGCCACTTTCATCCCAGCACTAATTTTTCTAGAGAGAAGCACTTCCTCTGGGGTCTGGAGAACCTTTTAGTTTCTACTCTAAAAACAGTAGATCAGGCTGCTGCATGGGAGTGATTGCCTGCTTCAGGTGTACTGCTTTAGAATGCAACTCAATACAAAGAAGCTAGCTTTTTGCTCCTTAGCTATTGCCATAGCCACTTTTCCTCCCCCAAAGAGGACTGCTGTTGTAGGTTTTATTTGGTACTTTCTGGGGCAAGAGAGTTCAGTTTTTTATTAAAAATGTATATACCACATACATCATATTCTGAAGTAGTTCATAATTTAAATGGACATGCATAAAATACATAGATAATAGATTCTATTATTGCTGAATAGTTACTTGATGATAACTAGGGGTAGGAATATTTTTCAGGCACTGGGTTACCCAGACCATTTTAAAACTTCATCCCCGATGCTTCCCCAGAAGTAGAAAACAACTTATAGCACAAGACCTGAGGAGAATCTACTGCTGCAACTTGCCTAGGAGGACCCAGTGCTTGCAGCCCTAGTAAGGCTGTGGAGTGTGCTCCAACTTGTAAAACTAAAGTTTTGACATGAATTGCTTTTACTTTTTTGAATCAAAATAGGATGAGTATTATAAACTTTAAGCACTGTGACCTGTTCAGGAATCCATTTTAATTCTAATAGATTTAATTTTAGAATTCTTATTTTCAACTGCCTGTTTATGGATAGTACTACTGCTGCTACAAATAATTTGTTTGGTTTATAGGTAGGAAAATATTTAATTTGTTTTCTTTAGGCCTCCTTTTACTGCTTTTAACCAGAAGGACCTGGCAGAAAAAATAAAGGAAGGGAAGTTCAGACGAATCCCATATCGCTACTCAGACGAGCTGAATACAGTTATTACCAAGATGCTGAACACGAAAGTAAGAGTAAAAACCTTTATTTAACATTTTTTTATATACCGACAGCCGTATGCACATCGTATCTGTGTACATATAACTCAAACTAATAGGTGGTGCCTTTACATGGAACAGGAACTAAAAAAAATTAAAACAGGTATTACAAGAGACAAATTGAACACATGGATGTAGATATAAGGAAATGCCAGTAAAAAGTAGCCAACATTAAATTGTATGTTTATAAGCAAGGCCCCTCATCTGTGGCAAACCATATGCAAGTTTAAGATCAATTCTGAATATTCTGCATTCCTTAGTTTCTCACCAGACCAATCCAGATGAGTGGGGTTTGCTCCCCTACCAGCAGATTGAGGCAGAGAAACAGTTTTCATATCACCTCTTACAGGGAAGTGTCATCTGCAGTTCCTCAGTATTTGTCTACAGCAGATGGTAGAAGTGCAGTCCTGCAGCTGTACGTTTTCTGGTCAAATTGCTCCCAGGAAGTTAGAGGCCTTGCTTTCATGCCCTGGTAGAGTAGGGACAAGCAGGGGAGGTCTGTGGCCCTTACTAACTTGATCCTGGTCATGTGGGGAGACAAAGCCAGTGGCACTGGTTCCATCTTTTTCCATCGATAAGCAGGTTGAATTAGCTATTACATGTGGGGTGATGTTATCCAGCAGCACTGAACAGGCTTGCCTCTCCAAGCTGTAGAGCTTTGCTCTCCATTGAGCATGTGTGAGTTCCCACGCAGAACCTCCTCAGTTATTTTTTGATCACGCTAAAGCACAGATGTATAATTCACCTTGTCTTTTTACTTCAAAAATTTCGTCTGTCTTGACTCGTTGCTTCTGCAGCCATACAAACAGCCCTTTTAAGTGCTACAAAAAAAACAAACCACCATGGAAAGTACTTTTCCTCACAAAATGTCAGGCCACAAGAAAAGTCTGCAATGGCGAGTGATTTTCATTAACTGCCCTTGTGAAAATCATGTCTTTCACCAACTTCCACGAGTTGTGCTACCATTGTCTGAGACCAGACCATGACAAAAAAAATCTGAAGCCTATGGACTCTGCATTCATAGCACTCCAGGGCTGTGTAAATCGGACTGCATAAATCTGCATGATAATAGATATTCCTCTCACAGTGCAGCATCATCTGCCTCTTCAGGAAATCCTTTGTCAGAGCTGGTCCAAAACTCTCCCATCTGCAAGTCTGCGGTTGCAGGATAGAGTTCAGCCACCAGATACCATTCACTCGCAAGCACTGCTCCCTTGAACCGGCCCTATCTGTGTCAAAGAAGCATTAAAGGGGTGTGTCTGTCAACTGCATTAGGATATCCCTTTTTGAACCCTCACCAGATCTTTTGGCGTATTCTCCCCCAGAAGACCTTACTTATCCCAAATTTATTGAAAAGTGGCAGCAGCACTGGATATTCATGTCCATAAGGACAAGGACCCATGAACTGAATTTCTTGGTCTGAATATGCTTGCTGAGCTTGCCACCTTACCAGTTTACAG
The DNA here is from genome assembly GCF_901001135.1 of Rhinatrema bivittatum. Classification (NCBI taxonomy): domain Eukaryota; kingdom Metazoa; phylum Chordata; class Amphibia; order Gymnophiona; family Rhinatrematidae; genus Rhinatrema; species Rhinatrema bivittatum. Next base: position 54,788,408 of record NC_042617.1, read on the forward strand.
CATTCTTAAGCTACCTGTAAAACTATGGGAAATAACTATATCTTGCCTCCCCATGTCTTGAAAGATGTATCTCCAGTTTAGAGTCCAACACTCTCTGGGGTTTGGTGTAGTGCATCTTCCACACCAGTCAGTTGTGGATTCTACTATGAAAAAAGCACATGTATTTATTCTAATTCCCCACCAGGGAAAGATCATAAAATCCTGGATGATTTTGGCAAAAGGAAACAACAAAGAAGTAGATACCCAAGAAAGTCTTTGCCAAATCTTTACTAGGTGGAGACTTATAATGCTAGTAAAAAAATGCCAGACTCAGGCCGAGTTACGCCACATTCCAGTGGCTGCCTTAGGGGCTTAGATTTGCACACTGAGAAAATCACAATGGGATTCAAAGTCTCTCAGCTTCCTATGGCTCCTCTTGAATTCCTAAGGCCTCCTCAATTCAAGAGGAGCCATAGGAAGCTGAGAGACTTATGCGGCACCATTAGTGAATGGGACCGATAGATGCTTAAGCACAATTTACTTCATCTAAGATATGTTTAAACTGCGGATGGCTTTTTGAATCCCATTGTGATTTTCTCATTGTGTTCAAATCTAAGCCCCTGAGGCAGCCACTGGAATGTGGCAAAACTCTGCCTGAGTCAGACATTTTTTACTAGCATTATACGTCTCCACCTATTAAAGATTTGGCAAAGACTTTCTTGGGCATCTACTTCTTTGTTTCCTCACGGCTTTGTCAGATGGCCTGCCTTGCTGTTTTTTGGGCCTGATTTTGGCAAAAGAACATTCCAGAGCGTACTGCTCTCCATTCACATTCCATTCATCAATTCTATGTGATATAATACATCCATGATTTGTCTCCAGAAACTGAAACCTATCCTACCTGCTTCTGAACAGAATACCCTCCTTTCTTTGCTTCAGATACATGCCTTCCCAACAATCTGAGTGACCATGATCTCACTCATTCAGACACAGGTGGCCAATCCAAGGTCCACTGCCAGAAGGCTCCTAGCTCTCCCTCTGTCATATGGCAGTGGCCACCCACGTAGTTCCCATTACCCGCCTATACGTATGTTACCTCCCGAGGGGTCTGCAGTCTCTATGGCAGAGCTTTCCAAAGTGTGTGTCGCAACACTTTGGTGTTTCGCCTGAGGTGTGCCGGTGTGTCGCGCAAGCCCGGTGCACGTGACACACCGGCAAGTGGGAGCCAATGCGGCGACCGTGGTGAGTTCACGTCACCACGGCCCGAAGAAAAAGGGCACGTCTAAACGTGCAAGTGCTCTGCCTCCTTCCTGCCCACGCAGCCCCGGAAGAAAAATGTTGCCGGAGCTGCACGGGCAGGAAGGAGATGAAGCAGCTGCGTGCAGAAGAGGAGCCGCGTTGTTGCAGCGGGCGAGAAGAGGCCCGGTAGCAGGGCCCCCACAGCGGATCGGATCGGCCCGAGAAGATCAGGGCCGCTGCAGAGCCGATCCTGCAGCGACCCGTGAAGAGGAGGCCCAGAGGTAAGAGAGAGGCTGAGGGCCCGTAGGGTGCGTGTATTAGCTGAATTGAGAGATTGGGTGCCTGTATGAGCTGAATTGAGAGATTGGGTGCCTGTGTGAGTTGAGAGATTGGGTGTGGGAGTGAGGATCTCAATGTTTGTAGAGACAGCATGTGAGAGCCTGTGTGTGTGAGAGAGAGACAGCATGTGACAGTGAGAGCCTGTGCATGAGCAAGACAGCATGTGTGAGAGAGCCTGGGTGTGTGAGTGGGAGACAGCATGTGCAAGAGAGAGACTGTGTATGAATGATTGTATGAGAGAGAGAGCATGTGAGAGTGAGAGCCTGTGTGTGTGTGTGAGAGAGAGAGAAAGCATGTGAGAATGAGAACCTGACTGTATGTTTGAGGGAAGAAGATAGATGGAGAGAAAAGAAATAGAAAAAAAGACAATATGAAATGAATTGGCAAAAAAATAAGAAAGGGGAGGTGGAACAAAAAAGCCTGGGACCAACCGATTAGAAAACTAAGATCAGACAGCAAAGGTAAAAAAAAAAATAAAAAAAAAATTACTTTTTACTGATTGGCACATGTAATCTGTTAATGTCAAGAGTAGCACTTTCTCTATGCGGATCTCACAATGTACGAGATCAACATGGAGGAACTGGAAACCCACGGGGCCTGCACAGAGGAGGCAGCAGAATGGGCTTCAGTGCCAATAGCCGCAATCAGCGCCTCCCCAATAGCCATGCGGCATCAGTGGCAGCAGAGGAAAGAGAGGGGGTCTGCCTTTAGTGTGTGCATGTGTATGAATGGGTGCCTGCCTGGGGGTGTATGTGTGTGAATGGGGGATGGTGAGGGAGTGGTGTGAAAATGAATGGGAGCTTGCCTGGGTGTGTGTGTTTGTGTGTGTGTGAGGGAGCCAGAGAGAGTGTGTATGAGAAAATCCAGGGGAGTAAGAGTTTGTGTGTGGGGTGTGTGTGGAGGGGGAGAGAGTGTCTTAGAGCCTGAGAGTGTGTCAGTGTCTGTGAGAGCGAGAGGTTATGGTGGGTATAAGAGCATGAATGTGTATGTATGTGACAGTGTATGTGTGAGAGAGAATGGACATGTGAGTCTGTGTGAGAGAAGATAACCTCTGGGAAATTGTAAAAAATATATGATTTTAATTAATAGAAATTCTATTTATCAGTAGTTTTAAAATATTCTTTTATTAGTATGGTTTTACTATTATAACTGATGCTTTATGTTTCTTGATTTTGTTTGTTTTATGAGGAATGGTGGTTTTGTTTTTCCATTGTTAATACAGAGTCTGGCTTCTTGGAGTTTCCATTTCAGTTTTTGTCTAATTTGTGCTCCTTTATTTTGTATTCTGTATTTGGTGAGGGTCTGTCTCTGCTCTGTGTGTGTGACCATGATGAGAGATTCTGCTAGCATAGGGATCTATAGCAATCGGGTTTGTTTTGTTTCCTCAGTAGGTGGTGTATTGGTATTCTAGGACCCAGTGTAATATTTACCCATGCTTTTTCACAGGTAGGGTTATTGTTGTTTGAGTCCTTGGTGTTATTACTGTTATGTTACAATGGGATTGCAGTATAGATTTTGAGTGTCTTTTTTGCAAGGTTTTATTTTAGTTCACAATGTGCCTGGCAGTGGAAGGTGTTTGTGCTGCTGTTACTGTGAGGTGACACCAGCATTTGAAAATATCTTTTAGTATGATGAGCTGTAAGGGAAACATCCAAGCTCCATTGTTTGGGGGAATTTCAGTGGATGCACAGAGTTACAGAACTGGAGGTGCAGGATTTATATTGACATTCTGTCCCTTCCTATAAATTCCAGATTTCACTCTCATAGCCATATAGAATTAGTTGAATGAGGCTATCAAATAATTATAGTGTGAAACTGGCCAGCTTTTTAAAATTATGCAGAAGACCCTTTGGACTTTTTTATTAACACCAAATATTCAAAAGCTGTGTTCATCCCATCAAGCTCATATATCTCATTAAAGAGGTAAATCGAATAACACAATAACTTTGTTTTATTATTGTTACTCATAAATTATAACAATAACATTAATCTTGGAATATTATATATTTTTAATATAAACGAAAGGTTTTCACAAGATATGTTGTGTCGTGAAACATTTTATTATGTATATATTTAAGGAAACATACATAAATTGTCGAAATACATTTCGTTCATTTAACCTTTAACCTCCGGTTTGCTTGTAGACTAATTACTGTGTCCCGAAATTATGTTTGTCTAAAAAGTGTGTCACCAACATGAAAAGTTTGGAAAGCTCTGCTCTATGGAATCAACTCATCCAATCACTGTCTTCAGTAGTATAAATCACTCCAATGATAAGAGAGTTGTAACTGCTGTTGCGTCCTCATGTATTACAGGATGGTGCTCCATTCCATTTGTCTCCCCAGTCAGCTTGTCCTCAATGGATGCTTCAACCAGAGGTTGGAGAGCCCATGTGGGTCTCTTCTATGGGACTCTGTTCTCTGCAGGAGTCTCTATTCTGGATACTGCATCTTCTGGAACTAAGAGCGATATAGTAAAGTGGTGAGAGCATGCAGCTCCACAAAAAGAGGATCCTGATTCAGTCAAGTTGCCATGTTCTGTGTCACATGCCATACTGGGTCAGACAAGGGTCCATCAAGCCCAGCATCCTGTGTCCAATCCAGGCCATAAGAACCTTGCAAGTTCCCAAAAACTAAGTCTATCCCATGTTACTGTTGCTAGTAATAGCAGTAACTATTTTCTAAGTCAACTTAATAGCAGGTAATGGACTTCTCCAAGAAACCTTTTTTTAAACCCAGCTACACCAACTGCACTAACCACATCCCCTGGCAACAAATTCCAGAGTTTAATTGTGCATTGAGTGAAAAAGAACGTTCTCCGATTAGTTCTAAATGTGCCACATGCTAACTTCATGGAGTGCCCCCTAGTCCTATTATCAGAAAGAGTAAATAACAGATTCACATTTACTAATTCTAGACCTCTCATGATTTTAAACACCTCTATCATATCCCCCCTCAGCCGTCTCTTCTCCAAGCTGAACAATCCTAACCTCTTTAGCCTTTCCTCATAAGGGAGCTGTTCCATCCCCGTTATCATTTTGGTCGCCCTTCTCTGTACCTTCTCCATCGCAACTATATCTTTTGAGATGCAGCGACCAGAATTGTACACAGTATTCAAGGTGCGGTCTCACCATGGAGCGATAGAGGCATTATGACATTACCCATTTTATTCACAATTACCTTTCTAATAATTCCAAACATTGCTTTTTTGACTGCTGCAGCACACTGAACCAACTATTTCAATGTGTTATCCACTATGACGCCTAGATCTTTCTTGGGTGGTAGGTTCCATATTAGGAGCTAACATTGTGTAACTATAGCATGAGTTATTTTTCCCTTTTCCTAGCGTGTAGCAGATGCACTCAAAACAAGTGGGTATAGTGTGCTCGTGCTAGCAGTTGGAGACTGATCTGACGTCAGCACGTGTACATATACCCCCGCAGGAAGTGCAGCAATTCAGTAATTTCAGTCTCCAAAGCAGTTTGGAGCTACCTCACGCTCGCTGACCGTTTTTCCAAATTCTAACGACTAAATTCATAGAAGACACCTACCTTAAGACGAGCCCCGCACTCCTGCGGTGATACCATTCGGTCCCTCCCCCAGTTGAGTTTCCCAAGGTGATTTCCGTGGTCCCTCGGAGGTAAGTGCCTCGGTCCGGTGGCCGAATCGCGGCAGGGACCTAGCCCCCGAGTGAGAAGGGCTCGGGCGCGGCTTGGCCCCCGAGTGAGACGAGTTCGGGCGCGGCCTAGAGGCAATCACCTTCTCCCCCCGCAGCCGGAGACCGCCCGGGTTGCAGCCGGGAAGCGCCGAAGACAAGGTAAGGCATACATCTTTACTTGTTGGTCTCCGAGGAACAGAGGAGTGGCAGAGTCTGCCTACGTGGCAACCCATCAAGGGGGTCGCCATCTTGCCTGCCTGCTCGCCGTCGCCTTCTGCCTGGATCGTCACGGCGCACATAACCTCGCCTGTGGTTATGTGCTCAGCGCACATTGATAGGCGCCTGTTGCTAAGCGCCCATTGATAGGCGCCTGTTGCTGAGCGCACGTTGATAGGCGCCCGCTGCTAGGCGTCCGTCCATAGGCGCCCGTTCACAGGCGCACGTTGATTCGCGCACGTTGCTGAGCCAGGTTGGCAGGCGCACACCTTTCGCGCATATTGCAAAGCGCAGACTCTAGCTGAGTTAACAGGCGAGATGGAGCGTAAGAGAGCCCATGCGTCAGCAGAGCCGGCACGTCCAGAATCGGGCATAAGCCTCTGCTCTGCATGCAACCTCAGAGCCACACAGAGCGAGGATGCAGACTCCCTATGTGCCCAATATGAAGAGGCCCTGGGAGTCCCAGGCCAGGGCCGGTCGCAGCCCAGCGTACTTGCCAGTTCCTCAGGAAACACCCCGGACCTAGCAGGCAGCGGTGAGCAGCCAGAGAACCAGAGAGGCCTGGTGCCCCTGAGGCCAGATCCTGCTTCGCTCTCCTGGGTGGAATTATTCAAGGGGATTCATGCCATTGTCACAATGCAGTCGGCTCCCCGACCAGGTCCATACGTACCGGATGACCCGGCCCCTGGACCCTCAAGACCTAGGCACGGCCACTCGCCACCTGGAAGCCCCACTTATGGGGATTCAGATTGCCCGGAGGAAGACGAGCCCCCCGAGGAAGGAAAACTTCCCTCAGGGATTGAACCATATCGGACCATGAAGCGCTTCTTTCTGAAAGAGGATCTCCCAGGCCTGATCTCTCGATGCCTGTCGGAACTGGCTCTCCCTGGCCATGACGCCCCAGGGGAACCTAGAATGAACCCCCTGTTAGAGGGCCTACGCCAAACGTCTCACCATTTTCCCCTCCTACAAGCAGCACAGCAGCTAATCGATCTGGAATGGAATGCGCCGGAGGCCTCATTCAAAGGGGGTCGGGCCTTGGCTGGCATGTACCCCTTAGCCCCGGCAACTAAGGAAATGCTGGCGTGCCCTCAGGTAGACGCCATAGTTAGCGCAATTGTGAAGCGCACCACCATTCCGGTGGAAGGGGGGACGGCCCTCAAGGATACACATGACCGGCGCATGGACGCCATTCTGAAGCAAGCCTTTGAGGTGGCAGCCATGTCCCTACGAATTGCGACCTGCTGCACCGTGGTGACGCGTTCCTGTTTATCACAGGCTAGGAACACCACCCCGGGAGAAGAGATGGAATCAGCTCTCTCGTTCCTCACTGACGCAGCCTCCGACCTAGTCCGTACGGCGGCCAAGGGAGTGTCATCCTCAGTGGCAGCCAGGAGGCAGCTCTGGCTACGTAACTGGTCAGCCGACTCCTCTTCCAAGACACATCTCACGAGAATGCCCTTTGAGGGATCCCTCCTGTTCGGCAGCGACCTCGAAGCTGGCCAATAAATGGGGCGCCTCTCCATTACCCCGTCTACCAGAAGACAGGCCAAGGAGGAGGCAGCGCCCTTTTCCTAGACCATCCAGAGGTAGAACCTCTCAGCGCTTCAACCCTTACAGGACTCGCTACCAAGCACCTCGTTCGCAGGCCAGGAACCAGTCCTTTCGGACTAAGCACAACAAGAGGGGAACTGGCTCGGGTTCGGGTCCCGGCCGTACCCCACAATGACAATCAGCCGACCCATCCGGGGGTAGCAGCCATAGGGGGCAGGCTAACCCTCTTCTACCGCAGGTGGGTTGAGATTACCTCTGACCAGTGGGTCCTCGCCATCATCCGAGAAGGGTACTACCTGGACTTTCTTCGGCTCCCGCCGGACAAGTTTGTGGAATCTCTTTGTTCACCCCTCAAGAGGACGGCACTAGAAGTTACCTTGCGGAGGCTCCTATCCCTAAAAGCCATAATCCCAGTGCCTGCAGGGGAGATAAATTCTGGGCATTCTGGTACGCAGACATGAGAGGACTACTGGCGGGGGGAATCCCTTATCCCTGCCTCCACACAGGGACCTGCTGCGGCAAGGTCCCATCCTCCACGAGGATCCAGCTCAATTCTCTCTTATGGTCTGGCCATTGAGAGGGCTAGACTGAAGAAACGAGGATAATCGGGGCCGGTAATAGATACAATCCTCCGAGCACGCAAGTTCTCCACATCACTAACATATATAAGGATCTGGAGAGTATTTGAAGCCTGGTGCGACACTCGCAGCACCAATCCACATGCCGCTAAGATCCCTATCATTTTGGATTTCCTGCAAGATGAACTTCAGAAGGGTCTGTCCCTCAATTCCATCAAGGTTCAAGTGGCAGAGCTATCCTGCTACGGTCCCTGGAGTGACGGCAACAGTATCGCCACACACCCAGACGTTTCACGTTTCCTGAAAGGAGTCAAACACATTCGCCCGCCACTGAAGTGGCCAGTACCCCTGTGGAACCTCAACCTAGTTTTGGAATTTCTAGCGGGACCCGTCTTCTGACCACTTCGAGGCCTGTCCCTCAGTTTGTTAACCTTGAAGATGGTGTTCCTGCTGGCTGTATGCTCAGCACGCCGCATCTCAGAGCTACAAGCCCTGTCCTGCCATGATCCGTTTCTCAGAATCACTCCAGAGGCTATCCATCTTCGCACGGTTCCTTCCTTCTTACCCAAAGTAGTCACACTTCCACCTCAACCAAACCATATCCTTGCCTACCACGGACGGTTTGCAGGAGTCTGAAGAAGGTCGAATACTACGCCATCTCGACATCGGCAGGCTACTGTCCAGATACCTGGAAATGTCAGAAGCAGTACGAAAGACGGACCACCTGTTCGTCCACAGCGGGAAGAAGCAAGGGGAAGCGGCCTCCCGGGCAACTATCGCCCGCTGGATCAAAGAAGTTATCAAGGCAGCCTACGTAGACGTGGGAAAACCACCACCTCTACGGGTCAAGGCTCACTCTACCAGAGCGCAAGCGGCTTCTTGGGCAGAAACTAGGATGCTGTCGCCTGCAGAGATCTGTAAAGCGGCGACATGGTCCTCCCTCGATACCTTCTCCAGATTCTACCGTCTGGATGTCCAGGCCAGGGAGGACACAGCATTCGCGAGGGCAATCCTGAACGGACCTCGGGCAGCCTCCCGCCCAGTCCGGGAGTAGCTTTTGTACATCCCACTTGTTTTTGAGTCCATCTGCTACACGCTAGGAAATGTAGAGATTACTTACCTGATAATCTCCTTTTCCTTAGTGTATGCAGATGGACTCAGCATCCCGCCCGGCTGCCAGCATACATGGGGATTCACCGACTCACGGTAAGCCATGTTTTCTTATGATAGGGCATCCACCCTGCCGGGTGTCAACGCCTTCCGGTTGAGAATCCTGGCGGTCTCCAGCTATTATCAATCGGTCAGGGTAATCCTGTTCATTTAATCGATCGGTCAGTTACACATATATCCATAAAGCTTTTGCAAGGAAGATTACTGAATTGCTGCACTTCCTGCGGGGGTATATGTACACGTGCTGATGTCAGATGCGTCTCCAACTGCTAGCACGAGCACACTATACCCACTTGTTTTGAGTCCATCTGCATACATTAAGGAAAAGGAGATTATCAGGTAAGTAATCTCTACAATATGCATCACTTTGCACTTATCCACATTAAATTTCAAGATCCTGGCTTCAAAAACTTATCTCCCAGGTGTCTCCAACATTCTAGCAGATCATCTCAGCAGCGTCCTACCACCTCACAAATGGTCTCTTCAGTAATCAGTAGCGAACAAACTAGAAGACTTCTGGGGTCTACAGTCTGTGGACAAAACTAAATCAATTTTGCTCCATTCTCCCAAGTGATTTCTGGCTACTACAAGACACTTTCCTTCTCAACTGGGGCCAAAGCCTCATGTATGTTTTTCCACCAGTACCACTTATTGCCAAGACAATACAAAAAGCTTTTCAGGATAAGACCACATGATTCTAATAGCACCTGGAAGGCCCAGACAAATTTGATATGCATACTGTGTATCATCGAGCTGACCTGTGGTCCTCCCATATCTCTGGGATCAGACCCTGCTCTTTTAACTCAAGATAATGGGATGCTCTTTCATCCCAATCTTCTAGTCCTCAACCTCACAGCATAGATGGTGAATGATCAGTGATTGCCCCTCTTCACTTACCATTGAGGACTGAATATATATTCATTTCTCACAGGACAAGCAGGATGGTTGTCCTCACAAATGGGTGACATCGAGGATGGAGCCCACCACGGAAAACTTCTGTCAAAGTTTAAACAGAACTTTGACTGGCCCCTACTGGGCATGCCCAGCAAGGCACTGACCCTGCAGCCAGCAGGGGTCTCCCTTCAGTCTTCTTTTTTCCGCGCAGCAGTTGCCACGCGGTGAAAGGAGCTCTCTAACCACGTTCCTGACAGGAATTTGGAAGTTAATTTCCTAAGAAAATTTGCCCCTCAGGGGTCTCCCTTCGACAAATTTTTAGTCATCTTACAGAACCCGGTAAGTTTTTTGCCTTTTTCCATCGACTACCGTCGATTTTGGCCCTTGAGGCCTGTTGGCACTTACCGATCCCCAGCCTAAATTTTGGCTTCAGGCCATGGCAACGGGGTTCCGCCGTTGTCCGGATTGTACCCGGACTATGTCCATCACAGACCCCCACAGGGTTTGTGTAATGTGTTTGGGTAGTGAGCATGATGTCCTGACTTGCACCAAATGTGCCTTAATGACACCCAAGGGTCGCAAAGCCAGGATGGAGAAGATGGGACTCCTCTTCCATGCACCCACCCCAACGCCATCGATAGCATCGACGTCATCGGAACCGGCACCGTCGAAGTTGTACCATCATAGTCAACCCTCCGGTGACCGTCCGCCATCGATCGCTTCTCGGCCGTCGACTCCCGTCCCTTCCCCGGATGGGCGAGGGGATCGGAAGGAAAAGCACCGCCATCGACGGCACAAGTCTCGGCCTGTCGAGGATCCACAGCCATCGACCTCTGCTCAAGCCGAGCCACCGACAAAGAAGCCGCGAACAGACCGGACACCCTCCACGTCTCGTTCGCCGGCATCGAGGAAACCCTCACCCTCCCGGGGTGCGGGGGCCGTGATCCCACCGGTTACGGTGGTCCCTCCGGCCCTGCCTCAGCCTCCCTCTCCCGTCGAGCCGGGTATGGTTACCCCTGGTCTCCGTGCAGAACTGGACCGGCTGGTCCAGGAGGCCATCGAGAAAGCGATGAAGAAATTGCAACCTCCATCGGCACCGTCTCCGGCACCGGTTCCAGTGCCGACACCAGCACCGGCTTCGCCACCGAGGAGGGAACCGACCACCGAGCCGTTGATACAAGCACTAGCACCGCTACTGAGCCGCATGGAGGCGCTCATGACGGCCCTTCCATCGGTGATTCCAGTACCATCGACAACACCACCGTCTCCGACTGGATTTTCATCGGCAGGAGAAACACCGTTCCGGATTCCCCCTTCCGGGGTGGTTCCATCGGTGCCTTCTGGTATATCTCCACCGATATATCCTTCAGTTCCATCCATTCCACGCCAGGCACAGATTCCATCGGCAGCACCGAAGCCATCGATGCCATTTCTGGTTCCACCTACGGCACCGATTCCACCTCTGTTTCCATCGATGCCTTCAGAGCCTCAGCCAGGTCCATCAGGGCTACAAGCCCCACTTGATCCCTACGATACCTGGGGTGATGATGATGATACATCTTCTGACACAGATTTGCCTTCGCCACCATCTCCTACAGAGAGTAGAAAAAGATCTCCTCCTGAGGATCTATCTTTCATTAATTTTGTGAAAGAGATGTCAGAAGTTGTACCTTTTCAACTACAATCTGAAGCTGATGACAGACACCAGATGATGGAACTCCTTCAATTTCTGGATGCTCCAAAAATCATCGCTTCCATCCCTATACACCAGGTGGTTTTGGATCTGCTCAAGAAAAACTGGGAATCTCCTTCATCAGTGTCCCCAGTTAACAAAAAAGCTGACTCCACCTACCTTGTCCAGTCAGCACCAGGTTTCCAAAAACCTCAACTGGATCATCGCTCTGTTGTGGTTGAGTCCGCGCAGAAGAAGGCCAAGCGTCTTAAGCCACACTCTTCTACCCCACCTACCAGGGACAACAAGTTCCTAGATAGTGTTGGACGGAAAGTCTATCATGGAGCTATGTTGATTTCACGCATAGCTTCATATCAACTTTACATGACTCAGTACAACAGAGCCATCCTTAAGCAGATGCAAGACTATGCTGACACGTTGCCAGACCAATACCAACCGCAGCTTCAAGCCCTTCTTCACAAGGGATTTGAGGCAGGGAACCACGAGATTAGGACTGCCTACGACATATTCGATGCTTCCACAAAAGTTTCAGCCACAGCCATCTCAGCCAGACGTTGGGCTTGGTTAAAATCATCCAACCTTCGCCCGGAGGTTCAGGATCGTCTTGCTGATTTACCCTGCTTAGGCGATAATTTGTTTGGAGAGCAAATTCAGCAGATTGTGGCGGAGTTAAAAGACCATCATGAGACGTTGAAACAACTCTCATCTGTCCCACCTGAGCTGACCTCCAAGCAACCGCAAAAGAAAGACTCTAAAGTCATTCTTTCGACCACGCCGTTATTACCCTCCATCGGCCAGGCCTCGTCCAGCTCGATCCTCTACTAGGCCTCAGCCGCGTCAGCCTAGGAAACAAAGGCCTACTGTAGCCCCTCCTCCTGGGCCTGCGGCTGGCCTTTGACTCCCCTGTAGGGAACACATGCCAAACCCCTCTTCCGGACATCCCTGTAGGAGGTCGACTGTACCATTTTCTACAACCTTGGTTGCAGATCACCTCAGATCAGTGGGTGCTAACAATTATCGCACAGGGTTACCACCTCAACTTCATATCTCTTCCGGCAGACTCCCCGCCTCTTCAAGCGTGGAGTCTATCCACCCATTTGGCTCAATTACAACAGGAAGTATCCCTTCTGCAATCAAATGCTATAGAACCCGTTCCTCCCTCTCAACGAGGCAAGGGATTCTATTCCAGATACTTCCTAATACCAAAGAAATCAGGGGGACTACGTCCCATTTTGGACCTTCGAGCCCTCAACAAATACCTTCAAAAAGAGAAGTTCAAAATGGTAACCCTAGGCGCGCTGCTCCCTCTGCTACAAAGAGGGGATTGGCTGTGCTCTCTCGACCTCAAGGACGCTTATACCCACATTGCGATCACACAATCCCATCGCAAATATCTGCGGTTTCTAGTAGGCCACGACCATTATCAATACCGTGTCCTCCCTTTCGGTCTAGCTTCTGCCCCACGAGTCTTTACCAAATGTCTCGTAGTGGTAGCAGCATTCCTAAGGAAGGAAGGTGTCCACGTCTTCCCATACCTGGACGATTGGCTAATCAGGGCCTCCACCCAACAGATAGCTCAATCCTCCCTAAAATTGACAATTCAAACACTCCTTTCCTTAGGGTTTCTCGTCAATTACGAGAAATCTTGCTTAGTCCCGTCTCAAACCTTATCCTTCATTGGGGCAGACTTGGATACCTTACAGGCAAAGGCTTACCTTCCTCTTCAGAGGGTCCACACCCTAATGTCCCTGGCTCGCCAGCTCCAGTCTCAGAACACTGCCACGGCTCGCCAGTTCCTCATTCTCCTAGGGCACATGGCATCCTCGGTTCAAGTCACTCCCATGACCCGACTAGCCATGAGAGTAACACAATGGACTCTACGACACCAATGGATTCAAGCTTTTCAGCCTCTGTCCTCCATAGTCACAGTCACACAAGCGCTGCGCCTATCCTTAACCTGGTGGACGACTCAGGTCAACCTCCTTCAGGGCTTACCCTTTCTTCCACCGGATCCGCAAGTAATCCTAACCACCGATGCTTCTCACATCGGTTGGGGAGCCCATGTGGACGACTTTCAAACCCAAGGGTTATGGTCCAAAGAGGAAGCCGAACACCAGATCAATTTCCTGGAACTTCGAGCAATCCGCTATGCGCTCCGCACTTTCAAAGATCATCTCTTTCATCAGATAATCTTAATCCAGACGGACAACCAAGTGGCCATGTGGTACATAAACAAGCAGGGAGGCACAGGCTCCTTCCTTCTGTGTCAGGAAGCTGCGCAGATCTGGGCGGAAGCCCTCTCCCACTCCATGTACCTCAGGGCCACTTACCTGCCGGGAGTAGACAATGTATTGGCAGACCAGCTGAGCCGTGTCTTCCAACCACACGAGTGGTCACTCGATCCTCTGGTAGCGACCTCTCTGTTTCACAAGTGGGGTTCTCCCCGCATAGACCTCTTTGCGTCCCCTCAGAACCACAAAGTGGACGATTACTGCTCTCTCATTCGGAGCCAGCACTCTCGGCCGAGGGATGCATTCTCCCTCAAGTGGACAACCGGTCTGCTCTATGCATTCCCTCCACTCCCTCTTGTGTCAAAGTCTCTCGTGAAGCTACGCCAGGACGGAGGAACCATGATCCTGATAGCACCTTACTGGCCACGCCAAGTATGGTTTCCAATACTCCAGGATCTCTCCATCCGCAGGCACATTCCTCTGGGAAAGGACCCGCATCTGCTCACTCAAAACAACGATGCCTCCTCCATCCCAACCTCCAAGTCTTGTCCCTGACGGCATGGATGTTGAAAGGTTAGTCCTTCAGCCTTTCAACCTTTCAGATTCCGTTTCTCGGGTCCTGATAGCTTCACGAAAGCCTTCCACAAGAAAGTCTTACTCATACAAATGGAAAAGGTACACATCATGGTGCACTTCTCAGTCCCTTGATCCCCTTTCCTGTCCAATCTCCAAATTCTTGGACTATTTATGGCATCTCTCTGAATCAGGTCTTAAAACCTCTTCTATCAGAATGCATGTCAGTGCGGTAGCCGCCTTCCATAAGGGTATTGGGGGTAATCCTATTTCAGTACAACCCCTAGTAACACGCTTTCTTAAGGGCTTGCTCCATCTAAAGCCGCCCTTGCGTCCTCCGGCCCCATCCTGGGACCTTAACCTGGTTCTTGGTCGTCTTATGAAACCTCCTTTCGAACCTCTGCACTCCTGTGACTTTAAATATCTCACTTGGAAAGTGTTATTCCTTTTGGCTATTACTTCAGCTCGCAGGGTTAGTGAATTACAGGCCCTAGTTACCTATCCGCCTTACACTAAGCTCCTGCAGGACCGCGCGGTACTCCGCACTCACCCTAAATTTTTACCTAAGGTAGTTTCTGAGTTTCATATCAATCAATCCATCATACTACCTATCTTTTTTCCCAGGCCCCACTCCAACTCTGGAGAGCAGACCCTGCATACCCTAGACTGTAAACGAGCTCTAGCTTTTTACCTAGACCGTACAGTTTCCCATAGGAAGAGCACTCAATTATTCATCTCTTTCCATCCTAATAAGTTGGGACAACCTGTGGGTAAGCAGGCTCTTTCTTCCTGGTTGGCGGACTGCATTTCTTTTTGCTATGAGCAAGCTGGCATTCCTTTTCAAGACTGTGTTAAAGCACACTCTGTGAGGGCCATGGCGACGTCAGTGGCACACCTTCGATCGGTGCCGCTTCCTGACATCTGCAAAGCTGCAACCTGGAGTTCTCTCCATACCTTTGCAGCCCATTATTGTTTGGACAAGGCTGGAAGACAGGACTCCATCTTCGGCCAGTCTGTCTTGCATAACCTTTTTCCAACCTGATGTACCAACACCCTTCCACCTACCCGGTTGGGTGCAGATGCCCTTTCCCAAATTTCTCCTCACTTATTGTGCCTGCTGCACACCGTTGGGTACATTTGGTGCAAGTCGGGACATCCTCAGCTCGGTACTCACCCATTTGTGAGGACAACCATCCTGCTTGTCCTGTGAGAAAGCAAATGTTGCTTACCTGATGTAACAGGTGTTCTCACAGGACAGCAGGATGTTAGTCCTCACGAAAGCCGCCCGCCTCCCCGCGGTGTTGGGTTCATTTTATTCTTACTTTCTAGGCACTGCCTGTAGCTTTGAAAATCAGACTGAAGGGAGACCCTTGCTGGCTGCAGGGTCAGTGCCTTGCTGGGCATGCCCAGTAGGGGCCAGTCAAAGTTCTGTTTAAACTTTGACAGAAGTTTTCCGTGGTGGGCTCCATCCTCGATGTCACCCATTTGTGAGGACTAACGTCCTGTGAGAACACCTGTTACATCAGGTAAGCAACATTTGCTTTCTTCTATAAAGCTTTCAACCAAAGAAACCTATGCCTTCAAATGGAGGCGATATAAACCATCTGGTGCCAACAGCATGATTCTGATGCTTCTCATTTGAGCCTCTGCAACTTTTGCATTCACTGTACGTACCAGGATCAGTCCAGACGATGGGTTATGTCCCCCCGTCCAGCAGATGGAGTCAGACAAAGCTTCGGAGGGTGCTGACATATCAACCAGTGCACCCTCCCTAGATCCTCAGTATCTTTCTGACTCCAGCAGATGCTTCACTTGTCTAACTTATACTCTTGAGGCAGTGGTGAGTACTATCTGGTTGCTATTGTGGCTTATCGTGCTCTGTTAGACCAGTGGTTCTCAACCTTTTTTTGGCTGGGACACACCTGGTCACATGCGTGACACACTGGTTCAGGGTTGAGGGGGTTCCTGAGGATGCAGAATGTATATTTACACTTAGCCCCATGATGGTCACATGTTCAGTGTGTCACGCATGTGACCAGGTGTGTCACATGCGTGACACACTGAACATGTGACCATCACGGGGCTAAGTGTAAATATACATTCTGCATCCTCAGGAACCCTCTTAACCCCCAACAGTGGATGCAGAGCAGAACTAGGACATTACCTGTACCACTCACCGTACAAAAAAATATATTCTGGTTCCGATGACATCTCGGTAAAAGCAAAACAAACTCCCTTCTCTGGCAGGCACAATACCCCTCCTTATGAAAAGACAGTAATTTACCACTAATGCATTTCCTATTGAGAAAACACAACAAATAAGATTGATACAAATGCCTACATGTTAGTAAAATACCTCACCTTGGTCACACACCCAGAACTGACTTTCACCAAGTACAGAGAGACCACAAATTATAAATATGGAGACAAACTGGAATAGAAAACCAAAACAGCCACTCTACATGCAGGCGCACCATCAGAAGTTCCTAAGGTTCATGATTCTGGGAGAGCATTACCAGTTTTGCGCCCTGCCGTTCAGATTGGCGACAGCTCCAAGGGTTTTCACCAAGGTGATGGTGGTAGTAACGGCTTGCCTCTGGCGGGAAGGGATATTAGTCCATCCCTATCTGGACGACTGGCTCAATTGAGCGAAGTCTGAGGAGCTTTGCAAGGTAGTGGTGCAGTCTGTTTTGAACCGACTACAGTCGCTAGGCTGGATCTTCAATTACACCAAGAGCCAACTGGTCCTGTCCCAGGTGTTGGAGTTTCTGGGAACCCGCTTCGACACTTCTGTGGGCAAAGTTTTCCTCCCCCAGTAGCTGATGGAAAAGTTAATGTCTCAGGTTCGGCGCCTATTGGCCCTTCCTTTGCCCACGGTGTGAGACTATTTACAGGTTCTTGGTTATAGGGCATCTACCCTGGAGTTGGTTCCATGGGCTTTTGCTCATATGCGACCTTTGCAGGGAGCGCTGCTTTCCCGTTGGGATCCCAAGTTGGAGGACTTCCACCTTCCCTTGCCGTTTAATGGAGCTGGCCAGGACCAGCCTGAATTGGTGGTTGGTCCCAGGGAGTGGACTTGAAACCTCCACCTTGGATAATCGAAACGACGGATGCTGTCTGACCGGATGGGGGGCAGTCTGTCAATCCAGGTCGACACAGGGACAATGGTCCCCTCAGCAAGCCAAGTGGTCCATAAATCTGTTAGAAACCAGGGTAGTTCGTCTAGCCCTGTGCCAATTCCTTCCCCCGATCCACCACCAGGCAGTATGGATTCTATCAGAGAATGCAACCACCGTGGCTTACATAAACTGTCAAGGGGGTACGAGAAGTCGGCCGGTAGCCTCGAAGCTAATCAGTTGGTCTGGGCAGAATGCCATCTGACCCATATCGCGGCCTCTCACATAGCAGGCATGGACAATGTTCAGGCGGATTTTCTCAGCCGACAGCAGCTGATTCCCGGAGAATGGGAACTGTCTGAGGCGATCCAGCTCGTGACTCGCCGGTGGGGGACCCCACGGTTGGATTTGATGGCGACTCGGCTGAACACCAAAGCGGCTCGTTTCTTCAGTCACAGAAGAGAGCACGAGTCGGAAGAGGTGGATGCCCTGGTGCTCCCGTGGCCTCCAGATGTTCTCCTCTATGTATTTCCTCCTTGGCCGTTGGTGGGAAAGGTTCTAAGGTGCATAGAATCCCACCGGGGTCCGGTCATTCTAGTGGCTCCGGAGTGGCCAAGAAGGCCGTGGTTTGCGGATCTGATCAACCTAGCAGTAGACGGTCCTTTACGTCTGTCATCTGCTGAGGCAGGGTCCCGTATTTTTCGATCATGTGGATCACTTTTGTCTAGCTGCTTGGCAATTCACAATTGAGAGAGAGAGAGAGGTTATCCAGAGGCAGTGATTTCCACTCTCTTCTTCGGGCTTGAAAGACATCTACTTCTCTTACCTATGTTAGGGTCTGGAAAGTGTTTTGATTCATGGTGCATTGGATTGAAGGTGTCCCCACGGCGGACCACTATAGTACATATCCTAGTGGTGTTACAGGACGGCTTGAAGGGTTTGGCGTATAGTTCGCTCAGAGTACAGGTGGCAACGTTAGGCTGCCTACAGGGTAAGATTGAGGGTTCCTACATAGTGGGCCATCTGGATGTTGCTCGTTTTTTACGGGGTGTCAAACATTTACACCCACTGGTGTGGGTGATTTGTCCATCTTGGAGCTTGAATTTGGTTCTCCGTGGTCTTTGCGGTTCGCCGTTTGAGCCCATCAAGCGGGCCACGTTGAAAGATTTAACTCTCAAAACAGTGATTTTTGTGGCCATTTGTTCGGCCAGACGCGTTTCAGAACTTCAAGCATTGTCATTTAGGGAACCGTTTTTACGAATAACGGATTTGGGAGTCTCACTGCGGACGGTACCTTCCTTTCTACCAAAGGTGGTCTCGTTGTTTCATGTCAACCAGTCGATTGAATTACTAGCCTTTTTGGAGGTGGATAAAAGCTCTCCTTACGGTCAGGATATGAGGTTGGATGTCCGGATACTTGTACAGTATTTGGAAGTGCCTAATGATTTCAGTCTGTCGGATCATCTTTTTGTCTTGTGGAATGGTCCAAATAAAGGACATGAGGCCTCCAAAACTACCATTGCCTGTTGGCTGAAGGATGCTATTGCTTCCACATACATATTTATTTATTTATTTATGAACTTTTAATATACCGATATTCGTG
Source organism: Rhinatrema bivittatum (assembly GCF_901001135.1). Classification (NCBI taxonomy): domain Eukaryota; kingdom Metazoa; phylum Chordata; class Amphibia; order Gymnophiona; family Rhinatrematidae; genus Rhinatrema; species Rhinatrema bivittatum. The sequence goes on from NC_042617.1 coordinate 54,807,250, forward strand.
GGACACATCATACCAGTTCACAATAAACTCATGGAGAAAAGGAAATAGAAATTACAAATAACCGGGAAAGGGGAAGGGGAGCAGAGGAGGAAAAGGGAGAGAGGGGGGGTAGGGAGAACGCTAGAGCCTAAGGGGCGTGAAAAACAAGAGTAGGAGAGAAAGGTGGATAGGAACTGAGATAACAGTCTTAACAATATTCTTAGTGGAAAAACAGCATTAACAATATCCTTACATTTTATAGATTCTATAATTTACGTACAGGGAAAGGAAAATTGGTTCTTACCTGCTAATTTTCATTCCTGTAGTACCAAGGATCAGTCCAGACGCCCGCCCAAGCATTTACGGTTCAGGAGAGTATAATTTACATATGTCGCGGACGTCCAGTCCCTGAGGGTCTTAAAGCCCATTCTATCCGATCTCAGGCGGCGTCATGGGCTGAAATCCAATGTGTTTCGCCTCAAGAAATCTGCAGAGCGGCTACTTAGAAGTCATTGCACACGTTTGCTAGGCATTATCGGTTGGATGTCCGGGATCCGGCTACGGATTCTTTTGGCAGCAGTGTGCTTCGAGCAGGACTCTCTCCGGGTCCCACCCCATTTAAGGCAGCTTGGTTACATCCCAGCAGTCTGGACTGATCCTGGTACGTACAGGGAAAGGAAAATTGGTTCTTACCTGCTAATTTTCATTCCTGTAGTACCAAGGATCAGTCCAGACGCCCGCCCGAGCATTTACGGTTCAGGAGAGTCCGCTCGTATTCTTTATTGTTTTTTCTCTTTACAGATAGTGCCGCTTCAGAGTTCTGACATGCGCGCTTCTGCAAAGTTTTGAGCAAGTTATTGTTTAACTGCAAAAAAACAAACAGATTTTTTGGATCTTGAGGGATTCTTTGCTTGATCTAGTCATTGATTGTTTTAAACTTACTTCATTCTGCTTTGATATTGATTATACTGAAGGATTGCAGGTGGCACACCAGTATATCTGGAGGGGTGCTTTTCAGCTTTTCTCTGACTCAATCTGCTGGAAGGGAGGCATAACCCAATAGTCTGGACTGATCCTTGGTACTACAGGAACGAAAATTAGCAGGTAAGAACCAATTTTCCTATTACTAACATTGTTTTGGATCCCCTACACAGACCTAGGATGAAATATCAACTGATGTCTGGAACTTTATCTGTGTTTTTTTTATCTGTGTGATTGGGTGACTTTTTGTTCAATGATTGTCATACTTGTAATTTATTGAACTTGTGAGAGAAGTTGCCATTTTGAGTTTCGCATCTGGGAAAGCTGATGGTCCAGATAGCCACTGAACTAATATTGTCTTGACATGCTTCTATGGACATGGTTTTGATATGCATTTTTGAAAACTGAAAAGGATACTGTTGAAGTAGTATTTAGTTCAGTGATGGCCAAGCTTTTGCGCTCAGTATGTCAAAATTCATAAAAAAACGGAGCATAACTCGGGTGGTGTCACTTCTAGAAAAATCCATAATTTTGTGATATTTGTAGCTCTAATCAATAAGTTATAATTTTAATATGTACTGTATTTATTAATAAAGCAAAAACAAATAATTCTTTACCTTACCTGCTTAGTAACTTTTTTGTTGCTGAATTTCATTGACTAAATCTTCAATTGAAGGTTGGTATTTCGTACACTTCAAGTCCAAGCAAGCGTTACAAACTTCATCTTTCAGTCTGTTTCTTTTATTGGCTCCCATTCATTTTCACACCACTCCCTCCCCATCCCCCAGGCAGGCACCAATTCATTCTCACACACACGGACCCCCAGGCAGGCACCCATGCATTCACACACATACACCCCTAGGCAGAGTCCCATTCATACACATGCACACACTAAAGACAGACCCCCCTCTCTTTTGCCAGCAACCTCTGAACCTCTCTCATTCCTCTGCTGCTGCTGCCACATGGCTATTGGGGAGGTGCTGATTGCTGCTACTGACACTGAAGCCCATTCTGCTGCCTTCTCTGTGCAGGCCCCATGGGCTTCCACTTTCTCCATGCTGATCTCGTACATTGTGAGATCCACAGAGAAAGTGCTATTCTTGCACATTCCCAAAGATCACATGTACCAATCACTAAAAAGTACTTTTTTTTTTTTTTGCCTTTGCTGTCCAACCAATTAGTTTTCTAATTGGTTGGTCACAGGCTTTTTTTTCCCTCCTTCCCTTTCTTATTTTTTTGCCAATTCCTTTTATATTGTCTTTTTTTCTGTTTCTTTTCTCTCCATCTTCTTCCCTCAAACACACAGTCAGGTTCTCATTCTCACATGCATTTCTCTTTCTCTCACACACACAGGCTCTCACTGGCACATGCTCTCTCTCATACAATCATTCATATACACAGGCTCTCACTGGCACATGCTCTCTCTCATACAATCATTCATATACACAGGCTCTCACTGGCACATTCTCATTCTCTCACTCACACACTCTCACACACACACACACACACACACACACACACATGCTGTCTCTGCAAACATTCAGGTCCTCACTCTCACACACAGTCTCTCAATTCATCTCATACATGCACACTCTACAGACCCTCAGCCTCTCTCTCACCTGTGGGCCTACTCTTCGCGGATCGCCACAGGATGGGCTGTGCAGCGGCCCTGATCTTCTTGGGCCACGGCGGCCCTGCTACCGGGCCTCTTCCTCTTCTCGGACTGCTGCGACTTGGAATTCGCGGTGGCCCGTAAACGCAAATGCTGCTGCTCTTCTGCACGTGCTGATGCTTCTCCTCCTTCCTGCCCACGCGGCTCCGGCAACATTTACTTCCGGGGCCACACAGGCAGGAAGGAGGAGGAGCATCAGCTCGTTTAAATGTGATCTTTGTCCTGAGCCTCATCGCTGCGCCACATGAGCCTCCCTGCGCCTGGGGGCATTGGTGGAGGGGTCCGGAGGGTAGGGGGATACTAAAAAACAAATTTTAAAGGGTCGGCGCAGCTGAAAAAGAAAAGGCTCGGCGCAACAGATTAAAAAAAAAAAAATTCTCGATAGTCCTTGAAACGCTGCACGTGTCAGCCAAAACGTCTCGGCGTGTCACCTCTGACACACGTGTCATAGGTTAGCCATCACTGATTTAGTTGGATGAATGAAAGAGAAGATCAGTAGTGCTGTAAAGTGCTTGCACAGTGGCTGGCTTGCTGACACCTTTAAGAGAGATCAACCACTTGCTGGTGCATATTAATACATGATGATTTTGTGCTGTATTGGTGAACTGTTCTTGGTTTTTTTGGGGGGGAGGGGTTGTTGCTTTTATAATGTAAATATTTGTGTTTGCCTTCTAAGGATTACTTAAGACCTTCAGTTGAAGACATTTTACAGAACTCCCTAATAGCAAACTGGGTTGCAGAAGAACAAAGAAAAATCTCAGAAAAGAGAGTGCGAAGGACCTCTGAGCCAGTGCATCTCCAGCATTCAGAATCAGCTGTGGCTGAGCTCAGACTGAAGGAACAGCAGCTGCAAGAGCGGGAGAGAGCTCTGAAAAGCAGGGAAGAAAGACTAGAACGTATGTGAACCTTCATATAGCAAACGTACCATATTACTAACAGATCAATTAAAAAAAAAAAAAAAAAAAAAAAGAAACCCGCAGGAGAGCCGGCGCTCCGTGTTGAGCACCCACTCTTCCGACACGCGCCCAGGCACCTCTCTTGGGTGCACAATTCTGTATTTAAATTAGGGCCCATGCTAATAAGGAGGTGCTAGGGACACTGGCGCATACGTAGCGTCTCATTAGCGGAAGTGGCGGCTCTCAGCAGGTCCAACAACAGACGCTTAATTTTACCGGTGACTGTTTTCAAACCCGCCGACTGGCAGGCAGATTTTTTTTTTTTTTTAATTTTTGGGGCCTCCGAGGGTGTACATAAAAGCAGGTTTTTTTCAGCTTTTCTGACACTTACCCAGTGCCGTCTATGATTAATGCCTGCCTTTGGGAAGGTGTTAATTTCTGAGAGTAACATGTGCGCACATTTTACTTTCAGTATCCCGGGCGACTAACTAATAGGCTCATCAACATGCATTTGCATGTGATGAGCGCTATTAGTTTTCGTGAGTTTGGACGTGCGTTTTCAAGTCGCACCGTACTGAATCGGCCTGTAAGAAAACCCAGAGTGTAAAAGATTCTAATTGAGAAATCAGTTGCAGTGTCACTGATCTCTTTAGGGTATGAACAATTTAGTGGGGAAGGCAAGCTACCAACTTAGATTAAAACAAAACAAGGTACTTTTAGTAGATCTTGATCAATATAGGAAAATTAGTTTCTTACCTGATAATTTTCTTTCCTGTAGTACCACGGATCAGTCCAGACACCTGGGTTGTGACTCCGCACCAGCAGATGGAGACAGAGCAAGACTTGTCGGGCTCCCTACATATAGTAAGGTGCCACCCACAGTCCCTCAGTCTTACGTAATGTCAAAGCACAATGAACTGCCTGACTAAAAACGACCCTCAAACACAGGCCAATTCAAACCACCCCCAGCTGGAACAGAACTGCCAGAACCAGAGGTGAACGGTATTACTCCAAACTTGAATAAATGAGAACTTGAATCCAACCATGCGGACTCTCTGTTACTTCAGCAGAAAACCAGAACATACGGGTGGGAGCCTGGACTGATCCGTGGTACTACAGGAACGAAAATTATCAGGTAAGAAATTAATTTTCCTTTCCCTGTACGTACCCGGGTACGTACATCCAGACACCTGGGATGTACCAGAGCTAATTACCAAGGGTGGGAAGCAGAGAATCCCGCTCGGAGTACTCTCTCTCTCCAAACCCCCCAGCATCAGCCGCCTGGACATCAAGCCGGTAATGTCTAGTAAACGTATGTAACTACTTCCAAGTCGCCGCCCTGCAGATCTCCTGCGGGGACACATGAGAGGCCTCCGCCCACGACGTGGCATGTGAATGTGTCGAGTGAGCCCAGAGGCCCTTAAGGGCCGACTTGCCCTGCAAAAGATACGCCGAGCCGATGGCCTCCTTGAGCCACCTCGCAATCGTGGTTCGAGAAGCAGCAGCACCCCTCCTTGAACTAGAGCACAAAACAGAGGTGGTCGGAAACCCGAAAAGAATTCGTAACCTCCAGGTAGCGGAGAAGAACCCCTACGAACATCGAGTTTTCTCAAGTCTCTAGACCTCTTGTCAAGACAATCCACGTCCGAAAAGGCGGGAAGCTCAATAGACTGATTCAGGTGAAACGCCGATACCACCTTCGGCAGGAAGGACGGGACCGTTCTCAAGGAGACCCCCGAATCCGAGATTCTCAAGAACGGTTCTTTACAAGACAGAGCCTGTAACTCCGAAACTCGTCTAGCTGACGCGATCGCGATAAGAAAGACCGTCTTCAAGGTAAGGTCCTTGAGTGTCGCCCGCTTTAGAGGTTCAAACGGCGCTGTGCACAGAGCTGAAAGAACCCAATTTAGATTCCAGGACAGGCAAGGATCCCGCACTGGCGGGCGCAAATGTTTAGCCCCTCGAAGAAAACGCGCCACATCCGGGTGGAGTGCCAGCAACACCCCCTGTACCTTACCTCTGAGACAACCAAGGGCAGCTACCTGGACTCTAAGGGTACTACAAGACAGCCCTTTCGAGAGATCCTCCTGAAGAAAAGCGAGGACCTCCGGCACGGACGACAGGATAGGATTCACCTTGCGAGATCTGCACCAGTCCTCAAATACTACCCAAACCCGAACGTAGGCTAAGGACGTGGACTGTTTCCTAGCTCTCAACAAGGTGGCTACCACCACATCAGAGTACCCCTTGGACTTCAGACGTTTCCTCTCAAAAGCCAAGCCGCGAGACAAAAGTGATCCGCATCCTCCAAACAGACTGGTCCTTGACGAAGAAGGATCGCATCCCCACAAAACCAAAGAGGAGGTTCCGCTGCAAGCTGTAGAAGATCCGCGAACCACGGCCATCGTGGCCACTCCGGCGCAACCAAGATCACCTCCGGGTGCAACTCTATCCGCTGAAGCACCTTGCCTATCAAGGGCCAAGGAGGAAACACATACAGTAACACGTCCGTGGGCCAGGGAAGTACAGCGCATCGACGCCTTCTGCCCCTCGCTCCCTCCGCCGACTGAAAAACCGCAGAGCCTTTGTGTTCCGAGCGGTGGCCATCAGATCCATGTGTGGCTGTCCCCATCTGGCACAGATGAGGCGATAAGCTACGTCCGGCAATTCCCATTCTCCTGGGTCCAGACTATGTCGGCTGAGGAAGTCCGCTTTGGACGTTGTCTATTCCTGCTATGTGGGACGCCGCAATGCTGCTGAGATTCTGCTCCACCCAGCGCATCAACTGGCTGGCCTCCTCCGCCACCTGCCGGCTCCTCGCTCCGCCTTGTCGATTGATATAGGCCACTGTGGTCGCATTGTCCGACAGCACACGGACCGCCCGTCCCCGAATCAACGGGCGGAAGGCTTGCAACGCTAGCGACACGGCCCTGGTCTCCAAACGATTGATGGACCATAGCGACTGCTTCCTGGACCACTGTCCCTGTACCGAGTGTCCCAGAGAGACTGGCGTCCGTCGTGACTACCGTCCAGTTGGGCATGAGCAGTGATACTCCGCAGGTCAGATGGTTGGAAAGAAGCCACCACTGCAGGCTGGACCTGGCCCGGTCTGTGAGGGGAAGAGGAAGATGAAATTCTTCCGATGCCGGCTTCCAGCGGGAGAGTAAAGCTGATTGCAGCGGTCGTAGATGAGCAAAAGCCCAGGGAACCAATGCTAGCGTTGATGCCATAGAGCCCAAGACCATCAGATAATCGCACACCTGCGGGCACCGTAGCGACAATAGGCGCCTCACCTGACTCTGCAGCTTGTCCACTCTCTCCTGGGACAGGGAGACCCTGCCCCTCTCCGTCTCTAACAGAGCGCCCAGGTACTCCAACCTCTGGGTAGGCTCCAATCGACTCTTGGCGAGATTGATCACCCATCCGAGGGAACGCAAGAGCTGTAGCACCCTGGAAACTGCCTGCCGGCACGCGACCTCTGATTTGGCCCAAATGAGCCAATCGTCCAAGTAAGGGTGTACCAGGAGGCCTTCCCTCCTGAGCTGTGCTGCCGCCACCACCACCATGACTTTGAAGGTGCGCAGAGCCGTGGCGAGCCCGAAGGGAAGAGCCCTGAACTGATAGTGTCTGCCCAGTATGCAAAATCATAGGAATTTGTGATAGGACGGCTGAATTCAGATGTGCAGGTACGCCTCAGTCAGGTCCAGTGACGCTAGAAACTCGCCCGGCCGCACCGAGGCCACCACCGAACGAATCGTCTCCACCTTGAAGCATGGAACGCGAAGGCACCTGTTGACCCCTTTCAAGTCTAAAATTGGTCTGAACGTGCCCTCTTTTTTTTTTTTTTTTTTTTTGGCACCACGAAGTAAATGGAGTACCTCCCCCGGCGATGCTGCCTCTGTGGTACGGGAGTAATGGCGCCCAGAGCTTCCAGGTGCCGGAGGGTCATCCTTACCGCTGAGCGCTTTTCTAACCCCTTGCAAGGCGACACGAGGAACTTGTCTGCCGGCAGACGTGCAAAATCTAAAACGTAACCGTGACTTATCACGCTGAGGACCCACTGGTCCGATGTTATCTTGGTCCAGTCCTCGAAAAACAATGCTAGCCTTGCTCCCACGTTTGGCACAAGGTCCTGAGGCTGCCGCGAGGAATGAACCCTCCTCGTTTCATTGGGCCGACTTGGGCCCCGATCCCGACGAGGGACCACCTTGTCTCCCGAATTTCTTCCCCCGAAAGGACTGAGACCACGAGAAAGACCTGGAGGAACTGGATCGGTAGGAAGACCCAGACTATCTCTGCGGTCGCTGATGTCTGTTACCCTGAAAACGGTTCCTAGCGGAGAAGGAGGTTCTAGGCCTGAGCCTGTCCTCTGGCAACTTAAACGCCTTGTTCTCCCCGAGAGACTGCATCAGGTCATCCAGCTGTTTTCCAAATAATAATTTCCCTTTAAATGGCAACGAGCCAAGGTGAGCCTTGGATGACCCATCAACCGCCCAGTTTCTAAGCCAGAGGAGACGGCGCGCTGAGACCGCTGACACCATGGCCCTGGCCGATGTCCGCAGCAAATCATGCATAGCATCCGCGCTGTAAGCAATCGCCGCTTCCAGGTGATCCGCCTGCGCTGACTCCCCCTCGGAGAGACCTGCATTCGCCTGGAGATTCTGGGCCCAGCGCAGCCCAGCCTGCAGAGCAAAATTACTGCAAATGGCCGCACAGACTCCCAGGGCGGAGACCTCAAAAACCTTCTTAAGTTGCACCTCCAGCTTTCTATCTTGAATATCCTTGAGCGCTGTAGCGCCTGTGATGGGGATTGTAGACCTCTTCGTCACCGCCGACACCGCTGCGTCCACCCGTGGGAGGCGAAGGAGTTCAAAGACCTCCTCTGGCAGTGGATACAGCTTGTCCATGGCCTTACTCACTTTCAGGCCCAGCTCTGGGGTATCCCATTCTCGGAAGAGGATGTCGGACGCTGAGAAGTGGAACGGAAAAGCCACTGCTGGACCCGCAAGGTCCAGCAACACCGGGTCCATATTGGCCCCCTGCTGGGACTCCACCGGTGGAGCCTCCACTCCTAGCTCCCTGAGTATGGCCAGGATGAGGGGCGTCAGCTCATCTCTCCGGAACAGGCGCACTACTTTCGGGTCATTGCCATCTGCCGTCTGTGTCCCCTTGCCGGCACCCGGCTGGACTGGCCCCTCTTCTTCGTGTCCTTCAGTCCCTCCTGGGGCCCCTGAGGATGGATCCTCCTCTGAGGAGGAGGTAGACTCCATGTCAGAGTCCTGCGGAGCTCCCCGCAGCGGCCGCTTTTCCCTAGGCGGGTCCTTCTGGGACCGATCCCGAGCAGTCCTCTTCCGGGGCTGAGAGCAACCCCCCGAGGCCTTCGACCTCCCAGACTTCTTCCTGGATCTCTTATACTGCAGCAGCTTGCGGAGCAGTAGAGCGAAGTCTGCGGAAAATGAGGCCTCCGAATCAGAGGAGACCTCCTCCATACTTCGTTCCCCCGGCGAGTCCAGTCCTCCCGGGGCCTCCCCCCGGGGGTCCGTTGTTGCGGAGGAGGCTGGCCGCCATTACTGGCAGCCTTCCTCGTGGCATCCCTGACTGCTTCCAAAATGGCCGCCGTTCCCGCGCTAAGCAGGAACTGCTCAGAACCACTGGCCTCCAAGTGTGCGGCGGCGAACGCTCCGCCCGAGAGCGGCCCCCCGACTGACCTCAGATGGTCCCTCGCTGCCGGACACACAATTCGAGCAGACCCCATTGCGCGAGACTGGCAAGCTGCCCCCTAGGCATCCTCTGCGCCAACCACGGCAGGAGAAGAAGGCACAGAAATTAACTAACCAGTCTCCCCCCTCCCGCGGAGCGCCCCGAGCGAGCGCGCGAGAGAGACGGCTCGGCTGAAAATAAAGTCCCCGGCAACTTTTTTCTTTTTTTTTTTTTTTTTACTTATACCGCTGTCCCAGGTCCTGAATCTTCTGCTCCAGCGGGGGTGAGTGAACCGGGCTCCCCAGTGTCACCCCCGACGCTGGTGCCAATCACGGCCGGGTCATCGACCCTCAGCAGCGGCCTCAACCAGGGGGGGATGGTCCCCTCAGAACCTCCCAACCCCCCTGGGAGGCTTCCAACGGAGGGAGACTTTGTCTTCTTTCCTCTTCTGTTTTGATTCCTTTTTTTTTTTTTTCTACTTATCCCTGACTAAGAAAAAACGCACCAGGGATCCCAGAGGCTGTGGGTGAACCTGCCCCATCTGCTGGAGACAGTAAGACTGAGGGGCTGTGGGTGGCACCTTACTATATGTAGGGAGCCCGACAAGTCTTTCTCTGTCTCCATCTGCTGGTGAGGAGTCACAACCCAGGTGTCTGGACTGATCCGGGTACGTACAGGGAAGTAAGTTTGTTAAAAAGGTAGTGGGTGTAAAACTTGACGTCTTGCACATCCTACTTCCCAAGACTATTGCGCCTTTGGTCTTGACGGCTGAGGACTCTCATGAAGCTTGGGCCTTTCAGTGCTACTCTTGAGCTAGCAGATATCACCATTGCCGTTCTTTCACTTTTGGAGCTGGGATGTATCTGCCGAAACATATCCATATCATAATAGACACTTTCTAATATAGGTCTCCTGTGTCTCAGCATCTACAAACACTATTTAGTTCTATTGCATTTTTGTCATATGCAGGATAAATGGCTATTGGACTGCCTCAGTATAAGCAGCAGGAGAAACTTTTTTTTTTTTTTTTTTTATTATAGAGCAGTAAACCACAGATAGTACAAAGTACCTACAAATGAGATGTATTTATTTATTTAGATTCTTTTATATACCGAAGTATAGCAGGCTGCCTTCACTCCGGTTTACAGAGTAAACAACATAATACACATAACGCATTCTTGACGAACATATTGAAACGTGAATAGATAACTAGTTACATTTCGGCATATGTCAACAGTGAAAAAACAGGTATAAAAGAGTAAAACCTACAAATCAGACTTACTGAGGGAGAACATGTAAAGTTAAGTATTTAGATACATAATTTAAATGTAATATCGCGCAGAGGTGTGATAATGAGACTTAAACAAATGTGATAAGAGGTGTGGGAAGGAAAGGAGAGAAAGGATCCTAGGGAGACAGGGGAGGAAAAAATAGATACAGGACATAATTTAAATAGAAGGGGTAAAGGAGGAAATGGCAGGAGGGGGAAGGATGTAAATAGAGCATGGCTAGTAGAGGAAATAAGTCTGAGCAGATGGGATTAGATTATCCAACTCCATCTGTGAATGTTTGTCTAAATAACCATGTTTTAAGTTCTTTTTTTTGAAAGATTTGGAGTCCCTGATCGGACTTAGGAAGACTGGTAAAGAGTTCCATGCTTTTGGTCCAGCAATCGAGAAGGCTCTATTCCTAGTGTTGGATAGTTTAGCAGAGGGAAGGGAGGGTATGACTAGTAGCAATTTGCCGGTGTTTCTTGTCATGCGTGGTGTTTTGTGCAGTTGAATCATGTGATTGAGGGCGGTGATATCTTCTTTGTAGATTTCGTTGTGTAGAGTAGTTAATGTTTTGTATTTGATCCTTTGTAATATCAGTAGCCAGTGAAGACTCCTCAGAACTGGTGTGCAGATTTCTTCTTGCCAGTAAGTACTCTGGCTGCGGCATTTTGTAACAATTGGAGTGGTTTTAGTGCAGATTTGGGAAGGCCAATGAACAGCGTGTTGCAATAGTCGAACTATTGTAGCTCTTATGTTGTAAAGTAGGAACATCTTACTGTAAGAATGCAACCCATGTTACCTCTCGAGTTATTGTTACTTCTCTAGTTCAATTTTCAGGCTCCCCCTACAGCAGGGGTGGGCAATTAATTTTCCCATGGGGCCGCATGAGAAATTGGGATGGTTTTAGAGGGCCGGACTAATATAATTAACTCAGTTCTACCCAATACTGTATATAGTATATATACTATCCCTTCATAAACAAACAGTAAGTTAAATACAAAGATTCAATGAAAATATGGAGGACCTAATTACATCATTATTTAATGATGAGATGATGAACTTTAATGAACTTGTGATTGTTCACTTTAGAAAATTGTCAACTTTTACAGTGTTTAAAAAAACTAACATCACATCTTGAATGTTTACCTTACAGCTCATCCTACTAAAAGATATTTTCAAATTCTGGTGTCACCTCACAGTAACAGCAGCACAAACACCTTTCATTGTCAGATACATTGTGAACTAACACAAAACCCCGCAAAAAAGACACTCAAAATCTATACTGCAATCCCATCATAACATAACAGTAATAACACCAAGGACTCAAACAATAACCCTACCAGTGAATAAGCAAGGGTAAATATTACACTGGGTCCTAGAATACCAATACACCACCTACTGAGGAAACAAACAAACCAGATTGCTATAGATCCCTATGCTAGCAGAACACACACAGAGCAGAAACAGACTCTCACCAAATACAGAATACAAAATAAAGGAGCACAAATTAGAAAAAACTGAAATGGAAACCCCAAGAAGCCAGACTCTGTGTATTAACAATGGAAAAACAGAACCACCATTCCTCATAAAACAATAAAATCAAGAAACATAAAGCATCAGTTATAATAGTAAAACCATACTAATAAAAGAATATTTTAAAACTACTGATAAACAGAATTTCTATTAATTAAAATCATATACATTTTTTACAATTTCCCAAACACCAATAAAATATTTCAAAACAGCACATATATCAAATAACACCCAATAATTAAAACTAATAAGGATTTTAAAAAAGTCCATGCATGGAAGCTCTTGATTTCCAGTCACCCTGATATTGTCGAGGATTAGGAGGTTATCCTCTCTCTCACACATACTCACATGTCCATTCTCTCTCACACATACACTGTCACATACATACACATTCATGCTCTTATACCCACCATAACCTCTCGCTCTCACAGACACTGACACACACTCCCCCCCACACACTCTTACTCCCCTGGATTTTCTCATACACACATGCTCTCACTCTCACTGGCTCCTTCACATACACACAAACACATACACCCAGGCAAGCTCCCAATCATTCTCACACTGACCCTCAGGCAGGCTCCCATTCATTTTCACACCACTCCTTCACCATCCCCCAGGCATGCACACATTCATTCTCTCACACACACAGACCCCCAGGCAGGCACCAATTCATTTACACACACACATGCATCACACACAGGCAGGCACCTATTCTCACACATACAAACCCCAGGAAGACACCCATTCATTCTCATACACAGACACACCCTCAGGCAGGCACCCATGCATTCACACACGTACACCCCCAGGCAGACTCCCATTCATACACATGCACACACTAAAGGCAGACCTCTCTCTTTCTTTTGCCAGCAACCTCGGAGCCTCTCTCATTCCTCTGCTGCCACTGTCACTGCTGCTGCATGGCTATTGGGGAGGCACTGATTGCTGCTACTGGCACTGAAGCCCATTCTGCTGCCTCCTCTCTGCAGGCCCCGTGGGCTTCCACTTCCTCCATGCTGATCTCCTACATTGTGAGATCCGCATAGAGAAAGTGCTACTCTTGCACATTCCCAAAGATTACATGTGCCAATCAGTAAAAAGTAATTTTTTTTTTTTTTTTTACTTTGCTGTCTGATCTTAGTTTTCTAATCGGTTGGTCACAGGATTTTTTTTTCCACCTTTCCTTTCTTATTTTTTTTGCCAATTTCTTTTATATTGTCGTTTTTTTTCTATTTCTTTTCTCTCCATCTGTCTTCTTCCCTCAAAATCACAGTCAGGTTCTCATTCTCACATGCCTTCTCTCTCTCTCTCACACAGACACAGGCTCTCACTCTCACATGCTCTCTCTCATACAATCATTCATACACACAATCTCTCACTGGCACATGCTGTCTGACTCACACACACAGGCTCTCTCTCACTCCCACATGCTGTCTCTCTCTCACACACACACACAGAGGCTCTCACATGCTGTCTCTGCAAACATTCAGGTCCTCACTCCCACACACAGTCTCTCAACTCATCTCATACACGCGCACACACACACCCTCAGCCTCTCTCTCACCTCTGGGCCTCCTCTTCACGGGTCGCCGCAGGATGGGCTCTGCAGCGGCCCTGGTCTTCTCGGGCCGCCCGCAATGTGGGATTCGCGGCGGCCCGTAAGCGCTGCTCCTCTTCTGCACGCGGCTGATGCTCCTCCTCCTTCCGGCACGCGGCTGATGCTCCTCTTCTGCACGTGGCGATGCTCCTCTTCCTTCCGGCACGCAGCTGATGCTCCTCCCCCTTCCTGCCCGCGCGGCTCCGGCAACATTTTTCTTCCGGGGCGCGGGGGCAGGAAGGAGGAGGAGTATTTGCAGGCTTAGAGCGACCTTTTTTTTCTGGCTGTGGCCGATCTTCGGCGTCTGTATGAGCCTTCTTATCGGCCACCAGCGGCTCGGCGCCCCCTAATGCTTAGGCGCCAGTGCTTCCACCGGCTCTGGTCTCAGCTCTGGTCTCAGCTCCTGTCCGATTGGCCGGTGCTGCCCAGCACCGGCCAATCGGACAGCATGCCTTCGCTTGAGTCACTCCCTCCCCCCCCACCGGACGCTCGCTCTGCAAGGGAAGGCAGCGTGCTTCATTCTCAGTCTGCTCTCAGCAGCGGGTGGGCTGGTCACAGACAGTAGGCGGGCCGGATTCGGCCCGCGGGCCGCCCCTTGCCCAGGTCTGCCCTAGAGCCTCCTGCCCTCTATTTTCTACTGTTGTCCCTCCCCCACCCATGTTCATTATATTTTCCATCTACTGTTGAGATGTAAACCGATATGATGTGCATTCTAATGTCAGTATAGAAAAGCTGTTAAATAAATAAAGATCAGGCCTGAAGAACCACTTGGTGTTGATGGTAGAGGCCATCAGTTATAGCAAGTAATCATTCTTAGGACAGAGAGAGCAGTAATAGAAAAGGTATTGAGAGGGTAGGGTGGGGGGAGGAAGAATATGCGAACTGGTGCTGGATGAAGTATGAGAATTCATATGTTCATCTATTCAGTGGTAGGTACAGTACCTTAATGTAATCTGCTTTGAAGTCACTGAAAGGCAGAATATAAAATAGGCAAGATTGGATGGTTTTAGCTGTTCTTTTGTTTCTGTGTTAAGTGCATATTTAGCTGACTTTATTTTTTTTAATTTTCTTTCCAGTCAATCATGTCAATACTTAATACCTACTGTAGTAACACAGTAAATGACAACAGAAAAAGACCCATTTGTTCTGTCTAGCAAGGTTTATTTATTCTTGGTTTTTTTCATAAACATATTTATTGAATTTTTTTATAGAGACAATGAGTTATAAATGTATAGTTCTTCCTTTTGTCATACAATTACCATAAGGTCCCAGTACACATTTCTAGATTTATAAATTCCAAAAACATATACATACTATTCATTGCTTCATCTCTATTTCCTCCCCCCACTCCTCCTGATAGAGTAGCAATCATCCTTCTTTCCACTCAAAATTCTCTACTGCGTCCTTTATTGAATAAACTACTATAGGACTCTCAGCATATGGATTCCAAAAATCCATATCTACAGACCTATATGACAGGTGATAATTCATACATTGCCTGAGTGGGTTAGCACTTTCGGACTAGGTTGAATTATATCAAATTCAATTAAATTGCATTTAACAATTGTTTTCTCTTTTATGAAATACAAACCTTTGTGCCCGTTAAAACGGGCGAGGTTTTCCTGTCCCACCAGGGCCATATATATATCGTTGAGCTCTGACGTGCTCTCTCGCCCACGCATGGGCGGCACATCTGTCAGAGCTCCCTGATTTCCTGAACTCTACTATCCTTATAGATTTAAAATAGCACTTCTCACTTGTGATGGCAGAGAGAATAAAAAGGATTCCCAAATTTGTATCGTCATATTTTTTCCCCGAAACATTTTTAGCAGGTAGATATTCGAAAGTGAGGAGTTTAAACATACATGTTTTCCATTGTGAGAAAGTAGGCACATTTTTCCCAGCTCAAGTAAAATAAAATGGTTGTCTTCGCTATCAACAAGCATTTATATAAAAAGAGGCATTGATATTCAGAAAATGTATCCTTCAGGTTTCCAAATATTCCAAAAGCCTTATTCTTGAATTAAGTCATAATGATGCTTGTAGAAGCCTCTCTAAAATCTTTTTAAAATTTTCCCAGAATAAGCAGACTTTAAAATTCCAGAAACTGTATGAAATCTCCTGGTGTTATGTCACATTTTAAGCACATAGCCGAATCACGTGACTTTTTGCATGAAAGGCTCTATACTGAGAAATAAAGGCTTGGTATAAAAACTTAAAATGTGCTTCTCTCAATATTACATTTTCAGTAATCTGTGTAATGTATTGAAAGCAATTTGCAAATTCTTGTAGTGTTAAATGAAAATCTGGCCATTTTTCTTCCAGTTTTCAAAAGCAGTTCTCAGCTTTCTATCATCCTTATTAACCAATTGTAACACCCTATCAAATTTAGCATAGGAGGGTTTTCCTTTTTTTTTTTTTTTTTCTTATCAATTAAAACATCCTCCAGAGTTTCTGGTGTTCGTATCCCTAAATTAAGGTTGAATTTTTCAGTCACATAGTGTCGGACTTGCAGATACGTATAAAAATTTGAGGTAATTGAAACTGGCTTTGCAGCTCCTGAAAACTATGTAGGATATTAGATTCGCTGTTGGATTCAGTTGAGCCCCTTTCTTTCCCATGCTTTAAAAACTGGATTATCCATCCCTGGAGTAAACTGTGGATTACCTTGAATAGAAATATGTGGTTAACCTATGTGGAACACACGCCAATTTACATAAAAGGTCCCATGTCTTGCAGCATTATTTAACAATTAACATCATTTATTTCGCCGGGGATGTTATGATCCTTGATCTGATTCAAGGTTTTTGGATTGAGGTTTCATACAACCATTCTCCATTGGAGTTTTTACAAGATTAGAGAGAGAGCCTACTTAATCAACAATATGCCTCAGGCCAATTGTATAATACCATGAGAAGTAACAAGGAAAATGTTAACTAAATTAATGGGGGAAAAAAATCATATTCATTGGGAGCATAGAGATTGCAAATAGTGATGTCCCTCCCTCGAATTTTCCTGACAATGAATCTACCCTCTGTATCATGGTACCAGCTGAAAGGGGATATTTTTATGCAAAAGTATTGCTACCCCTGCTTTTTTTCTTTTTCACTGAAGAAAAATAACATAATTTAACCCATTCTCTAGCCAGTTATTTACTTTCTATTTCAGAGAGATCTGTTTCTTCACTTTGTGCCTATTCAGAGTTTGCAGAGCCTTCTTCCTTTTTTTACCAGAGAATCTAGTCCATTCACATTCCAGAAGAAAAGGTGAAAAAAATTAGCCATTTACTGTATGAGAGGCTAATAAAGAAGATGTATAGTAACATGTAGATGAAGGGCCCCCAGGGTAAGTCATGAGAGCATCGCCCAGTACCACCCCATCAAGTCAATTCCCAGAAATCTTTATTTTTAGAATTGAGAGTTAAATGGAAGCGACTTATTACTATAACACTTCGAGCTACTTTTTTTTTTTCCATCCCTACTAACCCAACTAATTCCCTCTCAACCCCCACCCCTCTTCTTCCCTTATCTCTCATTCTTTGACTAACTGCTTGCTTCTGATTAGCAAGCATGTTGCTGTGTGTGGGTGCCACCCTCCTTTCTAATTTGGAGTTAACTGTCTGCCCCATAATTATACCAAGTGAATTAAGAGAGCATGGTAAAGGGGTTCCAAGGTAAAAGATATTTTAAACTACCTTTTAAATTTACAAAATACTGTTGAAGTAATTTATTTTCATTAAGAGAAACTAAACTCAGTTAAACAAAGAAAAAGACGAATAGCCTCTAATGTGATTCTGTGAATAATTCAGAGGGATTTACGCTTAATAAACACAGCACTAAACCGTCCATGATGCTGAAGTTCATAAAGCTCATAGCGCAGTGCAGATCAACTAAGGATGGTTTGATATAGTCTTAAACTGTCAAAGCTTGAAAATAAGCTTAAGTTCTTGCGAGCCTAATTTCTGAGAGCAGTCTCCAGTATGACCCCTGAGTGGTAAGTCAGTTGCAGCCTCAAACAAACAGAGCCTGAGAGTAAACTGGGTTCTTTGAGAGCTGTCTCTGGTATGCCCCCCCCCCCCCCCAAGTGATACGATCTTACTGTTCCATATGCCTTTCACTTCAGTTTTAGGGCAACACACATATTGAAGAAAATTTAAGGAGCACTCTTCACCGCAGTGACTAACCTTGAAACATGGGCCAAACATCCATTTCAATGTCTCTTATTAATTTTACATATGTTAAGCAGGTATTTGTGCAGACTCTTAGCCTTCTCTCTGCAGCTACCCATGGTTTGTGAGTAAAAAGGCCAGATAACTTCATAACGAGCAAAATAACTGGGAGTAGACTCTGCTCCCTCTCCCTTTTCGTAATGCTTCAATACTACAAAAACCTTACTCTTAGTCCTCTCGAGGAAAGCTATCCGGGACCCAAATGAAAAAAACAACTTTAGTAACAAAGCAAACGGGTAAAACAACTCTGCCACTCAGAGAAAGTTTGAAGAAGATTTGAAAAAGAAATCTCCTTAAGACAAAATCACAATAGCTTAGCAAGAAAATCTTTTGCTGTGTTCACTTTGTCAAAAGTCTAAGAAGAACCCGCGTGCCAAATTTTAAGGAAAGCAGGATATTGCAGCACAAACTTAATTTGGTTTTGGAACAGCTCAGCAAAAATCAAGTTGAATTGTTTCCACTGAAGAGCAACTTTTGCTGAATAATCCTGAAATATACGCACTGGTCCATCTCGGTAAGTAGCGGAACGCAGTATGCTTGTAAAAGTTGCTTATGTGAGAAATTAAGAATCTTAGCAATGATAATTCTCGATTGAACTCCTTCACGCTTATTTCCCAGCCGGTGCACACGTTCAATCTTAAGCTCTTCCACTAAATCTGTCAATTTCAATATTTCAGGTAGTCATTTTTCTAGAAATGCCACCATTGTTTGGTCTTCTACTGATTCTGTTATGACTAGCCTGATGTTTCTTTTATACCTATTTTCTAGGTCTTCTATTTTATTCTTCTGTTCTGCTTTCCT
This sequence comes from Rhinatrema bivittatum, assembly GCF_901001135.1. Lineage (NCBI taxonomy): Eukaryota > Metazoa > Chordata > Amphibia > Gymnophiona > Rhinatrematidae > Rhinatrema > Rhinatrema bivittatum. The sequence continues at coordinate 54,825,914 of NC_042617.1, forward strand.
TTCAAGCGCAAGCAATTTATTTGTTACTGACAATAGTTGTCTTTTATAATATTGAATTCGTCCTTCCATGGTTTCAAGCTGGGTGCCAATATCTGTGACTATTTCAGATCAGTAACTTGTTCTGAAATGGTCTTAGTGTGTAGTGCAGCCACCACTATAGCTGAGATTTCAGCGATAGTGTGTGTCACTTCCGGTACAGACTCACCCACTCCAGCTCAGCAGCCATCTTTTCTGGAAACAATTTCAACTTCTCGTTCCTTCTTCCCTCCCTTCAGGGGCATAATTGGCAGTTTTCATATACTTGTCGATAGACAAATAGTGATTGCTCAAAGAAGATAACATGATTTGAATCATGGATGGATGATATTTAGAAAGATTACAGGAGGATGGCACCTGGAGCTCTTGAGCACACATTTACATTTGACCTTCATCTGTCTTAATTTAATTTTATTCTGTTAGTGTAGTAACTGCCACTCTGTGCAGGTTACCCCTTATTTCCATCCTTTAGCCACTAGGGATCCTCTGTATTTATCCAAAGCTCTTTTGAATTCCATTATAGGTCTCGTCTTAACTACCTCCACTGGGAGGGCATTCCATGCATCCACCACCCTTTCTGTGAAGAAATATTTCCTGACATTCCTGAGTCTACCCCCTTGGAACTTCATATTAAGACCCAAAGTTCTACAGCTTTCCTTTCATTGGAAAAGAGTAGATTTACATGCATCACTTATACCGGTCAAGTATTTAAATGTTTGTATCTTATCCCTGCCCCTTTTCTCCTGCAGGGTATACATATTTATATCCTTGTTGCATCTCATATGGTTTTTGATGCAGACCACATGCCTTTCTTTGGACTACTTTGATTCTGTCTATTTTTTTATTTTTTATTTTTTTAAGGTAACTGCTTTCAGAACTGAACACTTGCATACTCATATAATATATAAAACTGCAACAAGCAGCAGAAAGAACTCATGCAGTAAGTACAACACTGCAGAATAGGCTGTTTCCACACTGTCTCTGGCTACTGAAGGGGAGAGAAATACATGAATCTTTCTAGAGCATTATTCTGGAAACTGAAGAACCCATCCTTGATCAGAGTCCATCTGATAGTTAAGATTCATATGGTCAAAGGCAATTCCAGGATTATCAGCTGCTGTTTATTTTAAGAGATGAAATTGACTTAAAGTATACGAAAGGCAAAATAAGCATATGTGGTGGTGTTGGTTTTGTTTTTGTATGGGTTTTTTTTTTTTTTGCTCTAGAGTGATGCATTTTAAGAATAATCATGGTGCTATACTGTTTGTTTTGTTTTTTCCCCTGAAACAAATACAATTTTTTTTTCTCCCCAGAGAGAGAACGGGAGCTTTGTGTTAGAGAGAGACTGGCAGAAGATAAGCTTTCCAGGTAATTAAGGCCTTCCTATTTTGTTTGATATCTTTATTGTGCAATTTTACTTTAATATAAAATAAATACATTCTTTCTTTTAAACCTGATTATTTTTTTATAAAGTGATAATTAAAGGAGTAATCTCATGCAGATGCTAAGGTGAAGCAATTAAACCAGTAACATTTCCTGACTTTAAAGGTGCATGCAATCGTCTAAAAGCGTCATCAAGATTCTAGTATTTTACTGATACATGTATATGTAAATATTTTTATGAATTAATTTATGGTCAAGCTCAATTAACATTTTTTAAATTGCATGCCAAATGCAGTGTCTCAATATGAACTGTTTTGACTTAACTTGCAATTTCTATATCCTAAAGTATTCCATGGGATATGCAAATGTATGCAGAACATTTATCATTTCCTTATCTTGTATTTAGGAGGGGCAGTTGCTGCTAGTTCACTTAAATTCATGGAAACAAAGGGCAACAAATAAGTTGTGGGTATTAGCTTCTTTACTGGATTAACTTAATACATTTATTACCAGCTTTTGAATGTCATATTCCCTTTATCAGGTCACCAGGTGAAGGAAGTATCTTATCTTATGAAAGCTAGTCAATATATAGTGGGTTAATCCAATAAAGATATTACCTGCAGTATAACTTCTTTTTCACATTTATCTCCTGCTTTAAAGGTCTTACAATGCAAAATGGAGGATGTGAATCTCAATACTCTAACTATTCAAATATTATACAAATGTAGAAAAATGTAAATAGAAATTAAATTATTTTCTGGTTTCTTCTGTTTCTGTATTTCCATTGATTCCCAATAAGTTAATGGGTACTATTAGACTTCACGTTATGCAAGAAGTTAAAACATCTAAGCTTATTATCTTGTTCTTATCCCAGGACAAGCAGGATGCTAGTCCTCATATATGGATGACGTCACTGACTGAGCCCTAGTGCGGGAAAACTTTCTGTCAAAGTTTCTAGAAACTTTTGACTGGCCCTGAGAGACCACTGAGCATGCCTTGATATTCTCTGCCACAGGGGTCTCTCTTCAGTCTTCGTTTTTCCGTGCTGCTATAGGCATCGTGGGACAGGAGCCGTGGTGAATTTCACTACAATTTCTGACTGAAAAGTCACAAAAATCTTCTTATATTCTCTCTCATTGGAGTCTCTCGGGGTTTTTCCACCGGCTGGTGAGTACCTCAGTCTCATATTTTGCTCTTAGAGTAAAATCATTTTTTCTCACGATCTCTCACATTTTCATCGACTGCTGTCGACTGAAAAATGGCTACAGGATTCAAAAAATGCCCTGTATGCAACAGAACAATGTCTATCACCGACTCACACTTAGAGTGTGTCATGTGTCTCTGTGAGAAGCATGATGTTAATACTTGTCCAAAATGCACTGAGATGATGGTGAAGGGTAGGAAAGCGAGGCAAGAGAAAATGGAACATTTGTTCCACCTACGACTTATACCATCTCCCTCGATGTCATTGAAGTCATCTCCGGCCAGAGCTACTAAGCGCATCTTGGCCTCTTCCTCCGCTACCATCTATGCCTGATCCTCCACAGGGCTCTGTGCAGGATCTGATCTCTCAGCCTCCGCCACCGCTTACAACTGCTCTGGTTCCATCAGTTGTAACGCCAGAATTGTCTGATCTAATCAGACAAGCGGTCTTACAGGCTTTACAGGATCAACAACAAATTCCGGCGGGTCCGCCGATGCACATAGTGTCGATGCCGGTAACTATGCCGGTGGCTCCACCGATGCCGGTGTAGATATCGACACAGACAATCCTGGAATCGATTCCAGCACAGAGATTCATCACGGCATCGACATCCATCTATGCGCAAATACCATCGACCTCGAGGCCGATCTCGATGTCAGCACCATCGACGTCTTCGACACAGTTACGGACACTTGCATCGAAACCAACTACTGTTCCATCGATGCAATTACCATTTGAAGACCCTGAACCCCATGATTTGGCATTTTTTCAGCATCTTCTACAGAGATATCAAGATGTCATCGACAAACTTCCACCAAAAATGCTGGAAACAGTTTCTCCATTACTCCCCTCTGATGATCCACAGCCAGGCCCTTCAGGCCTTCATCACCCACCCAGGTCTTCCCCAAGATCTCCATATAGAGATGATCCAGATGACTCCTGGGATGATCAGCAGACTGATACATCTTCTGAGGACTTCATGTCTGAGCCTTCACCTCCAGACCAGAGGAAAAAGTCACCACCAGATGATTTGTCTTTTTCTAACTTCATACAGGATATGGCAGACACCATTCCCTTTAAGCTGACGACAGAACAGGATACAAGGCAACAAACTTTAGAAGTCCTTCAGTTTGTTGACCCACCAAAGCAAGTATTGGCTATTTCAATACATGAAGTACTCCTGGATCTCCAACACCGCATTTGGGAACGCCCATGTTCTGTCTCAGCAGTAAACAAACGTATAGACACTACATATTTAGTACAGGTAGCTCCAGGATACCAAAAACAGCAACTACCACATCAATCTGTGGTAGTGGAATCTGCCCAGAAAAGATCTAAGCGTGTCCACCCACACTCATCAACCCCACCAGGTAAAGAGCACAGATTTCTCGATTCCCTGGGAAGAAAGGTGTATCAGGGGGCCATCCTAAATTCCAGAATCTCTTCCTATCAACTGTATATGACACAGTATCAGAGAAATCTCTGGAAGCAGATGGAAGAATTTGTCACCACTTTACCAACACAATTTCAAGAAGAAGCACATGCCATAGTCCATAAAAGCCTAGAAGCCGAGAAGCATGAGGTGTGGGCAGCCTACGACAGTTATGAGACTGCTTCCAGAACAGCAGCTGCTGGAATCACCGCTCGTAGATGGGCATGGCTCAAGGCCACTGACCTCAGGCCTGAGGTCCAGGATAAACTTGTTGACTTGCCGTGTGTGGGGGACAACTTGTTTGGCGAAAAGGTCCAAGAGGCAGTACAATAGCTTAAGGACCATACAGAAACCTTACGACAGTTGTTTCAAGTTCCACAAGATCCCTCTACACAACCTCCTCGTCGACAATCCAGGAAGGAAACCAGACGCCCATACTACAGGCCAAGGAGATACTACTCTCAAGCCTCTAGGGGTAGGTCAACCAGACCACAACAGCGATCCCAAGCTAGACAGCCAAGAGCAACTCGTCTGCAACCCCCTCCACAGACAGGCCCTGCTGCAGGTTTTTGAAATACAGGCCAGAGAACAAGTCTATCTCCTGAATCCTCGACAAGACCTGCCAGAAGGAGGAAGAGTATCCTATTTTCACAAACATTGGTTAAAAATAACATCAGACCAATGGGTACTCTCCATAGTCTCTCGAGGTTACAAACTCAATTTCCTCTCAATTCCACCAGAATCTCCACAGAGTTTCTTCCCACAACAACATTCTCAGCTAATTCATCTACAAGCAGAATTATCCATCCTTCTGAGAGCCAGGTCTGTACAGCTAGTGCCCCGGACTCAGCAGGGCAGAGGATTCTACTCCCAGTTTTTCCTCATTCCAAAGAAAACTGGAGGCCTACGTCCCATCCTAGACCTCAGAAATCTCAACAAATTTCTGAAGAAGGAAAAGTTTAAGATGGTTTCTCTAGGCACCATGCTTCCACTTCTTCAAACAGGAGACTGGCTTTGTTCTCTGGATCTTCAAGACTCTTACGCTCACATTCCAATATTCCTTCCTCATCGCAAGTACCTGCGCTTCATGGTGGACATCAACATTTTCAGTACAGAGTTCTGCCATTTGGCCTAGCCTCTGCCCCCAGAGTATTCACAAAATGTCTGGCAGTAATAGCAGGACACTTGCACAAACAGTGTCCATGTTTTTCCATATCTAGACGACTGGCTCATCAGAAGTCAATCTCAACAAGGAGCTCTCTCTTCTCTTAGTCGAAAGTTTTCTCTACTTCACTCCATGGGTTTTCTCATCAACTATCAAAAATCCCATCTCACTCCGTCTCACCTAGTTCAATTAATAGGTGCAGACTTGAATACTATCCTTTCGAGAGCCTTTCTACCCATAGATCGGGCAAAGACACTTTCACTCCTGGCAAAATCCATTTACTCACAGAAACAAGTGACAACTCATCAGTTTCTAACCTTACTAGGCCACATGGCCTCCACAGTTAATGTCACTCCTATGGCACGGCTTGCCATGAGGGTTACTCAATGGACTCTAAGATCACAATGGATCCAAGCCATTCAACCGCTTCATTATCCAATTCAAGTGACCCACCAACTAAGATTATCTCTACTTTGGTGGGCAAACATGGACAACTTGCGCAAAGGCCTACCTTTTCAGCAACCAGTCCCACAGATCACTTTAAAGATGCATCCACCTTGGGTTGGGGAGCTCACATGGACAATCTCCAAACCCAGGGTACTTGGACAAAGCTCGAAGCAACTTTTCAAATTTCCTAGAGCTTCGAGCTATACGTTATGCGCTGCATGCGTTCAAGGACTGCCTTTCACACAAGACTGTTCTGATCCAAACTGACAACACAGTAGCCATGTGGTACAACAACAAACAGGGAGGTACGGGCTCGTATCTCCTTTGTCAAGAAGCTGCACAGATTTGGGACTGGGCCCTAACACACTCAATGTTTCTCCGGGCCACTTATCTGGCAGGCATTCAAAATGTACTAGTGTATCGACTCAGTTGTCAATTCCACCCACACGAATGGTCCTTGGATCCCTCAGTAGTGACCAGGATTTTTCAATGGTGGGGTCAACCAACAATAGACCTCTTTGCATCACACCTGAATCACAAAGTGGACAACTTCTGTTCTCTACACAAACAGAAAAACCTGCCAGCCAAGGACGCCTTTGCTCACCCTTGGAACTCAGGCCTACTATACGCGTATCCTCAGATACCGCTCATAACCAAAACTCTAGTGAAGCTACAACAGGACAAGGGGTCCATGATACTCATAGCCCCATATTGGCCTCGACAAGTATGGTTTCCCACACTTCTAGACCTCTCGATCAGGGATCCCATTCGCCTGGGAGTAGCTCCCACTCTCATAACTCAGGATCAGGGACGGTTGCGCCATCCCAACCTTCAATCCCTATCCCTGACAGCATGGATGTTGAAAGCTTGATCTTACAACCATTCAATCTTTCCACCAATGTATCTCAAGTGCTTCTAGCTTCACATAAACCTTCAACACGTAAGAACTATTCTTCGAAATGGAGAAGGTTTACTTTGTGGTGCAGGCAAAAGAGTATTGATCCTTTCTCCTGCTCCACAACTTCTCTACTAGATTACTTATACCATCTTTCAGACTCTGGTCTCCAGACTTAATCTGTAAGGGTACATTTAAGTGCAATCTCAGCTTACCATAAGATGGGAGATGCACCAATTTCCACGCAACCTCTCGTCATAGATTTGAGAGGTTTAACACACTTAAAACCACCAGTCATAGAATGGGACCTGAATCTAGTCTTAACAAGGCTCATGCGTTCTCATTTTGAACCAATAGATTCCTGTGATCTTAAATTTATCACATGGAAGACTATCTTCCTCATAGCCATTACATCAGCTAGAAGGGTTAGTGAGTTACAAGCACTTGTCACGTACTCACCCTATACAAAATTTCTACATGACAGTGGTTCTCCGTACACATCCAAAATTCCTTCCCAAAGTAGTTACGGAATTCCACTTAAACCAATCCATAGTTTTACCCACATTCTTTCGAAGGCCTCATTCCCATCAAGGAAAAACAGCCTTACACACCCTGAACTGTAAGCATGCACTAGCATTTTACATAAACCACACTACAGTTCACAGGAAAATCTACTCAACTATTTGTTTCTTATGATCCAAACAAACCAGGTAAAGTAATGGGTAAACATACTCTATACAACTGGTTAGCAGATTGTATACAGTTTTGCTATGAAAAAGCAGGCCTTCCTCTCCAAGGGCGAGTAAAGGCACATTCAGTAAGAGCAATGTCAACCTCAGTAGCACACTATCGTTCAGTGCCAATTCTTGATATATGTAAAGCAGCAACATGGCGTTCTCTTCACACCTTTGAGGCTCATTACTGTTTTGGACAAGCAGGGACGACAGGATTCAGCCTATGGACAATCTGTCTTAAAGAACTTGTTTCCAGTTTAATCCCAACTCCTTCTACATCCAATCTGCTGTGATCTTCGGCTGACTCATTTTCAACAATACTACTTCAATGTTGCCAACATTCAGAATGACTCAGCCTATAGCTTGCTAATCACCCATATGTGAGGACTAGCATCCTGCTTGTCCTGGGATAAAGCAAAATTGCTTACCTTGTAATAGGTGTTATCCCAGGACAGCAGGATGTAGTCCTCACGAAACCCACCCGCCACCCCGCAGAGTTGGGTCTTATACCTTTATTTTATTTTTGCTAAAGCATATTGCTACATACAAGACTGAAGAGAGAGCCCTGTGGCAGATAATATGGCATGCTGGGCATGCTCAGTGGCCTCTCAGAGCCAGTCAAAAGTTTCTAGAAACTTTGACAGAGTTTTTTCCCGCACTAGGGCTCCGTCAGTGATGTCGCCCATATGTGAGGACAACATCCTGCTGTCCTGGGATAACACCTATTACAAGGTAAGCAATTTTGCTATCTTATATAGCATTTATACAAGAGGCTGACAAGTGGCAAATGACTGATCCTGCCATTTAAAAATAAAATTAAGGGATTGAATAGTTTGGGGGCTTTTTTGTTCATTTTGTTTTTTAGAAAATTGTCAAAAATTCCCTTCCTCAAACAAGTCTGTACTGTCCTACAAAAAAATATTTTTTTCTCACTCTTTACAGGGCTGAAAATCTAATGAAGAGTTACAACTTGTTAAAGGAGCAGAGGATACTGGCAGCTGCTTTTGGGAATGGTCTAGGTATGAGAGCTGACAGGAGACCTCTTGAGCCATTGCAGCCAGGCTGGCAGAACTATTGAATTCATTTGATTAGTGTTGCACTAAATCCTATTCTACAACATAAAACCTAAATATTACTTGTTCTGAGCCAAATAGTTCTTGCCCTTTAAATGCCTTATAGAATTTCTATTAAGACAGTGTTTCTCAAGCTGGTTCTGGAGTACCTCCTAGCCAGTCTGCTTTTTAGGATATCTACAATGATCATGCATATGAGAGCTGCATAAAATGGAGGCAAGTGCATGAACATTTTCATGCATATTCATTGTAAATATCCTTAAAAGCAGACTGACTAGGGGATACTCTAGAACCAGGTTGAGATACTTAATCAGGATATCTAAAATATGAATAGTTTTTAATATCTGTGAATTATGAACCACAAAGTAGTAATGCTTAACTTTGACATTGTTATAGGCTGGGTGGAAATTTGCATTAGTGTAAATAGCTTTATTCAGACTTTCAGAAAACATCTTGTAAATGTTAGACTTGATCATTGCTGGAAACTAGACTTGTTCACCAACTGTCTACCTTGATTTTATTTTCAGTGTTCAATAAACTACTACAAAGTGTGCTGCTCCTACTTTTCCTATATCCCTTGAGCAGTTAAGCTGGAATCTTGTACAAAATGTTTACATCTTGTTGGGAGCTATGCAAAGATAACTAGATATTGGGAAACATTTGACTAGCTTGGGGAAGTGGTGCTAGTAATTCAGCTTTCTCCTGTGATGTAAAGGTGGTAGATCATTTTTTCTCGGAGGACAAGAAAGATGATAGTCCTCACACATGGGTGACATCATCAAATGGAGCCCCAACACAGAAAATGTATGTCAGTTTCTAGAACGTTGACTTGCCACGCTGGGCATGCCCTATGCTATGCATCCACATGGGGTCCCTCTTCAGTCTCTCTTTTTTCCACAGAGCTGAAGCATCGAGATTTGTGAGCTCACATTTGGCCTTTTTAGCAAAAACTTTCCAGTTCACTTTAACTTTTCTGTTTTGCTTTTTTTTTTTGCCTGCATTTGACACTAGGTCCTTCTGTGTCCTCCCTGTATTGTTCCTAGTCAGGGTTTTCGTCATCTACTGGTAAGTTTCTTTTCGCGGTCGATTCCCTGCAGTGGTGGTGCTTCGGTGCCTGTTGGCTATTATTTTGATCTTCCCATTTATTTCATCCCATCATGGCCATGTCTGGTTTCAAGATTTGCCCTCTGTGCCAGAGGACCATGTCCATCTTGGACTCCCTAGATGAATGTATCCTCTGCCTGGGGGCATCACATGATGCCTGGGGTTCTGCAAATGCACCCAGATGACCTGAAGGGACACCATCTTTGGCTCGATAAGATGGAGCACCTCTTCAGGTCGCAGAAGATTGAACCATCTGCATCAAAGAATCATGGAGCCGCACTGATGGACAACGAGCCATTGACATCTGTGTGACAATTAGTACCATCAACTGATAGGGTTCCTCTGCCCCCCTGGGGGAAGGATCACAGAGCAATGAACGCTCTTGGGAGAGGCTTTTCAGGGAGCCATGCTCCTTGCCCACATAGCTTCCTACCAGCTGTACATGAGCCAGTAATTGCAGGATAAATGGAAGTTGGTGCAGGAGGTGGCAGAGTAGTTGCAGCAATAGGACACACCCTAGTCTTGTTGGCACATAAGGGGAGCCTGGAATGTGGAAAGCACTAGGTCAAAGTGACCTAGGATGTTTTCGAGAGGGCGTAGAGGTTCTCACAGGACAAGCAGGATGGTAGTCCTCACATATGGGTAACATCACAGGATGGAGCCCAATCACGGAACACTTCTGTCAGTTTCCAGAACTTTGTCTGGACCTTACTGGGCATGTCCAGCATGGAACTAACCCTGCAGCCAGGGGTCCCTCTTCAGTCTACTTTTTTCCACGCGGCAGTAGCCACACGGTTAAGGAGCTCTGCAGAGATTCCTGACAGGAATTTCCCTCACGGAATTACTAGAAATAAATTTACCCCACAGGGGTCCCTCCTTTAACTTTTCCAAGCTGTGGTACTCCGGTAAATTTCTTACCCGTTTTCCGTTGATTACTGTCTAGTTCGGCCCTCTCGGCCTACTGGCCGTTGACCGTACCGCAGCTCAATTTTTTCATGGCCATGGCGTCTGGGTTCCGTCTGTGCCCAGACTGTAATGGCACCATGTCCATCACAAACCCCTCACAAAGTCTGTGTAATGTGTCTCTGTGAGCACGATGTCCTGACCTGCAGCAAATGTGCCCTAATGACACCAAAAGGTCGCAAGGCCAGAATGGAGAAGATGGAACTTCTCTTCCGCGCTCAAACTCCGACTCCGTCCATTGCATCGACAATGTCAGAACCGGCACAGTCAACTTCGAGCCAGTATCGACCACTGGCTGGTGACCATCCAGCATCGACGACATCTCAGCCTTTGACATCCTCTACTCCCCCTCAGGACTGAGGGGATCATAGAGAGAGCCATCGCCATCGAAAGTCTCGGACCATCGAGGGAGCGAAATCATCGACCTCGCCATCGTCCGAGCCGCCGTCTAAGAAACCCTGTCCAGAAAAGGCACAGACCTTTTCAGTAACCCTTTTCAGTCACCGAGGGAACCCTCACCCAAAAGGGTATCAGGAGCCGCGACTCCGCCTTTAATGGTGGTCCCTCCGGCTATACCTCTGCCTCCTTCTCTTCCGGAGCCGGGGCTGCTTGCTCCAGGTCTCCGAAAAGAACTGGACTGGATGGTTCAGGAGGCCATTGACAAGGCGATGCAAGAACTCCAGGTTCCTCAGACACCGGTACAGATTGTGGAACTGACTACCGACCCGATTCTGGCAGCGTTGGCACTGCTGCTCTCCAAGATGGAAGCACTCATTGCCGCTTTTCCACCGATGCCCTCCCCGCTTACTATGTCATCGGGAGGAGAAACACCGTTCCGCATCACTCCATCAGGAGTTCTGCCTCAGCCATCGATGCAGATACGTCCATCGCCACCAGTCCAACCATCTGTGCCGATATGCCCCTTGGCGCCACTGAGCCATCCATCGGTGCCTTCGATGCCTTCATCGGTGCCTCCAATTATTCCTTCAGAGCCTAGACCAGGACCTTCAAGTATCCCACCACCCCATCCCCCCTCTAGTCCCTAGAGGGGCAGGTGCTGATCCCTATGATACCTGGACTGATTCCTCGCCATACACCGATAATTTGCCTTCACCACCTTCACCCTCTGAAAGTAGAAAGCATTCTCCTCCAGAGGACCTTTCCTTTATAAATTTTGTGAAGGAGATGTCTGAATTGGTTCCCTTCCAATTACAGACTGAACAGGACGATAGGCATCAAATGATGGAGTTGCTACAATTCCTGGATGCTCCCAAGGAAATAACCTCCATCCCTATCCACCAGGTTCTTCTAGATCTCCTCAAAAAGAACTGGGAAAATTCTGGCTCCATTGCTCCAGTCCACAGGAAAGCTGACACTACCTATTTGGTGCAGTCAGCTCCGGGTTTTTAGAAACCTCAATTGGATCACCAATCTGTAGTGGTAGAATCTGCACAGAAAAGAGCAAGGAGATCAAAACCTCATACTTCTTTTCCCCCTGGCAAGGAACAGAAGTTTCTAGATGCCATTGGTCGCCGTGTCTTCCAGGGATCAATGCTCATCTCCCGAATTGCCGCTTATCAGCTATATATGACCCAATATAATAGGGTCATCTTTAAGCAGATACAAGACTTGAGACTCCCTGCCTCAGCAATTTCAAGATCAGCTCCAAACCCTAGTAAACAAGGGTTTTGAGGCAGGCAAGCATGAGATCAGATCATCTTACGATATCTTTGACACTGCTACCAGGGTATCTGCTGCTGCTATTTTGGCAAGAAGGTGGGTCTGGCTCAAGTCTTCCGACCTTCGCCCTGAGGTACAAGACAGGTTATCTGACCTGCCCTGTGTAGGAGATAATCTGTTTGGCGAACAGATTCAACGGACTGTGGCAGAACTCAAGGACCATCATGAGACCCTAAGACAGCTGTCTTTGATGCCTTCGGAGTACTCCGCGAAACAGTCCTTCCGCAAGGACTCTAAGAAGTCATTCGTCTGCCTGAAGAAATCCTAACTGCCACCAGCTAGAACTCGTTCTACAAGACCGTTTCAAAAAGCCCAGTCTCATCAGATACGAAAACAAAAACTGCAAGCAGCTCCTCAACCAGGTCCTGCTTCCGGTTTTTGACTTCTGCATAGAGCAGCAGCCAGCTTCCATTGCCTCATATACTGTGGGAGGTCTATTGCCATTTCAATAACAGGTGGCACTCAATCACCTCAGACCAGTGGGTCCTGGCAATCATCACTCAGGGTTATCATCTGAACTTCCTCTCCATTCCACCGGACTCCCCCCTCTACCGACATGGAGAACTCCCGATCACTCCATCCTTCTGGAACAGGAGATCTCCCTCCTCCAGTCCAAGGCAATAGAACCAGTACCCTGCTCTCAGCATGGACTAGGGTTCTATTCCTGGTACTTTCTAATCCCCAAAAAATCGGGAGGCATCGTCCAATTCTGGACTTGCGTGTCCTCAACAAGTACCTCCAGCAAGAGAAGTTCAAGATGGTAATCTTGGGCTCGCTGCTTCCTCTTCTGCAAAGAGGAGACTGGTTCTGCTCTCTCAACCTCCAGGACGCAAACACGCATATTGCGATAACCTCATCTCATCGCAAATACCTGAGGTTTTTAGTAGGCCCCAAGCACTACCAGTACAGAGTGCTTCCTTTCAGCCTTGCGTCTGCACCACAAGTCTTCACAAAATGTCTTAGTGGTTGCAGCCTTCCTCAGAACCCAAGGTGTTCACTTCTACCCCTATCTAGATGAACCTTGCTTACCAACATTCAGAAAAAGGCTAAAGACATGATTGTTTAGGCAAGCCTTTCCTGATCACATCTGACAATCACAATGGACTCTCATAACTTTCTCCAGAAATACTACATCCACCTGTAAATTTTCCCATTAACACTATGTAATTAATCTGAACACTATGTAATTTAATTGTTATTGACTAAATCATTCCAGCTACTATTCTACTTCTCCAAGTTCTAATTTCCCTCTTTTTATTGTAACTTTCTTCTCTACCTATCAACACCAGTTTTTGTTCAATGTTATCACTCCCCTGTTTCCTGTAAACCGGCATGATATGATTTTATCATGAATGCTGGTATAAAAAAGCTTTAAATAAATAAATGATTAGTTAATCAGGGCCCACACTCAGCAAGCTGCCCTCTAATCCCTGCACCTTACCTTGCACACTCTAATTTTACTAGGATTTCTTGTCAACTACTACAAATCCTACTTAGTTCCATCTCAAACCTTATTGTTCATTGTGGCAGACTTGGACACCTTGCAGGCAAAGGCCTTTCTCCCTCAACATCGAGCTCTCACTCTCGTGTCTCTCTCACGCCAGCTGCAGTCTCAGCACACCACTTTCTCATCCTCCTGGGACACATGGCATACTCAGTCCAGGTCACACCAATGGCCCGCTTGGCCATGAGTCATGCAGTGGACTCTAAGGTCACAATGGACTCAAAGCATTCAGCCCCTGTCAACCATTGTCCACGTAACCGACTCACTCTGTCAGTCTCTTGCCTGGTGGATGGCAGACACGATAGTAGGTTTGAACAATTTGTCCTTCGGAATTTGTTTTGAGGCGTAGAACCCAACTCTCTCCTGCCTAGGACCCGTTGTTTGGATTCAGACTTTCTCTCCCTCAGTTACCAACAGCACCATTGTTGTGCCCATTAGCACCTGGTTTGGGTGTCTTGGTCCCATTTTATGTTGGGAAGCAGCCTGTAGCTAGGGATTCACCCCTGTGTGAAGACTACCATCCAGTTTGTCCTCAGAGAAAGCAGCGTTGCTTACCTGTAACAGGTATTCTCAAAGGACAGCAGGATGTTAGTCCTCACGAAACTTGTCCACCATCCCATGGAGTTGGGTTTCTCCTATTTTTGATTATATCTAATTCTATGTTAAAAGATTGAAGAGGGACACCCTGCATTGATGCATGGTATAGGGCATGCCCAGTGTGGCGAGTCAAAAGTTCTAGAAAATGACATAAGTTTTCCATGTTTGGGCTCCATCTGATGATGTCACCCATGTGTGAAGACTAACATCCAGCTGTTCTCAAAGAACACCTGTTACAGGTAACAACTCTGCTTTTTTAATATCATTTCTCTTCTTCCAAACATCACTTTTTTATTTTGGGCTCCCTTCTTTAAGCCAGCAAGCAGAGCTGTCCCTGGTATTTAATAGTTTATTCAAAGTGTTTTGTTTTTTTTAAAACAAAACATAACAGACCTAGTGCCCTTGAATATCCAAACAGCCTAACAAAACTGTGTGTATTATCTTCCACATACAAAGCTTTAAAGTCAGACCAGTGCAAGAAAAAAACACACACTCTCCCAGGACAAGCAGGATGGTAGCCCTCACATATGGGCGACATCATCATATGGAGCCTGTCATGGAACACTTTTGTCAAAGTTTGTAGAACTTTGACTGGCACACTGAGCATGCCCAGCATGCCACTATCTGCGTGTCCACGCAGGGTCTCTCTTCAGTCTTTCTTCCGCAAAGTAGTTGCCTCGCAGCGGTGGAGCTGCTGCTCTATAGTGTTTGTTTACCTGTTCTCAATGTCTTCTGGGCCAGGTCCCTCTTGTCAGTGCCTATCCAGGTGCATGGTAGGTGTTTTTTGTTTTTTCCCTTCATTGTGGTCTATTCCCGGCATGTTGCTCCTCTGTGTCCACTGGCCATAGACTGCTTACCAGCTGTTTTTTATGCTGTCCGGTTTTCAATGGTACCCACGGACCATGTCTATTACTGATCCGCATGAGGTCTGTATCCTCTGCCTTGGGGGTCTTGTACGACATTTGTGGGTGTCAGCCTTTCGGGGACATCCGCTCGCATAGATGTCGTGCCTGGCTGGACAAGATGGAAAAACATTTTGGGTTCAAAAAGTCTGGTCTGTCTACTCCAGCATCGGGGGCATCAACACCTAGAGGCTGAGGGGAGCAGTTAGTTCTGCCGTCCCTTCCCACACCCTCAGTGGGCCCGTTTCGACAGAGAAGAGCCGGAGATAGGCTCTTTCCAGGGTCATCGCACTCCAGGATGTCAGGGTCTTCACTTTCCTCAGTGCCGGGGAAAGACCGGGCTGAGCACCGCGAAAGGCCCCGCAAACATAGTCACCAGTCTCCTTTGCACAGCTCCCGGACCGAGCCAGCATCAGCGGCCACCATGCCACCACCGAAGTGACCCCATGGGGAAGAGGCATCATCCTCTATCAGACCTAGGAACCCAGGCATTCCCTGCCGGTGGCGGTGCTAGACACAGAGCTTCTGAGGAGGCTCTGGTGACTCCTCCGTTCATCCTAATTTCACCAGACTTTTTTAGGAGAAGTTGGATCACAGGGTTCAGTTGGCAGTGCTCCAAGTCCTGCATGGTATCGAACCGCCTATGGCACAGTCCCAATGCCGGAGCCTGCACCTTCTCTCTTGGCACCCCTGCTAGAGCATCTGGATGTCCTTTTTAAGCATCCTTCCAACACAACCGGTGCTTGGAGGACCAGTTCCTCAGCAGCCTCTGGTGCCCCCCTCTGGAGCAATACCCATCATTTGGTCCTCAGAGGAAGATTTACTGTGGCCGTTGGTACCTTCAGGGCCACTGGTCCTGTGGCCTGAGTTTCTTGTTACCAAGCCATTGGTGATCTCTGTGCCATTGCTACCTTTAAAGCTCTCAGTGCCCAAACCGAGAGGCCTGGGCAGGGACCACACATGCTGGCCCCCAGGGGATCTTAGCAAGGAAAAGGCCCCATATGACCCTGGGAGGAGGATACCTCAGAGTTCTCTTCAGAGGACTCTGGTGATCTTCCTTCAAAGCCTTCTCCATCTGATGAGGCATCGGTCTCCCCCGGAGGCTCTTTCCTTTACGGGTTTTGTCCAGGTCATGGCTGAAGCCATCCCGTTTCAGCTCCTCTTGGAGGAGGATGCCTGACATAAGATGTTGGAGGTCCTTCAGTTCATGGATGCCCCAAAGGAAGTTGTGGCTGTCCCAGTCCATGATATTTTTAAGGAACTTCTCCTTCGGATCTAGGAGCATCCTGTGTCTGTTCTTCCAGTTAATCGAAAGGTGGATGCCATCTACCTGGTCCAACAGGCGCTGGGTTTTGAGAGGTACCATCTCCCACACCAATTGGTTGTGGTGGAGGCTGCCCTTAAAGCCAAGTGTTCTCGTGCCCAAGCTTCTGCCCCTCCGGGGAGAGAACACAGGGTGTTGAATACCCTGGGTAGGAAGGTGTATCAGGGTGCTATGCTCATCACCTGTATCTCCTCCTAACAATTATATATGACCCAATATAACCAGAACCTGTGGAAGCAGGTCCAGGAGCTGTTCTGGAGCAGGTTCAGCAGCAAGGTGCATTCTCAACGGTAGTACAGCAGGGTCTGGAGGCAGCAAAACACAAGGTGAGGTCCACTTATGATGATTTCAAAACAGCGAGAGTGGCTGCAGTGGGCACTGGCACCCGCAGGATGGCCTGGCTCTGTGCTTTGGACTTTCGGCCAGAAGTACAAGAAAAGCTGGCAGATTTGCCCTGTACGGGTGAGAATCTCTTCAGAGATAAGGTCAAGGTCACGGTGGCCCAGTTGAATGGTCTCATGATGGTCCTTCAACACTTGACAGTTAGTACTTCCGACCTGCCATCCTCTGTTTAAAAAAAAAATCCTCACAACAAAGCTCAAAAGGCCTTCTACCATCAAAGGAAATACCCTGAGCTGGTTCCAGAAGCAGACCCCCAGGCCTCAGCCAGCCCCCCAGCAGAGCCCCACCATGGGGACTTGACCGGGAGCATGAGTCAGATTGCCATACCCTCCCCATCCTGCCCTCCAGTCGGAGGCAGGCTGCGTCATTTTGTGCACTGCTGGCCCCACGTTATGTTGGACCAGTGGATTCTCACAATCGTTCAGCTGAACTTCAGGAACGTCCCTCTGGACTCTCCCCCATGTCCATCATGATCTTCATTGACTTCTCAGGAAATGCTTTTGACAGAGCTCTTTGCCCTTCTGATGGCCAGAGCAGTAGAACCCATTCCCCTCTGCCAGCAGGACAGAGGGTTCTACTCTCTGTATTTCCTGATACCAAAGAGAGCTGGGGGCCTACGCCCTAGTCTTGACCTGAGAGCCTTGAACAAATTCCTTCAAAGAGAGAGGTTCAAGAGGGTCTCTTTGGGTACCCTGATCCTGCTCCTAAGAAGAGGAGACTGGCTCTGCTCCCTTGACCTGAAAGTTGCCTATGCCTACATTGCGATCTTCCCAGGTCATAGGAAATATCTTCACTTTGTGGTGGGAAAGGATCACTTCCATTATCAAGTGTTGTCATTTGGCCTTGCATCAGCCCTCCCCCCCCCCCCCCCCCCCGGGTCTTCACCAAGTGCCTGGCAGTGGTGGGGGCGCACCTCTGACAGGGGGTACACATGTTCTCCTACTTGGATGACTGGCTGCTCAAAAGTGCCACTCAGCAGGGGGTGCTTCGTTCCTTATGTCTAACCATCCAGGTGCTGCAATCTCTGGGCTTGTCATCAATTACCCCAAGTCCTACCTCAGCCCTTCGCCACACTTGGGCTTCATCGGGGCCAGACTGGACACTGTTCAGGCCAAGGCGTTTCTGCCCCGTGATCGAGCGCTTGCACTTTTGTTGCTGACAAGCTTGGTCCGCAGCAGTCAACAGGTTTCTGCTGCTTCGTCTTTTGAGTCACATGGCTGCCTCTGTCCATGTCATCCCTTTGGCCAGCTTGGGCATGCGCAGGGCACAATGGACCTTGCAGTCACAGTGGTAGGAGGCATCCCAGGAGCTCGGGGCATGTGTCTACAACATACCACCTCTCCAGGTCTCCCTGTCCTGATGGGAGGATCTATCCAACCTAGAACAGGGTTTCAGGTTTCCCCGCCTCAGGTGGTGCTTACCACCAATGCCTCCCTCTGGGTTGGGGGGGGCATGTGTGGACAACCTCCATACACAAGGTCAGTGGATGGTTCAGGAATCACTTTTTCAGATCAACTTCCTGGAGCTTCAAGCAATTCGTTATGCTCTTTGGGCATTTCAAGACCATTTATCTGTCCCGATCAGGACTGCCTTGTGGGACAATCAGGTAGCAATGTGGTACTTAAAAAAAAAATTGGGTCGTTCCTCCTCTGTCAAGAGGTGGTACAGATTTGGTCCTGGGCTCTGTTGCAGGGCATGTTTTTGAGAGTGATGTACCTAGTCGGAACAGAGAATGTTGTGGTGGACTGTCTCAGTCGAGTGTTCTGGCCACATGAGTGCTTGCTGGATCCAGCAGTGGTGGCCAAAGTTTTCTGCTGGTGGGGAACGCCAGACATGGATCTCTTTGCCTCCCCCCTATAACTGCAAGATGAGCAAATTCTGCTCCCTGTTCAGGACGGATGGACTTCCAGCCTCTTTTGCCTTTGCCCCACATTGAGGCACGGGTCTCCTGAACATGTATCCTCCTCTTCTGCTGATCATGAAAACTCACTTGAAGCTCTTGTGGCCCCTTAATGGTCCAAACCGGTCTGGTTCCCGCTCCCTTGAGACCTGTCAGAGTACCCATCCATCTGGGGACCTTTCCCGATATGATAACATAGAATCAGGGCAGACTGCAATATCCAAATCTTCAAGCATTAGCCTTGACAGCCTGGATGTTGAGCACCTACTGCAGCCCCTGGACCTCTATCTCAGGTGGCTGTAGCTTCCAGGAAGCCTTCCACCAGGAAGCCTTATCGACTGAAGTGGAGGAGGTTCTCCTTTTGGGGTGAGGATCATGGCTTGGATCCCTTCACCTGCCTCACTCCAAAATCGCATGACTATTTGTGGCACATTTCAGAGGCTGGGTTAAAAATAAACTGTCAGAGTACACTTGAGTGCCATCACTGCCTACCATCAGGGTGTGGATGGTACGCCCATCTTTGTGCAACCCATTGAGGAGTGGTTTATGAGGGGGCTTGCTTCAGCTGAAACCTCCTCTTCGGCCTCCTGTTGTGTCCTGAGACCTCAATGTAATATTGGCATGACTCATGCATGGCTCTGTTGAGCCTTTGCGCTCCTGCAATCTTATGTTCCTGACATGGAAGGTTCTCTTCCTGGTGGCGGTCACTTCAGCGCTCAGAGTTAGTGAGCTTCAGGCATTGGTTATGTATCCACCCTACATGAAATTCTTTCATGATAGGGTGGTCCTGCATATGCACCCTAAGTTCCTGCCTAAGGTGGTGACTGATTTTCATGTTAATCGGTCCATTCTGCTCACCTTTTTTCAGAGGCCTCATTCTCACCAGGGCGAATGGGTTCTGCACAGTTTGAGATAGAAAGCTAAAGCCCTCTAGCAGTCCCAAAACACAGCAGGCCACAGGCAGTCCTCGCAACTCTTTATATCCTTTGTCAGGAAAAGGCTGAGTATTGCGGTGGGCAAGCAAACTCTGTCCAACTGGCTAGCGGATTGTATCACCTCCTAGGTGCTGGCAGGCCTTCAGTTTGGAGGCCGCTTAAAAGCTCACTCTGTGAGAGCCATAGTGGCATCAGTTGCCCACTTGCGAGTGATTTCCCATTGCCGACATCTTCAAGGCCACAACATGGAGTATCCTACACACGTTCGCTGCCCACTACTGCTTGGCAAGGATGGTCGACATGACTAGCTTCGGCCAATCTGTTTTTCACAACCTCTACCAAGCTTAAACCCAACTCTCTGTACCTAGGTCCCATTGTTCAGGTTCAGACTGTCTCCCTATGTTACCAACAGCACTGCAGTTATTTTTTGCCCATTGGCACCCGGTTCAGTGCCTGTTGGTTATGGTTGTTTCCGGGAGCAGCCTGTAGCTTGGTATTTTCTGCAGATTAGCAGGCTGAATTAGCCATGACTTTGGGGATGTCCTCTAGGTGGCGGAGCTTTCTCAAAGCACACAGAGCTGTGCTCTGTGCCTGTGTGGGAGTATCTCTCATGCGACTCCCATCCTGCCTCAGTCTTGTTCTTTCCGTGCTGCTGGGTGCACACTGAGCTTTTTCTTACTTTATTTTTTTGTTATTAATTTAGTTGCCTTAGTTTGCTGTTTGGAGGAAGATTCACAGCGGATGGAAGCTGGGTCTGTGCTGCTTGTGAAAGACCAGGTGTCATTGAGTCTTCCCCCAAGAGTGAGGACAGAGAGGGCCTCTTCGGCAAGGCCCTATGGTGAGCTGGGGCCTCTGTTAAGCACCCCATGCTGGTTCAGAATGGAGCATCGTGGTATATCCATCCAAGCGCTTCACCAAACCTGACACATTGGTGCGCCTCATTGAAGCTGAGGCTTCCACATGCTTCATCAACCGATTCGTCGGACTGACTGAAGCCGGGGTCACCAGCACAGAGGTGTCGCAACCTGATTGAGGTGCGGGTAAGAGTTGGCTGATGCATAAACGTGCAGAGTCTATGCTGGCAGTATGCTGACCTGTGGAGGGGTTGCTCCACCATAAATATAGCCAAGGCTTAGGAGGCCGGCCAGCAGCTATACATGGACTTACCTGCTAGGCCTCATCGGAGGAGAACATCACCAGTCTGTGAGATGACTCTAGCACTTCTGAGATAGGCCCCTTTGAGAAACTCTTCCTGTGCAAGCCTATGCTCTAAACTCAGACCAAACACCCCTCTGATCAGGATGAAAGAGTGGTGAGGCTGTCAGTCCATCTTGCTTACACGCAGGGGGTTGAACCATCCTCTTGCCTAAGAAGGAAGAATGTTTCTCCGGTAGAGCACATTGCTCAGGTTGATTGAGGTTGCCTGACCCCAGCGTGGAGGTTCACTGCTTACTACGATTGCTTCGGAGATCAACGAAGCAGTGTTAGTTGTGACTGGGGTGCCAGTGATTCTTCCATAGCACAGTCCAGCTTCCCCATACTTCATTGCGATGAGGGGGAGGGGGGCAGATCTCGGGTCTACCTCCTTTCTCCCAGGGCGAGACATCTTTCTACAGGGCCAGTCACCCGCTCAGAAAACAGGTGACGCAACAGGTTTTTTAACCGGCCACCAGCAACTGGTGGCCTTGAAGGCCAGCTAGCTGCTAGTGAGGCCAGCTTCCTCAGCTTTGCTATCAGTTACAGGGGGCTCAAACCCTTCAACTCGTTGGAGAAAGGGAAAATGAAGCGCCAAATTCAGCAAACGTTTTTGGCAGCCCTGGGCAACAGTTGGCATAAAGGAAAACAAAATGTGGCTACCCAAATCAAAGGACCATGGCTTGGGGCTGGATTAGTTGCAGGACGCAGTGCCTAGCCAGCAAGTGTCAACCAGTCGGAAAATAATAGCAGCATCAGCCATGCGATTATACATAACCCACTTATAGAGTGCAACATGGGGATGCAATGCCTGCCTCCCTCACCAGGCCAGATCAACATATGATGTGTAAGAGGTGATAACTGTGGTACTAGTCACCCTCCACAGCAGCCCAAAGGAAGATCATCCGCCAATAGATGTGTGGGCGCCCCCGTCTTCGTTGGGGCGTGGTACATATCAGGTTCAAACACAAGTGATTCTGGTGAGGGTGGAATCATGGCCCTCACGGGTGGCCAGAGGATGATCCCCTATACAGCTGAAGGAAGAGTATAGACTCCACTGATGGCTGCCGAGAAGCAGGACTTGTCTGGCAGTAGACAGGAGCCCAGGCCTTCACACTCTGAATAACCACAGCCTGTGGACTGATGCAGTGACACCTTACTCCTGAGAATGGGAATCTAGCTACACAGTACACTTTGTGTACTGTGACCACCCTAGTACACTTTGGTCACCAAAAGCAACAGCAAATCCTGGCTTCCCCTGTCTGCCCACACGGGCTTCACCTAGTACAAGATGCTTCCCTGTCCTCAGTCTAAGACTACCGTATAATTTCCTCATATCCCACATACAAGGACCACTAGTCAAAGCGCAAATGGGATCGATTTCACACTCAGGACCTCGATGGTCCACGGAGACCATGGGACGCTTGCCTGGTTCATCCACCCATTGGGAAGCTAATGCCCATGGACATACACAAGACCTGCTGTCAGGAAGATGGATCCTTCCTCCACCTGATGCGCTCCTACTAGCATTCAATTTCATTTGATCTGGAAGCATGGGAAGGGGGGTCTTCCTGTAAGTACCCTGCCTGGAAGGACTACCATGGTAATTGTGCCAAGCACACAAGGTAGAGTGGAGAACATGGATCGAACCTTTTCTGCTACCCAGGAAGCATAGAGAAGATTTTCTCCCCATGCCAAGCAAGAAGGGCATGTCTGCACCATCGCAGTCTATCATCTCCTCAGGATGACTTCCTGGTGTCATACCAGCATTAAACTCCAGATTACCAAAGGATTCTCTGGCTACGCCAGCAGTCAAGGAGAAGTGGGCCTGTGAAACTCTATCCTGAGCCTGACTCAACCCAAGTTTCTGCTATAAGCATCATCTGTTGTTCGATGTAAACTTGTTCGATGTAAACCGAGTTGATTTGATTTGTATAAAGAAAGTCTGTAAATAAAAGCCTTTAAATAAATAAATAAAATCTGACAGCTGTCACCAGGGACATCATGCTGGGGGGAAGTCTGCCCGGGTTGCCCTCAGTTCAGGAAAGAGGGTCTGTGAACGACTGGCGTACCTCGAATCTCGCGGAGACAGGGAAGTGCTATGAACGAGTCCTCGTCCTTCCTGGGGTATCTCAGCTCTCCGTATTACTCAGGCGATAACTGTGCCAACAGTCATCCTGGTGCCGGTTAAGGCAGATGCAGCATGCGACTTCACATGTTGGATCCCAAATCTGCCCATCCTACTGCGACCGCTGTATACATTCAGATTCTAGCACTCCTAACTGGGGCGTCCTTCAAGATGAAGTGCCCTGGCATCAGGGCCTAGTGCATCCTGTCTTGCTCCAGCAAACAAAGCATTCTTATGCTGCGCCAAGGCCACCAAGTCAGGACAATTGCGGCATCCATCGCACTATGAGGGATGCACTAGTCATGGACATTCACGGGCCACCATGTTACAGTTGTTGTATGTCTTACACATTACGCCGCTGCTGGTCAGCAAGTGGCTGCAGCGGGTAGAGGATCAACCCATCCTCTGTCAAGGATAAGTGAGAGACTGTCCGTAACCTCGGGTCAGGTTGATCGCATCATTGGAAACTGGAAGAGGTGGTTAATTGCCCTCAGGGTGCGTAGATGTTCAAACTTTCCAGCTTGTGACTCTCCAATATTAATGCTAATTCATCCTGCTTATCTGCGGGAAAAGAGCAAGTTTGCTTACTCTAAACGGGGTTTTCTGTGGATAACAGGATGAATTAGCCATGTAATTCCCACCAGCCTCCCTGGACAGTCTCCTATTGGACTCTGTTCAAAACTTGAATAACAGACTGAAGCAGGCTGGGAGATACTCCTACATGGGCACATAGAGCACAGCTCTGTGTCCTTTGAGAAAGCTCCGCTACCTAGAGGACTGGAGGATGTTCCCAAAGTAATGGCTAATTCATCCTGCTATCCATGGAAAACACAGTTTACGATGAGCAAACTTGCTCTTCACCCATCGGTGAGGATTACCATCCTGCTATCCGATCAGACTTTCCTTCTCCAAAGCAGTACCAGGGCTGCCACACTGGAGTTGTTGGGACTTGGCTACTATGTCCCTGAAGGTCTCATCTATAAACCTCTGTCTCAGCTTCTCTAGATCTGCCACTAGACTCCAGAGATTGGACTCATTCTCTGAGACCTAGGAGCTCTTTGCACTGGGTGCACAAATACAACCTCTTACCAGCCAGTAAAAAAAAAAAAAAAATCAAACATGTGACATTCATTGCTGAAGACTGGAAGATCCCCCTTCTTGTTGCTGAATTGCTGCCTTCATCTTTATTTTGTTGAGTTCTTATTTAAGTTTAGGTTGCTAAAGGAGTAGGAATGTAAAAATAAGTCCTTTAAATGTATTGGTATATTCATTTATTAATTAGGTGGTGACCTGGAATGGGATAATTAAACTCTTGATCAGCCCTGGGACAATCCTGTGTTTTAGATAAGACTGACTGATTTTTAATGTGAAAGTGTATCCTGCCTATAAATCAAAGGATGATCTAGGGGTGGGTGGGAGGAAAAGACAAACACACACAAACTCTAAGCTTTTTCCTAGGTGTTGCTTTGCTTTTTATAACACGCACACATGTATATATCTCAATCGTTTACCTCTCCCTAAAACTTTTAAGTTCTAAAATTTCCCAAAGCAATACTTATCCCTCTTCAGCTACCAACATGATGATCTCTGCGCTCCCACTGGATTGTAAATAGCTAGGCTTCCTTAACTTTAAGATTTGTGAATAAAATAAACATAAACTGGAATTTAATGGAGTTGACAGTAATCTGACTGCTGCTACTCATTCTCCATTTGCATTGCTTAAAAATGCAATTCTTCATCTAGTTTCTAGGTTCTCTGTTTACAGTGATCATCATGCTACACTCCTCCTTCGTTCTAAGTTTAATTTAACTGGAGAAACATTTATTGAAAAAGCCCTAATCTAAAATGAGTGTTTTTAGATTCAAAAAGGCATTCTAAATGTATGAAAGCAAAGAATACACATACTGAAAACAATCCTCACTTTGTAATGTTTCTGGATTGGTTGTTTAAGATTTAGATTTGTGAGATAACTAAGAAAGGAGCTTAGAATTTGCCCTTCACAGTTGGTTAGAACTTATTTATCAAAGTTGCTTCTCAATTTTAGAACATAGGCTGTATTTTGTTGAAACCTCTGATTCTCACTTTGCCATCTTCATGCTCTTTCACAGATGATGAAACCAAGGGGCTGCAAATGCTGTGGCATTGGTTCTGGCTAGAGAAAGAAGGCTTAGGGAAGAGTGGATTTATTTTAATTTTATTTTTCTTTTGTCTTTCAGATGAGTTGGATAGTTCCTCTGTCAGGGGAAAGAAGAAAGTTCACTTTATTGGAGAAAGTAAAGAGAATAGTAACCCAGAGACTCATTCTGTCAGTAAAGAAAAATGTGCTGAGCTGAAGAAAAGACTCCAGGCTGCTAATGCCAGAGCAAGAGTCTTGTGTGAAATGGAAAAAAATTATCAACTAAAAAGCAAACAGATCTTAGGAATGCGCTAATAGAGGACTTATATCTGTAAATACTTGTATAATTTTTTTACACTATTTTCCTCTACTAGTCTTTACTGTATCTTCAACTGCTGTCTTAAAACAAGATAGTTCTTAATTTAACCTACTGTTTTTAAAATGCAGTCTTCCTCCTGAGGAGGAGGCTAATTAATGTTTTTAAAATATGTAAATATTGCCTCCACCAAAAAAATTCCTAGCATTCCCCCTCCCAGGCCCAGAAGAGCATCTTACCAACTTTTTCAAATCCTCCTTTGTACTGGTGTATCAACTTCTATCACGGTAGAACAGGTTCTCTACCTACCCTTCCCATTGGAAAGCTGGTTGCAGTTAGGTATGACTTACAATGTGCTTTAGGTTTCCAGATTTGTGATTGTATTTGCATTGGACAAGATGACATCTGTGAAACTTTGAATAATGTTTATTAAAGAGAAGAGGTAATGTGAGTCTATGGTTAAGTATACATCTTGCACCAGCTTGCTCTTGTAGAAAAAGGAGACTTGCTTACCTTTTAAACAGTTCAGTGGTTTCGTTTGACAATAAAAGTGTGGTAGAAAGTCTGTTTTAGTAGGCAGGATTCCAAGGTACAATGGGTCTTTTGTTTTGTTTTTTTATGTTGTGCTCTCTGGGCCTAACTTGCTACTATTTATTTTACATGATCCATCTACTTAATATATGTAGTTGGTTTTAATGTTTAGTTACTATATACTACTTGGCTGCTGTAATGAACATTGCTATTTTTAAGGCATAATTCATATTTCTTTGTCTTTCTGCTAGAATGGTGGTGTTTGTCTTACTCTGAGCTACTACTGGCAAGCCCCCTCTTTTTTTTTTATTTAAATGACAGTACTACTGTGACTTATTCTATGAATGTAACCAGATATGCTAGTACTCTCAGCCTCCAGCAGATGTGAAGACCTTGTGTTGGTGTAACAGAAATTCATTAGATAATTGTTTCCTTAAATTTGCCTCTCTTCTCAAAGTCCAGTCAATTAAAGGTGTTGGGTCATACTGTACCATTTTTTTTTTCCGCTGTGAAGTGAACCCTGAACTCGCACAGCTCCTTTCTTCCCACTAGAAGTTATGGTAGAGCTGAAAATTTAGCCATATTTATAAAGAATTTTCTTTCAAAGTTTTCTCTTAAGACTTTCCTTAGTCTCTATTACAATTCAGTTGGGGAAGGCTTGCTTTATTGTTGCAATTTTGCATCTGCCTGGAACAAGTTCAGATTTAATATTTAAAACAAAAAACCCCTAACCTCCAGTAATGTAGGACACTGCCCAGCTTTAGTCTGCCTCTCCAGTATAGGCTATTGATTTTCACAGCAGCCATCGTCTACATGTGAATCTACAACAATTCGAGTCTGCACCTGCCATGAAGGCTTAAACAAAAAAGTGTCCAATAGTATCACAAAGTGCTATAGTGGAACTATAAGAATGCAACAGCACAAGCCTTCATCCCCCCTAGACTATATCGCAAAGACCTTTATCATAAACACTACTGGCAAAAGCATAAGCAGCCTTCATTGCCTTACTAAGCACTGGTCTACCCAATAGGATGGCACTATATGATCTTTTTAATATTTTAAGTTAAAACAAAAAAGTAAGTAATTTTCAGGTTCATCTCAAGAAGCAGTTCAATTGCAGTGGTAGCACAGCAGAAAAGAACCCCACCATGATCCATGTTTTGAATTGAAATTCTTCATCAGGGGCCTTTGACTGTATGCATTTCTTAATGATCCAACATATCACAAGTCCATAGCCGAACATCATCAAGGACTCAGATGGGAAAGAAAATTTATTAAAATTTTAGAAGTCTGTCAGCTGCTTTCGACACAGTCAACCATTCCATCCTAATCGACAGACTATCTGAAATAGGAATCACGGGTAACACTTTAAAATAGGTAGGAGGAGAACTATCACATAGAAATTTCCAAGTAATGTACAACAACAACCTCTTGAATAAAGTAAACCTCAGCACAGGAGTACCACAAAGATCTGCTCTATCAGCTACACTCTTCAACATATACCTTTTCCCTATCTGTCATACACTAGAATGCCTTGGTCTGACCCACTTCCTATAGGCTGATGATATACAAATACTAGTTCCTATACAGAATACTCTAGAAGAGACATATGATAGAACAGCTATCTATCTCTCAGAACTCAAAAACCAACTAAATGACCTGAACCTCATAATAAACATTGATAAAACTGAATTAATCATCTAGCCAAAAAAAAAAACACTGCCCTCATGAAGCCCTCAAAACAGAAAACCCAAAAACAGTAATCTCACCTGTCACCCATATGTGAAAACTAAGCATCACCATTGACAAAGAACTATCCTTCAAAACCCATATAACCAACAAGATAAAGGAAGGATATCACAAACTACTGACACTCAGATGTCTTAAACCATTCCTTACACAAGATGATTTCAGAACTGTCCTGCAACTACTCATCTTCTCCAACCTAGACTACTGCAATGCTTACTCCTTGGGCTACCTTTCGCCACCATCCATCCTCTCCAAATCCTACAGAACACAGCCACCAGAATTCTGACTGGATCAAAAAAATATGAACATATCACACCAACACTCATCTCATTATACTGGCTCCCAATAAAATATTGAATAGAATGCAAAGTACTTACAACCCTGCATAAAATAATCATAGGACAACAAAACAACTGGCTAAGCAAATCCATTGTAATACACACTCCAAAATGGAACCTACGCTCAATGAATAAAGGCCTCCTCAAAATCCCTCATGCAGGAACCACTCGACTGAACACAACACGTGAGAGAGCCATATCCATCGCCAGCCCTACACTATGGAACTCAATACCAATTGGAATAAGAACTCAAGCATGCATCAAAATGTTCAAAAAAGACCTGAAAACCTGGCTGTTCACCAGAGCCTACTCAGATTCACTCAACCAACCAGCCCACCAAGTACCCACGAAATCCAACAACAAGAAAAATGCTACATCCCAAGATCTACCAAACAACTCTTAACGATTACCCAACTGCCCTCATATAGTTTATCTTACTTCATCAGAAATACACTTGGAATTGTTAAACCCCCCACTGCTATAGATCCAAATGTATAATTTCTCACCCAATCAATATACCTTCCCCTCTCCCTCACTTATTAACCCAAGCCTATATGGAACATCAGTATCCATGTAATATCCTTGCTGTATGTAAGATCTTTACTGTATATAATGAGCCTTACAATTGATAACTATTATATGTAATCAACTTACACTACATGATACGATGCTGTGATGTTTATACAACCTGTCCCATGTTTCTGTACCTGTCCCATCATTCTGTAAACCGTTCTGATGGCGAAACCGAATGACAGTATACAAAACATGATAAATAAATATTTATTCAGCATTGCCTTAAGGCAAAGATACAAAAGCAGTCAACCTTCAGTCAGCATCTCTGCAAAAATTGATGCCATATTGCATTAAAGGCAGTGCTATCACCAGAAAAACTATCATCTTTGTGGAAGGGAGTAGCATTAAAGGATCCTCCAGATCGAAAGTTAAAAGCATATGTTTTAAGCAAATTCCTTTGCATTGCAAGTGCCTATTTGCAATAGCTATGTGGTGAGAGCCTTATGCTGGATTTAGCAGCTTCCTGAAGGAGAAGAGATTGCAAAGTTGGAATCTGCAACAACCTATTTATCATATGGCCTGAATGACCTAATAAGAGTTGCAGCAAGACCATTAGCAATTTCAGTGGGAGCAAGAAGGTTTCTCCAGCTCTGCCACGGGGTGGTGAACTCATGGTCTAAGACCCATTTGTTGTGCAAGTTACCTGTCAAAAGTAGACATCAATTTGGAGAGGAGCTTGAAAGGCTAATAAAGAATTTAGGTGAACTAAGATTTCAAAGATTACCAAAGGCTAGGTTCAGGCTTGGCTACCATTCATTCAGAAGCAAAGTCAACATATGGAGTATAGGAAGTATAGACTAGGCAGACAGGCAGTTTCCTTTTCCTCTTACAGTCTGCAAAACAAAGATGTAGTCCTTTTGTGATACAAAAAGACCTCGAGCTGAGAGTTCAAGGCCTTCAACTTTCACATGGTCTTCACCATGAGGCCCTTCAGCTTTATTCTGATAATGCCTATAGGAGGCAGATTGTGACTATTTGTCTATCCACACCACTTCAGATCAATAGGTCTTAGACATCATAAAAATTGGTTATGCACTTCCGCTGGCAAGGCCTGTAAAGATATTTTATGATTTCTCTTGCACATCTACCAAAAAGGTTGGCTACAATTTAACTTTTGATAATGTTACAGGCTGAGGGGTGGATTTTAAAAGCCCTACGCGCCGGGCCTAAAGCCTTGGGATGCGTGTAAGTCCCGGGGCTTGCAAAAAGGTGTAGTCCGGGGGTGGGGGAGGGGCCAGAGGCCTCCAACACAGCGGTCATTGCGGCTGTGTCAGAAGATCGTGTGCCAGCAGGCTGCCGGCGCATGCAACTTGTGCCTGCCCAGAGGCAGGTGCAAAAGTTAAGACAAGGGTTGGGGGGGTTAGAGTAGGGCTGGGGGGGAAATGTTAGGGGAATGGAGGAAGGCAGCGTGGGTCAGCACAAGCAAGGTGCACAGTTGTGCACCCCCTTGCGCAGGCTGACCCCTGATTTTATAATTTGTGCATGCAGATTATAAAATCAGGTGTACATGTGTGCGTGCTGGGTAGCGCGCGCACATGTACGGATGCACACACCCTTTTAAAATCTAGCCCTATTTGTCTAGTGCAGTGGTTCCCAACCCTGTCCTGAGGACCCCCCCACCCAGTCAGGTTTTCAGGATATCCACAATGAATATGCAAGAGAGAAAATTTGCATGATATGGAGGCAGTGCATGCAAATTTTCTCTCGTGAATGGATTTGGAACTTGGCTACTATGTCCCTGAAGTTCTCATCAATGTACCTCTCTGCTTCAGCTCCTCCAGGTCTGCCATTCTAGCCTCCAGAGCTTGGATTCATTCTCTGAGAGCCAGGAGCTCTTTTCACCAAGTGTACACATACAATCTCTTACAGGCAGGTAAAAAAAATCATACATGTGATTCTTAATGCAAAAGACTGGGAAGCCCCCCTCTTGCTGCTGGACTGCTGCCTTCATCTTAATTTTGTTGAGTTCCTAGTTAAGTTTAGGTTGTTATGGGAGTTTGAATTAGAGTACTTTAAATTTATAGGTGTATTCACTAATTAATCTGCTAGTGACCTACAAGGGGATGATTAAACTCTCAATAAGGGCTGCTGCAATAGTATGATTTAGATAAGAGCCTGATTGATTTTTAATGAGAAAGTGTATCTTGCCTAAAAAGAGTTGAGCTAGGGGTGTTTGAGAGGGAAAAGACAGATACTAGAATTAACTTTCTCTGCCTTGCTTATTATTGACACACAACCTCTAAAGAATATATCCCACTATTTCACCTCTCCAAATTTTTTAAGTCCTGAGTTTTCCCAAAGCTAAACTTACCAATCCTTTTCAACCACCATGAAGTTGATCTTCACTCAGAGGATTGAAAGGTTTGACATTCGCACACCGCTAGGTGCGCGCTTCCAGTCCTCTTCTACTGCAAAGGGTGTGGAGCCTCTGGAAGCTTGGGCTGTAGTGTTCGAAGCCTGAATCACTTGCTGTGACTTCTGGAGTCCTCTCCTGGGGGTTGCTAGGAACAGTATGCAGGGGAGCCTTGCAGTCCTCTTCTACTGCCAATATTTATGCAATAGCTTGCAAAGAATAAAAGAAGATGCTAAAAATCTACAACAACCTGAGCATGACAAAATAACCACATATTTGTCAGAAGCAAAAGTGTGTACTAAGCATCTCATAAGACTGGTTTATAATATATACCAATACATCATTGTGGTCATTAGCATTGCTATTGGCAGAGGCAATGGACATGGTTGAAGGCACCAAATCTTTTTTTTTTTTTAATTATCTCTTTATTAATTTTCAGAATAATACAAATAAGGATTTCATTCCTTACCATAAGGATTAACATATCAAATTATATACAAATAAATTTAAACAATATATTACCACACCTTTCTTTGTTATGCTATAACCTCATTTTACCATGAAATCTGAGAGATCAAAATTTAAAGTACTTAATGGAGCAACTTTACATATCATCTAGATTAGACACAACTAGAATGGTAGGGATAATTCAAATCACCTGAGTGCTCAACAGAATTTAAGTTATTACTTCTTTTGATATCAAGAATTTTTCTAATTGCTCTGGTTCCAGAAATACATACCTAACATTATTCATAGTCATAATACATTTACATGGAAATTTAATTAATATTTGTGCCCCTATAGTACGAGCTCTAGGACACAAATTTAAAAACTTCCTCCTACGAATTTGTGTTGTTCTAACTTCATCTGGGTAGATCCAGATCCTTTCTCCCAAGTACAATTTACTCCTATTCCTAAGGAAATTTCTTAAAACATTATCTCTTTCCACCGATGTGGTAAATGTTACTATTAATATACCCTTCTCTCTATCTGCTCTTCTTGAGAGGTTTCTAAAAACCCCGATAGATCCTCTAAGGGGGACAATGTCAAATCTCTCTTAGGAGTTCCTCCATCTCCTTCCCCTTCACCTCTCTTTAGCTTATCAGGTAAAAAGTAAACTTTTGTTGTATTAGGCAAATTAGTGGAGGGGAATGATAAAACTTCCCGCAAATATTTATTTAATTGTTCTTTAGGAGAGAAGTTTACATTTAGGGAAATTTATCAATCTCAGATTATTATATCTAAGACTATTTTCCAGATTTTCTATTCTCTTATCTGCTCTAGAATCTCCCTGAATCAAATTTGCTTGAATGTCTTTCATCTGACCTACCTGAGAATCCAGTTCTTGTATCTTAATAGAATTAGCTAAAACTACTGGATTTACTATTATAGACTGGTTCTGAAAACCTTGAAATGCTTGAGTTAAGGAAATAATTGTTTTCTCAAATACAGATACTGCATTCCATAATACATCTAAAGTTACAACTTCTGCTTTCTCTAGCAGTGTAATCTCAGGTATGTTAACCGGAGTTCCCAGAGATGAACTTCCTGAACTAACCTTATCTGTTGAGCTCCCCCCTTCAGTGGATAATGGCAAGAGACTGCCAGTTCCACTTAATGTCCCGATGTTAATTTCTTTCAAGGCGGACAAGACTCTCTCGCCTTGAATTTGTCCATACACAGTTTCAGCTGATCCTTCCTCGATCACGTCTCCCAGCTGTGACAACTTCGGTCTCAGAGGGTCGCGCAGTATCAGCTGTTCTATGATGGACTGGTGGAGAAGGGGTCTCAGGAGCCCCAGGATGTTTCGTCAAGGGTTTCTGGATTTTGCTCCTGATCCAAAAACCCAGCCGACACACGAGGGGCACTCCCCACCGCAGGGTAGAACTCTTTTATCTTCGTTTGAACTGGGGAAGGCTGATGTGGGGTCGAGGTTCCCTCCCTCACCTTCCCCTTCCTCTTTGTATGCGGCATTTAAATCAATAAGGAAACCCAATCACAAACAGAATTTAGAGGACTGCTTACCGACTCCTTTCTATTGTTCCGTTGATCTCTCAGTGAGGGCTGCTTGCTTCAGAAGACAAACTATTTCAGGAAAAACTATTAAACTCCAAACTTTGAGGAGAATTTCCAGCCAAAGCCGTACGCCCCTTTGGCGCGCGCGGCTTAGGCAGCTCGCCGGCGTCGACTGCACGCCGCTGAAAGCCGGGTTTTTATTGGCAGGGTCGCGGTGGGGGCGGAAATGACGTCACGCCCCTCCTCCTTGCTGGGACTCCCGAGTCTGATCTCTAATAGACTCTGCTTGCAGTGGAAAAGCCTCCTCAGCTGCAAACAAAGTCCTTGCCTCTTCTTTGTGCAGGTCAGCCCCCACCAAATCTTAAATAAGATATACAAGAGAATAGCAGATGCACCCTGTCTGGGGAACAACTTGTTTGGCCAAAAGGTGAGGGAAATGGTAGATGTGTTGAAGAAACCATTGTACAGAGATACAAACAGCTTCTAGTTCAACTGACCAGACTTCACAAAAACAATATAACCAGTCTCTCTTCCAAAGACTTATAGTTTCTATGCCAACAGGAAATAATATCCATATGAGAATTAGAAACACTATCCCTATCTTCAGCAACAGTACCAGATAACAGCAATTCCGAGAGGATGCAGCTATCCACTGCAAAAGCATACCACTATGGTTCCCTAAAAAGTGTTGCAGAGCTTTTGACCACTCGTTATCAAATCTTCCAGTGGGTTTAGAATTCAGCACTTTTACTCAAACTGGGAAAACATAACAGACAAATGAGTATTAAAAATTATCAGAGGTTTACTTTCTGAATTTCAAAACCTATCCTATTTTCAGAAAAACCTCCATATCTATCACAAGAAGGATGAACTTTTTAAAATGTTCATGCTATAGAACTGGTTCTGAACAACTGAAATAGGACAGGATTTTATTCAGAATATTTCCTCATTCCCCAAAATACCAAGAAGTCTACATCCAATACTAGATTTAAGTAACCTAAATATTCATGTCCAAAAAAGGAAAGTTCAGAATGAATTCATTGGGAACAATTCTCCCTCTTTTAGGAAGAAACAATTGGTTAACAACTTTAGATCTCAAGGCTGCATATTTGCATAAACCTATCCAATTGACTTATAAGAAATTCCTCTGTTTCATTCTGGGAATTCAGCGTTTCCAGTTCAGAGTTCTTCCATTTGGGCTAATAGCTCCAAGCGAATTCATGAAATGCTTGTCAGTGGTAGCAGCTCATGTGAGGAAGAACAGAAGCGTGGTATTCCCATACTTAAGATTGGCTCATATTGGTTGCATCTTATCAAAATCGATAGAAGATAGGCAATGTGTAGCTGAATGTCTGCAGAATCTGGGATTTATTATAAATTGGGAAAAGTTACAAATCACCCGAACTCAGCTTCAAATTTATAAAGGCAAAATTGGATACCTACTAGCACACAGGAAAGTCAGTTTGATAAAGATAGTGAGCAGAATGGTAACAAATACATCAGTAACAGTATATTACTATATTTAGCATCAGTTATAATCCACAGTATCTATAAACTATTCACAATCACCAGCAAATAAAACAACAACAATAGGACATATGGTGGCTACAGTGCATGTAAATCCACACAAAGTGGTGTATGAGACCAGTTCAATGGCATCTGAAAAGCCAATGGAGCCAACAACTACAGCTGTTATAAGAAAAAAAAAATCTGAGAAATATAATTACATGGTGGCTAAAGTCAATAAATCTATTAAGGGGGATGGAAATTTTTCACAGTCTCAAATACAACCATTTTATATCGGAAGTTACCTGATCGGTGAGTTTGTTACAAATCAATATGATCTCTGTTTTTGAATGATTTAAGGATAAAACATCTGTGTAAGGAGTTGTTGAAGGGAATTAAAATATATGTTCCAAATAGTTTGAATACATAATAACATCATTTACTAACCTTAGGGGTGTTATCTACTTGCTCTATTGAGATCATTTCACGAGCTCTGTTTTGTGGGTCCTGGTGTGGAACTCAAAGTGGGTTTTAATTTACTTTTAATGAACTGGGTTAATTGTATAAGTTGTGTGAAAACATAAGTATTACCCTCACTCTTTATTATACACTTACCGGGGTACTTCAAAATAAAGTACATTCCCATTTGAATCACTTGCATTTTTAACAATAAGAATTATTTCCTACGCTTCTGAGTTAAAGGTGTCAAATCTGGAAATAGCTGAACTCTACAGCCCAAAAATTCTTTAGATCTATTAGCAAAATATTTCTTAAAGACCCAATTTCTATCAGATTCCAGCATAAATGATACTATCAATGTTGAGGGCTCAGCTAAATTCTCTTCTGATTGTTCCAAAATCTCAGACACATTAATAATATTATCCCGTACTGGTTGTCTTTGCTGAAACTCATGAACTTGCAAATTCCCAGTATTCCTTGCATCTGGGGATTTTTTTTAATGGTGGCAAATAATATAATTTAGAAATTATGGGCAAAGTAGCTTCCGGTAAATTCAAAGCCTCCATTAAGTATCTCCTCCATACTTGGTGTTAGAGTGGGTATTTTAGGGAAATTTATACAGCGAATATTCCTTAATCTTGCCATATTCTCCAATTTTTCTACCTTCATTTGCAATACTTGATTCTCCTTTATCAGTTCTATTTGTAAATCATTAACCCTTCCAGTTTCAACTTTCATCCTAGATAGTTCACTTTTCATATTTCTACTATCCACCTCTAATAATTCAACATTCTTTTTTGCTTTGTTTACAATATTTATCATTACTACCAATTGCACCCCCCCTCCCCCCATATTTTTATTCACCTCAATTATAGATTCCCAAATAAATTCTAATGAAAATGTTTGAGGTCTTATCAAAGGTTTAAGCTAAGACACAAAAAGTCCCTCTTCTCTTCCACTGGCACCCACTACAGTTGCTCTGATGGAAACTTGGCTCCCTGGATGACACTGTTAGCCGTAGGCTCTTCTTGCTGATCTCCCTGCCTCGTGGGGGACTCCTTCAAGCCGACCCCCTTCGGTCGAGCTCATATCTCCTGGGATCTGCAGGAACCTCTCAGTTGGGTTAACCGGCGGTGATCTCTCTCCTGGGGAGAGTGATGACAAAAGTTCTAGTACACTGGGCTTGAAAGACAGGTTTAGAGTTTCAAATTGTTAGAGTTTAGAGAGACTTTTGAAATAGAAAGGGATTATGTATGGAATGATTGAATTAATTTGGAGAAATGTTTCTTATGTTATGATAACCTGTACAAAACTCAAGATATTAATGCTTGAAGTGTAATTATGAAAAACGCTATAAATAAAAAATATATGTTCCAGAGTTTCAGAGTGTTTTGAATGGAGCCCTCTATGGGAAGAAAATCTGCACATCGTCAGATGGACCAGACCTAAACCTGCCAGAAATTTGCAAAGGGGGGGACATATAAATGTTAAAAAGGGGTGGGAGATAAAGACAAACCCTGAGGAACCCCAGAACTAAGATTGATTGATTCTGACTCGGCCGAACCTAATTTGACTTTAAATGATCTATTTGAGAAATATGATTTAAACCATCATAGGGTGGTGTCTGCTATACCACTCTCTTGAAGCCTGTCTATCGTGAGATCGTGATGAATGGTATCGAAGGCTGATGAAATGTCTAATAGAATAGATATGGACAGACAATCATTCTTGGCAGGGAAACCCTGAAAATATGGGACTGAGCAGTCGCAAGAAGCATAACCTTGTTGGCAGTAGGGAAGGACAACTTCAGAGCAGATACACTATCAACAACTGCAAAAGCATGAATGGTCCCAGCACCTTTCCATTGATGGGAATCACCAGTAATTTGATCTTTTTGTAGCACCATGAAATCACAAACTTCCCCACTACTATTCAAAGAGAACAGGGAGGGAGGCTGGCCGGCCATACTATTGGATGCTTTCCAGAGGTGCTGGAGTGGGGTCCTAATGTATGGATTTTCACCAATCCTACTTATTGCAAAAACAATAGGGATGTGAATCTGGCTTCGGACGATTGAAAATATCGGACGATATTTTCAAAATCATCAGAAATCGGGGGCTCCCCCAAAACGATAGGAAAACCCCACGATATTGATCGTGAGGGTTCTCATATCATTTTGGGGGAGGGCGGGAAAAACACACAAAAATAACCCCTAAACCCACCCCGACCCTTTAAAACTAATACTTTAGCTTCCCCCACCCTCCCGACCCCCCCAAAAACTTTTTACAGGTACCTAGTGGTCCAGTGGGGGTCCCTGGAGCGATCTCCCGCTCCCGGGCCGTCGGCTGCCACTAATCAAAATGGTGCCGATGGCCCTTTGCCCTTACCATGTGACAGAGTATCCGTGCCATTGGCCGGACCCTGTCACATGGTAGGAGCACTGGATGGCCGGCGCCATCTTGTGCTCCTACCATGTGACAGGGGCTGACCAATGGCACCGGTAGCCCCTGTGACATAGTAAGGGCAAAG
The DNA here is from genome assembly GCF_901001135.1 of Rhinatrema bivittatum. Classification (NCBI taxonomy): domain Eukaryota; kingdom Metazoa; phylum Chordata; class Amphibia; order Gymnophiona; family Rhinatrematidae; genus Rhinatrema; species Rhinatrema bivittatum. The sequence continues at coordinate 54,863,462 of NC_042617.1, forward strand.
GCTATCGGCGCCATTTTGAATACTGGCAGCCGACGGTCCGAGTGCAGGAGGTCACTCCCGGACCCCTGCTGGACTTTTGGCAAGTCTTGTGGGGGTCAGGAGGGTCCCCCAAAACTTGCCAAAAGCCCCTGGTGGTCCAGTGGGGGTCCGGGAGCGATCTCCTGCACTCGGGCCATTGGCTGCCAGGAATCAAAATGGCGCCGAGTTTTTTGGGGGGTCGGGAGGGTGGGGGAAGCTAAGGTATTAGTTTTAAAGGGTCGGGGTGGGTTTTTGTTTATCGGCTCTGGTGCAGCCGATAAACAAAACCGCGATTGGCCCGATGAAAAAAAAACCACATGTGAATCGGAACCGGAATCCGAACCAATTCCAGTTCCGATTCACATGTCTAAAAAACAATTTCCAAGTTGAGGGCTGATCCGGGAACAGTAATTCTAATAGTTCCTTATTAGCCTTGTGTTGCTGAAATGTATCCTAAACTCACCAGCTAATTTTTAGCAGGGCAGTCTTAAGGATTCAATGGCTAGATGAAAATCCCCACCTGTTGATCCCTATTGAAGGTTGCTGAGTCATTAGTGATTGTTACCATATTGCCACTCTCATCATCTCTCAGCCGTCTATTTGCCCCTCACCCCTATCCGGCTCTCCCACCTCCATCTCTCCCCTCTTGACTCTTCTCTCCATATCTTTTGCTTCTCCATTGCTCCTTTATTTATTCTTTCAACTTCTCTCGCACCCCTTCATTTCCTAAGTTCTCACTACTCCATCTCCCAACACGTGCATCATTTCTATTCGATGTCTCTCTCCCTATCTCCCCTTCCAGTATCCCTTCTCCCATGCCCACCAGCAGGCTCCTGGGTCTTGGGCAGGCCTATGCCCAACCTGCAATACACCAAACTTCCTCCTCTTAGACAGCAGAGTTTTGAGAACTACACCAATGACCACCCTAGCTCCTATTTCTCTTGGCTGACACCATTCCTATTGGCTGGCGGGGACTGTAGAACATATTATTAATATTGGGGTGGATTTTAAAAGGGTTAGGCACGTATATTATGCGTGTAACCACGAAAACCCGCTGCTGCACGTGCCGAGCCTATTTTGCATAGGCCCGGCGACACACGCAAGCCCCGGGACGCGCGTATGTCCCAGGGCTTGAAAAAAGGGGTGGGGCGGGGCAGGAGCCTCCAGGCACAGCGGCCATTTGCGGCTGTGCCCGGGATTGCGGGCCAGCCATTGGCCGGCATGCGCAACCTATGCCTGCCCAGTGGCAGGCACAACTTATAAGATAAAGAGCAGGTTTTAGATAGGGCTGGGGGGGCGGAGGAAGGCTGCGCGGCTCGGCATGTGCAAGTTGCATAATTGTGCACCCCCTTGCATGCGCCGACCCTGGATTTTCTAACATGCGCACGGCTGTGCATGCATGTTATAAAATCGGGCGTACATTTGTGCGCACCGGGTTGCACGCACAAATGTACACCCGCGCATACCTCTTAAAATCCGGCCCATTATGTATTATTACTATTCGTAATCATTTATATAATACATACCAGATGTGCCCAGCACTGTACAGACATATAATTAATATTCCTGTTCTCACTGAATCATTACTACTCGCCGACTTTAACCTTCTCACTGCAAATTTTGACTTTTTTGGTTTCTGAGCTTCCATTTATTATTAGTCTGGCCATTTACTAAGGTTCATGATTACCATTGTTTATTGTATTTGCTTTGATCTTGTTGGTATTTTTTTGATATATATCATGTCTATGTTATTTCAATTTCTCTGTAAAGCCTGTTGCTGAATTATTGTTTATTGTAAACTGAGGTGATGTTTTTAACGTGCCGTGGTATATAAAAAATCACTAAATAAATAAATAAATAGGGGCGGATTTTCAGAGCCCTGCTCGCGTAAATCCGCCCAAAACCGGGCGGATTTACGCGAGCAGGGCCCTGCGCGCCGGTGAGCCTATTTTACATAGGTTCACCGGCGCGCGCAGAACCCCGGGACTCGCGTAAGTCCCGGGGTTTTCGGAGTGGGCGTGTCGGGAGGCGTGTCGGGGGGCGGGGCCGGAGCGCGCGGCGTTGCGGGGGCGTGTCGGCAGCGTTTGGGGGCGGGTACGGGGGCGTGGCTACGCCCTCCGTACCCGCCCCCAGGTCGCGGCCCGGCGCAGGAGGCCCGCTGGCGCGCGGGGATTTACACCTCCCTCCGGGAGGCGTAAATCCCCCGACAAAGGTAGGATGGGGGTTTAGACAGGGCCGGGCGGGTGGGTTAGGTAGGGGAAGGGAGGGGAAGGTGAGGGGAGGGCAAAGGAAAGTTCCCTTCTAGGCCGCTCCGATTTCGGAGCGGCCTAGGAGGGAACGGGGGTAGGCAGCGCGGCTCGGCGCGCGCAGGCTATACGAAATCGATAGCCTTGCGCGCGCCGATCCAGGATTTTAGTAGATACGCGCGTAGTCGCGCGTATCTACTAAAATCCAGCGTACTTTTGTTTGCGCCTGGAGCGCAAACAAAAGTAGGCTGTTCGCGCTCGTCTGAAAATCTACCCCATAATGGAGAGCACATTACAGGCTAAAATTGTGCCTGAGAACTTTGAGTGATTCTTTAATCAGGCTTAAAGAAGCATTATACAGTTACAGGCAGAAATCAATTTAGCATATGCACTACCTACAAAATCCTCAGATTGATGTCCTAAAATCCAGTACTCAAGACTTGCATCTCAGAATGTCACTTCATCAGTAAGGCAAGTCCAGTAGTTATGTTCAGTGTCAAGGATGATCAGCTTTCAAAGTGATGTAGTGTATAGGGTCACACAAAAATCACTTATAAGCCATCTGTGCCTGCCAAGTCTAAAAGCTTACTTTACACACAGTTTTATGATTGTAATTAAATTTAAAAAAAAACAGCCATGCAATTGATTTTGATATTCAGACTGGAATATTAAGCAAGCCTTATACAGATAGTGGCACACCCAACTGTTTATACAGGAAGATAATAATTACAATGGCAAAACCACTCCTCTTTTGATTGGTTGTGCTGTATCAAAATAAGTGGGAGTTTTCTAGTGACATGGTATTCTTATATATTTATTTAAAGAGGACTTGTTCAATGCAGATAATCAAATTATACATCCATAATTTTAAAACAAAGTTAAAAATTACAATAAACAAAAACAATAAGATTTTTAGCTAACTGTAAACTTGTTGGAAAAGGAATGCTTTCAATTGCTTTCTAAATGTCAGGTAATCCCTTTCCCCCCTTAAGTCATCAGATAAAGAGTTCCACAACAGAGGACCTGAAAAGGAAATTACTTGTTTCTAGTTGTCTGTAACTTATGATCTTTAAAATGTGGAGCTGTAAGCAAATAGAGACTAGCAGTTCATAAAGTTCATGATGCGGTATAACAGACTAATAAAGAAATAAGTCCATTTGTGTTGTGTCCGTCGGTACCCAACGCCTTCTCTCCATCCTCCTTACCTCTTTGGCGCCTCCCTCTTCGTCAGTGGGAAGATTGGCTGCCGCGGTGTTGTTCTGCCAAAGTCCTCCAGCGTCCCTGGACCGGCTAGACGCTGCAAACCACCATGTTTCCTGGAGGCCTAGGGGTGCACGTGCGCGTGGCCCTAACCGAAGTACCGGCGATGGCGCGAACCTCGGGGGCGTCCCCCGAAGATGACGTCACCCCCGACGGATATATAAGGTCTTAGAATTTGCTAACACAGCGAGTTAGCAAGGGTTACTCTACCTAAGCTACTCTGCCTCCTCGGACTTACCGGGGTACCCGCTCCTCGGGGGCCTCGCTCTCTCCTTTGTTTTTCAGGTGACAGTCTGTGAAGGCACGTTGTTTAGTGTAAAAGCTATCAGCTGATAGTCTGAGAAACAGCAAATGGAAGAAAGGACTAGGCCAAGGCAGAGGCCATGCTGGCAAGTTGGGATGGTAGAGCAGAGTTTGAGGTCAAATGAGATTAAGGCAAGGAGTCTTGAGGCATCAGAGGGATCATCAGCATGGAGATTAACATCTCCAAGAACAAGAGAAGGGAAAGATGATTCAAGAAAGAAAAAAAAGCAGGAGTCAAAGTTGATTAAAAGGAGGAGGGGGATTTAACAGGCTGTCCTACCTGACATGGTTTATTGCCATGTCCCATGGTGAGTGTTGTACATGGCAATAAAACCATGAAGTCATTGGTTTAATGACCAAAAATACATTCTGGCAGATGGCAAGTTTACCGGCGTTGGTCTTCATAACCGGCAGCCGCGGCGGGGTCACGACCCCCTAATTTGAGTATTGTACGGTGTCCCCCTTGCGGGCGCCATGCACACATTAGGAAAGCGGGTGCTGACTTTTCAGTGCTCACTTTCTGTGCTTTATATTGCATCAGCCCCTAAGTGCATTGTAGATACAGCTCTAGCAGAGAAGGGCTTTAGTGAGCACGGAAATCTTCCTTAATTTTTTTCCCCAAGTATTAATGCAGAAATTTAGTTCCAATCCAAAAAAAACCCAAAAACTGTAGAGGTCTCTAATCTGCCTTTTATGCCACCAGTTCACTCTGCCAGACTTCTTGTGCAGAGCCAGTTTTTGAAACTGCGTTCCAGTCAGCTTTTACAGTTTCTGGTTTTAATACCAGCCTCCAACTAAACAAATCCTTTGGTTTATTGTCCCAATTTACAGTTAAGCAGATTCAATTCAAACTTTGCTTAACTCAAAATTTTAACTACAACAGATTACTATCTTCCATGCATCTCTGCTGATAACTATATTTTAACTACATTTTCTTCCACACAAATTTCTCCTGTTACTTACTCTTCTTTTCAAAGGTTCTCTTTTTCTAGTAGAGCTGTGCCTGAGTTAGAAACAACCCACATCTGCCAAGGAATAAGGGTCTTTCTCTGGTCAAAGAATTCCTTTTGCTCTCTGACAAAATAACTTTTTTTCTTACTAGCTGCAGCTACACCCACAATGGGTGTAGCTGCAGCTAGTCCTCTCAAAATCTCTCTCCATTCTCTCTCCAAACTGATTCCTTTCCCACATGCATATGCAATAAGCATGGGCACTGCTCAGCTCAACTGCTTGTTTACTTTCTTCCTCTGTCCTCTTTGACCAGGTGCTTTAACTGAGAGATGCAAGACTCGCTCTCCTCCTTCCGCCTTTCTCTCCCCTTGATTCCTCCCTCTTCCTTCACATTTAATTCCCAAAAATACTCGGACATCTTTGCTTGGGTAATAAAGGCCGCAGTTTATTATAAGACCCGAGCCCTCCAAAATTAACACAGTACAACATTTCCACCCCCCCCCCCCATCTCGGCACCTATAGGGCCTTCCACCGCTTCCAGTGGTAAAGCTCCAGGTGTCGTAACCTCTGAGCATCAGCCCCCCTCTTGCTCATTGTCCATCTCGTGTAACAGCCCCCCCCGCGTTACACGAGATTCCCCTTTTTTCTGATTTTCACCAAACAATCCAATACAAAACATTTTCTGGGCTCGGGTATTCCGCCCACTGCGACAAATACAACAAATTCAACATAACATTATTAACAACAAATGGGAGGGTGGGCGGGAAAGCTCCACTTGCTGCCTCTGCCGCTCCTCACCCACTGCTCCCCTAACGGTCACCACATCCCATAATACCCCATCACCCTGCCTCCTTTGAATTTCCCTCTCCTATTGGGTAGCCTATACTTCACCTTTCTCTGTTTCTTCCCTTTACCCCCCCCCCGGCCAACGTTCCACTCGCTTGCCTCCAGTTAAAGTCACAGCGCGAGACTAGCTCGCGCTGCTTCCACTAACTGAGAGATGCAAGACTCGCTCTCCTCCTTCCGCCTTTCTCTCCCCTTGATTCCTCCCTCTTCCTTCACATTTAATTCCCAAAAATACTCGGACATCTTTGCTTGGGTAATAAAGGCCGCAGTTTATTATAAGACCCGAGCCCTCCAAAATTAACACAGTACAACATTTCCACCCCCCCCCCCCATCTCGGCACCTATAGGGCCTTCCACCGCTTCCAGTGGTAAAGCTCCAGGTGTCGTAACCTCTGAGCATCAGCCCCCCTCTTGCTCATTGTCCATCTCGTGTAACAGCCCCCCCGCGTTACACGAGATTCCCCTTTTTTCTGATTTTCACCAAACAATCCAATACAAAACATTTTCTGGGCTCGGGTATTCCGCCATGGAACAATAACAACTCCGTTGTCATTGTTCCCCCCCACTGCGGCCCTTGACAGGAACAAGGATTCTCTCCAAGCTTTCCTGAATTGTGTTGTTGAACAAGTCAATACCAACATCGGATAGATGTATCCCATCGGATCTAAAGTATCCTGGAATGACTTCCCAAGCCCACTCGTGTTTAACCCAGAACCCTCCCTGTCCTTCCAACCACTGCCCTATTTGCTTGTTTAACTTCTTCACCCCTTTTCGCCATAGTGGCCATTCCACAAATTTCAAACGCAGTATGATATCCGACCATCCTAACCGAGTCCCCGGCAGAACATTCAGCAGTCTGCTGAAATCCTTTTTTATTTTCAACAGCAACTCCTTGCAAGAACCTTCCCCGACATCATTTCCCCCCAAATGAATCAATAAAACTTTAGGTAGTCCATTCTCCAAAATGCATGTCTGCAGAAAAGGCATCAGATTGTCCCATTTCATCCCGCGATGACTCAACCATCTGACGGTCCAATGACGTACATCCAGTTCGAGATTAAGCCCATAAGGCCTGTGTTCCGCTCTGATCGCCGCCCAATGTATAAAAGAATGGCCCGTTACCCAGACACATTCCTGCTCCCTTTGCAACTCCCCCGGTTCTGCAACAAATAAACAACAATTAATGACCGCGCCCCCATCTGTAATTCCCTCCTGCATTCTCGACGGCTGGTTTCCCTTCTGCCGTTGTAGCGTACTATCATTAGTTGTCTCTCCTGTTATGTATTAATGTAGTATTATTATTGTTTTTGTTTTTTTTTTTTTATCGTCTCACATAACCTAAGAATGCCTTTGACTTCCACCTCCCTATATTTTGAATCTCGCTGCTCGACATACCCCTCTCTGCTGCCGACGTCGCTGCCCCGATTCTGAAGGAATGGGAAGTAAAACGCTGAACGTCCCAACCCAATAACCACACCACTTTTTTCAACACCTGAACAAACTGGTACACGGTCAATGGCGACCCGTCGCTGTGTAACAAGAATAAACCTCGTAACCGAGGCCTCACTTCCACGAAGCGCTGTACAGTTCGTACAGGGCATACCTCTGGGTCACGTGCCCGCACCAGCCGCACGTAGTGCCCTTTGCCCAGCTGATCCACCTTGGAGCGATGTATGCAGATCGTCACACCCTCACTGCCGACCCATACACTCGCCGCCTTTAATCCCGAACCTGCCGCATTTACCTTAGAAGAAGCTACCAGCTCCCTTACCCTCATTGCACCGAAAAAAGCCAATACGAACGCCGTCCGAAACAAAAGCACTTCATAATCCGACCAGCATGCCCGAGGTAAACCCATAACTAGCATCTGCAGGTCTTCGTAACGAATCGGCAGCCTTCTATCGGGTGATGGACCATTCTCCCTTCGCCATCCCCCTAGGATTCGCTTAACTAGAAAACTGGAAACCGCAGAACCCCAACCCTCTAGTTTTTGAAAGAAGGAAAATCCTGCGAGATGCGCCCGTACAGCAGTAAGCGAATACCCCTTACTCTTTGCCCACAGGATAAAACGTACGATTCCTTCAGCGTTAGCTTCTCCACCCCTCCAACCCTCTTCCTCCAAATAAGTGACAACGACTCTATGACCGCGAACATAAGCATTCCAAGTGGATGGAGCCACCGATTTTCTGATCAACGACCACGCGTCCCCCGACCCAGCTGCCACAGGTGCTTCGGAAACCGCTCTCCTTCCAAATTCGCTTCCGGCGCCGCTTCTCGGAATTCCCGCCACTTGAAACGAGAAAGAGCGTCCGCGATTATATTCAGTTCCCCCGGCACGTGCCGTGCTCTAATGGTCACATTCAGCCTCAAACATTTAAAAACCAGTTCCCTCAACAGCTCCGACACCCGTGGACATTTAGCAGATTGTCTGTTAATGACTTGCACCACCCCTAAGTTATCACACCAAAACAATACTTTCTTATTCTCTAACTGTCTCCCCCATAAGCACAACGCCACAACTATTGGGAATAATTCCAAGAAATTAATGTTCTTAGTTAACCCTTCCGATTCCCAATCCTCCGGCCACCGTTCTGCGCACCACTTCCCCTGAAAGTACACTCCGAAACCCAGACCCCCTGCTGCATCCGAGTATAATTCTAGCTCCCGATTGGACACCTCCGCCGATTGCATGATACATACCCCATTAAATGACTCCAAGAATGCCTCCCAAACTCCCAACTCCTCCTTTACTCTATGAGTCACTCGAATGAAATGATGACTGGCCCGCACCCTCACCGTCGTGCTGGACAACCTCCTGATGAAAGCACGCCCCATTGGTATTACCCGACGCGCGAAGTTCAGGGCTCCTATGAGGGACTGCATCTGGCGCAACGTCACTTTAACCGCCTGCCGAACGGTCCGCACCAACACTCTCAACCGTCCCACCTTCTCCTCAGGTAAACGCGCTTCCAGGGTCACTGAATCTAGTTCTATCCCAAGAAATACCAGCCTGGATACCGGTCCCTCCGTTTTTTGCGCCGCAACCGGGACTCCAAAGATACCTGCCACCCTCAAAAATTCGTCTAATTGCCTTTGTAGGGCCGGCGGCATCCGATTTATGTCAAACAAAAAATCGTCCAAGTAATGTAAAATCCCTGAACCCCCTGTACCCTGCTCAACTACCCAATGTAAAAAGGTGCTGAATGCCTCAAAAAAGGCGCACGACACTGCACACCCCATCGGCAAACACTTGTCAATATAAAACCCCCCGTCAAACGCGAAACCCAATAACGGAAAACACTTCGGATGAATGGGCAATAACCGAAAAGCTGATTCAATATCAGCTTTTGCTAATAAAGCCCCCCGGCCAGCCAACTGCACTAAGCGTACTGCATCGTCAAACGAAGCATAGCGAACAGAACAGAATTCCCGCGGTATGTAGTCGTTCACCGACCTACCTCTGGGATGTGATAAATTGAGAATGAAGCGAAACTTACCCGGTTCTTTCTTGGGAATTATTGCAATTGGGGACAAGTGCATACAGCCATACGGCTGAGACGCGAAGGGTCCCGCCACCCTCCCTAATCTGACTTCAGCCCCGATTTTTTCCCGAGCAATATCCTCATATTCCCGAACTGAACGTGCATTTCTCCCCTTCTCCCCACCCCCCGGTCCCTCATAAGGGATAACAAAACCATCCCTGAACCCCTCAAATAAAAATTGGGCGTCCCTTCTCCTAGGGTACCGATCTAACCAAGTGCTCATTGCTCCGAGCAACACTGGGGTCTCCGCTAACCCCAACCTCTCACTGTGATTTCCCCCCTCTACCTTGTTGTCCACCGGCTCCTTGCCCACATTTAAGGGCTGCATGCGCTCCTCCGCATATGGCACAGGCGTGTCTAAACTTGCAATCCGGGAACAAACAGACTGCCTTATTAAATCGCCAACAGGTATCGTTTCCTCCCACTCGAGTCTTCCCTCCCTGCATGGACTTGCCCAACTGACCTCCCGTCCGAAAGGAATGACTCCCAACGCCACTAGTACCTAGCCCCCCTCCCATACCTGAAGCCCCGCTGCCAACTCCCGTCCCTTTCGTCCCACTAAACCCTTTATACGTCATTTGTGTTAACCACAAATTAATATCCTGACCCCCCCAAGACATCCCTTTGTTTCCAGCCATCTTGTCTCGGAATTTCTCGTCGTAGTTGAGCCAAGCCCAACCCTCGTAATCCCGAAACGCCCCCAAGATGCTGTCCGCGTAGGACAACAACGCCCCGTATTGGGAGGAATCATAATGCCCCACGACACTAGCTAATCTTAAAAATCCCCGTACCCAGTTAATGATATTCTTAGCTACCTTAGGACTCCCTGATTTCATGTGTTGCTTCCTATCCTTCTTTTTGCTCTTCTTGACGCGTCTCCTCCCTTCCAACAAGCTAAAAATGTTAACATACCGTCTTTTACGAATTTTTCTTCTCAGCTTTCGTGGCACCCCTTCCCACAGCTCGGCTAATATCGCACTGGCGGAATGTCCTGCCCCATGCAATGGTCCGACCCCCAACCCTGACTTGTACCTAGGGCTGGACGTCGATGAATCGGACGATGAATCTGACCCACTAGATGAAGAACTAGACGATGTACCCCGCTTCCTCTTCTTCGCCTTATGTGCACTACCCCCTTTCGTTAGAACTTTCTCACCTGGACCAATCGAAACTTTAAGCCCCTGATCCACAGCCACCTTCCGACCACCGTCATTCCTTCCCTCGCATTCCTGACTATCCATCTCCTTCATGGCATCCCTCTCTCTCCAGGCTTCTTGGGTCGACGTACCAGGACCATCGTCTTCATCGTCATCTGCAAAGCAAGAAACCTCCCTACCTCTGCTATACAACTTAAGTTGTCCCCTGCTATCCGGATACTTACCCGCCATTCGCGACTCCCACTCTAATTCTTCCCATGTAGTCTGGTCACACGATGGGAATACAGCCTTTGCCTGCCCCGCACCTAAACCTGCCACCATGCTAGAAGCCCTACCCCGCCCTAGCGAACGCCCACCGCGCCCCTCACACTCGGCCCAAGGATACCTCCCCTCACCAGCCGTCCCTGCCTGTTGCCTAGGAACCTCCCTGGTCAACTGCCCTGCCCCCCATAAGCTGGCCCCGCCGCTATTCGGCCATGCAGGAGGCTTTCTGGGCAGCGCAGAAAAGGACCTCACTCGCTGCCCCCTCCCTCCCCTAGATAAAGCAGGCCTATGCTGTCCCGCCCCGCACCCAACACCCTCCTCCCTAGCTGCTCTGCCGAACGTTTTTAATTGTGCAGGAGGCGCAGGGGGGGAGGAGGGGGCAGGGGAAGTGACCCTCCCCCCCAAGTAGACCCGGGATCCGCGACTATGCGCGAAGCCGGCTATGTTTGGGGCCCGGGATACAACACCCCCAGAAGAGAAGGAACCTGAGGCGGCAGGCTTGCCGCTGTGGATCGCGCGGCGGGCCCCGGGAAGGGGGGCCGCAATGACCCGGCCAGGAGCGCTGGGAAGGGCAGTATCGCAGGGGGGGGAGGAGCCGCTATCAGCCAAGAAGCTGAAGGAGAGAGCGGACGCGTTGAGCGAAATCTCTGCCACGTCCGCGTCGCTCACCGGGGCGCTGCCGGGGGGGAAGGGGGCCTGCGGGGCAGCATAATCCTCGGGCTCGGGGCCGCTCTCACCAGATTCCTCCTGGGCCACAACGGAGGAAGGCTGGACCGGGGGGCAGGCCGGGGCGGATCGTCTGGAGGGCGGGGAAGGCGCGGCTTGAACACGAGGAAGAGGGGGGGCCCGAGGCACAGTGCGCGCGCGTCGGCGAGGAGAGGCAGCAGGCACGGCAGGAGCAGGTGAACCCCCGAGGGGGCCCAAGGACCCGGAGGAACGTCCCGTGGGGGCACGGGAACGCACACTCGCCTTCTTAGGCATAGCGCCTAAAGGAAGGCCACAAAGGATGGTAAGACAAACTGGGAAATTATTTTTTAGTACGTTAATTTTTTTTTTTTTAATTTATTTATAGTTTTTGTATCAAGCACCCACCCTCCTGATTAAAGATAGGATCTAGACCTGGGGAACTCCCCAATTGTTGAAATCTATGTAACTGACCTCCAATCCCACATAACCGAAAGCTCCACTTGCTGCCTCTGCCGCTCCTCACCCACTGCTCCCCTAACGGTCACCACATCCCATAATACCCCATCACCCTGCCTCCTTTGAATTTCCCTCTCCTATTGGGTAGCCTATACTTCACCTTTCTCTGTTTCTTCCCTTTACCCCCCCCCCCGGCCAACGTTCCACTCGCTTGCCTCCAGTTAAAGTCACAGCGCGAGACTAGCTCGCGCTGCTTCCACTTATATTTACATTTCTTTCCTGCAGGAGGCTTTACAGGTCAGAAAACAATTAATTACAAAACACAGGCTCACTCTTGTTAGAGCTAATGCAGCTCTTCCTATTTCTCTCCCAGATCCATTCTTCAGAGACTCGGGCAATACATTATATATATGTATATTTTTAACTCTGTACACTATCAACTTCCAGAAAGCTTTCTGCCACTCTGATTCACCAAAGTTTTTTTTTAATGTAATCTTTATTCAAGTTTACTCTATTATAACAAGAAAAACTAAAAAAATATGAAAAAATACAGGTAATCAACTGAAAGAAAAATCAACAGGTTATACAAATTCAAATAACATTTTCATTTTCTAGCCCTCAAAAGGGAGCAAATTTTAAAGGTAGACACTTAAAGAAAAACATCATCAATGCAACAAGGAGAGGAAGTAGATGTCTATATTAAAATCTACAGAAAAGCATATCCCACATACCCCAAACTCAACAATCTACTCAGATATCATATTATTGGTCTTATCATTCAAAAGGTTTCCAAATGCATGGGATCAGAGAAAACAAACCTACGGCCCAATTTTAAATGGCCCACATGTGTAAAAAACAGGGTTTACGCGTGCAGCTGGGCCTTGTACGCACAAGAGCCGGGCCTCGGCAAAGGGGCGGTCTGGGAGGCAGGGAGGGGAGGTCCAGGGGCGGGGCTAGAGGCGGCCAGTACAACGGCCATTTGCTGCTGTGCCGGGGGATCGCTAACTTGCTACTGCTCCTTTGGAGGAGCAAAAGGTAAATGTTAAAAAATAGGGGTAGCTAGGATAGGGATAGGGGGTGGGTAGGAGAGGGGAAGGGGAAGGGAAGTTCCCTCCCAGTCCACTCCTTAATTGAGTGGACTGGGAGGGAACTGGGCAAGGCTGCATGATTTTTGCTTAACTGTCCCCCCCCTTGCACGTGCCACCCCCGATTTTATAACATGGGCGCACCTGCGTGTGGATGTTATAAAATCACGTGTCCATGTGTGCGCGCCCAGTAGCTTGCGCGTATTTTTTAAAAGTCTACCCCTTAACCTTTTGCTAAGTTACCAACACTTTACAAGGTGTACTTTAGGAAGAAGGTAGCCCCAAGTGCTAAAACCTTCTGCCTTAACAATAGGAAATGTTTCCTCCGAGATTGAGTAACAAAAGAAACATCTGGGAAAACCCAGATTTTCTTCCCACAAAAAAAGAAATCTCTATTGACAAAATAGTTTCAAAAAATCTCATCTTTGTCTCTCTCTAAAGAAAAAGAAACCAACAGCTTGGCTCTCATACAGGCTGATACTGTACAGGGCGCTCCAACGGAGCGCACTGTTAACCCGCCATTGGACGCACGTTTTCCCTTACCCCTTATTCAGTAAGGGGCCGAAAACACGCGTCCAACCCGCCAAACCTAATAGGGCCCTCAACATGCAAATGCATGTTGAGGGCCCTATTAGGTATTCCCGTGCGCTTCAGAAAACAAAATGTGCAGCCAAGCCGCACATTTTGCTTTCAGAAATTAGCGCCTACCCAAAGGTAGGCGCTAATTTCTTCGGGCACAGGGAAAGTGCACAGAAAAGCAGTAAAAACTGCTTTTCTGTGCACCCTCTGACTTAATATCATGGCGATATTAAGTTGGAGGTCCCGAAGGGTAAAAAAAGAAAAAAATTTTTTTAATGGGCCGGCGGCTGTCAGGTCAAAAACTGGACGCTCAATTTTGCCGGCATCCGGTTTCCGAGCCTGTGGCTGTCAGCAGGCTCGAGAACCGACACTGGCAAAATTGAGCGTCGGCTGTCAAACCCGCTGACAGCAGCCGCTCCGGGCCAAAAGGACTGTTTCTACTGCCGGGGCTGTTTCTACCACCGGGGCTCATTCTACCGCCGGGGCTTATTTAAATACTGAATCGCGCACACAGGCGAGTGGCCTGTGCGTGTGCTGGGAGAGCAGGCGTTCGCCCGCTCTCACGCGGACTTTACTGAATCGGCCCGATAGGAATGTCAGCGATAGATGACCCAAGAAAAGAAGAAAGACTGGACTCAGGTGAGAGGCAATCAAGGCCCCCAGCTTCCTCATTCCCAAGTTTTTTCCTCATTGTCATAGAGATTACAGCAATTTTATCAACAGAATATCCCAATATTTCCATATGTTTTAAACATCTCAAGCGCAGACAACAGATGGCTCTTAGGAAAATTAATAAAACACAAAATTTTCCCTTGCTGAAAATTCTCGATATTCTCCAATCTAGCATGTATAAGCAAACTATCTTTATTATGTGATGTTATTACATCTAGATCGGAAGCAATCTGCATCTTTACCTCACCTAGGTCTTTTTCAATATGTCCCATCTGACCTTCATAATAAGCAAACTTTTGTTTAGGGTCCTCAGTTAACTTATTCAAATGTTCCAATGATTGACACAACATTTTTTCCATCCTCATCATTATCTGCCATAAGTCCCTTAGCGAGATATTATTAGGTTATTGTGCTCCCAACCATAACTCAGAATCACATGAAACTGATGAAAACATTGCTCCTGATTCTAAAGAGTTCCTTTAACGGAGTCTCTTTAGCAACTTTCTCCAATTGTAGATTATCATTATTCCCTATAAGAGAAGCGTCCAGCCCTTCTGTTAAGAGTGAGAGAGTCTCAGATGAGTCTATTCTGGGAGTTGAGGAGGCAGCCAGTAACCTTCCAGTGACATCTTGGGGGGGGTTGTTTCTGGACTCCTAGAGTGAGAGGCTGCATGGAAGGTAGATTACAGCTGGGGCTGAGAGAGGCTCCAGATACCCCTGAGCCCTCAGTATCACTACCCCTAATGGCTAGGTCGACAAGCCGCACCACATGACTATCCATGGGGCCAGGGATCATAGCCACATGAGCAGGGATCTTACCTTTCTGTTTCTTCTCCATCCATGATGACACTGGTTCCAACGACCAAGAAGGAGAAGGCCAAACAAAATCTTCCTAAGGGGCATGCCCCTTTGGCATGTGGTTTTGGCTGACCGGTGGTGCCAATGCTCCACCACATATGAGGTCTCAGTAGTTACTTGGTAATGTCATCCACACTGCAAGTGGGGAAAAGGTCACACACCACCTGCAAGATTTTCCACTGTGCTATGCAGCTCACCTCCTGCTCTCCTCCATATATGCCCCGATCTCTGCCACAGGCTCACCACTTATGAGGACCCAGAAAACACGTGGAAATGCTATCATCCTTCATATATGCCCCAATCTCTGTTGCAAGCCTATCCCTTATGAGGTCTCAATAGGCACTACTAATCCTTATTGATTAATAGAAGTTTATGGACTTAAGCCCTAGGCACTTATGCAAACTTTTTAAACCCAGCTACACGAACTGCCATAACCACATCCTCTGGTAATGAATTCCAGAGCTTAATTATGTGTTGAGTGAAAAAGAATTTTCTCTGATTTGTTTTAAATGAGCTACTTGCTAACTTCATGGAGTGCCCTCTAGTCCTTGTATTATCTGAGAGAGTAAATAACCGATTTACATTAACTTGTTCAAGTCCTTTCATGATTTTGTAGACTTCTAACATATCCCCACTCAGTCGTCTCTTCCCCAAACTGAACAGCCCTAACTTCTTTAGCCTTTCCTCATAGGGCAGCCGTTCCATGCCCCTTATCATTTTGGTCGCCCTTCTCTGCACTTTCTCCATTGCAGCTATATCCTTTTGAGATGCGGTGACCAGAACTGCACACAGTATTCAAGGTGTGATCTCACCATGGAGTGATACAGAGGCATTATGACATACTCTGTTTTATTTTCCATTCCCTTCTTAATAATTCCTAACATTCTGTTTGCTTTTTTGATTGCCACAGCACACTGGGCCGATGATTTCAATGTATTATCCACTATGACGCCTAGATCTCTTTCCTGGGTGGCAGCGCCTAAGATAGAACCTAACATTGTGTAACTACAGCAAGGGTTATTTTTCCCTTCATCACTTTGCACTTATCCACATTAAATTTCATCTTTGGAAGCCCAATCTTCCAGTCTCGCAAGATCCTTCTGCAATTCATCACAATCTGCTTGAGATTTAACTACTCTGCATAATTTTGTGTAATTCGCAATTTCCTAGCGTGTAGCAGATGGACTCAGAACAAATGGGTATAGTGTGCTCGTGCTAGCAGTTGGAGACGGATCTGACGTCAGCACGGGTGTATATATACCCCCACAGGAAGTGCAGCAACTCAGTAATTTCCGTCTCCAGAGCAGTTTGGAGCTACCACACGCTCGCTGAGCGTGTTTCCAAATTCTACCGACTAAATTCATAGAAGAAATCCTACCTGAAGACGAGCCCCGCACTCCTGCGGTGATACCCTCGGGTCCCTCCCCCAGTTGAGTTTCCCGAGGTGATTTCCGGGTCCCTGGGAGGTAAGAGCCTCGGTCCGGTGGCCGAATCGTGGCAGGGATCTAGCCCCCGAGTGAGAAGGGCTCGGGCGCGGCTGAGAGGCGCCTCGGTCCCGATCCGTTCGCGGTGAGGACTTGGCCCCCGAGCGAGACGAGTTCGGGCGCGGCCTAGAGGCGGCGGGTGCACTTCCTCGAGCGCGGTGGTGATGGTAATCACCCTCTCCCCCCACAGCCGGAGACCGCCCGGGTTGCAGCCAGGAAGCGCCGAAGATCAGGTAAGGCGTACATCTTTTACTTTTGCTGGTCTCCGAAGAGCGAGGATTAGCGGGGTCTGCCTATGTGGAGACCCGCTGTGGAGGTCGCCATTTTGCCTGCCTGCTCGCCGTTGCCATCTGCCCTTGTTCACAGGTATCGGGCGTAAGCGCACATTGATAGGCGCACAGTGATAGACGCACATTGTTAAGCGCACACTGTTAAGCGCACACTGTTAAGCGCACATTGTTAAGCGCACACTGATAGACGCACATTGTTAAGGGCACATTGTTAAGCGCGCATTATTCAGCGCACATCTCCACGCATAAGCCTTGCGCATACTGCAAAGCGCATACTTTAGGCTGGGAGCACAACGGCGCATAGAGATAACAGACGCGATGGAGCGTATGAGAGCCCATGCATCCTCAGAGGCGGCACCTCCAGAATCAGGCATAAAAGCTCTAGGCCTCTGCTCAGCATGCCACCTCAGATCTACACAGAGCGAGGAAGCAGACTCCCTATGTGCCCAATGTGAAGAGGCCCTGGGAGTTCCAGGCCAGGGCCGGTCTCAGCCCAGATTAATTGCCAGTTCCTCAGGGAACACCCCGGATCTAGCAGGCCGAGCTGAGCAGCCGGGGAACCCGAGAGGCCTGGTGCCCCTAAGGCTAGAACCTGCTTCGCTCTCCTGGGTAGAACTATTCAAGGGGATTCACGCCTTTGTCAAGATGCAGTCTGATCCCCGAACAGACCCATATGTACCGGATGACCCTGCCCCGGGACCCTCAAGATCTAGGCACGGATACCCGCCACTTGAGAGCCCCACTTATGGGGATTCAGATTACTCTGAGGAAGAAGGCGAGCGCCCCGAGGAGGGAGAACTTCCCTCGGGGATAGAGCCGTATCGAACCATGAGACGCTTCTTTCCTAAGGAGGATCTCCCGGACCTGGTCTCTCAATGCCTGTCGGAGCTGGCTATCCCAGGTCCAGGCACCCCAGGGGAACCTAGAATGAACCCCCTGCTAGTGGGCCTTCGTCAAATGGCCCACCATTTTCCCCTCCTACAAGCAGCACAACAGCTAATCGATCTGGAGTGGAATGCGCCGGAGGCCTCATTCAAAGGGGGTCGGGCCTTGTCTGGCATGTACCCCCTGGACCCGGCAACCAAGGAGCTGCTGGCGTGCCCCAAGGTAGACGCCATAGTTTGCGCAATTGTGAAGCGCACCACCATTCCAGTGGAGGGAAGGGTGGCCCTCAAGGATGCACATGACCGGCGCCTGGACGCCATTCTGAAACAAGCCTTTGAGGTGGCAGCTATGTCCCTACGAATTGCGGTCTGCTGCACAGTGGTGACGCGTTCCTGTTTATCACAAGCCAGGAGCAACACCCCAGGAGAAGAAATGGAATCAGCTCTCTCGTTCCTACTGACACTGCCTCCGACCTAGTCCGTACGGCAGCCAAGGGGGTCTCATCCTCAGTGGCAGCCAGGAGACAGCTCTGGCTACGAAATTGGTCGGCTGACTCTTCCTCCAAGACATGCCTTAAAAGAATGCCCTTTAAGGGATCCCTCCTGTTCGGCAGTGACCTCGAGAAACTGGCTAACAGTTGGGGCGCATCTCCGTTACCCCGTCTACCGGAAGACAAGTCAAGGAGAAACCAGCGCCCCTTGCCTAGGCCATCTAGAGGTAGAAGCTCTCAACGCTTCAATCCCTACAGGAATAGCTATCAAGCACCTCGTTCTCAGGCCAGGAACCAGTCCTTTCAGGCCAGGCACTGCAAGAGGGGAACTGGCTCGGGTTCGGGTCCCGGCCGCACTCCACAATGAGAATCAGCCGACCCATCTGAGGGAGGAAGCCATAGGGGGCAGGCTAACCCTATTCTACCGCAGATGGGTCGAGATTACTTCAGACCAGTGGGTCCTCACCATCATCTGAGAAGGATATTACCTGGACTTCCTGCGCCTCCCTCCGGACAAGTTTGTGGAGTCTCCTTGTCCTCCCTTCAAGAGGGCGGCACTGGAAGCTACTTTGTTGAGGATCCTGTCCCTAAAAGCCATAATCCCAGTGCCTGCATGGGAGATAAATTCTGGGCATTATTCCATTTATTTCATAGTACCCAAGAAAGAGGGCACTTTCAGGCCCGTCCTGGACCTCAAGTCAATCAGCCGACACTTACGGGTCCCCAGATTTCGCATGGAAACTCTGCGGTCAGTCAGAAGTGCAATACAGCCAGGGGAGTTTCTCACATCCCTGGATCTGTCAGAGGCCTACTTGCATATCCCAATCCATTGGGATCACCAGCGCTACTTACGCTTCAAAGTCCTGAGCCAACACTTCCAGTTCCGAGCTTTACCCATCGGGTTAGCCACCGCGCCGTGGACCTTTACCAAGGTCATAGTAGTAGTGGCGGCGTCACTCAGGAAGGAAGGAATTCTCGTCCATCCCTATCTGGACGATTGGCTGATCAGGGCAAAGTCACTGGAGGAGAGCCACCAGGCAACCAACAGAGTTATATCTCTTCTGGAAAGCCTAGGATGGGTAGTCAACACAAACAAGAGTTCCCTACAGCCTTCCCAGTCGCTGGAATACCTAGGAGTCCGATTCGACACCCAGGAAGACGCGGTCAGCCTGACCTCCAAGAGGAGATCAAAACTCCGGAATCATCTGCAGGCCCTGCTGAGCGCCACCCGACCCACAGCTTGGGATTACCTACAGGTCCTCGGCCTCATGGCATCCACTCTAGAGGTGGTACCATGGGCGCGAGCTCATATGAGACCATTACAACGCGCCCTCCTATCTCGGTGGAGCCCACGATCACAGAACTACACCATACACCTACCTCTACCAGCCACAGTGCGGAATCAGCTACGGTGGTGGTTGCAGCCCGGCCACACGAGCCGGGGTCAAAAATGTCCTCCCCAACCTGGACCCTGCTAACTACAGATACCAGCCTGAACGGATGGGGAGCACACTGCGAAGAACTAACCACCCAAGGGCGGTGGAACAAAGAAGAGTCGGGGTGGAACATCAACCGACTAGAGGCATGGGCAGTCAGGCTAGCCTGCCTGCGATTTGCCGTACGGCCATATTGCCGTATTGCAAAATGGCGCCGGCCATATGGCCGGCGCCATTTTGCAATACGGCACAAGTGCAGGAGGTCGCTTCCGGACCCCCGCTGGACTTTTGGCAAGTCTTGTGGGGGTCAGGAGGCCCCCCCAAGCTGGCCAAAAGTCCCTGGGGGTCTAGCGGGGGTCCAGGAGCGATCTCCTGCGCTCGTGACGTCGGGGGACAGGAACCAAAATGTCAGGGCAAAGGTAGCGCCGGCGCCATTTCTATTAACGCACCATTTCTATTAACTCGCCATTTCTATTAACGCAGCCGTGGCCCGAGAGTGGAAGATCACACCGGGACCCCCCCCCCCCCCCACTGGACCCCAGGTAATTTAAAACATTTTAGGGGGGTTCGGGAGGGAGGGGGATTTATTTTAAAGGTTCGGGGTGGGTTTTAGGGTTGTTTTAGTGTGCCGGTTTTCCCGCCCTCCCCCTTCCCCTCCCCCCTCCCCCGATTTACGATTTTTGACGATAAATCGGGGGAATTCCTATTGTATCGCGCCTCTAACGATTTTTGATGATTTAAAATATATCGGACGATATTTTAAATCGTCAAAAAACGATTCACATCCCTAATGGGAATTTAGCGCAAATTCGGCCCAGGGTAGCAGGCTAGCCCAGTCATCTTGTTTCTCATTAACATACAGACGAAGGAATTGCTTCAAGGTCTGGTTTGTTCTCTCTGCGAGACCGTTGGTTTGTGGGAATGTGTTCCCGTGGTGGCCTCGGTCGGGGTCGGGTTTCCTCTTTGCCACCATGGACTGTGGCGGCCTTGCCTGGTCGAGGTCGGGTTTCCTCTTCTCCACCACGGGCTGTGGCAGCCTTGCTTCGTCAGAGTCGGGTTTTCCTCTTCGCCGCCATGGGATTGGGCTCTTGTGGCGGCCTTGCTTCATCGGAGTTCAACACTTCTATTCTTCCCACCCCACCCCCAGGCTTTCTGATGCCTGCCTCACCGGCCAATCAAAGGCTTCCTCCCTTCTTCCTACTCCCACTGGCAGGTAGAAGGGAGGAGGCTTCCAATTGGCCTGTGCGGGGGCAGGCATAATGAAGGAGGCTTCCCATTGGGCAGTGGGGTAGGAAGAAAGGAGGCTTCCAATTGGCCCACGGGGGCTGGAAAAAGGGAGAAGGAAAGTACAATGGGGCAGTGGGACACTGCAAGACGTGACTTACCTGCTGGTGTTTGGCGACACACTGGTTGAGAAGTGCTGGTCTAGAGTAGTATTTCATCAGATCAGATCCAGGAAGAAAACAGTAAAGCAGTAAGGACACCCAAGCACCTGTGTGAGAAATGCTAGATTAGTCATACAGATGCTTTTGAAGCAATAACTTCATCATTCAACTCTGTTGTGGAAGCATTAGCTACATTGTCTGAAAGGGATTTTCACAGTGGACCAGAGGCAGAATCTTGTTTAAGATCATTTGCAACTTATGAATTCCATCTGTTGTTATCCATATTAAATGAGGTTTTCAAAATCACAGGAGTTTTATCATGATATCTGCAATCAGAAAGATCAGCTTATGTCAAGGTAATTCTTTTATCCAAAGTACAACTAATGCATTGAAAAGTATGCGAACAGAAGACAGGTTTCATGAATTCTGGGAAGTAACCGAAAAACAAAAATCAGAAGAGGAGGACCTTGCAAAACCACAGCTCTGAAGAAGATGCTGGCCCACTAAAAAGTATGATAGTGCTAGTAAATCAAAAGAAGATATCCATTCATCACCTCAGAAAGCAGTAGTTTGATTTATTTATTTATTTGTTTGTTTGTTTGTTTATTTAGCACTTTTATATACCGATATTCATGTAACAAGTTACAAATCACCTCGGTTTACATTATAACAATGTAATTTATTAGATTTAATAGATCAACATATCAGAAATTGAACAAAGGTCAAATCGTGGAAAAATGGATATTCTCTCAGGGACACAGACCCCCTGATGTGCCCTGATAAGAAAATTCTTTGGAATGTAGTTTACACTTTCACTGGAGATTTAGATGGTGACAGGTTAGCATTAGAGCTAACAGTTTTCCATGGTGTAATAACCAGCGAAAATGCTGAAAAAAGGAGTGTCATTTCTAACCTGAACTGTTTCCAATGTAAATGGTTGCAACATTTTCCCAGAAATAGGCAAGCTATTTTGACTATATATGACAATTCCTGTTACCACTTGTTCTGCAGAAAGGAGTTTCTTTTGCTTAAGGAGAGTGAAGACATGGTTTAGAAACAACATGAGCCAAGAATGATTATCTAGTTTCAGTGTTATGGCTATTGAACAAGAACAGTAAAAAATGTTTGAAGAAGTCTCTGGATCAGACTAATTAGTTGAATCATAAGGTTGCTAATCATAAGGAACACCAGTTACCTTTGAAAAGAAAGCTACAGAAAACTTGACAGGGCAAGGAATAACATAAATTGACACTACTCTGTCAATATTGTACATATCCACAAATGTAATTCAGTAAGGCTCATGGGCCTACATGTATTGTATGATCTAGAATACACATCCACAACTGATTAAACTGAATATACGTCTGAAGACTGATTCAATCCTCTCAAGCAATACAAAGAGACACAGAATCACCTAATTACAGCCTTTGTCTAACAAAGGTTGAAACCATTAAGAACAATTTCTAAACACTGACCAGTTCATCTAAACACATGCACCCTTATCTCCACTCCAGTCCTAGCAATACTGTACAAGCAGGAGACTTCGCCCAGATCAAGTATACTTTACTTAACAGTTGCATTAGTCACACTAATCACTACTATATCATTAATCAATTTACACCAAATTTAAATAAAACACAGATCAACTTCTTTCAACTGCACAATTCGTGATGCAAATAAAGAACTAAACATCAACTGGAATGACATACTCCTGGGTCATTGTGCAAATCCAATATACTTTGGGTGAATCTGGACTGAACACTTTCTTTCAAGATCTACATTGAGAAAACAAGAAATAGAATTACTGCTTGAAACAGCAACATGGTAAGCTGCAAACTCAAAATGGACAGCACACCTTAACCCAGCTACCATCACAACCACTGGCCTGGGAAGCGGGGATTGCCCAGCCACTTTGCTTTATGTAACTCCCTCTTGGTTTAGAGGTCCCTAAGACTGGGGTCACAGCAGAAATCCCTGGGGCCTCTGTCTCCTGGATAACTCTTCTCTCTCACTTGCACCATCCAAAACACTGCAGTAAGCCACCAAGGGGGCTGGGGTTTAACCAGCTGGGAGAAGGACAAGCCTCCAGGGCCTTAAACTCCTGGGGGCAGGTACCTTGTACAGTCTCTCCCAACCAAACAGTCTCTCTCCAATGTGTACTCACTTAGGTGGAGCTCTCAGTTCAGCGGGCTGATTCTTGAAGTAGGAAATAAAGGCAGAGACTTGGAGTGGTATTCAACAAAAATAGTTTTACTGTAACCTAACATAAAGTCCCAACAAGAATGGCAAAATCAAAAAGAAAAAACAAGATGGTAACTCCAAGCACTGCAATCTCTATCTAGGGTCAGTTTCTGAATCAGTGTCCCAATGTCCAAACCTCTCCCCAGTGATAGGAAAGAAAAAACTCTCTTCACCTCTCCTCTCCAAAAGTAAGCAGGGAGATGGGGGTGGAAAAAGAAACTCCCATCTTCAAAAGATGACACACACAAATTTTAGCAAAAATGTCTTCTTCTAGGTCACTACTTACGCTGGACACAGGGTAAAGTAGCACCTTGAGCAACTGCAGACCCTACCTTGACTGGCAGCAGGGCAAACAGCACCCAGTCATGCCCCCTCAGGCAGGGCGGGTTCCCTCCTGAACTGGGAACAGGTCAAAAACAAACTAGCTCTCTCACAAATCAAAGTGCTCAGAACTCTCCTGGTGTATCCCACTGATGCCGACTGGGGGGGGAGGCCTACTGGAATCCACTCAGAACAGCAGCTTCCACTTCCAAACAAAAACTACATCCAACCATAGGGATGTGAATCGTTTTAGGACGATTAAAATTATCGTCCGATAATTTTAATATCGTCTTAAACCGTTATGGAACACAATACAATACAGATTCTAACGATTTATCGTTATAAATCGTTAGAATCGTGAGCCGGCACACTAAAACCCCCTAAAACCCACCCCCGACCCTTTAAATTAAATCCCCCACCCTCCCGAACCCCCCCCCCCAATAACTTAAATAACCTGCGGGTCCAGCGGCGGTCCGGAACGGCAGCGGTCCGGAACGGGCTCCTGCTCCTCAATCTTGTCGTCTTCAGCCGGCGCCATTTTCCAAAATGGCGCCGAAAAATGGCGGCGGCCATAGACGAAAAAGATTGGACGGCAGGAGGTCCTTCCGGACCCCCGCTGGACTTTTGGCAAGTCTCGTGGGGGTCAGGAGGCCCCCCACAAGCTGGCCAAAAGTTCCTGGAGGTCCAGCGGGGGTCAGGGAGCGATTTCCCGCCGCGAATCGTTTTCGTACGGAAAATGGCGCCGGCAGGAGATCGACTGCAGGAGGTCGTTCAGCGAGGGTTCTGGCGCCTCGCTGAACGACCTCCTGCAGTCGATCTCCTGCCGGCGCCATTTTCCGTACGAAAACGATTCGCGGCGGGAAATCGCTCCCTGACCCCCGCTGGACCTCCAGGAACTTTTGGCCAGCTTGTGGGGGGCCTCCTGACCCCCACGAGACTTGCCAAAAGTCCAGCGGGGGTCCGGAAGGACCTCCTGCCGTCCAATCTTTTTCGTCTATGGCCGCCGCCATTTTTCGGCGCCATTTTGGAAAATGGCGCCGGCTGAAGACGACAAGATTCAGGAGCAGGAGCCCGTTCCGGACCGCTGCCGTTCCGGACCGCCGCTGGACCCGCAGGTTATTTAAGTTATTTGGGGGGGGGGGTTCGGGAGGGTGGGGGATTTAATTTAAAGGGTCGGGGGTGGGTTTTAGGGGGTTTTAATGTGCCGGTTTTTCGATTTTTCGATTTTTAACGATTTTTAACGATTTTTCACGATATTTTACCCCCCCAAACGGCAACAATACGATTCCCTCCCCCTCCCAGCCGAAATAGATCGTTAAGACGATCGAGGACACGATTCACATCCCTATCCAACCACACCCTCCTCATGTTCAACCCAGCTTATAAAGGGGAGGTCAGCCAATCCCAAAATAAGGGGGAACGGCCAACCAACTGGGGAGGATCAAAAAATGCAAAACTCACACAGCAGATGGAAAAAGGCAAAATATCTAGTAAGGAGCAAAACCTTCCTTACATGTGGAACTATTTACTACAGACTCAGTGTCTTGTTCCTGCTTAACTATTACATCCTTAAGATGTGGGCACCTTTGTTCAGATCCAGCTACTTTCCTTGAGAGCTATGTACAGTACCTCTTGAATGGGACCACAGCTTTGCCAGCTTTCTAGAATTCTTCAGCCCAGTCTGCCCAGACTAGCATGCTGCTACAGAAATAGACAGAGGTATTGCACATATGTAATGTACCTGCTACAGAAATGGAAGCATTCAGCGGTCTGTGGGCTCATCTTGCGGACTGCTGCTCTTACCTCCAGCCCCGGACACTAGATGCTGGCCGCCAACATCGAGGAAGGACACCATGCTCCACATGCCTCCTCTGCCAGGCTTCCCGCTGACTTGCAACAGGCCCTTGAGTCTGGCCTGCTGCCAACACTGTTCCTGCCTCAGGCCCCTCCTAGGGGCACACGCATGCCAACAGCATCCCTCTTAAAGGGCCCACAGCGAGAAAACCCTAGAGGCACCTGAAGATGATGTCACATACTGGGACTTATAAGAGACTACTTCGGCAGGCCTCCCTCACCTTAGCAATAGGCCGTCTCTTTCCTGCTGTGTGCTCTCAAGTTCACGTATTTTGTTCCTGGTTCCGTTGGCAGTCTGGTTTGTCTTGAGTTCTTGTCTTCCTGGTCAGTCCTCATCTGTCTTCGGTGCCTTGTTCTGCTCCTGTGGTCCCTTGTCCTCCTTTCATTCCTTTTTGGATTAATCTTCTGGCCTTGACCTCGGTTCAGACTTCTGGCTATGAGCTTGGATTGGACTTCATGTCTTGACCTCAGATTGGACCTTGATGCTGCTTGACCTCCACCTGCCACTGACCACTGCCTGTGTTTTGTTATTGACTGAAATCTGCCTGCCTTGACACTGCCTGAACCACGACTCCAAGAGAACTCTGCCCGCTTCTGATCACAGCCTGAATCTGACCCTGCTTTGTCCGCCGACTGCCCTGACAGCTGCTTGTCCTGTCTACGCTGCCTCTCTGTGCTGGCCTGCAACAGTTTCTATACCACGGATCTTCACCTTCACAGAGGCCCGTGCCTAAGTCCGGCCATCCCTGGCATTCGAGGGCTCAACCGAAGGGGAATGAGGGCTGGTAATGGTGAAGCTCCAGTTGGACCCCTGCTTCAGCCAGATCCACCTGCCAATGGTAAGGATCTGCAGGGCTCCTCCCTGCAGGTTGCATCAACTCCACCTCGGTCTGAGTCCACTTTTGCAACAGCCCAAGACTTTTTACAGACACCCATACTCGAGTTCCAAACTCTGCAAGCCTAGGTAAGACTTAAGGTACTTGATTTCTTCTAATACTAAAATAATTTTAATCTAACACTAGATTTAAAATAAGAACTATGTGAAAAAAATAACAAACATCTAATTAACAATTTATGACCTGGAGTACATACCGTAAATTAGGTTAATGCTGAGATTTAAAGCCTACTAGAGGGTTAGATATAATTGTGTTGGAGGATCTCAAAACTCATGGTTTTTGTTCACATAGCAGCAAATTTTCTGGTACATCACCAACTTAGTAGTCACTGTGTAAATTATATCATCAGTGCTGTGAGGGCAAACACCACCCGCAAGATCTTCCACTGTGGTATGCGGCTCTCCTCCGAATATGGCCCGATCTCTGCTGCAGGCCCACTTATGAGGACTCAGTAGACACTTGGAAATGACATAATCTGCCCTGCAAGCGGGAGGAAGAGCAGGCATCACCCACAAGATCTTCCACTGTGGTACGCAGCTCATGCCCCCTGATTCACCAAAGTTTTAACATTTTCCAGTATTTGCTGTTGTATTATACAGAAGTTGGCATCACCTTTGGGCCCACCCAATCCCAGGCTAGTACAGTTTGTTAAGTCCTGATGGGAACTTTGTTTGTGCCACATGCCATTTGATTCAGAGAACTTTTGGGTTAGGCCATTTTTATTAGGTTTGGATAGATTAACTGCTATGCAGTCATGGATCTTTAGTCAATTATATACATTTTATGAATGTTAAATCTATAACCTGCCTAGAATGGCTGATAGGTGGGAAACAAATATTTTCAGGAAATAAAATAAATAGGGGGACGCTCCCGTATAGATGCACACACTTGGGCTGGGTACCTTCTTTCATAGTGAAAAAGAAGCTGTCAGCTCATGAAACGAGTGCAATTGGGGATGTGCCAATGTCCCTAGTACACACATTCAAATACTTTCAGATGGAATTTGTGGTTTTGGTCTGTCTTTACTTCTGTCTTCAGCAAGACAAAGTAACAGCATGAAAATGCTGACCAAAATCAATTTTCACGGAGTTTCTAGAGAAGTTGTGAGATGTGTCCTTGTTCACCGTATGTAGTAGTCTCCTCCTCCCAAATATAGAGGCCTAGCATGAGACTCTCACAGAGCAGTTTTGAAAAAAAAAATCCTCTCCTTCAGGCCTTCGGTCTGAAAGGGGTTAGAGCAGGGCAGAGAAGTGAAACTTGGTGTTCTTGGCACATTTTAGCCTGTGATTATAGAACAAACTAGCTTAGAAAAGGATTGTTCAGTACAGTTTCTACAAAATACATCCATGCAGGAAGTTTTCAACCCTGTGCTGACCATCACTCAGCTGTCTGAAAGCACTGCTTTACTGTGTGTAAACAACAAGTCTGATCCTAGCACTGCAGCAAATAAGGTTTTATAGGATCTTTCTAAACTTTATCTCTGTAGTTCCCTGGGTCTTAGATAAGGTTGCAAACTCAGTTCCCCATCTCACCCTCCCACCCCCACCAAAATAAACCCTGTTACACACACCTCTCCAATGTGTTTGGACCCCAATTTTCTTCCCCCCATGCCATGGAGAGCCTCTACTCCTTTCCCCTCCATCACAGGCCTCCCTCTTTCCTTATTCACCCCTTGGACATCAACATCCGCCTCTTCTTCGCTGCTGGCATTCACTCCCCACCCCCTTACTCACCTCATCTCCATACTTGGGAACATTTGAGTTCTGCTCATCTTGAGATTAGTGTATATTATCTGGAGAAGGGTGGCTGTACAAACTCTCTCTTTCTCTCTCCTCTCCACCACCCCACAGACCTTCTTTCCTCCCATCTTCCCCCTCCCCCAACTCCTACATTTTCCTTCATTTTTTAATGCAAGTTACATGTCTGCAAATACTATACCATTCACCTGCTTCCTTACAACATTCACCCCTCTTGCACCTCTCTTTTCACTCCCTTTTCTCCTTCTCTCCAGCATTCCTCCATTTCCCCTGAGTCTGCATACTTCTCCCAGAAGCCTTAGCAGAGGACTCCAGACTTTGATTCCTACAGCTCCAGCTTCCACAGACCCCAAGCGCTTCCAGCAGAAGAGGACTATTAGACTAATCTATATACTTGTAGTTGGTCCCCTGTTGGGTGGTTTAGCCACACCCAGGGGTGCTACAGGTCTGGATCTAAGTCCAGATGGGAAGAAAGAAAGTCTTTTGGAGCCCCTGACATCATCAGTCACTATCACTATAAAAGGATCAATCTCCAAAGTTAACACCTCCACTTGGTACAAAATGTCCCATAAGAGAGCAAGGGATTCATAGGATCCAGCCAATACTCTCACCAGGGTCCCTCCATTCAATCAGGGCACTGTGATTAGTGGGCAAAAATCAAACTGGACTCCAAGTTGGTGCTCAAATCAGTCCTTACTGCAACTTAAATACAATAATCTAAGCCAGTATTTCAAAAATAAAAAACATCAGAAAGATTATATCAATGAAGATGATAGTTTGTCCATATGAGGTGTTATTTTCCTTCTAGGGTCTCTTGTAACACTATCCATAGGAAAAATCTCCCCTGATTGGAGAGCTGAGGGGCTGGAATGGGGTCCCAGCACGTAGCTAACAAAAAGACAGAAAAATATCCCTAAGCATAAACACTGTAGGGTAACAATCCTCAAGTACAAAAACATTATAAAAATTCCAACATGGAATTTGTAATTCAAATTCAAGATTGTTTAGATGTCTTTCTTTGATATCTCTCTCACAAGTGAAGTGCCTCCAGTTACTGCAGAATACCACAGCCCAGTTGATTTTTGATCTCTCTAAATATGATCATATTTCACCTGTTCTGAAACAGTTACATTGGTTAACAGTTTCTTTTAGGATTAGATTTAAAGTTTTAAGTCTTGTCTTCCATACTCTGTCAATGGATCTTCCATTTTATCTCTCCAAAATGTTAGTCCCTGGTATTTCAACTCGTTCTTTACATTCTTCTCAAGCAGGACTTCTTCATGTTCCATCACTTTCAGTAATCCATCTAGATTCCACCAGAGAAACCACGTTTAGTTATCAAGTACCTGCTTTATGGAACTGCTTACCATTTGACAGTCATTCCATCTCTGACTACTTAAATTTCAGGAAAGCAGTTAAGACCTGTTTTTTTAGTAAGGTATTTGACAATACTTAAATTACCTTTGCAGAATGGATGGTCTCAATTTGGTGATGCTTTATCGTTGTTAATATGTTTAATTTTATGTATTTAATTTTATTGTATTTTAATTTGATTGCATATCGCTGGATTATTAATTTGTATTTCTGTTTGTTATGTTTTTAGTTATTCTACGTTACTATTTGAAGATTAATTTTTGTTTTACAAGCAGGTTATAAAGTTTTAATAAATGAAATGAATGCATGAAGAACTTTCTTCTTTGATGTATCTAATACAAGAGTACAATGTATATTCTCTTCACCCAAGCTATTCTTGGTTGTCTGGGCAAAAAGATTTTTGACCCAATCCTTTAGGATTCCGAGGGTATGCTCTACCCTTAGACAATGGTCATTACTCTTCTTCCAAAAATCTTCTTAAATCTCTTTTTTCCATAATTCCCTGAGCCTGATGAGCAGAGGCCCACCAAAAATCTCCTTCACTCCTCAGTTGAGACCCTGGATGAATCTCAAGCTCCTGACACACTCTCCAATCTCTCTCTCCAGTCCACTAAAGCAATGGGCATATTCTCAGGGATTTTATACCCCTTTCCCTCAAAAAGGTGAGGTTGACACTATGAGAGGAATCCCAAATACCAAAACCCCGTCTACTATCCCTAACTAGAAAAATAAATGGAGATTATATTAATAACTGGCATAGCCCCATCACATACTCCTCACAGAAGCCCTGGCAGAGAAATCCAGAGGACATCGTGAGCCTGGCTCCCATAGCCCCAACTTCCACAGGCCCCACACACTTCAAGCAGACTTTTGGGAGCAGGAAGAAATGAAATGGTGAGTTTGGTTTAAGCAAAGAAATGTGTTGCTCCTTTTTTATGATGGTTGTTTCTCTATGGCAGACCTGTTCAGATTGCCCTTGCAATACACCCAAGCCATGTTTCCTATCTCTGTTACAGTCGTCTCATTTTGGCTTTATTTAAATAAATGGTACTATTAGTGCCAATACCAGGGCTGGTGCTTCCATTAGGCAAACTAGGCAGTCACCTGGAGTGCCATACCTGGGGGGGGTGCCAAAACCATGGGAAGAGGCTGGGGGCAACCAGCAGATCCCACCCCACTAGCAGCTAAGGAGCATAGGGATGGTGGGAGAAGGGGGTGTATGCAAGTCCAGTGGTTGCCTAGGGCACCCAATACCCTTGTACTGTCCCTGGCCAACAAAAATGCCAAGCTGGAACCTATCCAGGAGTTCAGGGCCCTAACATGCCACGGCCAAATAATTAATGAGAAACAAAAATAAACAACAAGACTTATTTAATAATAATTTAAATGTTGTGTCGGTATGAAAACTGGAGTCTTGGTAGATTACATCCCCTGTGAAAAGAACGACAAGAAAGATAGTAGAGGAAGTGAGCTTTCAAGAACCTCACATCTAATGCCATCTGGACAGACACGGGAGCCTCCGAAGGACTTTAATTGCCGCCACAGTCAATGTGCCCCCCCCCACACACACACACACACACTTTCCTCTCTAGCACTAGTGTCAGCAAGTGAGGGGCTCTGCCAGGCCCACCAACTCAGAGCCCTCTGCTGCAGGAGGGAGACTTGGCCTGGCCGGGGCTGCTCTTCCATTGCCCTACCTTAACTAAAAAAAACAGGATTTAAAATAAAGCAAATATGATTCTGTAACAATTTTTACTGGTCTCTGACATAGCAATTGCTCTTTTAAATATAGCCTTACCATTAAGACAATGGAAGCAGACGTTGTGGTTATTACGTTAAAGCTTTCAGCGACATATACTGTACTATAAACTAGGATATAGATGCATCTGAGAGAAACTAATAAGGCTTGGCTCTGCTTTGATTTTGTAGGTCACTTCTGCTAGAAAACAGCAGATGAGCATGTCACATGAGAATGTGCAAACGAGCTTCATTTGCAGAAGACCACCATAATGTGTGGCTGCAGAAAGTAACCACACTCACTTCCCTGCACTTGCAACATCTGGGACGCCAACTCAGCATTACTGATGCCTCAGCATTCTATCATCCCAGAAAGAAAAAACATCTTACATTGTGCAGCAGTCAGGATAGCTCTAGTCAGATGATTACCATCCAGAGACTGGAACTCAGAATGGCAAGTGTTTGCAGGGCACTGGTAATTTAGAACAAGCAAGCAGAATAGCTTTCACTCAGTCAAAACCAGTCCTAAATACTGGTGGTTGAAACTGTCCTTCCCAGATGGAAACAACAAGTTATCAGTTGCAAGCTTTTCGGCAGCCTGGCTCCCGTATCCCCAACTTCCACAGGCCCCACACACTTCAAGCAGATTACAGCTTGGTGTAATCTGCTTGAAGTGTGTGGGGCCTTTGGTTTTGGTGCTTTTAGGTTTAGTACTGGCTCTCTTTACTATGCTTTTACAAAGACACAGAATGTAATAAAAAGCTTTAGGGCCTGTTTTTCAAAAGCATTTACATGATTAAAATTTATTTATTTTATATTTATTTAAGTTTTTTTATATACCAACATTCAAGACGATAGTCCCATCATGCTGGTTCACAAGAAACAGGGGTGCAATTAAAATAAACTTTACAATTTGAACAATAGTGCAGAAAAGCAGTTACATGTAACAGGGAATCAATAACTTGGAGTAAGAAGGAAAATGAAATGGGTTCACAAGTGTGTAAATGCACTTTACCCATGTAAGTGGGCTTTTGAAAATTGCTGCAATATATCTAAAAAAAAGGTATAGCAGAATTAGAAAAGGTAGAGAGAAGGGCAACCAAAATAATAAAAGGAATGGAACAATTCCCTATTAGAAAAGGCTAAAGAGGTTAGAACTTTCCATCCTTGAGGGGAGATTTGATAGAGGTCTATAAAATAATGAGTGGAGAAGACGAGTAAACATTAATCAGTTGTTTACTCTTTCAAAGAGTACGAAGAGTGACACACAATGAAGTTACTACGTGATACATTTAAAACTAATAAGAGAAAAATAAGGGTAGATTTTAAACGGCCTGCGCGCATAAATCCCAGTGTTTACGCATGTGGCTGGGCCTTGTGCACACCGGGCGAATTTTCAAAGAGGCCCGGCCACGTGCGTAAACGCCGGTACGCGAATAAGTGCTGGGCCTCTTTGAAGGGGTGGGCCGGGGGAGGGGGTGTTCTGGGCGGGGAGGGGCGAGGACCAGGCCGGGACAATGCCATTGTTCGCTGTCCCGAAGACCCGGCTGCTGGCGCACGCAACTTACATCAGCTTGGGAGCTGAAGTGAGTTGTGAAACAAAGAAGAAAAAGAAAAGGATAGGGTTTGGAGGAGAGGGAGGAGAGGGGAAGGGAGGTTAGGTAGGGGGTTAGGGAAGTTCCCTCCCATTCCGCTCCTTAATTGGAGCAGAGTGGGAGGGAAATGGGGAAGGCCGGAATGCGTCACCGTGTGAAATTGCAGAAGTTCCCCCCCCTCGCCGCCCACACATATGCGCGTGGATTATAAAATCCGGCACGAATGTGCGTGCAGCCCATGGATTTTCTACCATGTGCCCACCGGCGTGCGCTTGTTAGAAAATCGGCCCGTCCATTTGCGCGTGCCGGGAAGTGCGTGCTCATCTACGCGAGCACGCAGAGTGGAAAATCTACCCCATATTTTTTTACTCAATGCTTAATTAAGCTCTGGAATTCATTGCCAGAGGATGTAGTGAAAGCTATTAGTGTAGCAGCGTTTAAATAAGATTTGAACGAATTCCTGGAGGAAAAGTCTATAAACCATTATTAAGGTGGAGTTGCAGAAATCCATTTCTTATGCCTGGGACAAGCAGCATGGAATCTATCTACACTTCAGGATCTTGCCAGGTGTTTGTGACCTGGATTGACCACTGTTGGAAACAGGAAATTGGGTTTGATGGACCATTGGTCTGACCCAGTATGGCAAATCTTATGTAGTTATGTATGTACTTATATGCCATTGAATTGTCAATAGGATTTACCTATGTAAGTTCACTTTTCGTGGGTAAATAGCTTTTGAAAATTGCTACAATAGTAGTTACATTTTCACATGTAAATCCTTTTAAAATTATTCCTTTAGTAAATCAGGCCCTAAGTATTTCTAAAACCTGGCTTTTATAGGCCTATGATGGCTCACACACTCACTCTCCCATTAATCTATTAAATTTAAAAGCTGCCTCAGACATTGTTCTCCTGGCTTTTCCCTGGTTTTTGCTAACCTTTTCCTTTTAAAGCAGGTGATTTGGAAGAACTATCTACTTAATGTTCATGATTAACCAAGATGCAGACAAGGGGAAAAAAAGCAGATTTGAAGTAGAACCACGCCCATGCCCACCTCTCTTCTTACATTGAGGCTAACTAAAGTTGTGTGCTGAAATGAGCCAGTACAGCAAGAAGTTTTTCTTGCTATAAGAGCTAATTTAAATATCATATAAATGGCTTTGTGATGATTCTGTTTGTGTTAAAGTCCTCTCAGTATCAAGTAGTTTATAGCAAAAGAACTTGACTATACCCCCTTGCATAATTTCCTATTCTGAAATAGCAAATAAGCTGATCTGCATGATTCTTCAGCTCATTAGTGATTTTGCATAATCTTTGCAAACACAAAATTACACATGGAAAAACAGCAAATTGCTTGTGTAAAAATTTGCAAATGTGACTATGTGTATCGTTTGCTGTTTTTCTACATGTAATTATGTTTGCAAAGCCGTTAACATTTTAGTCTGCAGTACCTCTGAGAGATGCCTCAGGCCCCAGAGCAAGCAAAATCTTTGGCTCCTAAAACAGTAAAAAATGCTAATTTCTTTAGTATTCACATTATTGCAGAGTTTTAAGAGAACTACCCTGGTTACCAGGGGTGGTTCTATCATTAGGTAAACTGAGGCAGCAGACTCAGGTGACAAAATTTTGAGAGCAGCAAAAAATGCAGAAGGCATTGGTTGCCTCAATCTGGCCACAGTCATATAATTACAAAAGTGCCTATGGTAGATCCCAACCTGCCAGTGTATTGCAAGTGTGGACCTTGGACCGAGGTGAGGTTAGCACTACCCACAATGAAGAGCCCTGCTGGTCCTCATCGTTAGTAGACGGAGCTTGCAGGTGTAGAGGCCCAACAGAAGCTTCACAAATACTAGCCCATGTTCCCCACAGGTTGAGTCTTTGAGTGCCAGAGCTGGCTGGACTTAGGCATAGGCCTCTGGATGGTGAAGGATCTGTCACAAAAGTGGAATACCAGCGAGAAGAAAAGTTAGTTTGGGCCGAGGTAGGGCAGGCAGCAGACAGCAGAGACGAGGATGAAACCCAGGTCAGGGCAGGCAGCAATCAATGAGGTCAAAAGGAGGTCCGAGGTCAGCCGCCAAGAATCCAAAAGGAAGATGAAGCCGGGGGTCCAAGCCAAGGTCCAAAGCTGAAGTCCATTTCATATTTGTAATGGCACGCTGCAAGTTAGCGGCTCATTGGAAATCTAATGTCATTCCCTCAAAAGTGTCAGTTCTTTCATGAATAGAAAAGACCTGTGCCCTCTATCAGCTCACAGCGTTGAAGAATCATACCATGTCTAGCTCCCAGAGGATATGAGACCCATTCATCTCCTGGTTGAAGTGTTGTCAGGAGCCTGGTTGTTCTCCATGCTATGGGGCCAATGCAATAAAGTCGCGTGGAAAGCTGGCGCAGAACAGTCAGTGCCTGCTCTCTTAATGCGCCAAAGGGGGGCGCCATGCAATATTTAAATTAGGGGGTCGCATTAGCAAGGATGTGTTGCACGACCCTAGCGCATCCTTGCTAACGCAAACCCAATCGGTTTTCGTGACTGACGTACGCCAGTCACAAAAACCGACGCCGAGTTTATTGGCATTGGTTTTCCTTACCGGCAGACAGCCACAAAAACTGATGCCGATAAACCCGGCGTCAATTTTCTTAACTGGCGTACGGCACTATGGAAAATGACGCCAAGTTTATCGACGTCTGTTTTCCTTACCGCAGACAGCCACAAAAACAGACGCCGATAAACCCGGTGTCGGTTTTCGTGACGACCGTTCGCTGGTAATGAAAACCGATGCCGAGTTTATCAGCGTTGGTTTTCCTTACCGGCAGACAGCCACGAAAACCGACGCTGATAAACCCGGTGTCGGTTCTCCTTACTGGCGGATGGCAGTTATGAAAATTTACACCGGGTTTATCGGCGTCGGTTTTCATGACTCGGCTGTCCACCGGTAGAAAACTGACACCGATAAACTCGGCGTCGGTTTTCGTGTTGGGTCCGACTGTCTATTTTTTTTTTTTTTTTACTTTTGTTTCTTTTATTTTTTATCGTACTTAATATCACAATGATATTAATCTCACAATGATATTAATTAGGAGGCAGTACAGAAAAGCAGTTTTTTCTGCTTTTCTGTACTTTTTTTTGATGCGCACAGCTATTAACGCCTGCTCCAGGCAGGCATTAATAGATGACAGTTAAATGTGCGACCAAGACGCACATTTTTTTTTTTGCATTGGGAGTGAATGCCTAATAGCCTCATTCACATGCATTTGCATGTGATGGGCGCTATTAGATTCCTTCCGCGTTGGACGCGTGTTGAATATGCGCTAATCCCCTTATTGCATTAGGGGATTGATTAGCGCTTATTCTACCTGCGTCCAACTTGGCTGAGCGCACTGTATTGCTTTGGCCCCTGTGTCTGAGTAATTATAGATTGGGTCATCTTGCTGGAAACATCCGATCTATTTTTAGCCCTTTGAGCTTTGGGGGAACTTTAATACATGCAGTCTGACTGTACTTGGTACTGCCATGTACTATGTCACTTGGATCACCTTATCTTATGGGTGGGGGGGAGTTGTAGCATGATCATATGTCTAGACGAGTAAGCTTCTGGTTTGTACTATATAGATACCAAAAGAGATATTGAAGCTTTGTGGGGTTAAGTTATGTTTATTATATTATTCTTTTTTCTTTGTATTGTTCTTTATTTCTTCTTGCAATAAAATATAATTTACAAAAAAAAAGATATCTGTCTAGTGGATTTTCTATTATATAGAAACATAGAAACATAGAAATGACGGCAGAAGAAGACCAAACAGCCCATCCAGTCTGCCCAGCAAGCTTCACATTTTTTTCTCATACTTATCTGTTTCTCTTAGCTCTTTGGTTCTATTTCCCTTCCACCCCCACCATTAATGTAGAGAGCAGTGATGGAGCTGCAACCAAGTAAAATATCAAGCTTGATTAGTTAGGGGTAGTAGGGGTAGTAACCGCCGCAATAAGCAAGCTACACCCATGTTTATTTGTTTTACCCAGACTGTGTTATTCAGCCCTTATTGGTTGTTTTTCTTCTCCCCTGCCGTTGAAGCAGGGAGCTATGCTGGATATGCGTGAAGTATCAGTTTTTCTTCTCCCCTGCGGTTGAAGCAGGATATGCATTGAAAGTGATCAGACTTATTTGGTTTGGGGTAGTAACCGCCGTAACAAGCCAGCTACTCCCCGCTTTGTGAGTGCGAATCCTTTTTTCTTCTCCCCTGCCGTTGAAGCAGAGAGCTATGCTGGATATGCGTGAAGTATCAGTTTTTCTTCTCCCCTGCCGTTGAAGCAGAGAGCTATGCGTGAAGTATCAGTTTTTCTTCTCCCCTGCCGTTGAAGCAGAGAGCTATGCTGGATATGTATTGAAAGTGAAGTATCAGGCTTATTTGGTTTGGGGTAGTAACCGCCGTAACAAGCCAGCTACTCCCCACTTTGTGAGTGCGAATCCTTTTTTCCACATTTCCTCTTGCTGTTGTAGCTTAGAGTGATGTTGGAGTCACAGTAACCATGTGTATGTTTATTGAATAAGGGTATTATCTCCAGGCAGTAGCCGTCATTCTGGCGAGCCACCCACTCTTTATTGACGGCCTCTTGATTTTATGGATCCACAGTGTTTATCCCACGCCCCTTTGAAGTCCTTCACAGTTCTGGTCTTCACCACTTCCTTCGGAAGGGCATTCCAGGCATCCACCACCCTCTCCGTGAAGAAATACTTCCTGACATTGGTTCTGAATCTTCCTCCCTGGAGCTTCAAGTCGTGACCCCTGGTTCTGCTGATTTTTTTCCTATGGAAAAGGTTTGTCGTTGTCATTGGATCATTAAAACCTTTCAAGTATCTGAAAGTCTGTATCATATCACCTCTGCTCCTCCTTTCCTCCAGGGTGTACATATTTAGATTCTTCAATCTCTCCTCATAAGTCATTTGATGAAGACCTTCCACCTTTTTGGTCACCCTTCTCTGGACCGCCTCCATCTTGTCTCTGTCTCTTCGGAGATACGGTCTCCAGAACTGAACACAATACTCCAGGTGAGGTCTCACCAAGGACCTGTACAAGGGGATAATCACTTCCCTTTTCTTACTCGATATTCCTCTCTCTATGCAGCCCAGCATTCTTCTGGCTTTAGCTATCGCCTTGTCACATTGTTTCGCCGACTTCAGATCATTAGACACCATCACCCCAAGGTCTCTCTCCTGCTCCGTGCACATCAGCCTTTCTCCCCCCATCGAATACAGTTCATTCGGATTTCCACTCCCCATATGCATGACTTTGCACTTCTTGGCATTGAATGTCAGCTGCCATGTCTTCGACCACTCTTCCATCTTCCTTAAATCCCGTCTCATTCTCTCCACTCCTTCCGGCGTGTCCACTCTGTTGCAGATCTTAGTGTCATCCGCAAAAAGACATACCTTACCTTCTATCCCTTCCGCAATGTCGCTCACAAAGATATTGAAAAGGACCGGTCCCAACACCGATCCCTGCGGTACACCGCTTAAAACCGCTCTCTCTTCAGAGAGAGTTCCATTTACCATCACACATTGTCTTCTGTCCGTCAACCAGTTTGCAATCCAGGCCACCACCTCGGCACTCACTCCTAAGCTTCTCATTTTATTCACCAGTCTCCTGTGCGGGACAGTGTCAAAAGCTTTGCTGAAATCCAAGTAGATGACATCGAGTGCTCTTCCTCGATCCAATTCCTTGGTTACCCAGTCAAAAAAGTCAATCAGATTTGTCTGACAGGATCTTCCAATGGTGAATCCATGCTGCCTCTGGTCCAGCAATTCTCCCGACTGTAGATAGTTCACTATTCTCTCTTTCA
Organism: Rhinatrema bivittatum; assembly: GCF_901001135.1. Classification (NCBI taxonomy): domain Eukaryota; kingdom Metazoa; phylum Chordata; class Amphibia; order Gymnophiona; family Rhinatrematidae; genus Rhinatrema; species Rhinatrema bivittatum. Next base: position 54,901,964 of record NC_042617.1, read on the forward strand.
ACAGTGACTCCATTACTTTTCCCACCACCGAAGTGAGGCTAACCGGTCTGTAGTTACCAGCCTCTTCTCTGTTCCCACTCTTGTGAAGCGGGACCACCACCGCTCTCCTCCAATCATTCGGCACCACTCCCGTTTCTAGGGATCTATTGAATAGGTCACACAGCGGACCTGCCAGCACATCTCTGAGCTCCCTCAGTATTCTGGGATGAACTTCATCAGGCCCCATGGCTTTGTCCACTTTCAGTTTCACCAGCTCTTCCCATACATTTTCTACTGTACATGGAGTTACATCTACTCCATTCCCCTCCAGTTTCTTGTTAACTAGTGTCGGTCCTTCTCCAGGGTCCTCTTTAGTGAACACAGAACTGAAGTATTCATTTAATATTTCTGCCATTTCTTCGTTTCTCTCCACGCATTGATCCTTTCCACCTTTCAATTTCACTATACCATTTTGAACTTTTCTCTTTTCACTGATATATCTGAAAAATGTTTTGTTACCACTCTTTACCTCTTTGGCAATCCTCTCTTCCGCTTGACTTTTTGCCATCTTGATTAATTTCTTCGTCTCCCTCAGTTCTACCAGATATTCTTCTTTGTGTTCCTCCTTTTGGGATCTTTTATATTTCTTGAATGCTGTTCTTTTAGCCTTTATTTTGTCAGCCACCTCCTTTGAGAACCAGATAGGTTTCATTTTTCTTTTGCTTTTCTTTACTTTTCTAACATATAGATTAGTTGCCTTGGTGATTGCTCCTTTTAGATTGGTCCACTGTTGATCCACATCTCTCTCGTTTTCCCAGCCTTTTAGTTCTTCCTCCAGGTACTTCCCCATTTCATCAAAGTCTGTGTTTTTGAACATCAAAACTTGGGTTTTTGTGCTTCTTTTTTGTGTCCTTTTTGTGATATTAAACCATACCGTTTGATGATCACTGGTGCTGAGGTGGGCACCCACCTGGACGTCTGAGACATTATCTCCATTAGTGAGCACTAAGTCGAGTATAGCTCCTTCTCTCGTGGGTTCCATTACCATTTGTTTGAATAAAGCTACTTGCAGGGCATCTACTATTTCTCTACTATTTTTAGATTCTGCAGATGGGATTCTCCAGTCTACATCTGGCATATTAAAGTCTCCAACGATCACCACTTCTCCTTTCTTTGCTATCCTGTGGATGTCTTCAATCAGATCTCTGTCCAGCTCTTCCTTTTGGTTTGGAGGCCTGTAAACCACTCCAATAAAAATGGATGCCCCATCTTTTTTTAAGTCTGCCCATAGTGCTTCTTCTTTGCCCCATCTTCCTTGCAGCTCAGATGCTTGGATATTGTTTCTGACATATAGAGCCACTCCTCCCCCTTTCCTATCCTCTCTGTCCTTCCTTAACAAGTTATAGCCTGGTATTGCCGTATCCCAGTCATGATATTCCGTAAACCATGTTTCCGTGACAGCAACAATGTCCAAGTCCGCCTCCACCATTAGGGCTTGCAGCTCTGGGATTTTATTACGCAAACTACGAGCATTTGTGCTCATAGCTTTCCAGCTTTCTTTGCTCAGGTTACTGCTGTTCCTGGACTCCTTTTGTGACCTATTTAGTTGAGGTTTGTTATCCACTTTTCTCTTTGCATTTGTGCAAGGGAAGATATTAATGCCTCTGATGACAGAATCATCCATCACTGTGAGCTTTTTCGTTTGGTTTCTAATTTGGAATTTCTGTATGCATTGGGTTTTTTCTCTCTTTTCCGATAACATTTCAATCTTTTTCTCAAGGACTTCTTCAGAATTTAATACAGAGAAGGCATTTTGTACTTGTTGCACTTGATACAGTGTGTGTCTACGGAACACAGGTCTTATTCTACCAGAGCCCACTGAAATACTTTTAAAGTTCCTTAATGGCCTGTGTGAGTGGTGGGATAGAGTTGTGGGTTGCACAGCTTTCAATAATGGGTGTCTGTGGGTTACAGGTCTTATCCTACCTGAGCCCACGGTAAATCTCTTTTTTCTTGAGTTTTGGTTATTCAGTGGTAAGTGGAAATTATTTCCTGAATAATGTACCGTGGCTGAGACTCTCTTTATTGAAGCTAATTCAGCTTTAAAGTCATCCAGCTCCTTTTCCAAGGTAGAGAGTTTTGAACAAAAGGGGCAAGCCTTAAGTTTCCATATGATTACCCTCAATATAAAGGCTCCACAGCAGTTGCATTGAATAGTACTCATTTAGGTAAGTTATTTGATTGGTGCACCTAAGGAATAATCAATTTACTAATTTATCTGGTTGCCTATTATGAAGTTAGGATGACTACATTAGAAATACAAACCTAGGGGTGGGTGGGCAGAGGGGTAGGGTGGGAGGGAGTTAAACAGTTTATACCTAGGTGAAGCTGGGTAGGGCAAGACACTTTCTGAAAGTTTACTTGTCCTTTAGCTAGTAAAAGGATCCCACAGCACTTATATCCCAATTTGGAACAGATTATATAACAGTTATACAATTAGAGGGATACTGGGAATTTTTTCTTTTTTTTTTTAAATAAATAAATATTTATTTATTTATTTATTTTATTTATAGACTTTTCTTTGCCGACATTCATGAGGCACATACCGGCTTACATTGAACTGAAAGGAGGAAAATACAATGAACAGAATAACATGTCATAGTTAAACGCAAATGGTGTAAGATATAAACATCGTAAAAACATTCTGAGATTATATATAATAACATAAAAGAACTAAATAGCTATGGAGGAAAAAGGTAGAAAGAAAGAGAAACTTTGTACAAACTAAGAAAACTTTATCTTTAACAATGATAAGTGGTACAGGGGTTATGAAGTGCAGCAAAGTTCCAGGGGGGGAGGGTAGGGGCACAGATGGAAAAGGAGAAGAGCAAGGGGGGGAGGGGCATGGGAGGGGGGGGGAGAAGGGGGGAGGGCAGGTGGTGGAGATTTATTAATAACTATATTAATAACTGATATTAATATAGTTATAACATATTAATAACTGAACTAGTTCATAAGGCAAGGAGTACATGGAATTAAAATGATAAGATGATTTTTCACATCAGGTATTCTCTCAGATTTATTTTCATGTTTCGATTGTTATCTTTTGTTGTTCTTGTCTTTGTAGCTCTCTATTTTATGGTGTTTTAAGCTGATTTATAAGCGTTTTTGAATAGCCATGTTTTTAGTTTGCATTTAAATCTCTTTCTATCAGGTAAAATATGTCTCATCTCGGGCAGAGAATTCCACAGTTTTGGGCCCACTACGGAAAACACCCGATCTCTTATTTGCGTTAGATATGTGCTCGTTATTGTTGGAATAATCAAAAGTCCTTTATTTTGGGATCTTAATGTTCGCTGCAGTGGGTAACAAGCTGGTGTTATTGTAATGAATGATGTTGAAAATTATTGATAGTACTTTATAATAAATTCTGGATTGTACTGGTAACCAATGCAGTGAGTTCAGCAAGGGTGTAATGCGATCATATTTCCTGGATCCTAATAGGAATCTTGCTGCGGCATTTTGTAATAGTTGTAATGGTTTTAATTGACATGCTGGAAGGCCTAGTAGTAAGGAGTTGCAGTAGTCTACGTTTGAAAATGTTAGAGTTTGCAATGCAATATGGAAGTCTGCCATTGTTAATAATGGTTTTAACCGATGTAGTATACACAGCTTGGAGTAACCAGTTTTGATTAGTTTACTGATGTGCATTTTCATTGTTAAGTTCTCATCTAGTTATATTCCTAACTCCCGTACTTGATCTGAGGGATTTATTTGAAAAATGCCCAGGTCCAGGATGGGTGGTTTAACTATTGAAATATTTTTACTCAGCCAGATGATTTCGGTCTTTTTGGGGTTTAACGTTAGTTTAAGTTGCGAAGGTTCATGCTGTATTGCTTTCATATATTTAGAAAGTAGCAAGGCTGTATTCTCATATATTTTGGAGAGTGGTATGTAAAACTGTATGTCATCAGAATACAGGAAGAAAGATATACGCTCCCTCTATGTAAACTACATAGAGGGAGCGTGTTAATATTGAAAAGTCTTACTGAGAGGGCTAAGCCTTGATGGACCCCTGTATCACATTGGAAGGTGTCAGATATATAGTTACCCAGTTTGACTTGGAATGTTCTGTTACATAGAAATGAGAACCTTGTAGTTGATCCCAATATTTCTCATCTGATGGCATAGCAGGTTGTAGTCCACTGTGTCAAAGTCGATTAGAACAAGACAGTAAGATCTGACTGCGTTTAACCCTCTAAGAACTGAGTCCATTAGTGAGATAAGTAATGTCTCAGTTGAGTGATGTTTTCTAAATCCAAATTGATTTAGGAATAGAATATTTTGATCTTACAGGTGATATTCAAGTTGGGATAATACTGCTTTCTCAAGAACTTTTGCTAGAAACAGTAGGTTGGATTTTGGACAATGGACAGTAGTTGATCCAAACGTCCATTCTGCCAGACTTGTTTTTTATGATCAGCTTTATCACCACTTGTTTTAGTCCATTTGGGACAGTTCTTTCTGAGAGAGACAGGTTAATTAATTTTGTGAGTGACTAAGTGATAATCCCGGGTATTTGTTTCAGGGAGCTGGCTGGAATTGGGTCATGTGGATGAGTGGCAAGTTTAATTTTACTTATGATTTGACTAATTTCCAGCTTCGATACTCTGTCAAATGCCGACAACATTGTGTGTAGTGAGAGCTGGGAAGGAAGGGTTGTAAGGCTGTAAAGTTCACTTAGTGCACCTAATACCCTTGCCTTGACTTGGAGAGAGCACACCAAACACAGACTCCCACCATTCATCACACATATCTCCAGGGGGCAAATGCTGGGGAAATGTGGGAGGCAGATCATAGGGCTCCTGGGAGTGTGGCACAGTTGCCAGCTTTTTAGAAATATGATCACTGATACTCTGTCTGTCACTCCTCTGGAAACTCTGACCCCTCTGACTTATGTTAGCCCAGCATTTCCCAACCGATGTGCGGCAGCTGACATGCCGGTGTGCCACGGCTGCAGCCTTTATTTTGCCTTTCCTTTTGGGCCAGCAGGGGGTGTCAGAGAGCAGCACTTATCAGCAGCTGCTCCAGCTTCCTCTCTGCTGGCTCTCTGCAATGGAAACTGTACAGGGTGCTGTAGGCTTGTGAGACCTGCTGGTCCCGTGCAGTTCAGTTTGCAGAGGGAAGCTGGCAAAGGAGGAAGAAGCAGCACTGGGTAAGCCTGCTCCCAGACTTCTGGTATTCAAGGATTGGGGGTGGGGGTGGAGAAAGGGACAACTGAATGTGCCACCAGGTGTGGGGGCGAGAGGGAAGGTGATGATGCCAGGAGATGGGGGACAAGGAACCTGATGATGCCAGGGGCTGAGGGAAAGGGAAGATGACGATGCTTCAAAGAGGTGAGGAGGAGAAGAAGTGGAGGGATAGGGAAGGTGGTGATTGCAGGAAGTGAGGTTGAGGGAAGGTGATGCCAGGGGATGGAGAGAAAGGGAAGAGAAGGTGATGACAGGGGGTGGGGGAAATGTAAGATTATGAAGATGATGGTATTGGTGGGGAAGAGGAGTGGAGAGATAGGGAAGATAATGATGCCAGGAAGCGAGGGAGAGAGCAGGTGATTCCAAGGGCTGTAGGGAAAGGGAAGAGAAGGTGATTGGCATGGAGGGGTAGAGAGAGAGGAAAATTAATGAAGATGCCAGGGGTGAGGGTCAGGGGGAGAGGGAGAAGGATGGTGATGATGCCAGTGGGTGGGAGAGAGGGGGGGGAGAGATAGAAGGAAAAGGAAGGTGTTGAAGATTCCAGGATTGAGGAAGTGGAGAGAGAAAGTGATGCCAGGAGGTGAGGGAGAGGGGTTGAGGGGGACGATGATAGTGATGCAAGGGGTGATGGGGGAAAAGGTGGTGGGAGAGGGAATGTGATGATGGTGCCTGGGGGTGGGGGAAAGATATGGAGGAAAAGGGAAGGTGATGGCAGGAATAGGAGTAGAGGGGAAAGCATGATGATGATAGCAAGGGAGGTGCAGAAGATAGGGAGGGGAGAGAAGGTGATGATTCCAAAGTGTGAGAGAGAGGAATGGGGGAAAGGGAAGGTCATAGTGATATGCCAGGAGTGAGGAGAAGAGATGGAGGGAGAGAGGGAAGGTGATGATGATGCTAGGGGGTGGGGGAGAGAAGTAGAAGGAAGGGGTCAGAACATGGAGAGAGAAGGTGATGATAATTCCAGGGGGTGGGGAAGGAGTGGAGGGAGAGAAAAGGTGATGAAGATGGTAGAGCGGGTTGAAGGAGAGGAATGGTGATCATAATGTGAGGAGAGAGGAAGAGGTGGTGGGAGAGGGAAGGTGGTGATGAAGATGATGCCAGAGGATGGGGGGAGAGAATGAGGGCAGAGAAAATGATGATGATGCCAAGGGTTGGGGGAGAGGGAAGGGAAGAAGATGATGATGCCAGGGAAGAGAGGTAATTATGATAGTGGGGGAAAGAGAGAAGGGAGAAGGTGATGGTGCCAAGGGATGGGGGAAGGGAGAACGTGATTTATTTATTTATTTATTTATTTATTTATTTATTTGTATTTTTCTATACCGGCATTCACGGAGTTCGTATCATGTCGGTTTACATAAAACAAGGGGTGAGAAATACATTATAACGTAAATAACTAATAACATAAGAGTATACATTAAAAGTAAAACAAGTGTATGGAAGAAGAAGTTACAATAAAAACGAGGGTCATTCTAACTGGGATTAGATTTAGAGGAAAGATAAAAAGTTTAACAAGAAGTAAAACATTGTAGTGATTGGTAGATAGTGACTGTTTCAGTTTAATAGTAAATGTTCAGTAATGCTGCATTTGATGGTAGTGAATCTTTAAGGGTCCGGAAAAGTGATGAAGATACCAATGGGATCTGGAGAGAGGGAAGAAAAGAGGAAGTGGTTGGAGTGCCACAACAAAGTGAACCCTGTGCTAGCTGTGCCACAAAATAAAAAAGGTTGGGAAGCACTAAGTTAGCCAGCTAAGGGGGTCATTTTCTAAGGCTTATCGCGTGCGAAAAGCCGGTATCGCACGCGAAAATTCCCTTTTTGCATGTGATAGTTTGCTAGGGGCAGAGTCGGGGCGGCGAGAGGAGGAGTCACGGCAGTGTCGGAGCGGACTCCGCGATGTCTTTGCTGGCGGGATAAGGTAAGCCACGTTATCGTCGCCACGCCCAATAGCGCCACCTTTCACGGTGGCGCTATTGGGTGCGAAAGCCGACAGCGATAACACCACGGTGGTGCGATGGCTGCTGGCTTTTGCAGGCCCGCCCCCCCTTCACCCCCCCACCCCCCATTTTTGCTGGATTCACCATTCTGCGGTAGAATGGTGAAACCAGGCCTAAGTGCTTTTGTTTTGAATATGGACCTCCAGATTGCCTTGAACTGCCCATGCTGGTTACTCTTCTGCAGGTGACCCTGCCTAGATTCATGCTATTTTAGTAAATTCTTCCGGTTTACTAATATTAGACTCAACTGCATATGGGACTAACGGAAAACTATGACTTTCATGAGCATTCATTGTGCTGTGCAAGGAAGCACGTACACAGGGTGGTTACTCCAACTTAGGAAGAACCAACTGAATTGTTTACAGGATTGGCCTTTTCACTCACTTCTAATGACAGAGTACCTCCATGGCCTATGTCTTTTTTCCTCTTCTTCTCAGTGATTGCATTATAGTGCAATTTTTTTTATTATTAAAACAGTATTACAATACTAAATGATAGTGCAGAGTAATTATGCATTCACACTGTTTTGCACAAATACAGGGTAATTTTCAAAAAACAATGTAAATGTAACATACTATCATAGCAGTTTTCAAAACCCATTTACTCGCATTACATGCACTTAACAGCGTAAAACCTATTGCTAATTCAAAATCCTTGCAAAACAATGCAACCTCTGCCTATTATTTCTGGTTGTGGGATAAAGCAGCTGCCCTCAAGATCTCTGCCCAGCTGTATTCTGGTCATAAGCAAAAACCTCAGAGCAAAATCCAAAATTTCCAGAGAGGGGATAAGTAACCCTCTTAACAGGACATTGGTCAAAAAATCTCCAAATGCTTCCAGAACCTCTTCCAAATCTCCCGACTCTCCACCACCATTTGATCAATCTACTGGGAAGCAGAAAGACCCTTTGCATAAACTCAAAGGGCAATTTATACCCCTTGGGCTCAGCCCAAAAGTTGGAAGGAAAACTGTAAAAACCCTCAAATAGCTGAAAAATAAGGGCAATATATATTAGTGCCAGAGGGAAAGCCCTGCTACATACAGTACTTATTGAGGGTAAATGGGCTTTTGAAAATTGCTACAATAGTATGTAAAATTCCCTCCTTAGTGTGTATACATCAAGTACACGACAGCTTGGTAAATCACTTACTTCCACTCATTTGTTCCACTTTTTAAGTGAGGACAGTTTGTTCTGATTGGTCTCACGTAAATAGAAAAAGGCTTATATTTAGATTCTAAGGATTCACAAAATAAAAATGAAGCCATTTCGCCACAGATGCAAAAATAAATACTTTTATTTACATTGCAAGCACAAATAGATCAGTCTTTTTTTTTTAAATTCATATGCAACAATATCGGTATTTTTAAATTACCTTATTACATGGTCCTTTGCATAGAGTGGGACAGTAACATAAGGTGTCACTAACAAATCTCAGAATGCATACATTTTCCAGCAGTCAGGAGTTCAGAAAATGAATCAGCAATGTAAAGCTTTTCTTGTCTGAGGAAAGAGAAGAAACCACAGCTGTAAGAAATGCAGCAACATAAAACAGGACGCAGATCGAGGAGACGGTCTGTCTTGACATATGTCCTGGTTTTGAACTCTATAATTCCTGTCCCTGCTGGGTTCTGGTTATTGGCTGTGCTCCAGATTTAAGAATATAAGAAGTGCCATGCTGGGTCAGACCAAACTGGAGTCATCCGAGGCCCTGGTGACTAATGAAACAAGTTCTGCTGATCACGCGATTTTCTTTGCTAGCTCTGACCCTGCCCTACCTGGAAGTGCCCCAGAAATCTGACTGCATGTTTCTAACCAGCATTTCAGTACGCACAGGAGAGAGCGAGAAACAGGAGAGCTGGAGTCAGTAAGGTCACTCACCATGTGTCCTCATTTTTGACTCTGGAAATTATTGTTCATCTACCTAGGCCAAGTCTATTGGCTAGTCTGTCACAGAGATGAAAGCATTAGTAAGTTAGAGATTGCTAAAACTTCAATTGTTGTCACTCTCTTTTTGTTTGTTTTTTTTCCCCCAGCAGTTTCCTCCAATTCTTTTCGATTTCCACCTCAGCTGGAGCTGCCAACTGGAGCCATGGTGCCATGGGCTTTCATATGCAACTGCCTAGGATTTTCCCCTCATTGTGATCGTCCGACCTCCTCCCCCCCGCCTTCAACTCCACCAGTGCAGTGGCAATCCTCATTCAGGGGGCCACAGATTGCAGCTGCCCACCACAGCTGGTAGGTGTGCACCCTGAGTCTGGCCTGGAAGGTTCAAACAATAAAGACGCGAAAAGGGAAGAAAATTATCATCTGCTTGTAATCATGAGCTGTGAACTTTATGTACTCATTTCTTCAGACTGTACCCACTTTGCCTCTATGAACAAATTCAAGTTGGGAAAAGCTTCCTGCACATCCACACCTCAGTTCCCTTTCGTGATACTCATAAACCTGTTGATACTTTTTAGGGAATAATCTCCACTTACTGTATTTTTTGGATTGCAAAATGCAATTTAAAAAGTGGCCTAAATTTGCTCTGAATCTTATGTTCTTGTAACTATACAGATGGACTTTATTTACAAGCGGGATGCAGATGGAATTCAAATTTAATTTTGACATAACAGCAGGTTAAAACAACATCACACCGGAAATGACGAGTAGTCTGGACGGCAAGTGTGTTCACTGCCGTTGTCTGGCTTGCTTATGCGGCATCATTTTTAAGTATAAATTCTAAAAAATTGAAAAATTAAAAATTCTGTCTACAACAGCATATGGAATATAAAGACTATATACTTGTTCTTTTTGTTACATACTAATTGTACCCCATGCAGCTGTGGGGTCCATCCTGCCAGCCACCAAAGATATAGGCGATGCCCAGGTGACTGGCAGAACTTATCCTGCCAGCTACTGAAAATGGTGATATAGTGGAGCCAATCCAGCAAACCATATAAGAACAAAAGATATGCCATGCTGGGTCAGACCAAGGGCCATGGAGCCCAGCATCCTGTCTCTGACAGTGGCCAGTCCGGGTCACAGGTACCTAGGAGATCCCAAAAAGTAGATCTAGTTCTTGTTATGCACACCCAGGGATAAGCAATGGCTTTCTAGTCTACTTCTTAATAATTGTTTATGGAATTTTCTCCAGAAACTTGTCCAAACCTCTTTTAAACTCCGCCATGCTAGTCACCTTGACCATGTCCTCTGACAGCAGATTCCACATCTTGATTGTGTGCAAATCTATCTCATGCAGGAATATCCTGAAAACCTGACCCATTGTTGGCCCTCGATGGCTGGGAATAAATACCACTATTCTATTTGCTTTTTTGACTGCCACCACAGAGCTGAAAATTTCAAAATATTATCCACAAGGACTCTGTGGTCCTTTTCCTGGGTGGCGATTTCTAATATGGATCCTAGAATTGCATACCTGTACTTGGGATTATTCCCTATGTGCATCACTTTGCATTTGTCCATATTAAATTTCTTCATGCCATTCACATGCCTAATCCTCCATGTTCATAAGGTCCTTCTGCAATTCCTTACAATCCACTGCTGTTTTAACAACTCTGAATAATTTTTGCGTCATCTGCAAATAGGATCATCTCACTCATTATTCTTTTTTCCAAATCAATTGTGAATATGTTAAACAATACAATGGAGCTTTCCATTATTGGCTTTTCTCCATTTGGGAAACTGACCATTTAGTCCTACTTTCTGTTCCTGTCTTTTCACCAGTTACCAATCCACAATAGGACATTGCCTCCTGTCCCATGACTTTTTAATTTTCTGAGCAGTCTCTTATTAGGGACTTTGTCAAATGTCTCCTGAAAATCCAAATATACTATATCAACTAGTTCACCATTATCCACATATTTATTTATACCTTCAAAAAAATCTAATAGATTGGTAAGGCAAGACTTTCGTTTGTTAAAACCATATTGACTCTTCCCCATTAAGCCATGCCTATCTATATGGCCAGTAATTTTGTTTTTAAGAATAGCTTCTACCATTTTTCTCGGCATCAATGTCAGGTTTATTGGTCAATAGTTTCCCAGATCACCCCCAGAGTCCTTTTTAAAAATCGGTGTTATATTGGCCACCTTCCAGTCTTCAGGCACTGTAAAAAAAAAATGTGGGACAAGGGCCAGGGCAGCAGAGAAGTATGCATGATGGGAGGATGGAGAAGATGATGGGGAGGGAAAAGGTTGGTGCCAAGAGAGATGGAATGGGACAGCTGGGGAAAGAGAGGGCAAGGAAGAAGGAAAAGGAACGAGGCAGCTGCAAAGGAAATGACAGAGAGCCAACTGAAGAGGCTGTAAGGTTTACACGGTGCCAGTGCAAGGGTCTGCAGCTGCCCTAGGCAGATTCTCTGAACCGCACAAAACACCTAACTGCCATACCTCCCCTCATCACATCTCCAGCCTTTCTGCTGTTTTAAAAAAATGGCGCCCTTCCCTCTGCCGCCACTGCCCTGCCCTCTTCCTGCACCCTACTCTGCCTAAAGCTCTCACCGGCCCTGGGTTTACAGGACTATAGACGCACCAAGAGAAACAACTCATTAGTAGATCAAATTCACACAAGTATTTTTCTTAAATTTTTAATATCATTGAATACCTGCTAGCAGAGAGAGTGGCAGCCAAACCTGTGACAGAATGTAAACTTGGGACAAACATAAAGTGCAGTGATGAGGGCAAGTGGGATCATAACAAAAGAAATGAGGGAGGGGGCTTGAGTCTTGGCTCAGCCATATGGCTCTTTTGAGGAGAATACAAACCACTGGACAACAGCCTCACTAGTCTTGGTGACTATTTGGATTACTATAAATTTTGGTGGCAAAACATAGACGGGGGGTGGGGCCTGGGTTTTGGATTAAGTATGGGTCTTGTAAAAGCTGAAGAGGAACAGCACAATGCCTAAAACAGCCTACCAATGTTGTAACATATTGAAGGGCTCACAATTCAGCTGACCACCAATTTTCAATATTGCAATCATCATCCAGGTCGCCTATGGAGCTGCAGTTTAAGAGCTTTGTTTAGGGTATTCTTATGTTCCTATTGTTCCCTCATTTTATATTATCTTATTTATATTGTTCTTTTAATCTGATATCTAATTGTTGTTAGGATGTATATTGCTTTGGGAGATTTATTGGAATCTGTAAGCAATTCATAAATGTTCTAAATAAATAAATACTAATTGGTAGGAACAGGTTTAAGAGGTCAGGTAAAAACCATAGGGGAAAGCTGATTTTGGTTTACTTATGGGAGTTTATTTATATATCTACTGTTAGGATTAGTAGGTATGTGGGCCCTGGGCCGAGGTGAGAGATGGTACCACCCACAGGGAGGAGCCCTGTGAGCCTCACCATCGGAAGGCGAGGTCTCTGCGGACGTCAGACACAGCTGTAGAATAGAGTCTTTATTAGTGAAATAGAGAGGCACTGCCTGTGAAGCAGGGAGTGCAGGAGAAAGTCACAGAGTCTGTGCGGTGCGGTATACCCAAGGGGAATACCTCTGAAGTGAAGATACGGCAATGGTCCGCAGAACAAGGTACACCGATGAGGTTCCTCTGTAGAGATGATACGGTAGTGGTACGTGGAGCAGGGCACACCAGTGAGAGGTCCTCAGAAGAGATGATACGGTAGTGGCCCACAGCGCGGGGTACACTGATGAGGGTTCCTCACTAAAGATGGTATGGTAGTGATCCATAGAGCGGAGGTACTCACAGTAGTGAAGATTCCAGGAGAAGCCCCGGGAAATGGGGCAAGCAGTTGTCCAAGGCAAAGGCCCTCCGAGGAATGGATAGCCAGAGACGAGGAAGGGCCCCCGAGGAGCGGGTACCCAGAGCGTCTCACGCCAAAGAAGCAGGAACTGGAATGGGAAGTCCGTAGTGAGCAAAGCGGATTCAGCAATAAGGGAACAGTCGTAGGTAGGCAGGGCTAGCCGGCTTAAATGTCCTGGAAGAATGATGTCATCCGGAGGGGACGCCCCCGAGGTTCCCACCATAATGTGCTTAAGACTGGCCGTGCACACATGTGCACACCTAAGGGATTCCAAGGGTAAGGTGGTGGTCGGCAGCATCCGCAGCATCCAGGGAGGCCCGGGAACGGTAGGCAGGCCAGCGGTAGCTGGCGGAGGCCGCAAGTCTTCCCAACAGACTCAAAGCTACAAAGAAGGAGGTGAGCAACAGCGGTCGCAGCCATCTGTGACTGACGGGCATAACATCTACATAAAATAGTAAATAAACAGACAGGAAGAAAACTGGACAGACTTTCTGTAAATGTGGGGGACCTCTTATTATCAGGTGTGTCTTGTATTCTGATAAATATGATAATGATTGGGCAGCAAGACTAGGTTGCTATATTTTGATGCTCTAAATTAGTGTTCCCAGGGGTGTAAGTTGGCTGGGGAAGAAATCTATATGCATATATTAAATATTTCAATGTATGTGCATAGTTTCCTTCCTAATTCCTAATTCCATCCACAGAAATATCAGGGACAAAGTACATTAGAAAGTTTCTCTGAGAATTTGTTACATATATGAGGCAAAAGCACCTGTGTATTATACTGCTTTGGCTTTGTATAAACTTTTCCCTTTGGAGGCAATTTTGAGTAATCCACGCAAGTGCAAGTTCATGGCTACTTTTGTACCTACACATCTTGGAGCTAAATGGTTTTTTTAAAATGTTTTATTGATAAGAATGCAATACAAACATGGAATGACTTAAAACCAAAGTAAGATAAATATTTTGCCGCAGAAAACTGTACACAAATTCCTGGATTGCGTCATATCCGTTTTTAACAATGAGAACATAAAGGATGCAGGAGCATCCCACATAAACACAGGTCCCCTATTCATACACCAGCCACAACAAATATCTGGAGCATTTGTAATAAAGCTCTAAAGAAACTTATATCCATTTCACAGAATATAACAAATCTTGCAGTCTTCCCTTAACAGAGATTGATAGCACTGTATATATACTATCCTATACCCTTACATAATCTTTAGCAAGTGGTCTATATGAAAATGTACACCCCCCCCCCCCCCACCCAGACTGAGCACATAAAAAGTTGCAAGGCTCTGATTTTTTTTAAGGTTCAGCACTATAGGTCAAACAGATGGAAAGGTGAACCCAAACTAAAGGCAGAAAGGGTGCCCTTTTAACTTGAGCTGATGGGGAGGCCACTCACCCAGGACTCCCCTCTGCATACCCCAATACCTTTCTTTATCCGGTGGTTGCTGGAGGTCAAGGTGTCTCCCCCCCCCCCCCCCCCCAAACACACACTTCATACTAGATATTCTTCAAAACACCTTTTATTCCTGGGGTACTAGCACAGTAACTATTTACAAAGATTTACATAGAAACATAGAAATGACAGCAGAAAAGGACCAAATGATCCTCCCAGTCTGCCCAGCAAGCTTATACCAGTATCTGCTGCACTGTGCAGGTTACCCTTATATTTATCAGTTTCCCAGACCAAAAGGTCAGGGCCCTCAGATGCTGTCCGAATCCACTTTTCCCTAACCCCTGCCATGGAAGCAGAGAGCAATGATGGAGCCGCATCAAAAGTATCAGGCTTAATGTTAATAAAAAAAAGGTATTACAACTTAGCTGAATTAATCAGCGCTCACATATAGCCAAGATACCATTTCATCAAACATCCAAACACAATTAGCAGTAGGTTGTAAGAAACTTTAAAGTAGTTGTCTAATTCCTTCCCACTTTATCTCACTTCTCCTTCAAATTCACTTAGAAATGTGTTTCTCACATTTCTACTAGATCTCACATCTACAATGTGAACTATATCCCACCTCACTTTCAGTAGGATAGTTCACATTCCTTCATATATAGCCACCTCTGCTCTCAGAAATAGACCAGAATAACGTGAGCCAATAGGGTACTATCTTCTCCTTGGTCCTGCACTTCTGTTCCCAGGCAGTGTTCATTGGCCTCCCTGGCATCCTTGACACACTCTTTCATATTAACTTCTTTCTCTTCTCCTTCCTCAGTTCCCCTTCTGGAAAAGGGCCACCACCTACTTGTCCCTTCTCCTGTAAGAAAACACAGTCTGGGTTCCTGGAGTAATCCTATGGGGCGGATTTTAAGAGCCCTGCTCGCCTAAATCCGCCCAAATCCGGGCGGATTTAGGCGAGCAGGGCCCTGCGCGCCGGTAAACCTATTTTACATAGGCCTACCGGCGCGCGCAGAGCCCCGGGACTCGCGTAAGTCCCGGGGTTTTCGGAGGGGGCGTGTCGGGGGGGGCGGGCCCGAACCGCGCGGCGTTTTCGGGGCGTGTCGGGAGCGTTCCGGGGGCGGGCCCGGGGGTGTGGCTACGGCCCGGGACGGCCCGGGGGCATGGCCGCGCCCTCCGAACCCGCCCCCAGATCGCATCCCGGCGCGCTAGCGGCCCGCTGGCGCGCGGGGATTTACTTCTCCCTCCGGGAGGCGTAAATCCCCCAACAAAGGTAAGGGGGGGGGTTTAGACAGGGCCGGGCGGGTGGGTTAGGTAGGGGAAGGGAGGGGAAGGTGAGGGGAGGGCAAAAGAAAGTTCCCTCCGAGGCCGCTCCGATTTCGGAGCTGCCTTGGAGGGAACGGGGGTAGGCTGCGCGGCTCAGCGCGCGCCGGCTATACGAAATCGATAGCCTTGCGCGCGCCGATCCCGGATTTCAGCGGATACGCGCGACTACGCGCGTATCTACTGAAATCCAGCATACTTTTGTTTGCGCCTGGAGCGCCAACAAAAGTACGCCTATTCGCGGTTTTTGAAAATCTACCCCTTTATGAAAAGGATCACTCTTTGGTAGGGATGTGCAGCAGGGACGGATACATTCGATTCGATATTCGTATTTGTCGGGACCCAAATCCGTTGCATCCGTTTTCGGGGGACCCCGATTCGTCCATTAGTTACATATGGGATTCATTTCCCATTAAAGTTAAAAAAAAACCCCATCCCAACCCTTTAAACTTAATTAACTACAACCCCCCCCCCCCACCCAAGACTTGCCAAAAGTCCCTGGTGCATTCTCCTGCACTCGGGCCATCGGCTGCCAGTATTCAAAATGGTGCCGATAGCCTTTGCCCTTACTATGTCAGGGGCTACCGGTGCCATTGGTCGGCTCCTGTCACATGGTAGGAGCACAAGATGGCGCTGTTCCATTCCCCTTATCATTTTGGTAGCCCTTCTCTGTACCTTCTCCACCATAATTATATCTTTTTTGAGATGCGGTGACCAGAATTGTACACAGTATTCAAGCTGCGGTCTCACCATGGAGCAATACAGAGGCATTATGACATTTCCTGTTTTATTCACCATTCCCTTTCTAATAATTACCTTTTTTGATTGCCGCAGCACACTGAACCGACGATTTCAGATAATCTCTCTATGTAGCCCAGCATTCTTCTGGCTTTAGCTATTGCCCTGTCACATTGCTTCGCCAACTTCAGGTCATTAGACACTATCACCCCAAGGTTTCTTTCCTACTCTGTGCACATCAGCCATTCACCCCCCCCAACACATACAGTTCTTTCAGATCACCACACCCCAGATGCATGACTCTGCACTTCTTGGCATTGAATCCCAACTGCCATATCTTCGACCACTCTTCCAGCTTCCTTAAATCCAGTCTCAACTTCTTCTGGCGTGTCCACTCTGTTGCAGATTTTAGTATCATCCACAAACAGACAAACTTTACCTTCTATCCCTTCCGCAATGTCGCTCACAAAGATGTTGAACAGAACCGGTCCCAAAACCTATCCCTGTGGAACGCCATGTAACACAATTCTCTCTTCAGAGTAGGTTCCATTTATCATCACACATTGTCTTCTATCCGTCAACCAGTTTGTAATCCACACCACCACCTTGGAGCTCACTCCCAAGCTTCTCATTTTGTTTATGAGTCTTCTATATGGGACTGTATCAAAAGCTTTACTAAAATCCAAGTAAACCACATCGAGTGCTCTTCCCTGATCCAGTTTTCTAGTCACCCAATCAAAGAAATAAATCAGATTCATCTGACAGGACCTTCTCCTGGTGAATCCATGCTGCCTCTGATCGAGCAACCCACTGGATTGTAGATAGTTCACTATCCTTTCCTTCAGCAGAGTCTCCATTAATTTTTCCACCACTGAGGTGATGCTAACTGAACTGTAGTTTCCAGCCTCTTCTCTGCTCCAACTCTTGTGAAGCGGGATCACCACACCCTTTTCTAGAGATCTATTGAACAGGTCACACAGCGGAGCCGCCAGCACATCTCTGAGCTCCCTCAGTACTCTGGGATGAACCTCATCAGGCCTCGTGGCCTTTTCCACTTTCAGTTTTCCTAGCTCTTCCGCAAATGGAGTTTCATCTACTCCACCCCCTTCCACAGTTTTGTTAACTAGCGATGCTCCTTCTCCAGGTTTGATATCACAAATAGGAATCGGAAAGTCACATGAAGACAGACTTTGTCGAAATGGGAAAATTCCTGGAGGTGGAACTTGAAGACTGGGAGAAAATGGGAGAGGTGGAACAACAATGGGCCAAACTAAAAGGAGCAATTAAAAAAGCAACAAATCTATATGTTAGAAAAGAAAACAAAAATAAGAGAAATAAGAAACCGATCTGGTTCACAAAGGAGGTGGCTGATGTAATTAAAGCAAAAGAAGCAGTGTTCAAGAAATATAAAGGATCCCAAAAAGTGGAGCACAGGGAGGATTATCTGGTGAAACTGAGGGAGACGAAAAAAGTAATGAAGAAAGCAAAAAGTAATGAGGAAAGTGAACACTGAACTGAAGTATTTGTTTAATATTTCCGCCATTTCTTCGTCTCTCTCCATACATTGATCCTTATCACCTTTCAATTTCACTATACCACTTTAGACCTTTCTCTGATGTATCTGAAAAATGTTTTGTTATCTTCTTCACCTCTTTGGCAATCCTTTCCTCTGCCTGACTTTTTGCTTTCTTCATTACTTTTTTCGTCTCCCTCAGTTTCACCAGATAATCCTCCCTGTGCTCCACTTTTTGGGATCCTTTATATTTCTTGAACATTAACCATATGAAGGTTTATTGGATAAGGGTAGTAACCACCATTCCAGCAAGCTACCCCCATGCCTCTTTTCTTTCATTCCCATCCTTTAGCCTTTAGGGATCCACAGTATTTATCCCATGCCCCTTTGAAATCCTTCACAGTTTTAGTCTTCACCACTTCCTCCAGAAGGGCATTCCAGGCAGCAGCAGCCTCCATCTTCCACTTTTTCCTAATGGGGAAAGGAAGCAAGTTTAAAATGGTTTCAGGACAGTAACAAAAGGTTCCAGGTTGGCAATCTGACATGACTTGGAAGAAAATCACTACTATCTCTGTCCAAATGTAACTCTTACTAGGGGATTTAGTCCCAAGGGCACACAAACAAATTTATTTTTCTTTGGGGCTGCTCCGGCTACCAATTTACATCCCTGCTTGACTCTATCCCATGGTGGATACTTTTTATGGGGGGAAGCTCTTACTTATGGCCTGAACCATGATGTCTTGCTTTTAGTGTGTGCATTATGTAGCTGCATCTCATAGGGTGAGATGCTGGGACAAATCAGACAGGACCAGTCTCTGGGTATTAAAATAAAGTTTACTGATTGGTAATCATTAATTTAAAGTTCATTTGTTCATAATATTGAAGTTACATCTGACTGCTGGTGCATGTGTGTATTTCTCTGTAGGTAGGTGACCTTTGTTTCAGGCATCTGGGTAGAATTTCCATGGTGATTTTAAGTGCACAAAGCTTACCCAGTGGCTAACCGGGAAGCCTATTGAAGGGTCCCCACTTCACAGCAAAAACAGTCTGATTCCATATCCTTCCTGGACATCTAGCCCATTCTGGTCCCATGAGTGGAGATCCGATTGGGGTATCCCAATCTTGTTCCTTCATCCTTGCTTATTGTTACTGGGAACGTCTCTTGGGGAAAAGTCAGAAGGGAATCAGACTGTGCCAGCATTCCATCCCTGTGAAGAGGGGTGGATCAAAAAAAACCCAAAAAAAAACAACTACTCAGGTCCAAAAATGACTTCTAAAGGCAAACTGGATACATATTCAGCCATCACTGTCTCTCTCAGCAGGATCTGCCGATGGTGCTTGCCAGGTTTAGAGTGGGCTCACAGGTTATCAGACCTTTGGGTGAAAGCCCTTTCGCCCCAAAAGGGAATCTCTCTATAAATTAGTAGGAGAAGGACCCTCTGGCTGGGAGTGCATGATGAGGTATCACTTCCAACAGAAGATGCAGAGTAAGACTGGGAGGCCTCACCAGACAGTAAAACTTAACACATCCTCATTGTTTGGATGCTCTCCGAATCTGATCACATGGAGTTCTAAAATGGCTGGGCTAAATAGGGTTGAGGCATCCAACCACAGTCTTCCAGGTGGGAGGGACTGATGGGGGGGGGGGGGAAGTTAGAAGGCTCGTGATATTAAAATTCTGTCAGGGACCTAGTGACATCTAGTGGTGCCACACAAATAAAACTTTGGATATAGTTTCACATCCCAAAGGTACAGACAGTTTTCTAAATTCAACCTGGGCTTCAGATATAAGATAGTTACAAAACAATTTCATGATTCAAATGAAAGGCTGCCTACACATTTTGAACAGAACTAGGAACAGTCCTTAACATGACTCTGTCTGGAAAAAATTTAAGGATCAAAAAGATACAGAAGAACCTGGAGCTCTTTGACCTTTCAGACTGAACAAATTGCTACAATAAACTCAGTCTTAATGGATTTGGATTTTAGATTTAATTACTTGCATTTCCCAATCTGAGCACACAGCAAGTTACAATTCAGATATAGCAAATGTTGCTTACCTGTAACAGGTGTTCTCACAGGACAGCAGGATGTTAGTCCTCACATATGGGTGACATCATCAGGATGGAGCCCAATCACGGAAAACTTCTGTCAAAGTTTCCAGAACTTTGACTGGTCCCTACTGGGCATGCCCAGCATGGCACTAACCCTGCAGCCAGCAGGGGTCCCCCTTCAGTCTTATTTAAAAGCTACAGGCAGTGCCAAAAAATAAAATAATAAAACGTTACGAACCCAACACTGCGGGGCGGCGGGCAGGTTTCGTGAGGACTAACATCCTGCTGTCCTGTGAGAACACCTGTTACAGGTTAGCAACATTTGCTTTCTCACAGGACAAGCAGGATGGTAGTCCTCACATATGGGTGAGTACCGAGCTGAGGATGTCTGAACATGCACCAAATGTACCCAAAGGCGTGCAACAGGCACAACAACGGGGGTGAAATTTGGTAGAGGGCATCCTGAACCCCACCAGGCAGGCGGAAGGGTGTTGGTTCGTCACGTTGTAAAGAGGTTACGAAGGACAGACTGGCCAAAGATGGAATCTTGTCTTCCAGCTTTGTCCAAGCAATAGTGGGCTGCAAAGGTGTGGAGAGAACTCCAGGTGGCAGCCCTGCAAATGTCAGGAAGCGGCAACGATCATAGGTGTGCTACTGAAGTTGCCATGGCACTCACAGAGTGTGCTTTAACACGGTCTTGAAATGGAATGCCCGCTTGCTGATAGCAAAAGGATATGCAGTCCGCCAACCAGGAGGAGAGAGTCCGTTTACCCACAGGCTTCCCTAACTTGTTAGGGTGGAAAGAGACAAACAATTGAGTGCTTTCCCTGTGGGCAGCTGTACGTTCTAGGCAGAATGCTAGAGCCCGTTTACAGTCAAGGGTATGCAGAGCCTGTTCTCCTGGATTGGAATGGGGCCTGGGAAAGAATGTAGGTAGTATAATGGATTGATTAATGTGAAACTCCGATACTACCTTAGGCAAGAACTTAGGGTGAGTGTGGAGTACCGACCGGTCCTGCAGAAGTTTAGTGTAAGGCGGATAGGTAACTAGGGCCTGTAATTCACTAACTGCGAGCTGAAATGATTGCCAGAAGGAAAATCACTTTCCATGTGAGATAGCAAAGATCACAGGAGTGAAGAGGCTCGAATGGTGATTTCATGAGCCAACCCAAAACCAGGTTGAGGTCCCAAGAAGGGGCTGGAGGACGCAGTGGAGGCTTGAGGTGAAGCAAGCCTTTCAAAAAATGTGTTAAAAGGGGTTGTTCTGATATAGGAACATCCCCGATACCTTTATGAAAGGCTGCTACCGCACTGACATGCATTTTGATGGAAAAAGTCTTTAGACCTGACTCTGATAAATGCCAGAGATAGTCCAAAAACTTTGTGATTGGACAGGAAAAGGGGTCAAGGGACTGAGAAGAGCACCATGACGTGAACCTTTTCCATTTGTAAGAGTAAGCTTTTCTCGTGGAAGGCTTCCGTGAAGCAATTAAGACACGGGAAACTGGTTCAGAAAGGTTAAATGGATGAAGGATTAACCTTTCAACATCCATGCCGTCAGGGACAAGGCGTGAAGATTGGGATGGCGGAGGCACCCGTCATTTTGAGTGATCAGAAGCGAGTCCTTTCCCAAGGGAATGCGCCTGCGAATGGAGAGATCCTGCAGTATTGGAAACCACACTTGGCGTGGCCAGTGAGGTGCTATCCGGATCATGGTTCCCTTGTCCTGACGTAACTTAATGAGAGTCTTCGAGAGAAGAGGAAGTGGAGGGAAAACGTAGAGTAGACCGGTTGCCCACGAGAGGGAGAATGCGTCTCTGGGCTGAGAGTGTTTGCTGCGAATGAGAGAGCAGAATTTCTCTACTTTGCGGTTTTGAGGAGACGCAAAGAGGTCTATCTGAGGATATCCCCATTGTTGGAAAATGGAGTTCACCAGCGAGGGGTTGAGAGACCACTCGTGCGGTTGAAAGATGCCACTCAGCTTGTCTGCCAACACATTGTCCACTCCTGGCAAGTAGGTGGCCCTGAGGTACATCGAATGGGAGAGAGCTTCCACCCAAATCTGTGCAGCTTCCTGACACAGAAGGAAGGAGCCTGTGCCTCCCTGTTTGTTGATGTACCACATGGCCACCTGGTTGTCCGTCTGGATCAGGATAACTTGATTTGAGAGGCAATCCTGAAATGCCCTGAGAGCATATCTGATTGCTCGAAGCTCCAGGAAATTTATTTGGTTTGGCTTTCTCTGGAGACCAAGAGCCTTGTGTCTGCAGATTGGCCACATGGGCTCCCCATCTGAGGTTGGAAGCATTGTGGTGAGAATTAATTGAGGGTTTGGAGCCTGAAAAGGCAAGCCTTGTAGGAGACTGATCTGATTCTTCCACCAGGCTAGAGACTGACGGAGTGAGTTGGTTACGTGGACAATGGTCGACAGGGGCTGAATGCTTTGAGTTCATTGAGACCTTAGAGTCCACTGCATGACTCTCATGGCCAAATGGGCCATTGGTGTGACCTGAACTGAGGAAGCCATGTGTCCCAGGAGGATGAGAAAGTGGTATGCAGTCGCGGAGTGCTGAGACTGCAGCTGGTGTGCAAGAGACACAAGAGTGAGAGCTCGCTGTCGAGGCAGAAAAGCCTTTGCCTGGAAGGTGTCCAAGTCTGCCCCAATGAACGACAAGGTTTGAGATGGGACTAAGTAGGATTTGTCGTAGTTGACGAGAAATCCTAATGAAATTAGAGTGTGTAAGGGTAAATTGAGGGACAACAGAGCAGCTTGCTGAGTGGGAGCCCTGATTAACCAGTCGTCCAGATAGGGGTAGATGTGAACACCTTGGGTCCTGAGGAAGGCTGCAACTACTACGAGGCATTTTGTGAAAACTCATGGCGCAGATGCCAGTCCGAATGGAAGCACTCAGTATTGATAGTGCTTGGAGCCTACTAGAAACCTCAGGTATTTGTGATGAGATGGAGTTATCGTAATATGAGTGTATGCGTCCCGGAGGTCCAGAGATCAGAGCCAGTCTCCTCTTTGTAGAAGAGGAAGAAGCAAGCCTAAGGTTACCATCTTGAACTTCTCTCGCTGGAGGTACTTGTTGAGGGCCCGTAGGTCCAGTATAGGATGAACACCTCTCGATTTTTGGGGGATTAGAAAGTACCGGGACTAGAACCCTAGGCCGTGCTGAGAGTAGGGTACTGGTTCTATTGCCTTGGACTGGAGGAGGAGGGAGACCTCCTGTTCCAGAAGGATGGAGTGATCAGATGTTCTCCACGTCAGTAGAGGTGAGGAGTCCGGTGGAATGGAGAGAAAGCTCAGATGGTAACCCTGAGCAATTATCGCTTGTACCCATTGGTCTGAGGTGATTGAGTGCCATATGTTGTAGAAGTGGCACAATCGACCTCCCACTGGTATGTGAGGCAGTGGAATCTGGCTGCTGCTCTCTAGGTGGAAGTCAAAAACCTGAAGCAGGCCCTGGTTGAGGAGCTGCTTGTGGTTTTTGTTTATGTGTTTGACGAGACTGTGCTTTTTGAAAAGGTCTCGTGGCACGGGATCTGGTTAGTGGCGGGTAAGACTTCTTCGGGCGGAAGTATGACTTTTTAGAGTCTTTTCTGAAGGGCTGTTTAGAAGAATAGTCAGAAGGCATCAGCGAGAGCTGCCTTAGGGTCTCATGATGGTCCTTAGGTTCCGCCACTGTCCATTGAACCTTTTCTTCAAACAGATTATCTCCTACACAAGGTAGGTCAGATAATCTGTCTTGTACCTCAGGGCGAAGGTCAGAAGACCTGAGCCAGGCCCACCTTCTCGCCGAAATAGCAGCTGCAGATACCCTAGTGGCAGTATCAAAGATATCATAAGATGATCTGATCTCATGCTTGCCTGCCTCAAAACCCTTGTTTACTAGGGTTTGGAGCTGATCTTGAAATTGCTGAGGCAGGGAGTCCATCAAGTCTTGTATCTGCTTAAAAATGACCCTGTTATATTGGGTCATATAAAGCTGATAAGCGACAATTCGGGAGATGAGCATTGATCCTTGGAAGACTCGGTGACCAATGGCATCTAAAAATGTCTGTTCCTTGCCAGGGGGAAAGGAAGTGTGAGACTTTGACCTCTTTGCTCTCTTCTGTGCAGATTCTACCACTACAGATTGGTGATCCAAATGTGGTTTCTGAAAGCCCGGAGCTGATTGCACCAAATAGGTAGTGTGGATTGGAGCAATGGAGCCAGGATGTTCCCAGATCTTCTTCAGGAGATCCAGAAGAACCTGGTGGATAGGGATGGAGGTTATTACCTTGGGAGCATCCAGGAACTGGAGCAACTCTATCATCTGATGTCTATCATTCTGTTCAGTCTGTAATTGGAAGGGAACCAATTCAGACATTTCCTTCACAAAATTTATAAAGGAAAGGTCCTCTGGAGGAGAACACTTTCTACTTTCAATGGGTGAAGGTGGTGAAGGCAAATCATCGGTGTCTGGTGAGGAATCCTCAGTCCAGGTATCATAGGGATCAGCACCTGCGCCTCTAGGATGTAGAGGGGGACAGGATGGTGGGATACCTGAAGGTCCTGGTCTAGGCTCCGAAGGAATAATCGGAGGCACTGATGAAGGCACCAGCGCAGGCATCGAAGGGTGCTTGGTGGCGCCGATGGGCATATCGGCACCGATGGTTGGATCGGTGGCGATGGACGTATCGGCATCGATGGCTGAGGCAGAACTCCTGAAGGAGGGATGCGAAACGGTATTTCTCCTCCCGATGACAGAGTGAGCGGGGAGGCCATCGGTGACCCAGGGTCCATCGGTGGAAAAGCGGCTATGAGTGCTTCCATCCTGGAAAGCAGCGGTGCCAACGCTGCTGGAATCGGGTCGGTGATCGGTTCCGCAGTCGGTACCGGTGTCGGTGTAGGAGGAACCTGGAGTCATTGCATCGCCTTGTCGATGGCCTCCTGAACCATCCGGTCCAGTTCTTCTCGGAGACCTGGAGCAAGCAGCCCCGGCTCCAGAACAGAAGAAGGAACATAAGAACATAAGAACATAAGAAAATGCCATACTGGGTCAGACCAAGGGTCCATCAAGCCCAGCATCCTGTTTCCAACAGTGGCCAATCCAGGCCATAAGAACCTGGCAAGTACCCAAAAACTAAGTCTATTCCATGTAACCATTGCTAATGGCAGTGGCTATTCTCTAAGTGAACTTAATAGCAGGTAATGGACTTCTCCTCCAAGAACTTATCCAATCCTTTTTTAAACACAGCTATATTAACTGCACTAACCACATCCTCTGGCAACAAATTCCAGAGTTTAATTGTGCGTTGAGTAAAAAAGAACTTTCTCCGATTAGTTTTAAATGTGCCCCATGCTAACTTCATGGAGTACCCCCTAGTCTTTCTACTATCTGAAAGAGTAAATAACCGATTCACATCTACCCGTTCTAGACCTCTCATGATTTTAAACATCTCTATCCCTCTGGTGGTCCCTTTGGCAGAGGCATAGCCAGAGGGACCACCATTAAAGGCGGAGTTGCGGCTCCGGATGCCCTATCAGGGGAGGGTTTCCTCGGTGACCCGGTCGCCTGTAATGAAACCGCTATCTGATGGGAGGAGCAATCAGATAGGAGTTAGCAATCTGTTCAGTTCGGACTTAACAGTCTGCTGAGGAGATAGCAATTGTAATATTTTAGGAGAGTTGTGGATGGATCCCTGGACCAGTGGCAGATGACCACGCCCTCAGGGAAGACCCCGTGAGGGACCACCGGTCAGGCTCAGAGTATGGAGACAGACACCCACTAGTTCTTTTATTAGACAGTATACTGAACCACCAGAAGTGGCAGTAGTGAACTGGAATGCCCGGCTGGGCTGTAGTCCCTCAGAAGCTGGAACAGCGATCCCTGGAGGCTGAGCTGTAGAGAAACTGGAATATAGTGAGTAGGCAGGGTAAGCAGAGTACATGTACCGAACCTGATGGTAACACTCACATGATGTCTCATAGAAGCCCAAAAGCTGGAAAGTATAGGCCCTCGAGGAACGAGTACCTGGTTCCAGGGAAAGCTCTGAGAGAGCGATGGTAACTCACAGATGTAGTAGGCCGTGCTGACTCCCAGGCAGAAGTGAATTCGAAGACTTCCGGGAACAAGGGCCCTCGAGGAGCGAGTACCGGTTCCAGACTGCAATCTACAAAGTAAGAGAGAGAGCGAAGCCCCCGAGGAGCGGGTACCCCTGGTTAGTCCGAGGAGGCAGAGCAGCTTGGAAAGTTGAAGCGAGTCTGTTGTCATTCCTTGCTAACTCGATGTGTTAGCAAATTCTAAGACCTTAAATATCCATTGCGTGTGATGTCATCTTCGGGGGATGCCCCCAAGGTTTGCGCCATCGCCGGAACTTCAGTCGGGGCTGCGCTGCGCACGCGCCCCTAGGTCTCCAGGAAACATGGCGGTTAGCAGCATGGAGCCTGTCCGGGGATGCCGGAGGACCACGGCAGGGAGACACCGCAGCAGCAAATCTTCCTGCGGACAAAGAGGAGGCGCCAAAGAGGTGAGGAGGGCGGAGAGGGGGCATCGGGAACCGATGGACACAACATCGCCGAAAAGGTCGGTGCCTTTTCTGGATGCGGTTTCTTTGACGGCGGCTCGGACGATGATTTTGCTCCCTCGATGGTCCAAGACTTTCTATGCCGGTGGTGATGTTTGTCTCTACAATACCCTCAATCCTGAGGGGGAGTAGAGGGTGTCGAAGGCCGAGATGTCGTCGATGCCGGACGGTCACCGGCCGGTGGACGATGCTGGTGCGAAGTTGACGGTGCCGGTTCTGACGACGTCGATGCAATGGACGGAGTCGGGGTTTGAGCACGGAAGAGAAGTTCCATCTTCTCCATTCTGGCCTTGTGACCTTTTGGTGTCATAAGGGCACATTTGGTGCAGGTCAAGAATATCATGCTCTCGTCCAAGACACATTACACAGACTTTATGGGGGTCTGTGATGGACATGGTGCGATTACAGTCTGGGCACTGACGAAACCCTGACGCCATGGCCATGGAAAAAATTGAGCCGTGGTAGGGTTGACGGCCAGTAGGCCGCGAGGGCCAAACTCGATGGAAATTGACGGAAAATGGGTAAAAACTTACCAGATCTTTAAATCTGTTTCCATATAGTTTACAACAAAGATCACTGACCATTTTAGTAGCCACCCTCTGGACCAACTCCATCCTGTTTACATCCTCTTGAAGGTGTGGCCTCCAGAACTATACACAGTATTCCAAATGAGTTCTCACCAGGGACATATACAGGGGCAATATCACCTCCTTTTTCCTGCTGACCATTCCTCTCCCTACATAGCCAAGCATCTTTCTGGCTTTTACAGTCACTTTATCTACCTGTTTGGCCTCCTTAAGATCATCACATACAATCACCCCCAGATCCCACTCTTCTTTAGCACTTAGAAGAATTTCACCGCCTGGACGCTTCAGTGGAAAGCCTGGGTCACCTGAGGGGCCCATGGAGGAGGCCCTTTTGTGCTTCGAGGCCTGCCGGTCCCGACTAGGTCCAGGTGATGTCTGGGCCGACCCGGTGGTGGGGGGCATAAGACCCCAACGCTGCCTCCTTGAGTTTGAGGACAATCCACGCGGCCTGCTGTCGCTGGGCCCTGGGGGACATGCAGCTGCAGTCCCTGCAAGCAGCCTGATCGTGGTCCGGACTGAGACAGATGTAGCACCTGAGGTGGCCGTCTGTCGCAGACATGATCTTGCCACACTGGCAAAACTTAAAGCCAAGCGGCCGCGGCATTTTTTCTTCTTTCTTTCTTTATTCTATTTTTGAAGTCGAGAGGTGAAGCGCTCCGCGTGCTACCTGCAGCGCGGAAGAAAAGGACTGTGGCAAGCTGGGAGCCACACGGGAAACCACACGCAGGTGCATACAATTCAAAAACTCTATGTGCTTAGAGAAGCTCCGCCACCTGGCCACCCAGAGGATGTCCCAGACAGCAGGGCTAATTCATCCCTGCTTATCTATGTGAAAATTAGTGTTGCTGTTATTGAGGTCAGACTAGAATTTGAATATTATTTTTGTATGGCATGAAGTAAGGGAGCTTGGTAAGAGGTGGATGTGGAGGTAGCCATAGAATCCTTGCTGGAATTGAACAGGGCAGTTCCCCCATCACATGACATATAGAATGACTTCCTGATGACAACTGCATGCAAACATAGAACAGAGCTCGTTTAAAGAATATTTAAAAGTGTGATGTCTAATTATGTGGTTTTACAGGATTGTTTTTGGGAGAGGGGAGGTGAAGCTGCAGATCATGATTGTTGCGTTGTTTAATAAGCAAAATCTTGGGAACTCATAGGAAAGCGAGGGCTTATAGGCCCATGCTCTGGATCTTTTAGGTTCCTAGCAATGCTTCTTTGTGATAGACGACTCCCTCATGGACCAGATATATGCTTTCTCTTCCTGCTTCACCTGCGTGAGTGCAAGTAGGTCAGCAGCATCCTAGGGATGTTTGAATTTGAATTTATAAAAATGTATTATCTGCACTTGCCATAATAAGTTTGAGGCAAGGTATCTATCCAAAAATACAGAAATCAATGATCAAAATATACAATATCAGACATATAATAGAAACAAGGCCTACATCCAGCCCTTAACTGCTAGCTTAGCCATACATACAATATAAATAAGAACATAGCTTGCAACTAACCCTACCTCCCAAATCCAGGCATAGACAGACCTTTTTTTTATTAATTGCCAGTTTAAACAGAAGCATTTCCAAGACCTTTTTAGAATATTTACAACATTCAATAGCCTGAATTTACTTTGGTAATGAATTTCAGAGTTTCAGTCCTGCAACTGAAAAAGCTCTGTCTCTCAATGAATGTACAAATCAGCTTTATAGATGGAAGTTCAAGAAAGTTCTTCCCTGCTTATAAACCCCTAAAACTGTATTGACCCAGCAATCAGCGTCCCCATGGATTATTTTATGATTCAAAGAGGCTAGTTTATATTGAATTCTCCATTTAATGGTAAACCAAGGGAATGAAGATAATGCAAATGTAATATGGGCCTGCATCCATAAAACAGTGCAAAATTTGTTGTGAAAAAAAAACAGTGAGTAACACATTGGAAACATAGAGATACCAACTTGAAAATATCAGACCAGGAAGATGAGCATGGAACAAAAAAAACGGTATTGCATCACGTAGACTCTAATTTATGCTGAGACAGTCAAAAATCTTACAAATGGGAGCATGATAAACGTTAAACAAGGTTGCCGATAGAGCTGAATGATGTGGCACATTGGTAATCCCAGCAATCCAGTTTGAGGAAGCATTACCCAACCTAATTTGTTGGGACCTGTTGGATAAGAAAGAAACAAACCATCTGAAAACAGTGCCAGATATTCTCAATGATCTTAAACATGCCAAGATCACGTGAGCAAGGGTGTCAAAAACAGTGAAGATATCCAAAAGGACACCTGATGATGATGTCAAAACTAGGCAAGGAAGTTGGTATGTCTTCTGAGACAGCTATGAGAAGCATGTAAATTAACTACAACCTCTCTAGTTGCTGGCTGGTTGCTTGAGGAGCACAGGGTGGGAACAGGTCAGGCCCAAGGCGGCATGTGGTGATTTCCGGAGGGGCAGTTGGAAGAAGTATACAGATGGGCTGAAACCTTCCCAGTACCTGGCCTGCTGCTCAGCAAGTGTGGGGTAGAAGCAGCTCAGGCCCAAGGTGGGTTGTCATGACTTTGGAGTCGAACACCAAAGCAGCTGGGAAATATGTATGCAGATGGCCAGCAACCTCACCTTTCCAAAAAGGCAGGATGGGCACCAAAACAAAAACAGGTTGTTGAGTGAGGAGACTGCAGTTTTTCGGGGTCCCAGATATGTACTTTAGTTTTAGTGTGCAGTACACAAAAGAAACATTTGCCTGAAGGATAGCTTTCTTTTAAATAAAGCTTCTTAAAAAAAAAAATACCTATGTAGTGACAGCAGTAGTTAGATCTATTTTCGGCGCTCCCAGAAGATATTTGCCTTTATTCCTAAACAATTATCATTCTACAATCACTGGGAAGCATCACCCAGGACTTTGAATATTGTTTAAACCTGTCGAATTCTTGAGGACAGTATTTAAAAGAACGTGTAGTACTGAATAGCAATTATAGGATATATTCCAGGTTTAATAAAATAAGAGTTTTCCCTGGTTTACTGTTTCCTGCTTAAGCAACTAGGGTGGAATTCAAGTTTGTCACGTCCCCCGCCCTCTGAGAGCTGCTGAGTCACGAAGTCATTGTTCGAGAAAGAGGAATGTGTGGAAAATGAATATTAATTACTTTACATCAGTCGCGCAAATAGCGTTCCCAGTGCAAAGAAACGATGGGCGGGAAGAAATACTATTAAAAGTGTGACCGACAACAGCCACGTTCAATAAGACGCCTGTCACTGATCTGAGACTCCCCAAAGGAGGAGACTCGCTGCCAGGGAGACGAGTAGCTAAACGCTCGGGCAGGAAAAAAAAAAAAAGAACCACAAACACCAATCAGCTGTGACCTGTCCAACAAGGTAACCAATCGTCGAGCAGTGAGGAGGCGGGAACCGCGGAGCTGGTCTCCAGAGGATTAGAAGTTCCCCCCTACGTTAACTGTGACTGAAGCGAGCAGCCAATGGTAGACTAGCGTCGCCGGCGCGCCGACCAATCCCGTGACTCGAGAGGCAGGGGCTTGGCGTCGGTCTAGTTCCGTGTGAAAACTGCAGGTTTCGGGTGCAAAGTTTTTCTTAAGCCGTCTGCAAGAGGTTGCGATGTCCAGTGAGAAGAAAATCGACTGGGTGTCCTCAGTTCACAAAAGCGGCACCGAGGCCAGTAGCCCTGACGGCGGCTTTTCCTACCTCGAGCTCGGTTGAGCGACAGTGTTTTCTCCTGGCTCGGAGGACGGCGAGGAAATGATCCATGTAGCTAACTGGCTGCTTGTGGCCGGTGTGAACTTTCGTCTCTGCGGCTAACCGTGGCCGGGTGGTGGTGCTGGTGGAGGTGGGGGGGGGTTAACGGACTTCTGTGGAAAAGAAAAAAAAAATTCAAACGGCGCTGAAAATTCTGGAACGTCAGGCGAGATCCGCTCCTGGCTCCTGTCAGGCCGCGGGGGAATCCTGGCTCGGCGCGGAGCCGCTTGCCCCGTTCTCTCTTGCTTTCTTTGGGAGGGGGAGCCGTGAGGAGGCGGGTTGGAGTACATTTTGAACGCCTGAAAGGCGGCAGCGCCCAGGGCAGAAAATGGACTGCGGGCCGAACCGACTGAAGCTGGCATGCATGCTATCGCTGACCTTCCTCTTCTTCCTGGTGGAGGTGGTGGTGAGCCGCATCACCTCCTCGCTGGCCATGCTCTCGGACTCTTTCCACATGCTGTCCGACGTCATCGCCCTGGTGGTGGCCCTCATCGCTGTGCGCTTCGCCGAGAAGACCCAGTCCACCAAGAAGAACACCTTCGGCTGGGTGCGGGCCGAGGTGATGGGGGCCCTGGTTAACGCCGTCTTCCTCACCGCCCTTTGCTTCACCATCGTCCTGGAGGCAATCGAGCGCTTCACCGAGCCGCAGGAAATCGAAAAGCCTCTGGTGGTCATCGGCGTCGGGGCCGGCGGGCTGCTCATCAACCTGATCGGCCTGGCCATGTTCCACGGCAGCTCGGGCGGCCACGGCCACTCCCACGGTGGCGGCCCCGCCGGCGGCCACGGCCACCCCCACGCGGCCGGCAAGAACCACCGCGGCCGGGAGCGCTGCGCCGAGGAAGGAGCTGCCATCAGCAAAGAGGAGACCAACAATCTGGTGGAGAACGGCATGACTTCGGAAACTGTGCCAGGGAAAGACGGTGAGAGAGCCTGCGGCAATGCGTGGGCTGCGGTTATAAAATCGCCTCGTAAACGGGATTGATTCTGCGGAAGGGGCTGGACTGGGAACAGGGAAGGAGTGGGGGTTACGCAGCTGTCAGGCCTTTGGGAAATAGAAAGTGTTTCAGAAGCTTTGCCACCCCTTCACTAAACCTGGTTAGGGACACAGCTGCAAAATGTGATGGTTAGGGTGTCACTGTGTGGATGTCCTTCTTTTTTTTTCTTCTTAATACTGTCTCAAGAGCAATGTTACGCTTTTAGTATTTTTTTTTTTGGTTCAATTATTGGTGTTATAAACACAAAGAGGTACATTTTCAAAGAAATAGTTGGTATTTACGACTCTGATGAAAGTTTTGGGTAGATGAAATGAAGCCATGTAAAGGGATTTTTTAGTGACCTAAGAGTAAGCACTTACATACTGTCCCAGAAAGAAACGTTTTAGGGGCATGTTTGAAACTAGTCAGGAACATACAGAGCTGGGGCCGGATTTAAGATGATGGCACCTATAGGCAGTCAGTTTAGGGCAACAAGATACTTGCCTTCCCCTCTCCCTGGAAAGTAGATTATAGAGGAGGAGTTCTGGTTTTTGGATATCTTCAGAATTTGATGCCCAAAGCACATCCATATATTGCCTATACCTATATTGGGCCCTGGTCTGCATATTGCTTATCCTTAACCCCGCTATAAATACCTGTGGGGTTCCACAGTGTGCATACTTGTAGCGGGATTAAAGGGAAATGTATCCGGAAGTATGTTTTGGGCAGAATTAAGATATAACATTTACATTTTGCAGTGTCCTATTTCGTGGCTAAATTTAGCCCCCACAAAAAGCAGATGTGGGGGCTAAACTGCAGGTCAGTTGTACCTGTGAGCAATATTTGAAGGGGAAAGTATGTGTAAAGTTTCCCATAGTGAATGTTGTACAAATTTTCTGGCACTTGCTCCCTTAATTTAAAAATGTCTGCATCTAATAAACAAGTAGCTAATAGAGATGTAAATAACATTTCAAAATTTAAATATTGAAACTATTGAAATGTAATCATTTAAATAATATTTACATGAACCACCTGCAGCTATGGGATGAGGGAGAGATGTGCTCCCTGCCTTTTCCCTGAGGAGCTCACGTGCTCCTGGGCTAACCAGAGGCAGCCCAGCCTGTGGCCCTATGCAGCATGCTGGGAAAGGGAAATCGGGAAGTGAACAATTTCCCTGACTCCCAGTAGGAAATAATGTTTAATATAGTAAACACTAAGATTGCAGTTTAAACAACTACAATAGATGTTAAATATCAACTAACTTATGTACTTTGTTCAACACCACTTAAGTACATCTGCGTACTTACAGCTGAGTAACAAACAGATCTTCACAGATAATGTAGGTAGGTGGGTGTCTTGTGTTTTGAAAATCAGCTGGGTTTGTGCAGGCTGAAAAGTATACCATACTTTTGAAGTTAGGAGCTCTATTGAACATTTATTCTAAATTCTTTGAGGTTTTTCTGAAGAATAGACATATAGGGATAATTTTGTACTGACCACATACATTTTTCAGGTTGTTACATACAAAAGTTACACCAATTTTCAAAGCAAGCTTATGCATGCAAGTTTTTTGCTTTGAGAATTATCCTGGCAAAGCTCCCTGCAAATGTTATACTGATAACTTGTGTCAGGAGTCTTTATTCAAAAAAATTTACATGCATATTTTTCAAAATTCAAAAGTATGTGTGTAAATCCAAACTCCGTCTAGACTTTCTGCTGAAGTGCCTTTCCACTATGCCAGGAGTGGCCAACTCAGGTCCTCAAGAACCACAAACAGGTCAGGTTTAAAGAGTATCCACAGTGATTATGCATGAGAGAAACTTGCATGTTCTGCCTCCATTGTATGCAAATCGCTCTCATGCATAGTCATTGTGTATATCCTGAACATTTGGACTGTTTGTGTCTCTCAGGACTAGAGTTGGTCATTCCTGTATATCAGGCAGTTTTCACATTGGCCATTTATGCAGGTAAAGCACTGTTTTACCTGTAGAAGGCCCTTTAAAAATTGCCCTCAAAGTATAGGCTTTAGGTTTATAAACAAACATTTTTAACACTTGTCTTCCTAGGAACCCAAGTTTTGTGAGTCATTATTAGGTTATGATCTATGGGATGGAAATTGTACTAGATTTAGGTTTTCCAAAGTCTTGAAGTTGCCAATGTCAAAGATTTGATTTTGACTGTGTTTAAAGTTTGGAACAGTGAGCTAACTCTGATTCCATGTCTGAGCACGGATGGGTTGTGAGAAGTGAGTCTTGTGAGGTTAATATGAAAAAATTAATTCATAAGCCACCTCTGGAAGTTGTAGAGATACCACCTAGGTTTCATAAACTCTTGCATACAATGCTCATAGAATACATTATCTGGGTAAATGTAGTGTTTATTGAATTCATATACAGAATTTAAGTATTTTTTACATTAGATTCTGACATGATTGTACTGAAAAGTCTTAGTATTCTTGTTCATTCTTTCAAAATTCCAATTTTCTTATCTGTGCTTCCATTCAATTTTTTTGTACAATGTAAATGAGATCTGTTCAGCTTTATTCCTTTATACTATATCTTTCAAGCTTATTCTTGAGTGCTGTAGCAGAATACTTACTGTTCTACCAGCTCAAATTCTGCTGCAGCCATGTAATTCCACTTATCACTTATATAGAGATTTCCAGTTAAGGAAAAGGCAATTTTTAAATTGCTCAGTCTAATTTACAGATGTATTTAGGCCCTTTCTGTTTTTGTAACCTGTTGCACCTCTGTACCTTTTATGTCATTCTTGGATGCTTTTTGCTTTCCCTTGTTCAAGGCAGGTTCCTTATTGCTTCCATGCTTTTGCTGTTCTGGCTTCTATACTTGAGTCTGAAACAAATTACCCATGATTATTAAGGACATTGTCAATTCCATCCCTGGCTATATATTTCAAAATTGCCTATCCTGATGCAAAGTTTCATCAATAATACTTTGTGCTTCATCATTTACTGATATTTCCTTTGAAAGTATGTATTGCTACAGTTAAGTTCTTCTTTATGTAAGGCACCCTAAATGCTGAACATATATAATTTTAGAAAAGGCCTGGAATCACACAAAATAAGAAAATTAATTCTCGCTGGAGTTAAACACACTTCTTAAGGAAAGAGCTTGATCTGGATCTAGATATAAATAAACTAGAGCTGAGCAAGTCTTGTATAGCCAGAGTCAAGTACTTAAATTGCTTACCTGTTGTCTTTGGAGATGGTGAGCTGAGCCAAGGTTAGTGCTGCCTCTCTGCCTGCTTTCTTTGCTGTGGCACCTTGCTACTGTTCTCTCCTCTTGCAGAAGTACACTACAGACTGTGAGAAGCTAAGCGAGCACTGCCTCTGGGAACCCTTTTTTTTTTCTACTCATGCACATCCACTTTTAAGGCAAAAAAATGCAGTGGAAGAGGTCAGGGAGGAGAAGCTACAGGGATAACAAGCACAAAGCCTATGCTGCTTTGGGAAGGGGAGATAGGGAAATATGCAGGCTGGGATGAATTATAGGGGAAGAGAAGAAGCAGCAAAGACAGTGGTTTAGGTAGAGGTAATTAAAATTCAAAATCTGATGGTATTTGTATTTCATTTTGGCTATTATTCCTGGTCTGCTTCAGCTTAAGGAGGAGACATGTATAGTTCCAATGGAGCCATCTACCAAAGAAATCCTGGATGCTAGGAGCAGAACCCATTTGCTCCAGTTTCCTCTGTGTCTGCAGCAGGCTGACTGACAGCACAAGGATGAAGGGATAGTATGCACACTTTATCCCTATGGTTCCTTCCTTCCCTTGACTTTGTTTAGAAATGAAACACATGGGAGGAAGAGGAAAGGGACTGACAGCATGTGCTATCCCTGCATATCTATGCTGCTAGTCAGTCTCTTTTTGATTCTTTGTGATATTTCTCATATTGTCCAGCAGGCCTGGTCTCTGTGCTTGAGAGGCAGATGTTGAAGGTAGGTATGAGAGCAGGTGAAGGAGATATGAAGGGACTGGGAGCAGGAAGTTGAAAGCAAGGGAATGGTAAAGGATTAAGAAGAGGAATGGGGTTTTGGAATAGGGAAGAAATCCAAGGCTGGCAGCTGAGACAAGCAGATGGGAGGACCTGGAATGGGTAGTGAGAGGAGGAGATAAAAGTTGAGGGAAGAGTTGGAGAAATGCAGGTAAATTAAGATGGTAGTGATTAGAGGGAGAGAGGCTTATTAGGAGCTAGCAAATACGGTGCCTTGCAAAAGTATTCGACCTAAAAAGTCAGCAGATTTGTGTGGATTACAAATGTCACACAGATTGTTCCAGATAGTATGTTGGTTGCAAACCAGTATGCTCTTAAAGTAAATTTTCAGTCACAGTTAATTATTTATCTACATTTTTTTGTAAAAAAATAAAAACTGAAAAATGCTGCTTGTATACGTATTCAACACTTGTGCTATGGAAACTCCAAGTTTACACAGATGAAAATTATTGCCCTAACAGTTGGGTTATAATTTGCTTCTACCTGTGAATCATTTAAAAAAAAAAAAAAAAGTCAGTTTTTATGGATAAAAGACCCCCTATTTCCAGTAAGATTGGTCAGACTGTGAATCTGAAGGAAAGCTGTGAAAATAAAGACCATTCAAAGGAAATTAAAGAAAGTTTTATAAACGTGCACAAGATAGGAAAAGAATACAAAATAATATCCAAATGCTTGGATATCACAGCGAGCACTGTTGGATCAATTGTGAGGAAATGGAAGCTGCATCATGCCACTTAGACAAGGCCATCACTCAAACTCAGCGTAAGGGAAGCCACAGAGAGACCAACAGTCACTTTTGAAGGAGTTAGAGTTCAGCGGCTGAGACTGGAATGGAGGTGCACATATCAAGAGCTCTGTATTCAACCGACCTACATAGGAGGGTGGCTAGAAAGAAGTCATTACCGAAGGAAAACCCACATCAAAGCACATTTAGAGTTTGACAGGAAGCATCAGTGACCCAGCTAAAATGTGGAATAAAAGATTTGTGGTCGGATGAGAAAAAAATTGAGCTTTTGGGCCAAAATTCAAAACACTGTGGGACAGGTGCTAAACCTATTGGGGATTTTTGCTCGAGTTTTAGCACGGGTTTTTCAGCGCTAATGTAGCCCTGGTCTGTAAAAAGGGCTTTAGAGCCAAAAAAAATCCCAACTAAAAAACCCACGGAAGGCTTAGCTCGGTTGCGTGCTGTCCTGAAAGGGTCGCTTGTCAGGTCCTTTCACTGACAAGCGAAAGTGATTGGATCAATCAGCAGTGAATAAATTAATCTTAAGTGCCCGACACTTAATATTGATTTTTTTCACTCCTCACTGTCGAGAGAGGATTTGGGGTCTGGCAAGCTTTATTTTAAAATGTATCTGTAAATCCCCACACCTCTATTGTTATCATTCATCAGCGCATTCACTTCTTGACCTTCATACTAGGCATCATTGTGTGGTGATCCATACCATTTTTTCACTCTGCCTTATATATAATCATTGGTCATTGGTCAGTCCATATTATTCTTTTTTTAAATTTTTCTGTGCTTAAGTGCTCTGTGCATTAAAACTCTTCCAATATAAATTAACTGTACTCTTGAACAGTATTCTCAATACTTATCTTGAAATTGAATTGGTTCTCAGTATATTGTTATAACAGCCCGAGTCTCGCCAAAACCGATGGTTCATAGCAATGTGACCGATCCCACATTGCCGTGTCTATGCCCGACACTGTACAGGTTTCGGACGTTGTCGTCCTTCCTCAAGGGCAAACATCTGCGCCACAAGAACAAATATATATCAGCGAAACTTCAACATTATCTTCACAAAGGCTCAATCGTGCAACAGCTACTTACTCATTTCAACATCATCATGGCTCTCAGCGTTTTTTGTTCATCTCTTCCGGTTTAAATTTCCCGCCTCCATTTTTAAAGTCCCCTGTCTAACGTGACGTCTCTCTACGTCACTTCCAGTACTACAATGAATACCACTCTATCATGCTGTTAAGACCCAATGGCATCACTGTGTGCATACGGAAGATCCACTGCTGCTCCTTTAAGTTTAATAAAAAATTGGGATCGCCACCTCGCATGTTACTTGAAACCACCTCCAACACCCTCCATTGGAGTTGTTGGAAGGTGTGTTGTTTTTCTAAACAATGAGCCACCATCGGGGATAATGTTTTTCCTGTGGAGATGCAGCTACGATGTTCAATTAACCTGACACGTATTTGACGTTTCGTGCGCCCTATATAATAAAGATTGCAAGGGCACACTATGATGTATATTACTCTTGAAGTATCACACGAAGAATGTTGCCGTGCTTTATGCACTTGCCCATCTTTATCCAGTTCTCTCCTTCAATAACTTGACTACACACAGAACAATGTTTGCAGGACCAATGTCCCTTCTTTTCATTGGAATTGATCGATGTGATAGGTGACAGGAAGGAATGCATAACTAAATCCCCCACATTCTTACCCCTGCTATATGCAATTATAGGAGACTCCCTAAAAATACTATGTATTTTCAAAACGGACCAATGTTGATGTATTACCTTAGAAATCTTGCCACCCTGGCTAGAATATGGCAGTGTGCACACTATGCGGGTTTCTTCTCTATCTACCGGTGTATCTAAAAGAAGCCATTGTCGTTCAGCGTTGTACGCTCTTTTGTATGCTCTTTTGATATATTTCACTGGATAACCTCGTTCTAGCAGTCGCAGTTGCAGCAATTCAGCTTGTCGTATAAATTCACTTCTAGTACTACAAATCCTGCGCAGCCTAAGGAATTGGCCTATTGGTAAATTCTGACGTAAATGATGAGGATGAAAACTCGTATAGTGTAGAAGTGTATTCCTTTCGCACTCTTTTCGATATAACATGGTAGCAAAATTTCCGTTGGCATACTGAACAGCAATGTCCAAAGAATTTATATCTGTATGGTGATAAGTGCTAGTGAACTGTAAATTCACATCAAGTGTGTTTAACCATTGTAAGAATTCTTGAAGACTAGTTTCATCTGCATGCCAAATACAGAAAATATCGTCAATAAATCTTGTCCAGTGGGAGACTGGACTGAACTGTGGCTTATGGTACAGTTTTTCTTCTTCAACTTGCCGCACGTATAAATTGGCCAAACTCGGGGCCATGGTTGCACCCATGGCGGTCCCGTTGACCTGCTTATACCACATGTTCTTGAAGACAAAATAGTTTTCGCATAATGCTAATCTTGCTATTGCCATCAAAAAGGATGTTGGAATCCGATGCGGCCGTTCTCTGTTATCCAAATAATTCTCCAAGATTACTAAAGTGTCTTCTTGAGGTATTGACGTATACAAAGATTTTATATCTAGAGTCACTAAAATCACTGGATCTGTTACATGTAGCTCTTGTAATTTGGATAGCATGTGTTTAGTGTCTTTACAGTAAGAAGTCGCACTCTTCACCATAGGATTGATGATCACATCTATAAACGTCGAAAGAGGTTCTAGGAGGGAACCGATTGTAGTAACAATTGGGCGGCCCGGAGGGTTGTGCAGATTTTTATGCACTTTGGGAACCATATACAAAGTTGGAAAACACGGAAATTTCACTCGCAAAAATTTGACTTCTTTAATAGTCCAAAAACCTTCTGCAAAGGCATCTTCTGTTAGTATTTCAATCTGGGATTGCAAGTGCTTCGTTGGATCCTGTGCCAGGCTTTCATAAGTGTGCAAATCTTGTATGTGGTCTAAGACCATTGTCTCATATTTCTCCCGATCTAAAATGACCACTGCCCTGCCTTTGTCTGCTTTTTTAATGACAATCCTGTCATCTTTTTGCAAATTATACAGAGCCGCAGATTCTTCCCGACTCAAATTGTAATACGGTGGAAACTTAATTTTTTCTAGTTGTTCTAAATCCCACATCACCAAATCAATGTATGTCTTTATTGCTGGATCTGTGGTACCAGGAGGTAACCACGTAGATTTTGGGGAAACCAACGAGCAATCACATTTAGTTTCGATTTTTGAAAAAATTTATATAAAAATCGACGGCACATAAATGGATCATAAAATTGATATGGCACAAAGGATAATCCTTTAGCTAACACTTGTAATTGCGCCTGATATAAACTAATATCTGATAAATTTAAGACGTTGGATACCTGGTTTGGGACCTGGTCCACGGGCGTTGCTCTATATCTGGAGCCGCTGGTTGACGAGTTGTTCGAAAAAACCTTCTATTGTGTGATCGGTATGAAGAACGATAATTACTTCTACCTCGTTGAGGATATTGGTTACTGGCTGATTGAAGATTAGTTGCATTATATGTACTTTCTTCATCAGATGTAGATGTAGACATATCTTCTGAAGAACCTGCGAAGACTACTTTTCTAGGCGGAGCATTCTTCTTACGTTGCCAAATATATATTTGGCCTGTGGAGTAATCTTTTTTGTCCCTTTTAAATTTTTCGATCTTACTTTGTTTCAAATCGGAACGAAATTTGTCTAAAGATTGATTCATCTCATGTAAATGTTGTTCATATATTTCTAAAGATTCTGAACGTTGTAATCCTTGTTTAATGCCTTCTCCTTCGCTACGCACTGTCTCAGCAATCTTGTCAGTAGTTTCCACTAAAAGTAACATAATGTCCAGCAAACATTTGTTTAAAATTTGTATCCACCGATTAACAAATTCTGTGTCTTCTGCATAAATCGAAGGCGATATACTCATGCGAAGGCCTCGTGGAATCATTTCTGATTTAATATACTGCAAAAGTGTCGCAGAATGCAATTCTAAGCGTGTTTGACGTTTTTTCGCTGTAAGCAACTGATCCCAAGTTTGTATTTCACTTGCTACCTCGTTATTTTCCAATAATAAATGTCCCTGCAAGGCTTGTGTAACTTGTTGGTCCGGGTAGCTGTACACGTTGGTCCACATCTTTTTGGTCGATCACTGGATACCCTTGTGCAAACAAATATGAACCATCGGTTTTGGCGAGACTCGGGCTGTTATAACAATATACTGAGAGCCAATTCAATTTCAAGATAAGTATTGAGAATACTGTTCAAGAGTACAGTTAATTTATATTGGAAGAGTTTTAATGCACAGAGCACTTAAGCACAGAAAAATTTAAAAAAAGAATAATATGGACTGACCAATGACCAATGATTATATATAAGGCAGAGTGAAAAAATGGTATGGATCACCACACAATGATGCCTAGTATGAAGGTCAAGAAGTGAATGCGCTGATGAATGATAACAATAGAGGTGTGGGGATTTACAGATACATTTTAGACATTATAGTGATTCCCATCTCATAAGGTGATTTAGAGGTTGATTACAGGGGGTATTTGTTTGCACAAGCTTTATTTTAAGACATGGACCTTCCAAATGCACCATTTCAGGTAGAGGACCCCAGGGTCCGACCAGGACTGCTTGGCCCATCGGGCCAGACCTTGGGGGTGGGGGGGGAGCTTTGGACAGGTCAGCCAGTGGTGTGCTGGTCTGGTTCTAAGCATCAGGTCTGAAGAAATGGATGCTCATATTAGTGCCCGATGCAGTTATTGCCACACGGCCACATCTCCTGGGCGCCCGATGCATTTGAGTATTAAGGACGCACAATTTTTCCCTAGTGCTTCTTTTTTAACACAGTTCATTTTCAGTATTGTATCAAACGCCCAGAAGAGTGACTGCGCACGCACATCTTATTGCATTGTGCCGTATATGTGGCGCAAGACTAACACTGCCCATTCTTCAGCAAACACCATCCTATCAGTAATGCATGAGGGTGGCAGCATCATGTTATGGGCATGCTTTTCCTTGGCGGCACTAGGCATCCAGTTAAAATTGAAGGAAGGATTAGTCTTGGGGGAATTCTGCGCTACTGCGGAGCACAGAATTTGCACAGAATTGCCATTTTCTTTGCAGAATTTGACAATTCTGTGCAGAAAATGGCAGAGGAGACCCTAGCATGCTGTGAACGGGAGCACGCAAAGATGAAGGCTCCGGCAAACTGTGGGATGCTTGCTGTTCGCAGCGAAAATGAAGGCCCCCGGTGAGAGTGAAAGTATGTGTGTGAGAGGGGAGGGGGTGAGAGTGGAGGGGTGAGCAGGAGGGGGTGTGAGAGAGCATGGGAGGTGAGGGTGGGGGATGCTTGAGTGTGGGTACCAGAGAGAGGGAGCCTATATGAGGAAATTGTGAAGGAATGTGTATGTGTGTGAGATTGGGAGCTGTTGTGTATGAAAAAGGGATCGTGTGTATGTGGGGGTGCTAGCCTGTGTGAAGGAATTGTGTGAGAGGGAGCCTGTGTGAAGGGGTGCGTGAGAGAGAAACATAGGTAGCCTGTGTGAGGATGATTGTGTGAGAGAAAGGGAGCTTGTGTGGGTGTGTGTGTGAGGGAGCCTGTATGAGGGTGCATGTATGTGTTTTAGAGAGAGGAAGCATGTGTTTTGAGAGAGGGAGGGACTGAAGGAGCCTGTGTGAGGGGCAGCACTGAGAACGGGGTCAAATTATGGGAGTGGTGATAGAGTTGAAGGAGTTGAGCCTACAGGTGGAGGGGAGAGATACTGGCAG